>NC_139219.1:152246030-152956030 GCF_055691185.1 Crinia signifera
TAATTTCATTCTGCACACATAGTAGGTTTCTTTGCACTTTCAGAAAATTCATTGTGAAATTAGCAAAATGTAAATTAGGTATATGGAAGCTAGTTATCATACATTAGCTATAATTGCTACTAGACATTTGAGGAGCTTCAGATTTATTCACTGGCGTTGCTCAAAAATGCAAATTTGCAGGAACCCATACCCCACTAATCAACAATTAGCTTTTATCCATTTAGTACAAGTTAGACAAAGATAGAAAGCTTCTGATTGGTTGCTGTGGTTACTTCACATCTTCATATGTAATCAATATTTATATCTAGCCTCAAACCGAATATACTTTTCGTAAATTTGAGTCAGTCTGCAACTACTGTATGGTAAACAGATATTGTATACTTCATTATTTCTGAATTGTATTTGATAACATAAAAAACAACATAAACTATATATATGCCACAGTATCTGTTACAGCATCTTCAGATCTGTTGTTTTCAACAACTTCATTTCCTGGAGTCACCCACTGTATATATTTGGACTGTATATCTATGAGCCCAAAATAACTGTGCCAGAGTTAACACACTGTGCCTGCTGAGGATCGGGTATTAACTCATCTTTATGATGCTGTTTTGCTATGAAGTCAAAGCTAATGTGATTTACAGATACTGCTGCACTACACAAGAAAAAAAGTATGGTTTTATATCTCTGACATGCACCTCAACTCATTTTTCTAAGAAATGTCCTCCGTTATAGAGACTTGGATGTATTAATTTGTGCTGACACCTGTAGCAGACTAATCTGATGGAAACTGCACCACGCACGCCATTCATTTTAGCTTTACTTGTCCTTGATACAGAATCAATGATTAAGCAGTTTAACAAACAGGTTTTCTATTGTCGGTCCATGTACAGCAATAATGTATCCGTCACATACCATAAGTAGCCTACAATGTATTTAAGTGGCCCGCAACTGTTAGTAAAATGTCCATAAAATTGGTGAAAATTAACCTCATATTATATTTATATATTTTGTGTGTTTATTAGATTACATCTACCTGACCATTTAGCAGTAAATAGAGACCAAATCCAATCTACAAAATTGACAATAGTTTTTACTTTATTAATATATCATTTAAATTTAAAGTCATAGCTACTGTTTTTCTTCTTTCCCAGATATATATTTATACTGTACTTATTTATTTGTCATACATTCTTTCCATTGCTATTTAGTAACTTATGTATTGCTCCCAAGCCGGTTATGTCACGGGTTCAAAGAGCAACCTACTGATGATTCTGTGGATAATTTGTATTTCAAACATTACAATAATCTCTAGTAGTATTATTACTTTACTAACTTCGTTGGATCGCCATTTGACTATTGAAAAAGTTTCCAGATAAAATGTTACTAATTTTAGGCTCCTTTGTATAGATTAACCCCTTTTAGTATGTGAACAGATTGCATAGTGATTATATTGGCACACCCTAATGGCTTCTATATTGGACATGCTATTTTGCAACCCTACAGTGTTATTCCATGTCTGCTCCTTTCTTCTAACAATAATACATTTCATAGATACATTGTGCATTGGATTCTCCACTCGCCAGGGGCGTAACCAGATATTCGTAGCCCCCATAGCAAAATTTTGTAAGGGCCCCCTATTTAGTAACGGATGGTGATAAATGTATGTAAAACATATTACTTAGACAGTAGAGATGGGCCCCCTTCAGCTCTAGGCCCCATAGCAACTACACCCCTGGCACCTATGGTAGTTACGCCCTTGCCACTCGCCATGACTTTCTAATGTGTATGTCACTGTCTAAATAGAGGAGTCCATTCTATTATCAATAGTTTTTTTTTTTTCTCATTTGCAGGAACAGTACCGCTTCTGCTACGATGTGTCATTAGAATACCTGGAGTCGTCATAGTTGGATGTGCCAATCAACTCTAAAAGCTCAGAAAAATATCACTCCAACTGTGGAGAAATGGATTTTTACATGGGACCTTTTATGTTTTAAACAAGGCAAACAAAGAGAAAAAAAATATATAAACCTAAAGAAAAAAAAATATTTTTCTTATGACTTTCTGTAGCTTCATAAAAAGGATATGAGCTGTTTCCCTGACTGTACACAGTATTGATGGATCTAGTGCCACATGATCATACATTGTGTTGGGGGCCAGAACTGGACAATGTCTCCTCATCACAAGGATTTCTATGTATTTGTAAATGCAGCCGTCTCACAATCATCGTTGAAGCCAATATGTTGCATGTGTCTATACCTAAAATGTGGCAATTTTTTCCTTTTTTTTTTTTGTTTTTATAAATAAAATTTGTTAAAAATGCTTATACACACAGTACAGATTTGGCTGTAAATTAATTCTCTATACATTTCAAGCATCACCGATCTGTATTTGGCTTTCTATTGTTTTGTACATCTGATGGCTAGAGCATACTATATATATTGTTTCAAAAGGATCCCAAACATAAGCCAAAGAGTCAATTGTAAATATGTCAATATGGAGAAGCACACTCTGTATTTATTGCTTATTTACATTCCTTTATTTTGACGGCTGAAGAAACAATCATTTTTCCTGAGGAAAGCTTTTTTGCTGAAAATGGCGGTTTATTTTTGTATGTAAGTGTAAGTAACAGGCACCTGTTTTTTGCATAAACCGAAGAGCAATGTTTTAAAGATGTTTTGTTGTACCTCATGCTGGTGAATATATACGTTATGTGAATCTGGTTCTGGACCATCTCTAATAGCAGGACCAAAGTGCTGTACAGTTTTCCACAAACATCCCAGTCACCATGGCTCACTTTATTCATACGCCTTGTGGGAAATCCATGCTTATCAACTTCTAGATCTGAGTCCTGGGCCACACTTTTGGGAAAGCAGATCAGGAGGTTGCAGCATTGCGATCAAGGGCATGAGAACATTTGATTAGCACATTGTAACAAAATGTGTATCTTGATGTTTACAGACTTTTTAGCTTTGGATTCTCTCAGCAAAGCAAATTGAAATAAATGAATACTGTATTCCAGGAGTGTGGCTTGTCCCGTGATTGCCAGAATTTTTTCTTTTTATATTCGTACATGCCAGCCATATTAGTTTACGATGTTCTGGTGTTGCTTTGCCAGTTGTGCTTTTTATTTCATCCTTATAGGCCTGTGTTTCATTCCATCTGCATAAATAATCACCTATGCCACGGACTTCAATGTCATGTAGTTATTGTATCTATGAAAGTTTACTGCAAGATAAAACAGAGACCCCATACGCACTAAAGGATATAGTACAAAATATCGCTTATAAAGAGCTTTCTGAGCGATAGCTTTTACTATATATCATCTAGTGCATGGGTCTTCAAACTGTGGCCCTCCAGATGTTGTGAAACTACAAATCCCAGCATGCCTTGCCACAGTTTTAACACTCCCTTATAGCAAAACTGTGGCAATGCATGCTGGGATTTGTAGTTTCACAACATCTGGAGGGCCACAGTTTGAAGACCCATGATCTAAAGGGTCAAAACGCGTATGTCATTAACAACCATTGATGTCTGCTGTATATGCAGGTCAATTTTGGCTATATAGCCAATCAATTTGCATGTTCAGCATTGTCCTGGTGACATCACTGAAGGATTTTGTTAAGTGATGGAAGGTAAACAATATCTTTTACCGATATTGTTTCATGTGTACACTCAGTATCGGCCTACCACAGTCAATATTATTAACAGTATATTGGTGGTGGCCAGGGTCATCTAGTGTGCATGGGGCTAAAGACTAGACTATAGAAGCAGTCCACCAGTACAAAATTTTAGAAATTGGCCCCAAAGCCCACCAACCTCCATAAACACATACTGTACCTTTTGTTATTACGTATTTAATGTACTGTCAGCATATTTTGCTAGCAGTGATATTTGTAGTGTATCCAGCAGTGATCTACATGTAATATTAGCCAATTGATTCTCTTCAAAGAACAAATGAACGTTTTGTCAAATACTGACCTAGTACTCAGTGTTGAAGGGATCTTGATCCAAACAATGAAAATTAACCAAAAGGTAAATGACCGTATCTAAGAGGTGTAGGAAATACTTGATACATAAGTGGAATAACATCTGTGGAGATCCTTTTAATGTGATATTTCGTGTGTGTGTGTGTATATGTATGTGTATATATATATATATATATATATAGCTGGGTTGCGGTCCGGCACTCACCCCTCCTGCGCGACTGCCCGGGTGCCCGTACAGTTGAATGGACAATAAATAGAAAAGACGAGACTGGCACTCCTGGGACTTGTGAGAGAAATCTGTATTCGAAAATATACAAAGACCAACGTTTCGGGGCAGAAGCCCCTTTGTCAAGGTGCGGGTGATAACACAATAAAACAATAGTGAGTACCTTAAATAGGGAGGGTGATGTTCGCCGCCAGCACGATGCAGGACGCCCCGTTAGCTTACCGGAAGATGCCGGGATGCGTGAGAGCGGAAGTGTCGTCAATGTTCACTTCCGGGAGATGAGACGCATGTTGCTATAGAAATGGAACGCACGCTGTCTGGTTGCTCGGGTAATCCACTTAGTGATTACTCCGGTGTCAGCGTGAGTTGTGTGTGGCTGAATGGTGCTATGCTGGACCCTGCATCACACTGGCCGGCCAACCTGGAATGTAAACAGTATAACAGTGAAAAAATATTTTTGCATATAACGGTGAAAAGTTATGTCAATGCAGTATATATAAAAAAATAGTATTTTTAAAACATTAGTGCCGTGCAACTTTACATCATAGTGGATGAGTGGGATGAGGTCGACACTATGTCGACCTGGTTTATAAATGTGGGTGACACAGCAGTAGACTGTTGGAATGGGACGCTTGAGTTCTGGGGTATGCAACCTTTTACTGGAGCCGAGGTGCACATCAGGTTTAAAAATCACTGCTGATGAAGTTCAGAGCAATGTTCTAAAGTAGAGTACCATGTAGATGGTGCAAATAATGGTGCAAATGGATGCCGAGGGGACTGGGAAAAAATATAAAGATGGTTGAGGAGGAACAACAGAGTACACATAGGGCATATTTATGGTGTCCCTATTTGAAAGTAGTGTGTTGGCATCAGGTGTTCACCGTTACTTTGAGTATCTCATGTTGCACCATTCTTAGGGGCTGGTGATCAATACGTTTTTAGAAAGAGAAAGGGATAGCGAGAATGCAAGACGGAGAAGAAAAAAAAGCACACTTGGGGCATGTACTAATGTCCCTTGTTCATTATACTGTAGTCTGCATCATGCAGTGTTAATAAAGTGGTGGCCCATTAAAAAGGAAGAAAAAAGGGATAGCGAGAATAATAGCCGGAGAAGAAAAAAAGCACACATGGGGCATGTTTTGCCCGCCTGAATGGGGGGGAGAAAAGGACTGTCCCCCTTAGGTGGTGAAAATACCCTTTTCTATATGGGGTAATCTTGGTTTTAGTCGTACGTCTATATATGATATAAGGAAAAAAAGGGATAGCAAGAGATTAAGCCGGAGATGAAGAATAAAGCACACAAAATGATGGCTGTTGAATGCCCATAGTTCTAGATGAATAGATTATATGGTATCCTGTCGTTCAGTCCCATCGGTTTAATGGAATTCAATTTATGGATCCATCTAGTTTCCAGGCGCAGTAGCTGGTTTCCTCTGTCGCCACCTCTGTGGCTCTCTGGGACATGGTCTATGATCATATGTTGTAAGTCTGATAATTTGTGTCCCTCTTGCTTGAAGTGTTTGGCCACGGGTTGGTCATTTCCTTTGCCTCTCAGGGTTTGGCTGATCGCGGATCTATGTAGTGCCATTCGTTCTCTGGCTGTTCTAATAGTTTTGCCCACATATAAGCATTTACACGGGCATGTGATTACATACACCACGTGTGTTGTGGTGCATGATAGCACATGTCTGATGGAATATTTTTCTTCAGTTATAGGATGTATGAACTGGGGTCCCGTTAGCATGTGTGAGCAAGTCGTGCATTTGATACATTTATAGCACCCTGGGGCTTTGCTAAGGAAATGTCTATCTGGTCGGGCTTCCAACTGGAAATCGGTGACGTCATTGTGCACTATGATGTCCCTAATGCTGCGGCCTTTAGTGAAGCACAACATGGGTCTTTTCTGGTGGAGTCCTGGTAACCCCCTGTCTGTCTTGACAATGGGCCACAGGGCTCTGGAGGCCCTCGGTAGTATCGCACTGGCTGTATTGAACCTGGTGACAAAAGGTAGTACGTCTTTCTTGGGACATGCAGTTTTCTGTTTCAGCAAATCAGCTCGGTTGAGCGATAGAATTTCATGTTTCTGTTGAGACAGTGTCTGTCTGTTGTATCCTCTACTTTCAAATCTGGACACAAATTCATCTAGAACTGCTGGCAGCTGGGTGGCATCACTAGTGATTCTAGCGGCCCTAGTCAATTGTGATTTAGGCAAAGCGGATTTCAATGACCTGGGATGGAAGCTATTAGCTCTCAGTAGCGTGTTCCTATCGGTTGGCTTTCGATATACTTCGGTGCTGAGGGTGTTGTCTTTAATTTTGATCAGAACATCCAGGTAGTTGATCTCCGTAGTCGATGAGTTGTGTGTAATCTTGATCGGGGAAGTTGCGCCATTGATCCTTTGTACTAATTCTTCCAGGCTACCTTGGTCACCTGTCCAGATCATGAACAGGTCGTCAATGAACCGGGTGTACATGATGATGTGTTGTTTGGCACTGGGGTCATTCAGGATCAAAGTTTGTTCTTGCTCGAACATGAAAATGTTCGCGAATGACGGCGAGACGCAGCTGCCCATGGCGCATCCCGACGTTTGGCGATAGAATTTGCCATTGAAAAGAAAATAGTTCCTGGTTAGGGTTAATTGTAATAGAGTCATAAAGAGCTCCAGATTTAATGAGTCCATTTTGTTCGCAACCAGGAACCTACGTGTGGCTTCTAGTCCCTCTGATTGAGGAATACAGGTATAAAGACTGGTAACATCCATTGTTACCAGTAAGGCCCCAGTCGGTACCTGTTGGACGTCACTCAGTCGGTTAAGGAAATCTGTAGTGTCCTTGATATGTAAAGGTTGTATGACAATAAGAGGCTGGACAATGCTGTCCAGTAGTCGGGAAATAGGTTGAAAAATGGAATTGGCGGCACTTATTATAGGCCTGCCAGGAGGTCTTTGAAGTGACTTATGGATTTTTGGTACCGTGAAGAACACTGGTACCACTGGATGTTCCTGAGTCAACACGGTCTTCAGTTTTTCCGAAATTTGCCCTGCTGATAATGCTTGGCACAGTATCACATCCACCTCATGTTTCCAACACACCCCACAAAGTTCTAACACGGATCCCCACGCCCCATTCATCATGAAGCACAGCAAATCCACCTTCGACCCCCCATCCTCCAATCCATCCATTGCCTCATACCTTCGTCTTCTGGAGGAATCAGTCGACAGATATAATGCACCAGAGGTACCGACCCACAATAACATGAGCCGAGAAGAAATGAGTGCACTAAAAAACCTGGGAGGCTACAGGGATGTAGTCTTCAGACCGGCAGACAAAGGAGGTGGGGTAGTCATTCAGAACACCTTAGACTACATTGAGGAGGCCAACCGCCAATTGTCCGACCAGGGGGTGTATGAACCACTACCCAGAGATCCAACGGACACTTACAAACATGAGGTGGATGTGATACTGTGCCAAGCATTATCAGCAGGGCAAATTTCGGAAAAACTGAAGACCGTGTTGACTCAGGAACATCCAGTGGTACCAGTGTTCTTCACGGTACCAAAAATCCATAAGTCACTTCAAAGACCTCCTGGCAGGCCTATAATAAGTGCCGCCAATTCCATTTTTCAACCTATTTCCCGACTACTGGACAGCATTGTCCAGCCTCTTATTGTCATACAACCTTTACATATCAAGGACACTACAGATTTCCTTAACCGACTGAGTGACGTCCAACAGGTACCGACTGGGGCCTTACTGGTAACAATGGATGTTACCAGTCTTTATACCTGTATTCCTCAATCAGAGGGACTAGAAGCCACACGTAGGTTCCTGGTTGCGAACAAAATGGACTCATTAAATCTGGAGCTCTTTATGACTCTATTACAATTAACCCTAACCAGGAACTATTTTCTTTTCAATGGCAAATTCTATCGCCAAACGTCGGGATGCGCCATGGGCAGCTGCGTCTCGCCGTCATTCGCGAACATTTTCATGTTCGAGCAAGAACAAACTTTGATCCTGAATGACCCCAGTGCCAAACAACACATCATCATGTACACCCGGTTCATTGACGACCTGTTCATGATCTGGACAGGTGACCAAGGTAGCCTGGAAGAATTAGTACAAAGGATCAATGACGCAACTTCCCCGATCAAGATTACACACAACTCATCGACTACGGAGATCAACTACCTGGATGTTCTGATCAAAATTAAAGACAACACCCTCAGCACCGAAGTATATCGAAAGCCAACCGATAGGAACACGCTACTGAGAGCTAATAGCTTCCATCCCAGGTCATTGAAATCCGCTTTGCCTAAATCACAATTGATTAGGGCCGCTAGAATCACTAGTGATGCCACCCAGCTGCCAGCAGTTCTAGATGAATTTGTGTCCAGATTTGAAAGTAGAGGATACAACAGACAGACACTGTCTCAACAGAAACATGAAATTCTATCGCTCAACCGAGCTGATTTGCTGAAACAGAAAACTGCATGTCCCAAGAAAGACGTACTACCTTTTGTCACCAGGTTCAATACAGCCAGTGCGATACTACCGAGGGCCTCCAGAGCCCTGTGGCCCATTGTCAAGACAGACAGGGGGTTACCAGGACTCCACCAGAAAAGACCCATGTTGTGCTTCACTAAAGGCCGCAGCATTAGGGACATCATAGTGCACAATGACGTCACCGATTTCCAGTTGGAAGCCCGACCAGATAGACATTTCCTTAGCAAAGCCCCAGGGTGCTATAAATGTATCAAATGCACGACTTGCTCACACATGCTAACGGGACCCCAGTTCATACATCCTATAACTGAAGAAAAATATTCCATCAGACATGTGCTATCATGCACCACAACACACGTGGTGTATGTAATCACATGCCCGTGTAAATGCTTATATGTGGGCAAAACTATTAGAACAGCCAGAGAACGAATGGCACTACATAGATCCGCGATCAGCCAAACCCTGAGAGGCAAAGGAAATGACCAACCCGTGGCCAAACACTTCAAGCAAGAGGGACACAAATTATCAGACTTACAACATATGATCATAGACCATGTCCCAGAGAGCCACAGAGGTGGCGACAGAGGAAACCAGCTACTGCGCCTGGAAACTAGATGGATCCATAAATTGAATTCCATTAAACCGATGGGACTGAACGACAGGATACCATATAATCTATTCATCTAGAACTATGGGCATTCAACAGCCATCATTTTGTGTGCTTTATTCTTCATCTCCGGCTTAATCTCTTGCTATCCCTTTTTTTCCTTATATCATATATAGACGTACGACTAAAACCAAGATTACCCCATATAGAAAAGGGTATTTTCACCACCTAAGGGGGACAGTCCTTTTCTCCCCCCCATTCAGGCGGGCAAAACATGCCCCATGTGTGCTTTTTTTCTTCTCCGGCTATTATTCTCGCTATCCCTTTTTTCTTCCTTTTTAATGGGCCACCACTTTATTAACACTGCATGATGCAGACTACAGTATAATGAACAAGGGACATTAGTACATGCCCCAAGTGTGCTTTTTTTTCTTCTCCGTCTTGCATTCTCGCTATCCCTTTCTCTTTCTAAAAACGTATTGATCACCAGCCCCTAAGAATGGTGCAACATGAGATACTCAAAGTAACGGTGAACACCTGATGCCAACACACTACTTTCAAATAGGGACACCATAAATATGCCCTATGTGTACTCTGTTGTTCCTCCTCAACCATCTTTATATTTTTTCCCAGTCCCCTCGGCATCCATTTGCACCATTATTTGCACCATCTACATGGTACTCTACTTTAGAACATTGCTCTGAACTTCATCAGCAGTGATTTTTAAACCTGATGTGCACCTCGGCTCCAGTAAAAGGTTGCATACCCCAGAACTCAAGCGTCCCATTCCAACAGTCTACTGCTGTGTCACCCACATTTATAAACCAGGTCGACATAGTGTCGACCTCATCCCACTCATCCACTATGATGTAAAGTTGCACGGCACTAATGTTTTAAAAATACTATTTTTTTATATATACTGCATTGACATAACTTTTCACCGTTATATGCAAAAATATTTTTTCACTGTTATACTGTTTACATTCCAGGTTGGCCGGCCAGTGTGATGCAGGGTCCAGCATAGCACCATTCAGCCACACACAACTCACGCTGACACCGGAGTAATCACTAAGTGGATTACCCGAGCAACCAGACAGCGTGCGTTCCATTTCTATAGCAACATGCGTCTCATCTCCCGGAAGTGAACATTGACGACACTTCCGCTCTCACGCATCCCGGCATCTTCCGGTAAGCTAACGGGGCGTCCTGCATCGTGCTGGCGGCGAACATCACCCTCCCTATTTAAGGTACTCACTATTGTTTTATTGTGTTATCACCCGCACCTTGACAAAGGGGCTTCTGCCCCGAAACGTTGGTCTTTGTATATTTTCGAATACAGATTTCTCTCACAAGTCCCAGGAGTGCCAGTCTCGTCTTTTCTATATATATATATATATATATATATATATATATATATATAGCACCATTGTGATTGTGAAAAAGAGAGACTCTTGTTCAACCAACAAACTAATCTGTGTAAGGCAGACATGCCATTCATTGTGTTACACAATCACCCAACTTATCGACAATATTGTGTATACCAGTAATGTAAGATTATGCGTTTGCTAACCCTTATAAGTGTGCCAATAAGCAGATGCAGCATCCAGTGAGAGAGAGGAATACCCAGAAAAATGCCCTTTTAATAGTAATGCCCAATGGCATGACCAACTGTAATTATGGCCAATTAAGATCTCCATTTAGCACAGTGAGACAGATGTATTAAGCCTGGTGAAGAGACAATGAAGAGACAATGTAGAAGGTGATAGCACACCAGCCAATCAGCTATACTTGAAAAAATACAGTTAGGGGTTTGGCTGGATAATATTTATTTATTTATTTACAGTTCCGTTGCACTTTACAATTGGAAACAGCAGTGATTAAACAAACTGGATAGAAGTAAACTGACAGAGGTAGGAGGGCCCTGCTGGCAAGCTTACAAACTATAGGGATAATAGGAGGGATACATAAGAATATAATTCCATAGCATGGCAGTCCCACCAGATGACAAAACCGTCCTGATGTCATGCAATTAGATATTAATGCTTCTGGAGGTTGTGTTGGGGTACTGGAATATAACAATCTTACCTGAAGAGGAGAGTTTTCAGGGAACGCTTGAAAGTTTGGAGGCTACTTTATCTCCACACCAGGCTTAATACATCTGCCCCAATGTCCATTAAAATGTTGATTAAAAATAATATCCAGTAGTGGTAATTAAATGGTTACTTCTGGCAATGTTTGAGTTGATGTGTGGTACTGAATGGCATTTTGTAAACCCTCTCCCTTGTGCTATTCTTCTGCTGTCCCCAAATACACACTTCCACATAACCGTGTGTGTGCTGCCTTTTCTTAACATCTGTGGATGCATTTATCTCTTGCAATATATCCAGTGGTGAACCTACAGTAGGAGCAAGTTTAATCTTTGGCCATGGCTATTCTATTGTTCTCAGCTGCAATACAATACGTATTGCAGCTGAGAACAATAGAATAGCCATGGCTAGCCATCGCCAAAGGAGCAAAGATGAAACTTGCTCCTACTGTATGCTCTGTCACTTGGGGCAGCAACTCAACTTGGAAACCCAATAGGTATTATTATAAAGAATATGTACCTTAATAAAAAATTTAAACCATAATAACAATTTTATTGTGAACAAAAATGGTTTGTGGATGCTTAATCGCCAAACGTCTTACTCCTTGAGCGATGGCTGCTGTGCACCTGCAGATCATATTTTGCATATTATGCATGATGGCTCAATGAATGAGGACCCAAAGATTCATGGAGTAGGTGGAGAAGTAAGGAAAGAAATGGACATGTATTGGGTACAAACTTTTACAATAACTCTGCTGATTGGTTTAAGGCGTGCCCCCAGCTTGTCCTACTGTCTGTATCCGGTGAGCCCCATACACCTAGTGCTAAAAATAGCTCAGTGTGTGTATGGCCTTCTATTGGATCAGGAGTGCGGTCCAACAAATAAACTGCACACATGGGGTCTGACTCAGCATTTATCACAAAAGCAAAATCTTTCTCTTATGGGCAAAACCATGTGCACTGCAGGTGGGGAAAATGTAACCTGTGCAGAGAGAGTTATGGTGTCCATACACAGAGCGATGTGCTCCATACTCTTTGAACTAGATTGCATCGCATCTAGTGCAAAAAGTATGGGCAGAACTTTTTTTATACTTTACAGAGGTACTTAAACAAACTGGATGCTTGGGTAGATAAATGGAAAATAAAATTCAGTCTAGACCAATGTAAGGTCATGGTCTTTGGGAACAGAAACCAGTGCAATAAATATAAATGTGGTAGAGTTAGGTCAATCGCTTGGGGAGAAAGACTTAAGTATACACTAGGCGACACTGTGCATACACATTCCGGCTCTGAGGTGAGCAATGGCCATGCTGCCGCTGTAGCATGGCTGTTGTTAAGGATAATCTGGACATGGGAGAGGGTCATTAATGGTGCACATCATTAATAACATTAAGCTAGAAGATGAAGTAAAAGATATAGCTTAAAGAATGTTTTTTTCTGAAAGATATCTTTCACTTTATCTCATAGTGTGTTTGGGGCCTAAGGGGTACAAACAGACTATAACCTTAGCTGTTTGTATCATATTGGTGGAGGAAAGTTTAAAGCGTTCTCTAGGTCATGTTTCTGACTTTTAAGTGAAGTGAATAGGATTTTGTCTGGATGGAAGTTAATGGTGGGCGTTAGGTGGGAAATCCTAGAACTTACTGGCTGCGTCCTCCATAGCAGGGAAATAATGACTGAGGGCCAGATGAACAGTATTGCGCTTCAAAAAGTGCTAAAGTGAAGAGTGATCAACAACCAGCCAATCAGCTCCTACCTGTCATTTTTCAAACCCAACCTGTAACATGACAGGTAGGGGCTGATTGGTTGGCTGTTTTATCACTCTCCATTTTATCACATTTGATACTTGATACATCTGGCCCTGTGTGAGCCACCCGGGTAACTTCCATCTGCACCATCTTCTCTATGTTCAACATTTGTAATTTTGCCTAAATCTAAGTAACCTGCAATGCAGACAACCATTGCATTCAGGATTGGTTGCTATCAGCCCATCTGCAATAGAACTCCCACCTAAGAAAATGTACCCCTTAGAAATGCAAACACTAAAAAAAAAAAAAAAAGTGTTACTTGCATATTTAGCAAAATTAGTACTTTGAGGAGGAAGATTCTTGTGATCTAACATGGTTCATGGATGTTTCAGACTATACATTTCTCTTACGCTTGGATCACCCATATGTCCTTGAAAATGTTTTATATACAGAGAAGAATAGTGGTCTATAGAGACCATCTTTTTTAATAGTACAATAAAGTGGAGAGTTGATTAATGTATTCACAGTAGATGATCACAAAAATGTCACGGATGAACAGAAACTACTTTATGGCATTATTGTTACTGTAAGTGTGTGTGGGAATGAGCACAGTATTGGAAATGTGGATGTGATACCCTACTGTACTTCACTTTTGGGTGTGATGCACCAAACTGTTATACAGTGTACTGGTATAACACAATGAAAGCGTGTTAGCAATAATGAGCTAACCTAGGACTAGGATAACAAATACCTTGGGTACAGAATAATATCATTTATCCTAGCATGTATATTACATGCACATAAATAACCTAAGTTTCATTGCATATACCGGAGAGTGTGCTGAAGCCCGTAGAAATCAGCACCATAGGTCAATTCACAGGAGAAGTGGGATCAAGGGTATACGGTCACTAAGTCGACATGCACACTCAAAAGGTCTACATGGCTTTAGGTTGACAGGGTCATTAGGTCGACACAAGCATTAGGTCGATATTGGGAAGACCGACATGAGTTTTTCACTTTTCTTTTTGAGCAGACGTGCCAACAAGCAGTATTTCATGTCCTACCATCTACTAGGGCATGGAGGGAGAATAGAATAGTGTGCCCGAGCATGGCAAGCGCACGTTGCGCACCAATACAGTGTCCATGTCGACTGTAGACATTCGGGACAAAAAATGTGAACAACACATGTCAACCTTTCCAATATCGACCTAATGCTTGTTTTGACCTAAAGCCATGTTGACCTTTGAGTGTGTTGACCTAAGGCCTGTCAACCTTCTTGTTAACTTAATGATCCACATCTGCGGCCATGTCCACAAAAAAAAAAATCATTGAAATCTTCTAGTATGCAGAGGAAGGTGAAATTTTACCTCCTGCACTGCTGTCCCATTCCCCTGCTGTACCTTTTAGACAATCTCAGGGGGGGTGCAGAAAGGTATCCCTGTCCTCTCGGCACCCATGTCCAAAACAGCCAACAACAAATCCTTCTGGATTTTTCATGAACATTACTAAATTTATTTTCTGAAATGTTTTAAGGAATATAATCAATGTTGACATCATGCCACAGAGGTTCATCCAGATTAGTGCCCACTGTAGCCTTCTTCTTGAGTCTCTCAAGCCCCCCGTCTTTCCAGCTTCCTGCCCCATCACATCAGCTACACCTTTTGGCACCAGTAGGAAAAACAACACACAAGCCGCCACCGGAAATACTATAATCAAAACACGTAGGGGGGAATCCAACACTGAAAAGCATCAAAGCTAGTGGGCATACACACATCATCTTTTCACAGCTTCCTGAGGTGTTGAGAATAAATGTGGGAAAAGTCTGTGGTCTGGTTGTTGAAACCAGAACAATAGATCATTGTTCACTAAGCATTGCTAAACCCAGTGTTTCTGGGTGATTTAAAAGAAATTGCTCCTTCAGACACCTTTGTGGCACCCAGAATAATTGACTTCCCCAAAAAAACAGACTCACACACACACTTCATGTGAAAAAAAAACACCACATATGATCACTGACAGGATGATGGGGGGTACACCAAGTTTGAAAGGTATACAGGGATGATGAGGCTCAAATGGGTGGGCCAAAACAAGAAACAAGGATTTTCTCACCAGATAACACTGGCCCTGAGTGATCTTGCTGAATCATTCTGAGTGATCTAGCAACACTCAAAACGCTCCAGCATCTCCTATGTGCAGGCCCCTTTTGATTTGGGTGGTTTGTGTTCAGTCTGCTTTCTTATTACACTGCAATTTAGATTTCAGCCAGTATTTACCCTGCTCAGAAACAAAATAACTCAGCAAATCTAACTCTCTCTGCACATATTACAATTGCCCCACCTGCAGTGCAGCATGGTTTTGTCCATTTGCTAACAAAATGTACTTTGCGATCAGATCTGAATTAGGCCCCATATCTCAGTAGCAAATCCAAATTCATAGGAAAGTCAGAATCCTTAAACCAGTGTCAACACTTAAGTCAAAATGTCTGTAGGGCAGCACTGTGTCCCATAGATACACAGGCTGCCTATGAGGGGTTTGTGCTCCCCATTTTCTTTGGTATACAGAAAAATCAAATGTCACTCTTTCTCATTATGTTTCTCATGTATTCCCTTTTAAAAAGTCCCAAAATGTAGTGTCTAAGTCCAAATAATGTCACAGTGTGGTACATTTGTTCTATTGTTCATCAGCTGTAGTGGAGTATAGGTACCATAGATGTGGCCAGTTATGTGGATTGCCTGGGGATGGGGGGTCTCATAGCGGGACCTGTCTCCACCTTATCTTGTCTCCTCCTTGTGCCCCTATCTGTGTCCGGTAGTGATGATGTGTCTTCAGGAGCATAGTTGCCATAGTGGCTTAGCATCTCCTGCAGTTGAGACTTTCAGGCTCCCAGTAACTTGATCGGCTAAGCCACAATGAGGAGGGTTTTGGACAGACAGAGAGAGTGCTAGTGTTATATAAAATTTTGGGCCAATTGTAGCTTGTGGTCCAGCAGCAAATCAGGAGCCACCAGTGACAGTTACTCCTAATTGACTGCCGGTCTGCAAACTCAGATATGCTAGCCATAAGCCAATCAGTCCCCATGGCTGCTTGGTGCCCTCTTCGCTGTGGCATCTTACTCAACCGCATACCTGATGTAATGGTCAGGCCGGCTCCGAATCTTTAACAAGGCCATACTATTAATTATACGTATATTAATGAGTTAAATACATTTACACAATGAGAGAGGAGTTATCTTATTTATTGAAATCCCCTTATAATTGGCTTAGAATATTAGTGTCACTGTAAGTGTAGGATTACTGCCATGATTATACTGGTCTAATAGGAAACATGATGTGTGGCTGCCCATGATATTAAACTGTGGGGGTTTTATTTATGCTACATTGCCTTTCACTGTATTATGGTTGAAGGAGGCCGAGGGTTCTCGACACATTAGCGTTAAAGGGGAAATATCCCATGCACTTCTGTTATTCTACTGAAGCACATTAAGAACTATCTTGTCCATTAGACACACGTTTACAGGTAAATGGACCTGCTGCAATTAGAGTATAATAGTTCACACTATTGCAATGTCCACTGTTTTTTTTTTTTTTTTTTGGGGGGGGGGGGGTAATTTATTGCTACAATACAATAGAAAGCAAATGTCTACAACCTGAGGCAAAAAAAAAAACACATATTTTGTGAGCAGATTAGTCTCTGACCACTTTGATAAATCCTTAGGGATCATCTATATTGTGTTTCCTGCTGTTATTGCCAGAATATAGTTCCAGTATTTACTGTCAGAAAACTTATTCCAGCTAAGTGAAATGTTTCTAGCCTGTGTATGAGCAGACTATAAACCAGCATTCTCCTCAGTGCAGAAATCATAAAATGTTCTCAAACGTCAAACACATGTTGATGGGATATGCTAAAATAGAGCAGGATCTTCTTTCTAAACCTCCCTCTTAAAGAAAAGCTTTTGCACTTCTTATTATATGCCAAACCATGTTTGCAGAAAATGTCAAGGATTACTTTTTATGATTTTATAAATACAATACTGCCAGGGAAAAAGAGAGACGGAGGATGCAGTTGCCATAACAGCAAAAGTTAGTTGCTATAAGGCATTACATTTCGGCTCCGGACACCATGACTAACACGATAAATAAAAATGGTTTATTCGCGATAAGGTGAATAACTTTGATGTGACTAATGGCACTTGCAGCTTACAATGAGAGCTCTTTGCCAGCTGAAGTTTTATCTGAGAATATACTGCTCTTTGCAAACTTGCAAGCAATAGTCCTCTGCGCCAGAGCCAAAGCATTCTCATGTAATTATGTCTCCTAAACTGAAAAGGTCTGGAATGGGAAGCAGCAGACGGACATCTTCATGAGGAAGGAGACACTTATATGCAACCAAGATTTCACATAGTGGCAGCAGTGCAGGATGCTCACAAAATGTATGAATACTAACTGTCTGAGAGAAATACTAAATACCGTAATACCTCAGAGACAATTATTCCTTCAAACTGTACCTATTTAGGCCAAACACTTCCAGCCAAAGAAGGTGGGACAGATAACTCAGTGGCTGATTTTATTTAGGGCTGCAGCACCTCAGTAAAAAAATCTGTCAACACCAGTGAGATTCTCGCAGATATTGCTTCCATTGGGAAGTCACTGCATCACTGATCACATGCTGGATTGTGGTCGACAATGACAATGGTAACCTTTTTTTCCCCAGCTTTATAGATCTTGTATCGCTGCAGCGGATGCAGTCCCTAGAAGCCGGGGAAGAGAAGAGGTGTTCAGGTGCACATGTGCATGTTTGACAGCCAACCGTAATGTGCATATCTATGTAATGTATCCAATTAAGTCCATGCACATCCATGAGTTTGAGGGATTCGCCCCCCCCTTCTTTCCCTACCCTGAGCATGTACAAGCCAGAGAGCATTCTATTGACTGATAATACAGTGAACGTTCAGCACCAGGCTCATGCAACAATGCACAGAACCGCTTACTTCTGGATTTATGTGGACATGTTGCTGCAACATCTCTTAGATGACAGCTTCTTCCCCAATGGCTATAGACTAATGCTGCCATTGGTAACAGACAAAGCAGTGGCAAAACTAACGAGGGTGCAGGGGGTACAGCTTGCTATGGGGTGCAGAGGTTGGGGGGGCATGGACAGCAAGCAATCCACCTGCACCCGCTTACTATTTTTATTGCATTATAGGAGACCAAGGGAGCCTGGATTGCCGGGAGATTGAGGAGCCTGCCAGGGGTCGCGCTGTGCCGGGCGGGTGGTGGGATAAGCTACTGGATAGAGTGAGGAGCCTTTATTTGTAAAACCAGTCCAATTGTTTTATAGAAAATATTTTTTAACACATTCATTGCTGCTTTTCCACAACTTTTGCTATGTTCTAGTCTCTAGGGGATTTACTACCCCCATTTAGCAGCTGCTTAGTGAAGTTCAACCAGCGGAGTGCCACTACCACCCCCTAGGGGGCGCCGTTTGCTTCCTCCAAGCTCAGTCTGACTTAATGAAAAAATTACGACTTTTTAAATCTGCTCCCTCCCCTTCCTCGAAACAGGAATTCCTAAAAGCAAAATCTACTTTTGAAGGGATTATTATTCAATCAGAATCCTTACACACATTCTCCTCTAATGCCAGGTTTCACAAATTTGGAAACAAAATTAGCTAACTCTTGCCAAATTTACTGAAGAGTCAGAAACCACCCGCAACTATACATTGCATAGATACAATGGTATATTGACAAAGTCTAATGTTGAAATTGCCCAAATTCTCAATAAATTCTATAGCACACTATATTCTGCGCCCACTTCCAATACTGCTGCGGTTTCCATGTTATGGGAAAGTGTTCCCATTCCTCATTTGCCAGAAGTCTTATCTGCCTCTTGATTTGCAGTGTAACTCCAGAAGAGGCGACATCTGCAATATTGGTAAAAACAAAAAAGGTACATCTGCAATATCTGGACTGAAAATGGGTAAAGCTCCTGGCTCAGACAGTTTAGAAGCCAATAATTTGTAATATTCTGAGGTACTGTATGACTAACCCTGACATTGGTAAAAGTATTGAATAAGATTCTTGATGATGGTGTACTCCCATCCTTTTTAATGCTGCTACACTGAAAGTTCTCCCTAAACCAGAGAGGAACTTATTAGACCCGGACCAATATCCCTCTTTGATATGACTACAAGCTTCTTACAAAAATACTAGCTGAAAAGTAAAAAATACTCCTGCCTACCCCCTGCCCAGATCAGACGGGATTTGTGATGGGTAGGAACCTGATCACTAACATCAGAAGAGTGCTGTTGGTGTACTATGTCAAATTCACCAATGGCAATTATATTATTAGACACCAAGAAGGTGTTTGACATGGTACACTAGGATAATTTATACAATACCTTATGCAAGTTTTCATTCCTTGCGTGTCTTATTTAATTTATACATACCTTATATGTAGACTCTTCATCTAGAATATTGGGGGTTATACTGATTCACTCGGAAAGGTACAATCGCTCTCTAATGGACGAAACCATATTCACTGCAGGTGGGCTTATGTAACATGTGCAGAGAGAGTTAGATTTGGGTGTTTTATTGTTTCTGTGCAGGGTAAATACTGGCTGCTTTATTTTTACACTGCAATATAGATAGTTTGAAGTACACCCCCCACCCAATTCTAACTCTCTCTGCACATGTTACATCAGTCCCACCTGCAGTGCATATGGTTTTGTCCATTAGGAAGTGATTGTCCCTTTCCGAGTGAACCAGAATAACCCCCATTGTGCAATGACCTTCCCTTTCCCATTTTGTGAGGTACAAGACAGGGTTTCCCCATGTCGCCCCTACCTTTTGCCCTAGCACTCAAACCTTTTTTGATCACCCTTAGACAATCACTGGCATTTCAAAGTATTCAATTAAGTACATTGAATTTACATGTTTCCTTATTTGCTGATGATATGCTTTTATTTGATCTAACCCTGAACATTCTGTACCAGAGGTCTTTGTCACACTCAGCCGCGGCGGTGCGTGGTGGGCTTACTACTCACCCGTTCGCGCCCGCCGTCGGCTAGCGTGTAGTGGTCTCCAGTTCAGCGGCAGCAGGCAGCGGCAGTCTGGTGGGCAGCAGGCAGCGTGGGACGCCGGCAAATGTAGCGGTATGTGCTGTAGGGGCGCCGGGAGGCCGACGCCGCCATCTTGGTTAAGGGCAAATAGCAGATTGGTCCTTGTCTGAGGTTTCCGCCCATACTGACCTGACAGCCAATGGCAGCCGCCCTCTAGGGATATAGGGGATCTGCCTAGGCCTGTTCAGTGTCAGTACAAAGAGTCTCCAGAGGCGATCACAGCTCCCAGCTGACTCCGGCTCTCTGACTCACCTCTCCTGACTTGGTGCCTTGCTTCAGTGCTCTGTGTTGGTCTCGGTTCAGCTTAACCCCATCGCTGTCAGTTCTCTCCACAGTCTGGTCTCTGCCTGCATCCCTGAGCTTCCTGGCCTAAGCTCTTCAAGCCGTCTGCTTCCAAACAACTTCCCATTTCTTCTGTCATCATCCATCTTCTTTCAGTCTTCAAGGATCCCTCATTACCATCAAGTACATTCTCTTTCCGGATTTCTTCATTTCTCAAGACCCCAGCCTGCCGTCCGCAGTGCTTGAACTGTCATTGTTTAAATTAACTTTTTCTTCTTTCAAAGTGCCGTGCTGGCTCAATTCTTATTACCACTAACTGCCACTTAAAGAAAGTATTCAAGTGTCTATTGTTCCATTTATGAATTCTATTATTAAACCTGCACGATTTAATCCTTCCTCCTCTGGTCCGTCTCCGGTTGCTACACACCACACGACTTCATCCAGCCCTTCAGTTGTGACAGTTTGTACTGACCCGATGGAGTCGAGTGAAGAACAGGCTTCCATGGCGGACGCACTTCACAGCATCATGGCTCGTCTGGAGCAAGTAGAGGCTACCCAACGTCAAGTGGCTCAATTTCTTCAGGCCTTGGCTCCGCCCCAGGCGGCTCCCTCAGTTTCTGTGGCTTCAGCACCAGAGATTCCAGTCCCTGCTCCTACACCTGGACCCGTGGTTCCTCATCATATGCAATTACCAACCCCCAGCAAATATGATGGTTCACCGAGAGGATGCCGTGGGTTTCTGAACCAATGCGATGTTCATTTCACCTTGCAGTCTTCTCACTTCCCTACCTCCAAGGCAAAGGTGGCATATATTGTGTCTCTCCTGGCAGGGTCAGCTTTGGACTGGGTGTCCCCTCTCTGGGAACGCACTGATCCCCTGCTCAATGACTATGAAGCTTTCATTACCTCTTTCCGTCGCATCTTCGACGAACCTGGCAGAGTGTCTTCTGCCGCTACTGAGATCCTGAGGATTCGCCAGGGCAGTCGTTCAGTGGGACAATATGTTGTGCAGTTCCAGACTCTGGCTTCGGAATTAAAATGGAACGAAAAGGCTCTCGTCTCCGCCTTCTGGAATGGGCTAGCAGGTCGTATTAAGGACGAATTAACTACCCGTGACTCTCCTGCTACCTTGGTTGAATTCATCTCCTTGTGCAACAAAGTAGATCTACAGATGCAGGAGCGTCAACTAGAGAGAAATCGCTCCGATCGTCTCCACCCTCATCTCACCACCAACGCTGTTCCTGTTCCTAGACCAAGTCCCTCCACAACTACACCACCAGATGAACCCATGCAGATCAACCGCTCTCGGCTTTCCTTTGAAGAAAAGTCCCGTAGACGTCGAGAGAATCTTTGCATGTACTGCGGTTCTTCCGCTCATCTGCTGTCTTCCTGTCCACTGCGTCCGGGAAACGACCGCTCCTAACCTCCCCAAGGGAGGTCAGGTTAGGAGTCCTGCTTTCATCTCCCTCTTCAACGGTGCCCACCATTCCTGTTACCCTTGTGTGCCCTCAGGGAAAAATCAAGATCCAGGATCTACTAGATTCCGGAGCGGCCGGGAACTTCCTTTCTTCTTCTTTCGTCCTTCAACATTCCTTGATGGTGCAACCTTTGGCCCATCCGTTGGTTCTCACTGCAGTAGATGGGAGTCGCATCAGCAGTGGGCAAATCACCCTTCAAACCAATCCAGTGACAGTTCTTGTGGGTGCTTTACATCAAGAGACTCTAGAATTTTTTGTCCTTCCTCAGTCCTCACACCAGGTAGTCCTGGGCCTACCATGGCTTACTAAGCACAACCCTCATATTGATTGGACCAGTATGGAGATCAAAGCCTGGGGTACGAACTGCCTAACTACTTGCATGCCTCGTGTCATTCCACCATCAAACTAATCCTCAAGAAGTAGGAGGTTCCAGTCTTTCGTCTTCACCAGCTTCACCCTTGTCGTTACCCTCACCATATCTTTCGTTTTCTGACGTCTTCAGCCAGGGAGGTGCCGATACCCTGCCGCCTCATCGTCCCTGGGACTGTCCGATAGAGTTGATACCTGGGAAGTTCCCACCGCGGGGCCGCATCTACCCCTTGTCTCTGCCTGAGACCAAGGTCATGTCTGACTACATTCGTGAAAACTTGAATAAAGGGTTCATTCGCCCATCTACTTCGCCAGCCGGAGCGGGGTTTTTCTTTGTAAAGAAAAAAAGATGGAACCCTCCGGCCGTGTATCGACTACAGGGGCCTGAACGATATCACGATCAAGAACCGCTATCCTTTACCCCTTATCACCTAATTATTTGACAAAGTCCGAGGGGCTTCCATCTTTACTAAATTGGATCTAAGAGGGGCGTACAACTTGATCCGAATCCGATCTGGAGATGAGTGGAAGACGGCTTTCAACACCCGAGACGGCCACTATGAATACCTGGTGATGCCATTTGGTCTTTGCAACGCTCCAGCCGTCTTCCAACAATTTGTAAACGACATATTTCGAGATTTACTGTATCATTCCGTTGTGGTGTATCTCGATGACATCCTCATCTTCTCGTCTAACCTCCACCTCCATCGGCAAACAGTAGCTGAAGTCTTGCGGCGCCTTCGCCAAAATAAATTGTTCTGCAAGCTAGACAAGTGTGTCTTTGAGGTCACTTCCATTCCATTCCTTGGCCACATCCTCTCCAGCACTGGGATAGAGATGGATCCAGAAAAAGTAAAAGCCATCTTAGACTGGACAGCGCCCACCACGCTCAAAGGCATCCAGAGGTTCCTGGGCTTTTCAAACTATTATCGTTGTTTCATCCGGAACTTCTCCATGCTTGCTGCACCCCTTACTGCTCTCACCCGTAAGGGATCCGATCCAAGTCAGTGGTCACCTGAAGCCTCCCAAGCCTTCCAACAACTTAAGGATGCTTTTGTCTCTGCCCCAATTCTTCTCCAGCCAAACCTTGACAAACCCTTTATTCTTGAGGTGGACGCATCCTCAGAGGGGGTAGGGGCAATCTTGTCGCAGAGAGGGGAGGACCAGGTGCTTCACCCCTGTGCCTTCTTCTCCAAGAAGTTTCTTCTAGCAGAGAAGAATTACCCCATTGGGGAGCAGGAGTTACTGGCAGTCAAATCTGCATTGGAGGAGTGGCAGTACCTCCTGGAGGGGGCACGACATAAAATTACTGTGTATTACGACCATAAAAATCTCTCATTCCTCAAGCACGCCCAATGTCTTACAGCTCGTCAAGCCCGCTGGGCCATGTTCTTCGAACGCTTCGACTTTCAAATCAGATTCAGACCCGGGACGATGAATGCCAAGGCCGATGCTCTTTTACGCTCTTTTGAAACTTCAGCTGACCTAAAGACTCCTCCTCGACCCATCCTCGACCCTCTGGTCTTTGCTCAAGTAACAGTCCAGCCTTCACCTCCACCTCCACCAGGCAAGACCTTCGTTCCCCTCAGTCTCCGAAAGAGAGTACTGTCCTGGGCACACGCTTCCCGCTTCGCAGGGCATACCGGGGCACAGAAGACCTTAATGTTCCTGTTGCGTTCATACTGGTGGCCTACCATTCGTCGCGATGTAACCAGCTTTGTCGCCTCCTGTGTAAAGTGCGCTCAGCATAAGTCCTGCTGGTTACATCGCTACCATTCGTCGCGATGTAACCAGCTTTGTCGCCTCCTGTGTAAAGTGCGCTCAGCATAAGTCCTCCAGAACATCTCCTGCTGGTCCTCTTCTACCTCTAGCCATACCAACAGAACCATGGTCCCACCTCTCTATGGACTTTATCTGCGAACTTCCTCCCTCCAAAGGGCATACGGTAATTTGGGTGGTGGTTGACCGGTTTTCAAAGATGGTGCACTTCTTCCCATTAAAAGGCCTTCCATCTGCTCCAGTGTTGGCTCAGCTCTTCATTTCCACCATCTTCAAACTCCATGGGTTGCCGAAAGAGATTATATCTGACCGTGGCGTGCAGTTCGTTGCAAAGTTTTGGAGGGCGCTCTGTTCCGCTGTACAAGTCAAGCTCAAGTTCTCCACTGCTTTCCACCCACAAACCAACGGGCAGACAGAACGAGTGAACCAGGACTTGGAGGCCTTCATTCGTTTGTTCGTCTCTTCCTCTCAAGACGACTGGGTAGACCTTCTGCCCTGGGCGGAATTTGCGCACAACAATTCTTATCATTCTTCCTCCGGCACCACTCCCTTTTTTACTGTCTTTGGCAAGCATCCCCGATCTCCGGAGTTCTCAGATCTATCGTTGTCCGAAGTCCCTGCAGCTGCTTCTTCCCTACAACGGTTTGCAAAGATCTGGTCAGACGTTCATACCGCTCTCCTCAAAGCATCCGCTCGATATAAAAGGATGGCGGACAGGAAAAGAAGAGCGGCTCCTAAATTGAAGGTTGGAGATCGAGTATGGCTGTATACCCGCCATATACGCCTTCGGTTACCATCCATGAAGCTGGCTCCTCGGTTCATCGGGCCGTACCCAATCACTCAGGTGATTAATCCGGTGGCCTACAGACTACAGCTCCCTTCTTCCCTAAAGATATCAAACTCTTTTCATGTGTCTCTTTTGAAACCTTTGCGATTGAACTTATATCAGAAAAAGGTGCCTAAACCGCCCAAGATTGGCTCAGAGAGAGAGACAGAGTTCGAGGTGAAGCGCATTATCGACTCACGTTGCCGCAATACCCATCTTCAGTATCTGGTAGAGTGGCTTGGATTCGGTCCTGAAGAGAATTCCTGGGTTGATGCTGCAGATCTCCATGCTCCCCGTCTGGTGAGACAATTCTTTCAAAGGAATCCACACAAGGTGCGTAGGTGCCCTGGGGTCACCCAGAAAGGGGGGGGTACTGTCACACTCAGCCGCGGCGGTGCGCGGCGGGCTTACTACTCACCTGTTTGCGCCCGCCGTCGGCTAGCATGTAGTGGTCTCCAGTTCAGCGGCAGCAGGCAGCGGCAGTCTGGTGGGCAGCAGGCAGCGTGGGACGCCGGCAAGTGTAGCGGTATGTGCTGTAGGGGCGCCGGGAGGCCGGCGCCGCCATCTTGGTTAAGGGCAAATAGCAGATTGGTCCTTGTCTGAGGTTTCCGCCCATAATCCCCCTATTAGCACAGCAGCAGCACTGAATAGCTAATCAGCGCTCAGTATCATTCTGTGGAGTTTCCGCCCATACTGACCTGACAGCCAATGGCAGCCGCCCTCTAGGGATATAGGGGATCTGCCTAGGCCTGTTCAGTGTCAGTACAAAGAGATTCCAGAGGCGTTCACAGCTCCCAGCTGACTCCGGCTCTCTGACTCACCTCTCCTGACTTGGTGCCTTGCTTCAGTGCTCTGTGTTGGTCTCGGTTCAGCTTAACCCCATCGCTGCCAGTTCTCTCCACAGTCTGGTCTCTGCCTGCATCACTGAGCTTCCTGGCCTAAGCTCTTCAAGCCGTCTGCTTCCAAGCAACTTCCCATTTCTTCTGTCATCATCCATCTTCTTTCAGTCTTCAAGGATCCCTCATTACCATCAAGTACATTCTCTTTCCGGATTTCTTCATTTCTCAAGACCCCAGCCTGCCGTCCGCAGTGCTTGAACTGTCATTGTTTAAATGAACTTTTTCTTCTTTCAAAGTGCCGTGCTGGCTCAATTCTTATTACCACTAACTGCCACTTAAAAAAGTATTCAAGTGTGTATTGTTCCATTTATGAATTCTATTATTAAACCTGCACGATTTAATCCTTCCTCCTCTGGTCCGTCTCCGGTTGCTACACACCACACGACTTCATCCAGCCCTTCAGTTGTGACAGTCTTCTCCATAATCCAACAATTTAGCTCATTCTCTGGCTATAAAAATAAATATAAACAAATCTGAATTGTTAGTTCTGAAAGGCCCCACAGAGATCTTCCCCACAGAGATGACCTAAACACCATTAAAATGTAGTCTCACCAAAAAAGTACTTACATATTCAAATCCCAAATGTTATTACTAAATTTTATTCATACAATTATGACCTTGCCATTTACAACATTGAAAAATTGTCAGAAAATTGGAAAGATCTGCCCATGTCCCTGTTAGGTAGGGTGGAAGTGGTTAAATCGATAATTATTCAAGATCTATATTTTGGAAAAATTTCTTTTCAAAGACACCTACAAGGGATTATGGTAGTTATCTTCTGCACTCAAACAAGATCCCTGTAGAGCCCCGTGGCTTCCCATTTGGGGCAACCCCATGTTTACCCCTGATGTAAAATCTAACATTCCTCCACGCCGTGTTCTAAAGGTCTAAAAGCCATATCACAAGTCTTTGACCAAGGTGGCAATTTTCTAATGGTTGTCATGATTCAAGCCTAATTTGGTCTCCCAGTAGTAGTTATTTCCAAATATTACAACTAAAACACTATACTGCTTCTTTACCCCCAGCTGGTGTGCCTCCACCATGTTTCTACCACTCCGAAATATAACAAGTACATTTGTGATAGGGAAGTTTAAGACCAAGCTGATATATGATAAGATCTCTAAACTACTGTCACACATTTTATGGAAGAAGTAGACTGAAATGTGGAAAATTTGCATTCCTTTATTAGTTCATGAAGACATGTTGTATAAATATTATCATAATCCTCCAGGGAACTCCGGTTTCCTCCCACAATCCAAAAATATACTGGTGGGCTAATTGGTTTTCTACAAAATTAACCTTAGAATGTCTGTGTGTGTGTGTACATGTGGTAGGGAATATAGATTGTAAGCTCCACTAGGGCAGGGACTGAATGGACAAATATTCTCTGTAAAGTGCTGCAGAATGTGTGTGCGCTATCTAAGAAACTGTTAATAAATAAATAAAGACATGGACTGTGTATTACATTCCTCCATACTGCAGGAAATTCATGTAAAAACCATACACAGAGCATGTATGTCTCAAAGCCAGGGGAGTAAATATGTTTCAGAAGAGGCAGGAATCTGTCCAAAATGTGGATATCACTCCACCACTTTATACGTCCAGAGAACCACAAGTTATGGAGTAAAGAAATTCTGATTTAAACTTGTATATTATATTAACTCACAGTGGCGTTGTCATGAGCCATTATTATGGCTCATTACTTTCTTGTCAGTTCTGTGGTCTTTCCAGTCTTTTCTGGTAATGAACTCTCTGGTGGCCTCCGGTGGTGAGTCTGTGCTTTTGCAGCTCAATCTTCTGTGAGTTGCTCTATGCACAAGGCTGTGGTATAATGACCTCATTATCCCAGCTTCAGCTGGCAGCATTAGGACTGGGGAGCTGGGCTGGATCTTTCCCAGGTGATTTATCACTTGAGCCTTTCTTAAGGCATTCTCCCCAGCACTGCCCCACTGGTGATAGTTTTCAGTTCCTATGGCAGGTAGTTTCCTGATGGTCACCTGTCAGGTTATTGCTCTGTTAGGAGCTCACCAGCCATCTGCTGGTCCTTAGTGTGTTTCTTCCTGTTTATAGCCCATTGCAGCCTTTCCTGGCCTTCTGCAGTTTCAGCTGGCTTCCATTCTGTTCCGGAATCCTGTCAGTCTGCTCCAGTATGTCCCAGCTTGCTTCTTCGCATCTACAGCTGCTGAAAGTCTCCTGGTCCACCCGTGCTTGTGTGAGATCATGTAAGTGCTCCAGTGGAGCCTGGTTCTGTTTCTTTATCCCAGTTAGCTGGCAAGCTGCCAATTACTTTTGTTGTCTTTTCATTTATTTGGTCCATCCCTGTCCAGTCCTCCCCGGCACGACAAGGCACATGATACTCCTTGGTTGTAGTCATTTTGGGGTACCGGTTTTGGTTGTATTTCTTGCATAGGTTTTGCTGAAGTTACCCTGGTTTGAGATGTCTGCGACTAGGCCGCCTTCCCCATCCTTGGCCTGGTGCCATTAGGTAGGTTGTTTTCTCCCAGGCAGGCCCTGTAAATAGATTTCCTTTTGACGTACCCTTAGAGGATCGCTGATTCCCTGTCACTCCCTAACACCTGGTTGCACCGGAGCTGGGGCAGGCTTAACTCGCCCCTTCAAACGTGCAGGAATCAGCTATCTCCCATTGGGGGTCAACAAAGTTAGTTTAGGTTTCACTGTGGCCATTCTAAACAGCGGTCCTGGCTGTGGGTTCATGCCCAAAACCATAACAGGCATAAGTTCATACGAGGAGCCCTGAGGCGGTATAGATAGTGCCTCACACACACACACACACACACACTCCACACACACACACACACACACACACACACACAGCATTTGTGGCTATCATACTGTGTGTATATATATATATATATATATATATACTGTATGTACACACAGAAATATACTGTATATGTAATGTGTGTGTGTGTGTGTGTGTATATATATATATATATATATATACACACACATGTGTACATATATGATATATACACCAAAATATATAATTAATGCATCTGAAAATAAGTCAACCAATCTTACTTCTGCTATGATACTGGCCCATGTTTCTGAGATCCAGCCTTCCTCTGGGCAGCCTGCACACCAGACAATCTGGGTCCCGCACATATCATTGGACAGCTGAGCCATCGCTCAGCTGTCCAGGGTAGCTCTGCAGCAGGCACCTGAAGTGAGCTGTCAGTGTGCACTGCATTAGGGAGGGCAGCGCTGCGGATCGGATCCGTTATAGAGATCTGATCCGCGGTGAGCGGCAGTCATATGGGACCATTTTTGAACAGTGGGGGATGGGCAGCCGGGGTTTCTTGCTGCAGCGGCCAGGTTTTCTTACTTGTGCCTGTTCTCTGTGCACCCTTGATGGATAAAACCCGGTGGCAAAAGTCTCCATTGCTTCAGGGAGTTACGCCACTGTTAATTCAGCACTCTCTTGCATGTGACTCGACCATATCCCCCTACTTTTTGCCAATTTTAACAACTGGACACTTGGCCTCATACATAAACTGTTAATAAAGTTTTTGACCATCCTCTTTACAGTACGAAAAAATACTATGTTGAATTCATGGATTTCAGCTTATATTCCAACTCTTTCAGAATTAGAATCTCTATTATTTAAATATATGTACAGTACTATGACAGATATGAGACACTAATGCAGTCTGTTACAGTACTTCTCTGACCAGATTTTACCGTATTTGGGGCCCTTTAATTATGAGCAAATCATCTGATTTAAGAGATGAGATATGTAAGACCATTGACCTTCACATAGTCGACTCAGATTTGATTGGTTTGATGACTAGAACATTATCACATATGATCACAGGATATATTTAACAACATATTTTCCAAATGATATACTCTGCCCTACGATTAACCCCTGGAGAGTTTCCTTTACACCACCCCCCACCCCTCCCTTTTTTTTCCTTCCTACGCCTTATAAACGTTATACATACACCTTCATTTTTCTGACCGATAACCTTGTTTCTTATGTTCCTTACTTAATATTGAGTCTTAACATGGACTTCCTATATTATGTTAATGTTTCTTGAACACTGTCATTATTATGTGTCTCCATGTACAGTATAGATGTATGCTTTTGTAAAACCTGATGTTCTTTTTTCCCTATTAATGTTTCATGTTTATGATTTGTTGCTGATTTATGCCGAACCTAAATAAACATAATTATCATAAATCCACACTCTAATTTGTTTTAACTTTTACTTCACAGAGAATGAAAATTTAAATGGAAAAAGATGAAATAAGCCAAAGTGAGAGACTTTTATTAAGTGTTGCTTTTGGAGACACAAGCCAGGCCCTTCTGAAGCTTTGTCTTGCATTAGGCAGTAGCAACACATCTTTATTTGATTGTACAACTTTGAGGGAAATATGTCAAGGTTCTATAGCCATGATGAAAGCTTCAGTTTAGAACCAGAGATTAATTACAGGAATTGGAATATAAACATCGTAAGAAAGTAGAACCATTATGTGGTGGCCATAAAGCATAAGGATGAATATCTACAGGGGCACCAAAGGGGGAGGGCTACTAATTACCCTGGCTTGTTGTACCACTTTCACACTGTACCTTGGACAATGTAATTGGTGTAATCATGATCTGGTGTGAATGCACCAAAGCTTATAACTTGGGTTGACCAACCTGGCAATTCAAAGGGTTATAACAAGGGATAAACATGGGTCGCCATCTGTATAATGGGCGATCCAGGTTTAATGGGAAAGCGCCGGAGTTGGGACGGACCCAGCTTTGCGATCTGAAAAGGGAAATTGGAGAGGCAATGGTCTGCTACTTCCCCCACCTCTTATCTGTCAGCAGCAGCCTCTCTACCCAGCCCAGCATGTGCTTCTGTGTGCTTGGCTAAGGTGGTTCCTGGTAGATGTGTTGTCATTTATTTTCTTATTTAATAGTTTTTCTCTCTTCTCATTCCCTTTATGTAGAGACACATATGGTACTACGTTCATGTAAGTTTTACAATTACCTTATTACCACTCTGTTATAGCCAACATAGGGGGAAGCCTTTCAGAGAGAAGGGGAGTGGACAAGTTGGGAAGTTGTGTATAGCAGCAGCCTATCAGTTTCTATCTTGCATTTATCAAGTGCATTTCATAAAATGATAGAAGCTGATTGGTTGTTATGGGTGAATTCTCCACTTATATATTTCTCCACTCTTATTATGTTTGATAAAATTACCCCACAGAGATAGATTCAATTGTTAGCACATTACCTGCAGATGGCAGATACAGCTTTCTGCCTATAGAGAAGCAAGAAGAACCTGGCTGCCATAACTGAAAGATAAATACACATTGAATCTGCCCTATAATCTTTTTTATGCAGTGGTATAATTCATTACTACAATAGATATGATGTCAATAACCAATAACTTTTAGGTTGCTTCAGCAGAGATTCGGCACCTCTTCCCTGTGATCACCACTTTGTGCAGCACCAGTCATTGCACCAGCTAGTGAGAAGCATCAGTACCAGATCGTGTAATCCTGGTCAGCGGCCAGAAAAAAGGGATTACAGATTATCGCTATGTCGATACCAGTGGTTTTAGATTGTAATAACAGGATAATATGTTTTCGTTTATTGCAGCATACTGTCCGTTTTGACATAGAAGCATTACCCCAGAGACATGTTTATCACATCAGCCTAGTCTAACTCTTCTAATACATTATATAAAGAGCAATTGATTTATGGTCCGATAGCAAGGCTTCTGCAATTTGCTGCACATTTAGCCTATTGCACAATTTGCATAAATTATTAACTACAATGTACTCTGAAGTAATAAAGACTTTCTCCATTTCAAAGCTTGGACTGGTGCTACTGGACTTTAGCACACATGGGTTTTTTGGATTTGAAGGGAATTTCAATGTACTCATGTTTCATGTGCAAAGCTGTACACTATGGGATTTCTTTACTGAAATGGGTTGTCTATTGAAGATGGGATGCTGTTATGGTCATCCAATCAGATGATATCTATTATCTTCTAGAAGGTGCTAAATGAAGAATAAGTAGATCCTAATTGGTTGCTACAATTGTTCTCATAAATTTACATACCCTAGCAGAATTTGTGATTTTCTGGCCATTTGTCAGAGAATATGAATGATAACTCACAAACTTTTATTTCACTCATGGTCAGTGGTAATTTACGTGTTACGCGTCCGCGTTACGCGTCCTACAACCTTTTCATACCCCACTATCCACGTCAGCGTGGAGTTGATTTTATAAAGTTTGGCGAGTGCAGCGAGCCACCAAGCCCGAAGCGTGGCGAGCGGACGCGATGAACTTCACAGGTATATGTGTCCCCTCGCCACGCTTCGGGCTCGGTGGCTTGCTGCGCTGGCCACACTTTATAGAATCATCTCCACGCCGATGTGGATAGTGGGGGTATGAAAAGGTCATAGGACGCGTACCGCCGCTGCATTTAACATTGTAAGCACCCATTAGGGTGCTTATACAATTTAACATCGTATATGGGGCAAAATCGCATCGCATGCCATCGGGTGTATGGCATGCGATCAAAAATCGGGCGACTAATTATCGTGGGCCGTGCTAGTACACAAGTACCGATTTTTCTGTTCGATTTTGTGAAAACGGGAGCGTGCATCGAATCGAATGTAGATCGAACGTGACACAAAAACCATTTGATTTCATTTAGGATTCGATACGAATTTGCTTCTACAAGCAAAATCAAATCGAAAATCAGGAAAAGTCGATGCATGTGTACAGGGCTTTAGAAAGTTTACACATGCATGCTGCAGCTGCTGCATATGCTCAACAGTCTGAAACTAGTCACACTTCTGCTCCTGAAGCCAACTTGTCTCAGATACACTCTTTTTCTATCTTCTAATGTACGGACATTTATGTATACAGTTTTATTCTTTTTTTCTAAAAAGCTGTAATGCACTATGTATTTTGTTTTTATCTCTTCTGCTTTTTTTGGCATTCCAATAAATCTATAAAAAATCATATTGTTGGTTACTTGGTGTGGAAAATTACAGGATTTGAGCAACAGTTTCCGACACAAAAATATTAGTTTGTTAAGCTGTGTACACACGGGGGCGATAGGGGCTGAAATCGTTGGGAATATGGTCGCTGGCGACCATATTGCCAGTGATGGGAGTGTGCCCCGGCGATAAATCGCTGGGTGCGCGCACCCGTTTTCAGCCCCATTCTAATCGCTGGTCGCAGGAGCTTGCTCCTGCGACCAGCTGATTACCTCTTCGGCACCGCCCGGCAGAGGTTCCTTCTCATCAGCGACCATCTCTGGTCGCTGATGAAAAGGAGAAACTGAGCAATATATTGCTCAACAATGTATTGCTAGCAATATATTGCTAAGCAATATATCTCCCCTGTGTGTACGGGGCTTTAGTGATTCTTATTGCCTAAAAAGCGCTCCAGTCTCCACTAATGTATTTTTTAAAATATAATTAGATGCTTGTTTATTGTATGACGGAGAAGGTGCTACCATATTCATTGCATTGGAGTTAAATGTTCAAAAGAGAAAAGGAATGAGTATGTTTTGGTGCACTCCAAGAGTAGAAAATAATGTATTTTATGATTATCTTAATGATCACTTTCTTTAAACAAAACCATTAGTCTGAACATCTTTAAAAAGCATCTCGCATCCTATCTGTAATAAATTTACCCAATCGTATACAATTATTTAGGATTTGAAAACGAAAATAAAGAATAGTGATTCAAAGAAATATACTGCCATGTCTGTGTCCCTTATTTGAGTTGTAAAACCATATAAATCTTATAAAATAAGGTGTATTTCACACTCTCTGAGAATAAGGTGTATCCTTAATGTGTTAATTATTTTGAGATAGTGTCAGAAGCTACAGTATACTGTTACAATTTGTGTCTATATTTTATGAGCTGATTGCTAGAAACAATGTTCATGATACTATTACTATTTGTTGGTGACTTCCACACCAAGTCACCAACAATATGATTTTTTATAGATGTATTGTAACAGTTTCTTATTGCTTGGTGTGATCAGCTACAGAGATTACTGAGCCATGATTCAATGTATTTTTATTCAATTTATGGCTAAATCATAGCATGTGTTATAGAGATGTAATTTTTAAGTATACTGGTATATAGGATAGGTAGGATGGCAGCACTCGGATTTGTATGATGTTGAATGAAACAAGCAACTGACACCAAATGCTGTCAATGTTTCAGTTTTATTGTCAAAACTTTCTTCAGGTCCTGATGAAAGATTTGAAAATAAAACTGAAACGTTGACATCATTTGGTGCCAGGGTACTTGCATAGTTTCATGGCAGCAGGCTACGCTACTTTTCAGCGTAGGCTAAGCTACATGGTAAGGATAGCCCAACGGCTGCCTAGCGTAGTCAGCGTAAGCTTTACTTCCTTTTTCAAGACAAGGGTGCAATACAAATCAGAATGGTAATGTCACTTACCTATATGTGATAGTATGCCCATCACGTTTAATGCTGGTCTGCTCTCAACCATCTTTCCGGTCTCCTGGAAGTGTGACTACCATGTCATATCCATCTGGGGATCTCCCGGTCAATCAGAGAATGGGAGTAATGGAGGCGCGTCTCTGTTGCTTGGCAACCATGTAAATCAAAACTGGTGCATAAGAAAAACAATATCAAAGTGTGTACAAGTGATATGGCAATATACCAAAATTAAAAAGTAGGATTGATTAATGCATAAACTAGTATAAATATAGAATCTAGTATATAGACCAGATGGCTCTCAAACTGTGGGTCCTGACCCCAAAGTGAGTCCCAACCTTCTCAGCATGGGGTCGCGACTCCATGTTGCTGACCATCAGGCTGGTGACTTTTCTTATCTCAGTCAGTGATTCAAGGATTCTGAACAATCTGTTGGATTGTCTGTTATTTTAGACTCCTCCGATCATTTTGTGCCTCCACAATGCTGCCATGTGTGTGTTGTCTGCTGACTACACATGTCATGTGATGACCTTCTGCGTTAACTTCCTGGGGTCCTGTAATTATTATTATTGTCTGATGGGGTCCCAGAGAAAAATAGTTTGAGGACCTGACATCTGGTCAGCAGTAAGTCCGATCTCTAAAGGTTAAGTTTATTACACAGAAAACAGGAGAGCATCTTTATAAACAAGAACTGCATTGATAAGAACATGTTTAATGAAAAATGTTCCTTGAGTCCCTTGGGGCTGATGGTATCCAATGTATGGATCCACCGGGCTTCCAGCTGAATTAATCTTTTTCTGCGGTCCCCTCCTCGGATGTCTAATGGCACATGGTCAATAATTATGTGCCGAAATTGTGCCAAATTGTGCCTAGCCTGGGTAAAGTGCCTTACCACTGGCTGGTAAGGTGCTGGTGCACATCACAGGGTGGCGAATGGAGAATTTTTTTTCCCTGACAGAGGATGTGTGAATGTTTTTCCGGTGATCATATGGCTGCACGTTGTGCAGCCAAGGCACTTAAAACATCCATCAGGTCTTGTTTGTTTATTTGAAAGGTGTCTTCTGGTAACATCTGTGCGTACTAGCATGTCTCTGAGATTTGGCCCCCTGGTATAGCATGGTATTATCCGAGTTTTTTTCATGGTCTTAAAATCTCAATCATTTTGTACCATCGGCCAGAGTTGTGTAAAGTTTGTTTTAATGGTCTGATCACCAGTGTTAATCATTCTCAGCCAATGTATTCTATCTTCTCCTTTTTCTGCTATAATAACTTTTTCTTCAGAATCTCTGAGCTGGGAATTGTATCCAATTTGTTGATGGCTTGCTGTAATACCGGTTTAGAGTATCCCCTATGTTCAAATGTTTTTGTTCAACTTGTCTTCTGAACTTATAATGCGTTTAGTTCTTAGCAATTGTGAAAAAGGGAGACCCTTTATAAGAGGCTCAGCACATCACACTGCCCCTTGCACTGCTGCTGAGCTGTTGTGTTGCTTTGATGCTGTATTGATAAAGGACCTTATGGGGTCCGAAACGTTGACCAACTTCAAACCAGATTGGTGATGTATCAATAAATCTTTTATTGCTGACTATTGGAGTGTGCCCTCTTAACTGATTTATTCCCATCAGCCTCTGGAACTATGTTTGGTACACTAGTGGTACTTTAAGTGGAGCACCCCACCGTTGACATTTGTCCTGATTAGGAGTCCGGAGTCTAGCAGGGAACATAATGAAACAGTAGCATAGTGCGTCCCCGGGAGGAATTTGTTTTTGAGCACTGCAGTGTCTTTCTTCATGTGCAAAATGTCACTGGATCCTCTTCTTGATGATGTTGCAGCAGATGTACTTAAGCGTTTATTAGCCAGTTATAAGCCCATATAGGATTGATCAGCCCTTCAATCTGCTATCAAAGACCTGTTACATGCACTTTTATGATCTATTTCAGTGAGTGGCCTGTGAAAATTAAAAACATTGGAAGTGTTTTACTATACTGCACTATGGTTTTCTTTTGTGTTTTGAGTTTTTCAGACCCCAGACTCTGACCCTCATGTTATCAAAGATACCTAATTGTGTAAGTTTAAAATCCAGTCTCGCCAGTGGGTATACCATCATTTGTATTTTTTTCCTTGCACTGCAATGACAGAAAGAAAGGTTTAGAGGGCGCTATGAAGTAGTTAATGGAAAAACAACTGTAGTAAAACTTCTTTAATAACAAATTGTGTATACAACTTTAAATAAAATCAAAAGGTACAGTAATAAGGAATCCTTTCCGGATATTGACAGTGGTGATCATCAAGTTGGTGTAGGCAGTCCGACGTGTTTCATCAATAGCATGACTTCATCAGGGGCAGACATAAATCAGTTTGATTGAGAGATTTACACCAATTTTCTGTCAGAGGTGTACAGTAGATCATTAAAACAGATCATCAAAAAAGAACAGATGGTCCAATGAGAATATGACGGAAACCACCAATGCTGGTTTCTCAAAGGTTCACAAATAAGCTCAGATAATCCTGTGACCAAAATCTCTGACAATTATATAGACTCAGAGGCAGGGGTGGATTTACGGGTGAGGGCGCCCCTAATCACAACAATAATGCCCCCGCCGCCTAATTGTATCACTGTGACATTTTTATTTGTTATTCTGTATGCATATTAACTAAGTAGGACAGTTACAGGAACAGTATCTGCATGTCCTATCCATTTACACTCTATTTAAGATGGAATATGGTACAGTACAGTGGATAATCTGCAGTTATTGGTACATTTCAGGCTGACCGTACTATCACAAGCATCCGAGTGCCGCCCCCAAACATGTGCCGCCCCTAGGCACGTGCCTCACGTGCCTAATGGGAAATTTGGCTCTGCTCAGAGGAGAAAGTGTGCACTGCTGGATTCCAAAAACTGGAATTTGCTGCTGCAGTTTTTGGAATCCAGCAGTGCACACACTCTCCTGAGTCTATATAATTATAGCTGCTTCTATTAATATTTCAGTATAAAAATAGGGTTCTTAATATAAATGATACATGTAATTGTGTGTCGGTTTATTATTGCACCTCTTATATATAATCTTAGTTGTTAATTACATTGTTAGTGTATTGTAGGCATAGAATAGGATTTCCACGGTTAATTAACCCCACATGTTGGCTTGTATCTATCGCAGTGTGTTTTGTGTTTTTAATTATTATGGCTACAAATTGCAGTTCTTGATTTTCAATATTAATTAAGTACATATTCCACCAATTTGTGTACTAATTTCTTTTTCACAGTAAAATAGCTCATTTCAGCAGCCGTTATTTTAATCAACAGCGGTAATATTTGTTAATAACGTATACATTGCTTGTAGGGCAAACACAGATGATTCCTAGTCCCAATCCCTTTTTATGCTTTTATTGACTGAAATCTATTCATCTCAATTCACTGTGACGCAGCACACCGCCTATTGGGATCAGGGCCAGCGCCACCACTAGGCAAATCTAGGCATTTGCCTAGGGCGCCGGCCACTGGAGGGCGGTATTTTGCCCCCCCTTGCCGCCCGGGTACCTGTCCTGCGGCGTATATGTGCGTAAAAGCTGGCGGCGGCGGCAGCGGGGGGTCCTTGCAGTCAATAAGAAATAACGAGCGCTATCCGCCGGGCTATGCGGAAGCGCTTCTGTTTTGGAAACACTGGCCGCACGCTGATTGGCTGAGATTCAGCCAATCAGCGTGCGCCGTGCGGCCAGTGTTTCCAAAACAGAAGCGCTTCCGCATAGCCCGGCGGATAGCGCTCGTTATTTCTTATTGACTGCAGGGACCCCCCACTGCCGCCAGCTTTACAGCGCCGCAGGACAGGTACCCGGGCGGCAGACACCGGGGCACCCCCACCCCGACTTGCCTGGGGCGCTCTGGTGCCTTGCTGATTGGGATCCTATATTTTCTACTTATTCGGTCCAAAAGATCAGCCCTTCCTCCATCTTTTAATTCACTAATTAGCTGTTAATTGGCTGTTTCTTTATCACTCTCCACTTTTTCACTTTTTTGAGCTTGATACATCTAGCCCTTTAAAATTGAGTGGGTTTGTAGGGATTCCCCTGGATGTTATATAACAGCATGTTATAAATCAGTTTGTAAAATGTGGCACAGTATGAAGGAAGAGATCTCAGCTGCTTTTTCCTTGTCCTTATCTTCAAATTAGTCATAGGCTGTTCACTTGTTATATATCAGCTTGTATTTAAACAAATGACATAATGCTGCTTACGGTTGTTTTTCAGGCTGGGAGAAACGCTTCCCCCTGGGAGTGTCTGTGTGGCTGTGATTAGCACAGGGTGTGTCCTATGGGCAGGGCCGGTGCCACCACTAGGCAGTTTTAGGCATTTGCCTGGGGCACCGGCCACTGGAGGGTGGCACTTTCAAGCAGGTCAGTGCCGCAATGGTGCCAGGTCAGCAGCCAGTGGTGCCAGGAGCTATAGATGTAAATCCCCCCCATCACAGGAGCTGGTCAGCGGCGCAACCCCGTGCGACTCAGCGGTGCCGCCACATCCCCCCCAAAGGAGGTCGGTGGAGGTGGCCCACTCGTGCAACTTGGTGGCCGCATCCACCCCCCCACCCCCTCCCTGCCTGGAGCAGGTTGGCGACGGCCCCCCATGCAACTCAGAGCCTCAGACAGGTCGGCAGCAGCCCCCCAGTAGGAGAGCGGCGGGGTGCCCTCTCCCCTGCCCTGGGCTCTGACATCCCTTGCACCGGCCCTGCCTATGGGAAGTCACTGCCACTACTGGGCAGTATCTGTGGGTGGCAGATTTTACAGGGAGTAATACTGTATCTGTCACTGCTAGTTTACACAACATAGAGCCTGATTTAGGCTTGCTCGGAAAGAGCTGAATTTGGGTCCGTTCTGATAGAGGGGGCAGCTCCGCATGTGAGTATTTCCGCATGAGCAGACCCACTGTATGAACACCTTCAGTGAGTATCACACTCACCGAGGTGTTGGGGAGAGAGGGGGGCGGGCAGGGGGTGGCATTAGGGGAGTGGCCAGCATTTTATTGGTGACCACATAAAACGCAGGGCGTTCCCCTGGGAATGCAGGCGGCTGAATAAGTCAGTTCAGACTGACTTTTAGTACTGAAGGCAGGCAAAATCATTCGATGGTGAGCGACCAATCAAATGATTTCTCCTGCTAGTGGCCACTTGCAAAAGTAAGTGTTAGCAGACACATCCCCTCGCATGCTACCGAAGGAATTTGGCACGAGGGGGGGGGGGGGGGCATTTGGCGGGGCTGACATATTTTTGTTCTCACCAGACAGATTGGACAGATAAATCTTTGGGTGTGTACCCAGCTTTATGATTGGCAGCACGATGGATCTACTGTACAAGCCAGGGACCATCAATTCTCACTTAATGAATGAGCACTAGAATAATCAGGCTGGTCACTGTCCAATTGTTCTTCTTTATGCTGGGTATTTAATAATCAATTTCTTCAAATATTCCTTAGTACATAACCCATTGTTTGTTTTTGTATTTGAGATGTTACATGTCCTGGGCTGTTAGTCTTCATTTATTTCATAGATTAAACTATATTTTTAAAGTCATTGGGAAAATTTACTAAGATGGGAGTTCTATGGGATGTTGCTATGGGCAACCAATCAGATACTATCTATTCTGATTGGTTGCCCATACCAACATCCCATGTGAAATAAAACTCCCTCCTTAGTACGTTTCTGCCATAATCTCAGACTGGCAATTATATTTGTGGTCTGTTTTGACTTGTCATATGTTAGGTATGCATACCTCCCAACATGGCCCTCTCCAGGAGGGACACAATGCTCTGTTTCTGGACTTTCTACTTCATGTATGATTACCTTCACCTGTGTTGAACAGGTTAATTGATAAGACAGGTGCTTCAACACAGGTGACGGCAATCATACATTGGGCGAGATTCACCAAACTAAAAATGCCGTAAAAACCCAGTTTTCGGGGTTTTTACCGCATTTTCATATGCAGCAAAGCCCCACCGCCGGGGCTTCACTGCGGGGGGTTACGCCAGTCCTAGATGGCGTAACCCCATGGAAACCTATGGGCTTCCCTTCGCGTCCCCCGCCGCCCCGCGCGCCCCCCGCCGATCTGCGATGCCCTCCCTCACCTGTGTCGGGGCAGCCTCCTGCTGTGCTGCCCGGACCAGTGATCTTGTCCTCCCTGCACCTCTTCCGAGTGCAGGGAGGAGGAAACGGAGCCCTCACAGCCAGGTGAGGGTTCCCAGAGGGAGGGGGAATCGCAGCACATCGCCGCCCATCGCTTTTGCGTTAATAATCGCATATGTTAGTGCATATGCGATTATTAAAACTGCGAATGCCGGCGATGTGCTGCGGGAGTTATTAGAGAATCCCGCCCATTAAGAGGGAAGTGCAGGAGCAGAGCATTGTGTCCCTCCTGGAGAGGGTCATTTTGGGAGGTATGGGTATGACTGAATTGCAATATTTGCCCATTGATGGCATGCAAGACAGTTATGAATACACTGGGAAAGTTTTCACATGCTTCTCATTAGTTTTATTGACTTTCAGTTAAGTGGCAAGTTTATTGCCAAAATTCCCATAGCAACCTGATTGACCTCTGACCATGGATTAGTCCATGGGGATCCCCTTATCTACTTTGGCTGAGTTTTACTATTTAAACTGCGCACATCAGGACACTTGCACTATTTAACAGGATGACAGCATGTACTGCACTTCTTTTTTTTTTTTTACCTTTTATTTTTAAATTTTTTCATATGCACAATTAAAAAAAAAAAATACAACAGCGTATATACATATTACATTGTTGATGTTAATTACATTTGAATATATTTGCATAGCTGAGTAAAATATATAGACAACATTAATAACATTACAATACTTTACAGGACAAGACAACAAAAAAAGGAAGATACTGCGATGGAGCTAACATTACTACAAGTATATACCCTTTAGCAAATGAGGAGACAAGGCTTTAAATAAGATAAATTTCTGGCCCTTCTTTTAAAGTGCACATGTCTAGCAATACATAGGTGCTGCACCCTGCTGCATGGTATAGTTCAAACAACATGATCTGATTAGGTTATACGATACGACTATCCAAGATAGGAAAAAAGGAAAACAAAATTATATATATATATAAATACATGATTTACTAAAAAAAAAGGGTAAAAAGTGAAGGTGTGGTGAGTGAGAAAAAAGAGAGAGAAAAAAAAAAAAAAAAGGGGGGGAGTGAAAAAAAAGGGGAGAAGTGAAGAAGAGGGGGAGGCAAAATCCCCCAGTTGTAAATGTCGTGTTTTTTAATTGTTGTAATAACGTGTTTAAAGTTTTGCAAATGTTGACTCCAACCATCTGTGCCATATATTAAGATATGTGTTTAACTTTTTCCTACCCAGATATATATATCTCTCTTGTGTACTTGTATAGTTAACCAATGCGAGCCATGCAGCAAGGTCAGGACCGTCTTTTGATAACCACGTTCTTGCTATCAGCATTTTAGCCATTGCACAAATATTATATATGTATAGTTTATCATATTTACTCAAGGCACTGTCCGTGCAGATGGATAAGATACAGCTTTTTGGATTAAGAGAGGTTTCCGGTATACCGGTTTGCACCAGGGTCTGCAACACTTTACACCAAAAGTCCTTCACCACATCACATTCCCATAATAAATGCCAAAACGTGCCCGGCACTCTATTACATTTTGGACAAAGGGGAGAGGTTCTAGCCTTCATTTTGACCAACCTGGTCATAGACATGTAAGATCTGTGTAGAACATATAGCTGCACCTGTTGTACTCTTATTGTATTGGTAGCGTACTGAACAGAGGCTAGTGCCATCTCCCGATCGCCAATGGATAGTTCACCAACATTCTCTTCCCATTTCTGAATTAGTGAATCCATTCCGCCCACATTAAATGAGTCTACAAAAATATTATACAGTCTGGATACCATTTTTTTTTTCCCCTCCTTTAATAGTTCCCTTTTTATTGGGGATATGGAGAAAGTTGGGATATTATTTTTAAATTGGGCTTCAAGAGCACATCTCAATTGTAGGAACCTAAAAAAAAAAGATTTTGGGAGTGAAAATTCTAACACTAAGTCTGTATAGGACTTTAGTACCCCACCTTCATAAAGTTGGCTAATCGCTACCACCCCATATGGACCCCAAGCGGTATCAGGCTGCAAATGTGTTAGTTCACCAAACTTCCCATAGTCTGATAGCGGATGATCAATTTCAGTATCTGAGAAATTAATTAGACTGTTAGCTTCACGCCATACCTTTGCAGCCTGTATCGCCAAGGGTGGATCTTTTTTAGAAATTTTCCCCTTCAGTAAATACTGGAGCGGAGTACTAGTATCGTTCCCTTGTTCCACCAGGATTTTAACTAGGCTATTATCATATTCAGCAGTAACCCAGTCTTTAATATGCAGTAACTGCCCCGCTAGATAATACCATCTAAAATTAGGAAGGGAAAGCCCTCCTTGGGACTTTTTCCTCACTAGAGTATTCATTTGGATTTTAACTCTTTTATTATTCCATATAAAAGAGGACAACAGGGAGTTTATTTTTTTAAACAAAGACATTGGCAAGTACACCGGTGACTGCTGAACAATATATAGTACCTTTGGCAAAATGATCATCTTGATCAAATTGATCCTGCCCGTGACAGTGAGCAACAGCTTGCTCCAGGATTTAAATTTTGCTGCGATGTATTCCAGCAGGGGTTGTATGTTCAACTGACAGAATTCATGTGGGTTCCTTGATATCCAGATCCCCAGATATTTAAAAGACTTATTCCAGACTATGGGCAAATCTACACATAGTGTATTGGGCGAGGAATGTTTCATGGCCATTATACTAGATTTATTTACATTTATACTGAAGCCTGAGTATTTGCCATGGAGTGCAATTAAATTTAACACTTCCTTTGCTGAGGTTGTATAATCCTGCATAAAAATCAATAAATCATCAGCATACAATGCCACTTTGTCAACATTTATACCTGCTGCGAAACCTGATATAACTGGGCTAGATCTTATGGCGCACGCCAGGGGTTCAATTGCCAAAGAAAACAAACTTGGGGATAAGGGGCAACCCTGCCTCGTCCCACGCTGAAGGGAGAAGGCAGCAGATGTCCACCCATTCATTGAAACCCTGGCTGTCGGATTATTATATAAAATTTGTATCCACCTGATGAAATTATCCCCAATACCAAATGCCCTCATGACCGCCCACAAATAATCCCACTCGACCGCATCGAATGCCTTAGCGGCATCTAAAGACATTATTGCAGCATTATTTACACTATTTTGTGAAATCTGTAAGTGTCTAAAGACTTTCCTTATATTTAATGATGTGGATTTGCCTGGAAGAAACCCCGTCTGGTTAGGATGTATCATTTTTTCCATGTATTTATTCAGCCTGGTCACCAATATCTTAGCCAATATCTTTGCCTCTGCTGGGATCAATGAAATTGGCCTATATGCCTCGGGGTTGGTGGGGTCTTTCCCCTGTTTCAACAAGAGTATTATTTTGGCCTCTAGCATAGAGCAAGGGCACTCCCCTTTTATAAAACAAAACGTGAACAAATTCAGCAATAATGGAGCAAAAAAATCTACATATTTTTTGTAAATATCTATGGGTATACCATCCAGGCCGGGGGCCTTTCCACCTGGGAGCGCCTTTATAGCGCCTATTATTTCCTCCATGGTTATGGAAGCATCGAGAACTACTCTGTCCTCTAGGGGCAGAGTAGGCATTTCTATGTTACTCAAAAAATTCTGAATTTGTGGAGGCTTAAATTGGTTCCTAGTTGAGTATAAGTCCACAAAAAAATCCCTAAACACCGTACCAATACCCTCTATATTATATTGCATAACCCCACTGCTGTCTAATATTCCATATATACTGTTTGAGGGCTTTTCAACACGTGCCAGATAAGCCAAATAGCTACCCACTTTATCAGAATAGGTATAAAATCTTTGAGTATCCATTTTGGCATATTTTATATTATCTGATTTTATAAAATCTAGCCATTTTTCCCTAGCCTGATCCCATGCTGATTTGGCCACAGGGGTACCCTCTGACAAGTATCTGGCTTCGCAGGTGTTACAAGCGTTCTCGAGATCAGACACCTTCTGCCTTTTCACTTTTTTTATTTCGCCTATTTTTTTTTTAAGAGTGCCGCGTAAATAGGCTTTGAAAGTATCCCAGACTATCATGTCCGGGGCAGTGTCTTTGTTGATAGCCCAAAATTCTTCCCATTGTTCAGTTAATCCTGTCATAGCTTCGACATTATTTAACCAGATGGCATTGAATTTCCAAAATGCGCAGCTTTTTACTACGGAATCATCTAGTACAATCTCTAATGGAGAATGATCAGAGATTCCTCTTGTCTTGTAGCTTACATTTTTAACCGACGATAATAACTCTTTAGATACAAGAACAAGGTCTATTCTCGAGAACGCTATGTAAGATGTGGAAAAGCACGAATACTGTCTTTTGCCTGGATTTACCGCTCTCCACGGGTCAGTCCAACCCAAATCATTAATAAAATTATAAAAACTTCTGGAGCAGCTGTCGACTTTGCCACCTGTTGGGGTTCTTTTCCATCTGTCCATGTTGGGGTCCAACACCATATTGAAATCCCCAATACAGACTACTGGCACCTCATGAGTGGTTGCGACAAAGTCAGCAGCTGCAACCAATACATCAAACGAAAAAGGAGGGGGGATATAAACAGATAGCAATTGTAATGGTTTTGCATTGAATGTTCCTTCCAAAAAAATAAATCGGCCCCCAGGGTCTAATTTTACTCTATTGCATTTAAATGCTACTGTCTTTTTGATCAGAACTGTAATTCCCCTTGCATGCGTAGTAAAAGGGGCATGATATATCTGGCTTACCCATGGCCTGTTAAGAGCCTGTAACTTTGCCCCTGTAAGATGGGTCTCAGATAGGCATATTATATCTGCCTTACTTTGCCTCACTTGGCGCATAACCAATGAACGCTTTAACTTGTCGTTTATACCTCTAGTATTCCAGGCTAAAAAACAGACCATCTAAACATTATAAAACAATATGTACAGGAGGGAACCAGCGGCATATGGGGCAGGCACTGTCAGTACCATCATATAGCCGTTGCCATCTCTCATTGAAGCTATTAGGCAAATAACAGTGTTATATCTTTGCAACATCTTCCTAGACAATACTACATACACACAGCAACATTTACCCCCCGCCCCCCACCCTATATGCCCCCCCACTTTAGGCATATTTAATGTAACCCACATATACTATACAAATTACTAACACAATATGATTACATCCAGTAAGGGGCTATTGGTCCCTAGACCACGTAAAAAAAAAAAGAAAAAAACATAATGAGGCAGTTTGATCTTTCTCTCTCTCCCGACTGGAGATATAACAGGACCCTAAGGAAAAAAAAGGGAAAAAGAAGGAGAAAAGGAAGTAAGGTCCCTTAATTAATTCAAGGAGCCAGTTGGTGTCTTGCTGGAGCCCTTTTATCCAGCCATATTCCTGCTTCTCTCGGGGTTTGAAAAAAATAAAGTTCTCCATCTGCAATGACTTTCAATTTGGCGGGAAATTGCATAGAGTACTTTATATCCAATTCCCTAAGACGCTTTTTAATATCTGCAAACTGAATTCTGCTCTTTTGCACGTCCAAGGAAAAATCAGGGAATGCTGATATTTTAACTCCTTCATGTTCCAGCGAGCCATTCGTACGAGTTAAGCGCAGTATAGTGTCTCTGTCCCGATAGCTTAACATTTTGAAGATAAGTGTACGGGGGGGGTGCCCCTGGTTGAGGAGGCTTTGCAGGCACTCTATGTGCCCTTTCCACTGCAAATTGCTTGGAAAATAATGACATGTCAAGATTATTACTTATTAACTGCTCCACAAAGTTAGAAACATCAGCACCTTCTGCCTTTTCAGGCAGCCCCACGAGTCTAATGTTATTTCGACGTAATCTGCCTTCCATATCTGAAAGTTTATGCTTAATTTCACGGAACTGTGTGGCCATATCTGCCACTGAATGCTGCATTTTAACATTAGAGTCCTCGATCGCTGAGATACGACCCTCTGCCTCGTTCAGCCTGCTTTTAACTTCTTTCAAATCTTCCTTTATCTGTATTACATCAGCTTGTACACTATTTATTTTTTCACCCAAATGCAACTCGCTGCTCTTTATAGCCTCCAAAATTTGTTGTAAGGTGGCATCTGGTGGGGCAATGGGGTTTTTTTCTTTTGCAGGAGTGGTTTGAGGAGTAGGGATAGAAGCTTGTGAAGTGTTAACTGACTGGTTTCTGGCATACTTTTCAAGACGGGCTGCAGCTGCTGTGCCTGTTTTCCCCATAGTTAAAGCTGGAGGGTGATACTACCAATATGGGAATTGTTATAGTCAGACTTAAAAATGAGGAGAAAAAAGAAAAAGAGTTCGTAGGATAAGCAGGTCAAACAAAGTTAACACTGGGTCCTTGCAATTGTACGATTAGGCATGAGGTTTATGCAGAAATTTTTTGCAGTAAATAGGCCACCCGCAGTCCCACCGCTTAGTATGGTCTGTGAGTCAAATTCTAGGCTGTAATGTATCCCAGCCAAGGATAATAAAAAAAAAACACAAAAATGGAAAAGAAAAAAAGACTCACCCCTGCTGCATGGGCTTATGTATCAGTCAAGCTTGTATAGCCGTTATGCCAGTCACTGTGGCTATGCTGGGTTGCCTGTGGCGTACTCACTTCAGGTGTTTACCAGCGGGTGTCTGGAGTCGGCGTGTTGTATACAATACAACTATGGCGTGCCCTCATGGCGTGGTTTACCCGCCGTACGCCGGCTGTGTGGCTGCAGTACGCCGGGCTGTGTGCTCCCCTCCTGGAGCTCGTGTCTGTCCGCCTGCACCACAGACGCACGCCCGCAGCGACGGAGGTCCGGATAGCAGCAGGTGGTAAGGGGTGGCGTGCTGTGTGCAGGTCAGGACCCGCCGCGTCACACTCTGCGCCTGGAGACCTCAGCGCACTGCCAAGACGTCAGGACGGGAAAAGCAGACGATGAATGCCGGGTAGCAGGTTCCTATGCTTCCATATGTTACAAACGGATGGGGTCGGGAGAGAGCTCTGCCTCGCACGTCCTCACTCTACCTCAGCCGTGGTCACGCCCCGCATGTACTGCACTTCTAGCAGGTACCTTCATACATTACTTTGTGGTTATATATACATCATACTTGCCTACGTGACTCTCTCCATGCGGGAGAAAATGTTCTGGTCCTATGCTTCCCTGGTAATGTATGATTGCCATCACCTGTGGTGAAACACCTTTACCTAACTTACCACCGGTGATGGCAATCATACATTATCAGGGAAGTCCAGAAACAGAGCATTTTCTCCCGCATGGAGAGGGTCAGGTAGGCAAGTATGATATACAAACCCTCCAACATGACCCATTGCATTCGGTACAATGCTCTGCTCCTGGACTTCCCTGGTAATGTATGATTGCCAGCACCTGTGTGGAACTAGGTAATTGACGAGAAGGGTGTTTCAACACAGATGATGAAATCATACATTACCAGGGACGACCAGGAGCAGAGCATGGTGTACTGAATGCAATGGGTCAAGTTGGAGGGTATGTATATCATACTTGCCTAGGGGGGATGTATATATATATATATATATATATATATATATATATATATATATAGGTAAATCAGGCAACAGGCGTCACTCAGAGTCTTGAAGTAAATAAAGTGCTTTATTGCATATCAGGTGACCTACACCAGTGTTTCGAGCCCAGTGCTCGTCCTGAGCACTGGGCTCGAAACACTGGTGTAGGTCACCTGATATGCAATAAAGCACTTTATTTACTTCAAGACTCCGAGTGACGCCTGTTGCCTGATTTACCTGTGTTGGACCTGTGTGGTTCTGGGAAGGCACCGGAGCAAGCTGCCTTTTTACTTCTTTAGTGGAGTGCCGGATTATCTCTTCTCTCTCTCTCTCTCTCTCTCTCTCTCTCTCTCTCTCTATATATATACATATTCCATTATATATATATAGCTTCATATAGTTCCAATATATAGTTTCATTGTCACTGTTGTTCTGTATAATGTGAATTGGTGAATGTCTTTTGACTTCCTTATAAGACAGGGACAGGCATGAAAGCACTGTACAATGGCTAGGATTGCTGCAGGAATCCAGACCGGTGTGCTGATTTCCGAACCATTCAGGTTTCTACCCAATCCCCTGCTTTGTTTATAGTACATATCAGTGTTCAAGCAACCATTGATCTAACTGCTGTGACTCCATATAACAGGGCTGCTTCTTCCTTTATTCTAGCCTGTTTCCTGTAGATGTTTTGCACGTAATGTTTTTATCTCTTTTATTTTTAGTGTTAAGATGTTTTTTTTTTTTTTATTCTGTTTTGTACATGTTTCTGACCAGAGCTGGATTATGGCTTTGGAGAGCTTGGGGTACCTAAAACAAGGGTGTCCTAAGGTATCAAATTAAAATATTACATATACATGCTGCCAGGGGCAGATCCTATGTATAATGTGCAAAATCAGATGGTACTCGGGAACCTCCAGCAAAAATGTAAGGCTGCTGACACAGCTACAGTAGGTAGAGTGATATTCCAGAGTGTGATCTCTCTTAAGTGGGGGTTCCTTATCTTGCACAATATAAATATAAATTCCGCACCGCCAGTATATTTAATTATATATACTTGTACACATGTTTTTGGACACAGGCTGAAGAAGAGTAATAAACCTGAAAGCTTGCTTCTACTTGCAGAATGATGTGATCTTTTATCAAGTATGCTGGGTGGCAACTGGAACTTTTTGCATATATACAATATGGATTAGACACAGAGGTAGCTGTTCACTTGTTTTCACCATGTAGGGTGGCGGACATATATATATATATATATATATATATATATATATATATATATATGTTTGTAACTAGGGGTGGACTCTAGGCGCAAATGTCCTATGCTCCTATACAAAATATACAATAAATCACAAAATAAAATGCATTGATACACAACCTAAATGCTTAAATATGGTGTGGATCTAGGTTGTGATGAATTCCGCTAATGTGCAGTAAAGTCATAATAGTCTTTACACAGGACTCCAATCCTCTTCACAGATTTTTTGTAGGATAAGTTGAACACGCTCCCCTAATCCTTTTAGGGGTTTGCAGCTCCATCTCTTGGTGAACCAATAGAAGGATTGGTATAGGTACAATTGGAGAATCTGGAGGTGAGACAGGTGCCTTATAGTGCAGTAGTTTTGGGGCATATAATCAAGCTTGTATTACTATACATCATACAAGAAATATCTCACATGTAGCATGTTTTTTAGGGACTGCAGTCAGCTTACAGATGTAGATCTGTGTAGTCTCTCTATATATGCAGGGTAGTGCACATCAAAAGGCATGCACAGAACAAAATCTCTATAGTCAGGTATTTAGCTAAAAATGTGCCCGTTTTTAAAACAATATACAAAACAAATATAAGATGTGCTGCGCCCGTTGGACCCTAGATAAAGCCTAAAATGAGGAAATGCGTTGAAATACTTACCTGACATTAGATCACCACTAGGGAGTAAGCTACAGAACTCCACCAGATGCAAATAAGTCACTTACGCTGTCTTATCTTTGTTTTGTATTATAATATGCAGGCATAAAAACAGGTCAAAGGCTTGCATTCCAACGGTGGTGGTCAAAACACTGCAGGTTCAACAGAACAATATACCCAGGGCTGGCACCACCACTAGGCAGCTTTAGGCATATGCCTAGGGCACCAGCCACTGGAGGGCGGAAGATGGAGCAGGTGTTCCCCCCCTTGATGATATGGAGGTGAGCGGTAACTCTCTCCCCCTGTAGAGCAACAACTCCCGCCCCCCCGTGGAGTGACTCATCACTCGCAAGGCTGGGTTGACACCCGCACACCACACACTGCGTGCCCTGTCTCCTGCAGTGCACGCACACACCCGCGTCCTGCTGTGTGGAGCAAACCGGCAGCAGCAGCAGCCCGGGTCCTGGATGGTATGGAAGTGAGTGCTAACTCCACCCCCCCCCCCCCACGCGCCGATGAACTAGAAGGCCTGTTTGTATTCCATCACTATCTGCTGCAAAAAGGGTTAAATGCCTCCAGTTTGCTCAGGAACACAATTTTTGAACAGTGAATGAATACGGGTCATGTGGTCTGACAAATCATGTTTTCAATTACACCATGCAGATGCTATTGCAAGGTTATGGAAACAATGGTGTCAAAGCATGGATCCTTTATTCTGGTGGAAGCAACCAATTTAATGTGTGGTGTACTGTTTGTTTATAGGCAACCAATGTTATGTGCGGCATGCAGCTTGCTGAGAATAGCTACATTGCATAAATTGGTGGGTGTTCAAAATAATTTGATCCCTCAGAATATATATTATATCTCCACACTAATAGGGGTATTTAATGCTGCGGCAAGCGGCCAGCGAGGGGGTTAAACAGCGAGGATTGCTGAAAAGCAGCGATCCTCACTGTTTAACCCCCGCGCCGGCCGCTCGCTCTATTCAACGTTATGGGGAAATCCTCGCCGTCACAGGACGGCGAGAATTCCCCAATACAGCGAGACCCGCGGCTAATGCAGGAAACTCACTGTATTTAGCCGCGAGTCTCGCTGCTTCTGGGGCCGCATATGACGATTTCCCCTCGCTCAAAAAATGGAGCAAGGGGGAATTGGCGTATGAGGGGGGGGTGTTGAATACTGTCAGGATGAGTGGTGACAGCGAGCAGGAAGCTCTGCTTGCTGTCGCCGCTTGCCGTCGCCGCTTGCCCACTGCATTGAATACCTGCCTAAGATGTAGATATCTATCTATCTACAGGGCCGGTGTAAGGTTTCTCAGCACCCTAGGCAAAACTTCAACTTACTCACCCCCCCCCCCAAAAAAAAAAAAAAAATAGTAATCATGTGGCCCTCCCAGCCCCCCAGGGAGGGGCAAGTCCCCTGCTTTCCCTGGAGGCCCAGGGGGGGGCAGCAATATAGGGAAGTATGTCTCAAGCGAAGTATGGAGGTGAGGTCTTAGAAGTTCCAGAACCACCACCTGCATTAAGTACAACAAAGATCCTCATAGACATCCTTGATTTGCAGACTTGGTGGCGCCCCCTCAAATCCTGGCGCCCTAGGCAGCTGCCTAAAGCTGCCTAATGGTAGAGCCAGCCCTGTCTATCTATCTATCTATCTATCTATCTATTGTATACCGCATGTCTATCTATGCAGCCTATGGGTGCATCACATACATTTGTTAATTTATTTATTTATTATTTATCAACAGTTTCTTATATAGCGCATACATATTCCGCAGCGCTTTACAGAGAATAGTTGACCATTCACATCAGTCCCTGCCCTAGTAGAGCCTATAATCTGTGTTCCCTAACACATGCACACATACAGTACACAGAGACCTTCTAGGGTTCATTTGTTGGGAGATAATTAGCCTACCAGTATCATTTTTGGATTGTGGGGGGAAACCGGATTACCTGGAGGAAACCCATGACCTCAGTGCTGTGAGGCAGTAATACTAACCATTACACCATCTTTACTACTCACATGCTTAAGCATGGAGACATAGCCATTGGCAGTAACCGAAGGTCTAAGAATATTTAATTGAACACAAACGTCTGAGTTGGCAGCTCCCCCATTGTTTGAGTGACAGCAGTCTCACTTCATGTTCTACTTAATATGCACCTAACCACAGCATGTGATGGCAGAACATGTCTATATTGAGCAAGGAATGCATACATTAAAGCTTTAGCCATAATGGTTGTAACTTTGCTGAATTTTTAGAGCTTGGCTGAACCTGAAAACATTTAATTAGGCAAGTATAATGTATGTAATTTCCTTGAATTTTAAAACTGTATAAGAAGCCTTAATTGGACATCTTAAACAGCAAGGATTTGTGTCTATGGAATAACATGAACTAACTGCAGTAGTTAACTAATTACAGTTAAAATGCATTTTTTTCTTCTGTGCAACAAAGTATCCTACTAGGAGGGAAATGCTACTCAGCAAACACATTGACACGCTGTGGAGAAATGTGCAACAAAATATTTGAAAAAGTTTACCAAATAGATTTTTACAATAGTTAAAAGAGAATTTTTGTGTTTTGACACTGAGGGGGTTATTCTGGTTCACTCCTTCTGGCAAATTCCTTCTTAGATGGACAAAACCATGTGCACTGCAGGGGGGCAGATGTAAAATGTGCAAAGAGAATTAGATTTGGGTGAATTATATTGTTGCTGTGCAGGGAAAATACGGACTGCTTTATTTTTACACTGTAATATAGATCTCACTTTGAAGTAAAACCCCACCCAAATCTAATTCTATCTGCACAAGTAACATCTGCCCCCCTGCAGTGCACATGGTTTTGTCCCTCTAAGAATGAATTTGCCAGAAGGAGTGAACCAGAATAATCCCCAAAGTACTGTACAAGTGCATGAGCTGTGGGCCATGCCTAAAAGGTAGTTTTAAATATAAAAATCATGAAGGATGTTTAATCGTGCACTTGATTTGACATTTTTGTAAAATTTAAGGTTGATTTTTAAATGGACTGGAATCAGAGAAACATTCTTTTACATTGTCCAAATCATTCATTTACTAAGATTTGATTTTGAAAATGATTTTAAAATATCGAATTTGACGTGTGCAATTTTGACTAGGGGTTTCTTACTTGGTTTTAATGTACATTTCAAAATCAAACAATCTCACAATTAAAATCACAGCTTCTTAAGTATTTCTATTGTACAAAACATATCATATGCAAGAAATGTCTATAATTCCTCTAATTCTGGGTTGCGTACATCTGGGGGCACCTGCGGATGTATAGAACGGGTCCTCCATCATCTCACACATACTCCTTTCACATCGCACCTTGGACCCGAGTTATTGTGGGGTTGGTGACGTATGGACCCAGTTCAATGTGGGGTGTGAGGCACCATGCCATATCACCTGGGTCGACTAACCAGGCAGTTTAATCTGGGTTTTAAGAAGGGTTAAACCCTGGACACAGGATGACCTGTGTTTAATGTGAAAGCTCCGGACACGGGATTGCGATGTAAAAGGAGTAACAATTACCCCTAAACTGAAGCCTGTCATCATTTGGAGGTGGGAAATCCAAAGGTGCATGAAAGTTGTGTATTGTATACATATGTGTATGAAGCCCATAATTCCTACAGCAACGGATAACCATATATTTTGATCCCTTTTTATTAGAGATGTGTGAAAATCCTCAAGTGTTTCTTGATTCTAAAAATTTGACCAAAATATCTAATATTTCTTAATATAATTTAGACCTTTCACACTCGCAGAGCCAGGTCATACCCGGGAATGTGTTCCCGGATGCTTCCAGGGACTCTACCCGGGAATGTACCCTTTCACACTGCACTCAGACCTGGGATCCACCCGGGACAGCCTCATTCACACTGATCCCGGGGTAATCCCTGTAAATACATATGCATGTCATTAAAAATGGACTCCAGGGCTCTGAAAGATGACATCAGCATTTGTGAGCCCAAGAACGCTCCAATCAGCAGCTTTTTTAAAGTCCCGTGTACCCAATCCCGGTTATGGGACCATTCGCACTGACCGCATCCCGGGTCGATTCCGGAATCTACCCAGGTCAGGACCTGGGTAGAAATCCTGGGATGTTCATCCCGGGATACTCTTTCAAGACCCTTTCACACTGAGCTAAATCCCGGGTTGATGTGTGTTCATGTTCAAAAACTCTTTATCAAAGGGGTATTACAGAAACATTGGATTAGTGTCCATCATCTCTACTTTTATAGTTATCACAATAAATGTTTAGGGAATAGAATATGGTCTAGGAGCTAAGATTGATGGTCTATTAGTCTACTATTTTCGGGGGTTGTATGTCGATTTTTTGGTAAATTTTGAAATTCAATTACAGGAAATCAGGGGATCCTATTATTTTTCTGTATAAAGTACAAATGCTTTGTTGATATTCGATTTTGAATTGGATTTGGTTTTATATTCCATTTTGCCTTTGAAAATCTCCACACTGGAAAAATCATTGAAAATTATTATTATTATTATTATTATTATTATTAATTACAGTTTCTTATATAGCACAGAATATTCTGTTGAGCTTTACAATTGGAAAAATCACGCATTAGTAAGTATAACCCAAGGTTTGAATTATAAAAAGACAAAAATACTTTTCTGCGGGACAAGACGGATATTTGGTCAACCAAAAGGACTCCTTGTCATATATTATTAGCTTTTACATATAACACTGGTCATAAACATACTGACAAGACAGGATTACCAGGTGGCGAGGGAAGTGGTGTGAGCCACTGTGCCCAAAGCAAAGCGAGCCTGTGAGGGTACATTTGTTGTCCCATTTTACAACATTGCTCCCCTCTCCCCCCTGTTGTCATGTGTCACATGGTTATATAGTATTAAAACTCAACCATTAATTAATCTGCTTCTTCTTCAGGAAGATTACTGTATTAAACAAATACATAAATATAACCATAGGCGTGCGCAGCACATTTTATTAGGGGGTGCACCACCTATTGTGCATGATTAACAACACCCATTGGGTGCGTCTAACACCACCAATCAGGAGTGTCTACCATCATCTATTGGCACTCACTACAATATAAAAGTCTCTCAGCCACAACATCATCTCCTGCCTATTTCAGTCAGTTTTAATCTTCTTATTACTTTCTGTAACAGTTCATGTAAATAAAGTCAAAAACATATATGGATGACACAGGTAGTGATATGACAGGCAAAAGTCTTTGGTAAAAGGTATTGCTGGTTGCTAGCGGCAGGGAGGTGTTTATAAGGGCGGACACAGCATTAGGAGGTGCCTGTACACCCGTAACACTCTATGAATATAACTCAGGCTGTCAACACATCCACACACTTAAAAACAGCGCCACCTGCTGCCTCTCCAGTGTAATCATTCAACAATATTAAAATTTCAGTCTGTTGTAATATATCACAATTACAAGGCTGATCATTGTGTTATTTCCCAAGAATAATGTAGTAGGTAAAAATAAGTGATGCCATAATAGCACCAATAAACAGGTCACTGCTGGTATACAGTTGATCCCTTACATTGGTTGTCAATCACTAAAAGCTGTTAAAAGCGGTAAGAGAATAGAACCTTTCCTCCTCCATGTGGAAAGCTGACACCCATTAAGGGAACCAGAGAATGCTTGTCTCAATGACATTGAAGGTGACCGTGAAGGTGTAGAGGTCACAAGTGGTGCTGATGGAATCTGTATAAGATTCTGTTATCATTATTGAACAGGCACATTAGCTGTAATCCCTCTCTGCCTAGCAAAACTACCTGTGTTGAATGATGAAATGAATGAAAGACCTTACCCCGTGTAGTGTATGGACAGTCTTAACTTGACACTTAGTAAAATGATGCTTACTGGATACAATAGCACTTTCTTATAGCAGTGTGAAGTTGAATTCTTCAGAGGGACTAAGAATTATCAGGGGAAGTGTGGGGGGTCTGATTTAACCACTGGGTTCCTAAACTATGTTGATATGCAACTGGTTTCTGAATTGCTTTGCATCTACTAACCAAAGAAATTGAACTTTGTAAAAATGCTAATTTATCAGTACAATATCTTAACAGCAGATTAAAAGTGTATTTTTCCCTTAAAAGCAGTTATTCCACAAAGCACCTGTGCTACTTTTTTAAACATGAATTACATTGAGGCGAGCCAGACAAACCACCAAGGAGTTAGTGGTATTTAAAATTAATTTGAAAAGTTGTTCATTGTACCTCCAGCTGTCAGAAATGCACTTTAGATATGTCAAACATATTTGAGTCCGCTTTTCCTGCCTTTTCATGATATATTAAGTCATTTTCCTTTCCATAGTAAATCTTTAATAGACAAGTGCCATTTAATGAAAGGCTTGGAGACAGCTAAGTTAAAACAGTTGTAAAGCAATTGAATGTGTTTTAATGTGTTATATGGAGGAGAAAATGATTTCATTTATCCTTGCAGAGCAGAGTAATTTGAATCCAATTAAAAATATTACAGATGTGCTGTTATCAATGTTTTCCCTTTATATTATCTATTTTAGATAAAACTTTTTTTTTCCCATAATAAAAATAGAAGATCCCCTCACAGGGGTTAGGCAAGTGTCATGCTGCTTTACATCAAGTAAGATTTTTAATGGTTTTATGTGCTTTTAATTTAGATTCTGTATTTAGCTAATAGTATGGTTGTATTCTTTTGACATTTTGTGTAAAATGTTTTAGTCTAATGGGGTGTTAACACAGAATCAACTATATCCAATTTTAGATATACTGTAGTTTGATTTTAACTATAGCCCAATATATTATATGTGTTATATGTTAATAGAATAAAACTGGCTCATGGCTGATTATTGCACTATGGAGGGAATTCAATCGGATTTTTTATGCAAAAAGATCTTGCAAACCTCGTGCCCAAATTTTGATTGCTGTGGGTATGCATGCTCCCATTACCAGCAGTATACAATTAACTAAAAATACATGCAGGTTTTCTTGCATGTGGTGCAAGGCAAAAAAAAAAAAAAAAAAAGACCTTAGATGTTCTTATTGCTCCCTGTGATCTCCCCTCTATCTTCTCATTGGGGATGGGGCTACTGGGAGGCAATAGGGCTACTGGGATGTGTGGTGGCTGCAAGGAGATGTTTTTCTCCCCCTTGCAGCCTCCACAGAGGGAGGGGGGTGAGACATCACAAACAAACAGGGTTCACCACACATACATACACCATACACACTCACAATACTTACCAACACAAGCTGCTGCTGCAGAAGAGCAGGTTCCAACTGCAGGAGAAAGAAGACAGAGCTTCACGGGAGCATCTTAAGAGAGGAGGAGACCTGTGTGCAGCCTCCTTGGCTGGGCCCTCTCCTCTCTGCCTGGAGAAGAGCCAGGTGCAGTAGGGTCTATGCACTCTAGTGCTCATACTGTACCTTACTGTGGAGTCTGAGCACTAGGGTGTGCATGAGCAGATCGTTTGAAAAATGCCTGCTGCGCCATTTTTCTGGAGATTTCTGCAGGGCTCCTCTTGTTGCCTTGGGACTCCAGAAGGTAAGTATTATTAAAATGGGTGCAGTGTTCATGGTGTGCCCCCTTCCCCCCAGGGACTCAGGAGCCTGTGTGCACTGCACCCACTATAGATACTCACCTTCTAAAGCTCCAGTGGCATAAGTCAGTGGGTAATTAGTTGGATACTTCCAATTACGTAGAGGTTCACAATGGTGCTAGTACAAGTTCTGCTTATATTTGTACAGAATAAAGATTTCAGAAAAAATCTTTACATCTCCGGGATTTGTGAAAAAAAGATGCAATGTTTTCTAAAAATTACCACATATAACTTTCTCTTCTTTAATTGAAATAGAAAACTCAGCAACTGCAGGAAAAACCCTGTGCTGCTGTGTTTTTCAAACCTTTTCCCATGCACAATTGAATTGACTCTTACATGTTGTATTCTGTCTGGAGACTTTGAAGAATTAAGGCAATCCTATCTGTAGCACGATGCACAGTATGCATCCATTGCTGTATAAATTGATGACATTGGGGCCTAGACAATGCACATCCATCTGCAGAGTGGTGTAAGGGAGCAAATAAGGAACTAATTAAATCTGTAACAGTTTTTCTCCTCAAATTTTCATTCTCTCTCTGGTCAAATATCATCCAAACAAAGAAGAGACTAATAATACTAAATGGTCATTATACTTTTACAGTGTAAGAGCAACAGCTACAGTATACTGTATAGCAGAATTAGTTATCTTATTTTTTTGTATTAAATGGTACCAAAAAGTCTATGAACAGCATGTGTGTTGCTGCTCCTCCACTTAACTGAAGGGGAATCCCATTGACATCAGTCAATGGGAATCCCCTCAGCCAACAGCTGTGAGTTCCAGAGTAGCTCTGTGTCTGCTTGGCTGTTTACATCCCATAGAAGTCAATGTTATGTAAACACTGGCTCCTATGGCGGTTCCCAGCAAAGATGTCAATGTCATGAAAATAACATTAGATGCTATGATGGGAACTGGCAACTCAGCCTGACCGCAAAGTCAATCGACGGAATCCCCAGGCGGTGACCCCTATTAACCTTTGGGGACAAATGCGGTTTGTTTGTTTAAACCATGTGGATGCCTACTTGGACCAAAGAGAATGTGATCTAGACTAGATCTAGGTGAGTATAATTTTTTCTACAGCTCTCTAATGAATTCTAATGGAGAGGAGGACAGATCTATGTGGGAATATAAGTAAGTATATGCATGCGTGTGTATGTATGTAAATAAATGTTTACTTTGTACGGTGGGTGTTTGTATTATCTTAGTATCAGTTTTGATGTGGAACTACAAGTCCCAGCAGACCATTTAATGCTCTGCATGCAGGTACCTGTGGTTCTCCAAGTAGCTGCATGCGGAGGAGGCCTGCTGTGACTTATTGTTCCACAGCCAAACCAATATTAATTTTTTATATTGTTTTTACACTTTAAATACTATCAACCAGGCACCCACCGCCCAGGGGTTCTGGGGCAAGGGGTCCCCTCTCCCCCAGGGACCCTGGCCAGGGCTGAGCAGTCACAGGGTTAATACCATGGCCATGGGAACTTACTTATTATGTGCCCCCTGCTATGGCATTGCCATGCTGGCTGTTGGAGCCCAGTGCTAGTTTCAAATTACAGGGGGCCCCTAATTCTTTTGTCCCCCAAATTTTTGGGACCAGGACCAGTCCAAGAGACCAGAACTAGTTTTTGATATCAAGGGCCCTACTACTTTTTGTTTTAATTTTTAACTTTTTCTTTATTTTACACAGAGAAGCATCACACTGATCTGACTAATCTGTGCAATGCTTGAGTCAGCCATTTTTGGCTGTCGGTAAACTTGGCAGCCTAATACAAATTACTCTAAAATTGGAAAATACGAATCCTGAGAACTAGGCAGTTAGGTAAATTTGCTAACTTATCAGGCCAAAATCATATCTAATTATGACCGATCCTGTTCGTAACCTTTTGGACAGCTGCTCTGCCAACACCTTCTGGCTTAGTAAATTTCCCCCACAGAGCTCAAATGTGTGATTAGTTTGAAGGCTGAGATTGATGGCCAATGTTGTTGGATGCTTTGGGGTGAGGAGAACAAAAGCCAGATTGAAGTGGATCATGCAGTGGGTGGAGAGGAATGAGATGAGGCTGTTGTATGCCAACTCTTTGAGTAGCTCAGTGGAATATGGGTGGGGAGATATGGGGATGTTTCTAAAGGTGGAGACATTCAACGGAACATATCTTTAGGATGGGGAGACTAGGACACGTCTGAATATTAGAGCAAAGTTCTGGAGATGGAGATCAGAAAAAATGTAAGGAGCTGGTTTCAAGGGGGACTGGCATAGGGCGAAAAGGAGAGCAATTTTTAATGAATAAAAGTTAGTGTCACAATCCTGCCAGAACTCTGTGCATTTGTCCTGTCATACCGGCATGTCAGTCTTGTGTATCTCAAGCCCCGTACACATGGGGGAGATATATTGCTCAGCCATATATTGCTAGCAATATATGGCTGCGCAAAATATATTGCTCAGTTTCTCCTTTTCATCAGCGACCAGAGATGGTCGCTGATGAGAAGGAACCTCTGGCGGGAGAGCAGCAGAGGTAATCAGCTGGTCGCAGGAGCAAGCTCCTGCGACCAGCGATCATAAGGGGGCTAAAAACGGGAGCGCGCACCCAGCGATTTATCGCTGGTGTGCCCTCCAGTCACTGGCAATATGGTCGCCAGTGACCATATTTCCAGTGATTTCAGCACCTATCGCCCCCGTGTGTACACAGCATCAGCCTGCTGCAGCAAGACTACCATGTGATTTGAACCTGTGCTAGTAATGAGCACTTGGGTGAGTTCTGAATCAGCCATTAACTCTGTAATTACCAGTTGAATGGAATCATGCAAGTTCCCTGTTGGCCTCATCCAGAGACTGTTCCAGGTGTTGCCATTCCCAATCACCCGGCTGCCCAATCAGTGCTGGTCTGAGGGGTTATCCTCCCAGCCCTGCATGGACACCTTGCTTGTGCATCGTCGCTTCTAAGCTCCATGCTGAAGGAGCTCTCCCTGAACAGGCTTCTAAGTTCATAACCACCCTGGCTGCAGCACCTGTGTGCTTCCAAGACCCGCACCAGTGTTCACCTGCACCTGTGTGCACCAGTTCCTGCACCTGTGACCACCTGCACCTGAGTGCTCCAGTCCCTGCACCTGTGACCACCTGCATGCTCCAGTTCCTGCACCTGTGACCACCTGCATGCTCCAGTTCCTGCACCTGTGACCACGTGCACCTGCGTGCTCCAGTTCCTGCACCTGTGACCACTTGCACCTGCATGCTCCAGTTCCTGACTCTGTGACCACCTGCACCTGCATGCTCCAGTTCCTGTACCTGTGACCACTTGCACCTGCGTGCTCCAGTTCCTGCACCTGTGACCACCTGCACCTGTGTGCTCCAGTCCCTGCACCTGTGACCACCTGCACTTGCATGCTCCAGTTCTTGCACCTGTGACCACCTGCACCTGCATGCTCAAGTTCCTGCACCTGTGACCACTTGCACCTGCGTGCTCCAGTCCCTGCACCTGTGACCACTTGCATGCTCCAGTTCCTGCACCTGTGACCACTTGCACCTGCGTGCTCCAGTTCCTGCACCTGTGACCACCTGCGTACTCCAGTTCCTGCACCTGTGACCACCTGCGTACTCCAGTTCCTGCACCTGTGACCACCTGCATCTGCATGCCTCAGTGTCTGCACCTGTGACCACCTGCATGCTCCAGTTCCTGCACCTGTGACCACTTGCACCTGCGTGCTCCAGTTCCTGCACCTGTGACCACTTGCACCTGCATGCTCCAGTTCCTGCCCCTGTGACCACCTGCACCTGCATGCTCCTGTTCCTGTACCTGTGACCACCTGCACCTGCATGCTCCTGTTCCTGTACCTGTGACCACCTGCACCTGTGTGCTCCAGTCCCTGCACCTGTGACCACCTGCACCTGTGTGCTCCAGTCCCTGCACCTGTGACCACCTGCACTTGCATGCTCCAGTTCTTGCACCTGTGACCACCTGCATGCTCAAGTTCCTGCACCTGTGACCACTTGCACCTGCGTGCTCCAGTCCCTGCACCTGTGACCACCTGCATGCTCCAGTTCCTGCACCTGTGACCACTTGCACCTGCGTGCTCCAGTTCCTGCACCTGTGACCACCTGCGTACTCCAGTTCCTGCACCTGTGACCACTTGCACCTGCATTCTCAAGTTCCTGCACCTGTGAATACCTGCACTTGTGACCACCTTCACTGCTGCAGATCCCAGCTATCCGCACCTGTGCCCCGGTTGCTGTCATCCCATGCTTCCAGGCACCAGTGCACAAGCTGTACCTACTCTGTGTTTCCAGACACCTGTGCTCCTGTGGTCTCTACTCTGTGTTTCCAGACACCTGTGCTGCCGTTGTCTCTACTCCGTGTTTCCAGACACCTGGGCTCCCGTGGTCTCTACTCCGTGTTTCCAGACACCTGGGCTCCCGTGGTCTCTACTCCGTGTTTCCAGACACCTGTGCTCCCGTGGTCTCTACTCCGTGTTTCTAGACACCTGTGCTCTTGTGGTCTCTATTCCGTGTTTCCAGACACCTGTGCTCCCGTGGTCTCTACTATGAGTCTCCAGACACCTGTGTTCCCGTGGTCTCTACGCTGTGTTTCCAGACACCTGTGCTCCTCTGGTCTCTACTCTGTGTTTCCAGACACCTGTGCTCCCGTGGTCTCTACTCTGTGTTTCCAGACACCTGTGCTCCCGTGGTCTCTACTCTGTGTTTCCAGACACCTGTGCTCCCGTGGTCTCTACTCCGTGTTTCCAGACACCTGTGGTCCCGTGGTCTCTACTCCGTGTTTCCAGACACCTGTGCTCCCATGGTCTCTACTCCGTGTTTCTAGACACCTGTGCTCTTGTGGTCTCTGTTCCGTTTTTCCAGACACCTGTGCTCCCGTGGTCTCTACTATGAGTCTCCAGACACCTGTGCTCCCGCGGTCTCTACTCCATGTTTCCAGACACCTGTGTCCGAGCTACAGTTACTCCGTGCCTCCAAGTATCCATTACCTGTGTACAGCTTTTGTTACCTGCATCCTATTCCGTTACCTGTCTGCAGCACCTGTTGCCGGAATAGAGCCTTCAACATTCCCGGTAGCTTTCCCAAAGACTATTACAGACTTTGTGCCAGTTTCCCATTGTACAATAAACTTAATTCATCTTATCCATGCGCCTTCAGTCTCCGTTTCCATTGGTACTCAGCTAACCACCAAGGTCACTCCTGGGTCCCAATCCCCAGTCGTGACAGTTAGTGAATTTGGTAGGTTTGTATTTTTCTCCTCTCAAGAACCAAGCATCTGGATGCCGCAACTTATTTTGCAGTTCTCATGGAACAACACATGATAATAGTGTTCACAGGGCATTTCACAAGTAATAGTAGATAACCTGACTTAAGATGGGTGCAGGCTACAGTCACGGCAGGTGTAAACAGAATTACCATAAGGAGCAGGGAGAGGGTGTGATTACAGAGATTAAGAGAAATTATTTTTTTTGCAATGTTCCTTTCTGCTACTATGGAGAGAATATGTTAGTACTGTCTACATCGCGTATGACACGAAGATAGGCTAGTGCTTGTATTTGTCACTGCTGTGACAATAACATTAAAAGCTTTTGGAAAGGAAAAGCAGAGTAAGAATCATAGTTGCTTGGCATGGGATTGACTGCGGAGGTGAGCCCATTTCACTGCAAGTCCTATACCAAGAACTGGTCTCTTAAGAACCTGGCAACTGCTAACACATTGTGGTCAAACTGAAAATGTGCTTGTTTCCTGGTTTAAAGCTCAACTGATAAAAGCCATTAAGTATTTAGCAGTCGAGCTTTAAACCAGGAAACAAGCACATTTTCAGTCTACGAGATATATCCAACACCAAAAAAAACACAAAAAGTCCACAAAAACCACAAGGAAAAAATTGTGGGTTATTGATTTATATATCTTACGGGTTGGTATACAGGTTCACCCACTATTCAGCAAACTAGAAGGAGAGCGCAGAGCCACTCTATTTTCTACATGAATAAAGTATAATTGTCCTCCTTGAGGTTTTTATAACTGAAAAATAACCTCCGCGATAAAGATCAGTCAGATAGGGAATTAGATATCAGGGTAAAATCCTTTTATCTGAGCTAGGTATTGACCTACCGTCCTATCTTAGCAGGGGTGCCGGATGGGGTCCCGACAGTCATTTACCCGACATCAGGATCCCGACTGTTAAAACACTGACAGATGGGTTCCTGATGGCCACTGGCTATTCTCCCTCGTGGGGGTCCACGACCCCCCATAGAGGGAGAATAGAATAGGTGGCGAGTGCAGCGAGACACCGCGCCCACAAGGGGCTTTGTTGCGCTGTCTGAGTCCGGCCAGTCGGGATCCCTATACCACACCCTCTTAGCACAGACCTTCTTTGCCCCACACTGTGCTGGTGTATTGTGCTACTTACCGCAGGGAATGAGCAAGTCTAGGATCTCTTTGCCGCAGTGCTGGTGGCTTACACTCTGGTGTATGCCGCACCAGTTAACCGAGTATTTGGTATCGGATCGCTGATGGCTATATCCCTATATTTGAAATGGAGTACTGTGTGCAGGAAGCGCTGATGGTGATGGCAAGTCCTTAGTGTGGCTGCAGCAGATGATCAGGATTTCTTTCTATAGCATGTTTCCATATGCAATAGCATGCTAGTCACAGAGTGAAATGGGCAGTCCACGTTTATTTATTTTATATATATTTTCAGTCTAGCTATAATGTGTTAGCAGTTACCAGGTTCTTAAGAGACCAGTTGTTAGTATAGAACTTGCAGTGAAATGGGGTCCCTTGGTGATGGACTGCAAGCTAAAATGCATTGATCACTTCATGAACTAAAACTCAATTATTATTTTTTTTTTTAATATAATTTTTATTGAAGCATTAAATTATTTTTATGATTATTTGTATATTAAGGTCAGTTAGTTTATTATGGTAAATGTTGAGCCTCCTGTTTCTTCATTTATTTGAACATGTGGTCACAGGCCACTGCACCCCAACCTGGGAAATGTGAGTGCAGTGTAGTGGTATCCTGTATGTATATACAAACATAGATATTAAATATGAATATAAATGGTTACTTTTTATAATAGTAAACATTACTTTATCATCCCAAAAATAATTTTAACAATATAAAACTCAATGTTATATATATAAAGCTTCAGATGAGTTGCAGGCAATGCACAGGTTAACAAAGTTCCCTCTGTGACATCAGCAGCCAATGCATGCCCTGCTATTGGATGACTCTGAACCAGGGGGCAGGGTTCTGGGAGGACAAAGGTACAGCTTGGTATGGGGAAAATCAGAAAGGCAGAAGAGAGCCAGACTCCACAGAAGGAAGAACAGAGCTGAGGACCAGCGGCTGCGTTAACCCTTTTAATTGCTTTAAGAGATCCTCAAAATATCCGTTACAAATACCAGTATCGCTAATAGCGACGTTCTTTTTTTTGGGTGCAATATTGTACTAAACTTCAATCAATTCACTTGGCTGTATTTGTATTTATTTATACTTAAAGAACAGTGACTGTTAAGGGTTAAGGAGTGCAGATATCGAAGAATGGCCACAGACAGAAGAACAAGTGGTGTGTTGGAGCAGAGCACCGTTGCAGGAGAAAGCAGGCACAGAGAAGTGACTACAGATAGTGGGGAAGTGAGCTGTTTAGACAGAGGTCCTCGGGTGCTAGATGAATTGTTTCGGAGCACAGCACAGCTGTGGGTGGATGCTGGCATACAAAAGAGGAGGATCAACCAGAAGTTGCTGCTTACTGGGCACTGTAGTCACTGTTTTAACCAATAATGACCTTCTAATGGGGGTTCACTGGGGTTGTCCTCAACTCTCTGCCAACCCATTCAGGAGGTGCAGTCCAGAGGCATTCAGAAAGCGGAGAAGAGAATGGGAAGATAGTTTTAGTGATAGTTTTAGCAGCTTACCACAATGAGTATTTACAAACAGGATTCATGACTGCGTCTCAATAGCAAATGATCTCAACCTCAGCAGCCCATTTCTTCTCCAAACCAGGAAATTTCGGTACTTGTGTAGTTTCACGGCGCTTCGCTCGCCCACGGCGCTTTGCTCGCCCACGCTGCGGGCTCGGTGGCTCGCTACGCTCGCCACACTATTTAAAATCAACTCCATGCCAACATGGATAGTGGGGGTATGAACTATCCATGTTGGCATGGAGTTAAGTTACTTTTTTTGACATATTTCGTGGCGAGCGTAGAACCCGGCAGTAGCACGGTGCCATGCTGGCGCCGTAAAACTACACTAGTACCGAAATTTCACCCATAGTGACCGAATCACTCATCACAATGGCTTACTACTTTGGGGCCCCATGGCCCCTACATACTACAGGAATACACGCACTCCAGATGCAAGCACTTTCAAATAGTTCAAGGATAGTTGGCAGTCCATGCAGTCCAATACTTTGATAAAGTTGTACCCCCTAAACAGCAAAATGCATCAGAGCTATTGGACCAGACCTTGACCCTAATACCAGTGATTGCAATTAACCCAGGCCAGCAAGCCATGTTCCACCAATTGGCTTTATATTGCTGCCTATCAGACTACAAACGATATGGTTTGAATTGAATATCACCACCTGCCATCCACCTTTGGACTACAATTGTGCCCTGTCAGGCACCACACCACATTCTTTGAGGACAACTGCAGCAATGCTATCCGAGTGCATCAAAAACCTCTAGTGGTACTGGGTAAGTATTAATCCATCGTGGGCATATTTCATGTTAATACATTTGCCTTTTTCACTTGACTTTTATCCAACTACTACAAATGCATTGCTAGAATCCGATGCCGGGGGATGACGGTTTGCCCACGTGGACGGATCCGAGTCAGGATTGATGACATTCGTGTGGGCTCGGATCTTGGAAATCTGAGCCCGCACATCCCTAGTAATAAGCTCTAAAAAGTGATACAATGGAGAGTGACAAGCCACCAACCAATCAGTAGGAGATGATTGGCTGGTAGTTTATCAGTAGTTTAACTCTCCATTTTATCACTTTTTAAGCTTAGTACATCTGGCCCTCAGTGTTGACCTTGACTAAGGAGATTATGGGCTAGGACATAATTGTAAACCCTTCCTTCTGACTGTTGAATAGAATCATGGATACAACTCAGTGGTTATTATTACAGATTAGTTTATAAAGCACAGCATGAACAAGGAGTAAAGATTACATGATGAGAGGAATTGTACTGATGGCTAGCCAATCATGCAAACGTGGATATTTACACAGAAATTCCAAAGATACATTTTTCAAGAGTAGGGGATATATTGACTAAAGGTCAATTTGGTCCATGTTGATTAATATAAAATTGATCTAAATTGCTGTAGGACTTTCAGAACATTTACTAACATTTAAAAACTAATATAAAAATGTGTCTGTCAGTAAATGTGTGTGGAAGCCCAACATCAATTATTTAAATTGATCAATATTGACCCAGAAATCATCCAATATCATCCAAAATTACCTTTTAGTAAATATACCCCACTGACTGTTACTATAAAGTGGTGAAAGTTTATAACTGCAACCTTACATATACATAGTTTCTTCAAACAAAATATGTTCAATATTTAATTATCAGGTTTTAAAAAAAGAATTTTAATTATTGAGTATTGTTGGAAAGATGTTTCTATTGTTTGACCATTGGAGTCTTAACTGAATGCTATATAATGGACTAGCTTAAGTGATAATTTACAATTTAGGTTATAAAAAACTTAGCTCAGATACTTTATCTAAAAAAAAATTCTGCAAGCAACTGAAACTATGTGCAGTTGGCTGAACAAAGCTCTTTCTTGTGTGGAAGGTAAGAACAGGAACTGAAGATCATCCTGTGGCATATATATACATCAGAAGGCTCTTCCTGTCTGCAACTCTGAGAACCAAGCTCTGTCTTTTTGGCTGGATAGTGTGCACATCATCTATCGTTTAACTGACTGCATGCCTAGTCTTGGATGATGACAACTACTCTCCAAAAATATGTTGAATCCCTGGATCCCAGAACTCTTCCAAGAGTCCTGCAAATACAATCTGGATTTTATGATGGAGGTAAGAACTGTGAATACCTTAAACATGCATTTTGGTAAATATCATATAGAATGTGGGATTACCAGATGGGATAGATAACAACAACAACAACAACATGTTTCTACTAGCACTGCATTAGCAAAATAGTCTAGAGCAATGGTAGCCACCTCCAGCCCTCAAGAGCTACCAACAGTTCACATTTTCCAGACAACCTAGCTGCTGCAAAGGTGCACTCATAACTCACTGACACATTTTAAAAGATCCACAGGTGGAGCTAATTACTTCACTTGTGATTCTGTGAGGAGATCTGAAAAACATTAACTGTTGGTAGCTCTTGAGGACTGGAGTTGGCTACCCCAGGTCTAGAGCACAATTTCGTCAGTCCTCAGGACCCCGCACAGTGCATATTTTGCAGGTCTCCTCACAGAATCAAGTAAAATAATTAGCTCCCCCTAAGGATCTTTTAAAATGTGTTAGTCAGTAATGAGTGCACCTGTCCGGTGACCTGGAAAACGTGAATTGTGTGGGGTCCTGAGGACCAATATTGAGAACTATCTAGAAAACTATAATTAGAAAAGATGTGAAATTCTAAAACCTTATCAATAGAAAATGTATTTTATAATGAATTGGTTCACATGTATAGTGGCTGTAAACTAGACTTGTCACCCATCTGTTTTGAATTTACTTGTATATCATTGTAATTTTTCTAAGATTTATACCTTGTCACTCAGGTTTATGTATGTATGTACATTATTACTCTTCTTTTGTGTCCAGTATTTTTCCTGTTGTTCCACCACAGCTTTGTAATATGGTTATGTTCACCACTCACCACTGCTCCCTCATTCTACAGCGCTGCATATTTATGTGACACATTCAAAATACTGTATGTAATAAAAGTTGATTATGCACACTACATATTTATTTTATATAATTGTATTTGTAAACTCCACAAAACACTTGGGGATTGACCAAAATATTCAAATGAGTATATTATATATGAATTTTTTTCCCTGGGAGACAGGGGATGAGCCGATCTCTCAGGAGCCCCGGCGCTAAAGGGTAAAAAAATGGGGTTTCAAATAAGAAGATTTTTGTATGTTTTTGGACCCTCTATGGCTGCTGCAAGTGTATGGAGTCTGCCAGACTCAAGAAAAGAGAAATAAGGAGATTCTCTTGCAAGTAGAAGAATTGGGGAGTATGCACTGCGCTGTCAATAGCATACCTCCCAACTGTCACGCTTTCCGCGGGAACGTCCCGATATTCGGGGACGTTCCCGCGTCCCGCCCGGGGCCGCCATTGTCCCGCGGTGGGGGGGACAGTTGGGAGCCCCCCCAGCTTGCCGAGAATAGACGCTGTGCGCATGCGCACAGCGTCTATTCAGCGCCGACGAGCAGCGAAAACGGGGGCGTGGCTGGAGTTTGCGGCACCCTGTGAGGCCACGCCCCCTTTTCTTGAGGCCACGCCCCTGCGCAAACGTCCCGACCACCCAACTTCAAAAGTTGGGAGGTATGCAATAGGGATGGTGGTAAAATACATGAAGTGGTTCAATCACGCTGTGCACAATGATAGGACACGCTGTATGTAATAAAAAGTTTTTTATAGACATAAATAATAAAGATAACAATTCAGGTGGGTAATCAACAGAAATTGGAATATACTAAACACACAAACCTGTATATAATGCACTGATATGCAGTAATAAAAAAGCTTTGTAAGTTTAAAAGCAGACTGGATATGATTCCTTCAGAATGGCTGCTGGCGTCCCAGCTAATAAGATGTGGATCAATAACAATTATTCTCTCAGAAACGGCTGCTGGTTGAGACCAATAGTTAGTATCCTAGGGCAGCAGGACAGTTACTAAGCCAAAGAACCTGGTTTAACAAGTGGGATAACAAGCAATGTATCCATGCAGGTATTGGCAGATATAAAGTTTGTACCTGCGAGTTAGTATAAGCAGGGGAAGCAAAGTTAGTAATATGCTTACGCAGCGGGAGTCCCGGTGTGTCACTCGTGAGTGAGAATGTGGGTAACACTCACTGCCTGGAAAGTTGTTGGAGCGGCACCTCAGTAGGTGGTAAGGTGGTCCGTATGCCGGGGTAATGTCCCTGCTGCAAGCGGCTTCACATGTGTAGTTGCATCGCTCAGATCCACGGCGCGTTTCGTCTCCCAAACGGCTGGAGACTTTTTCAAGCTTGAAAATGTCTCCAGCCGTTTTGGGAGACGAAACGCGTTGCCCCACTTCCGCCAGTGCTACCTGCAGACTTGATTCTGACTTCCGCCCTTACACTCTGAGACCAGCCGCATCTACATCCGGTCATCAGCTCTGCCTCCACCGGCGCCGTGGATCTGAGCAATGCAACTACACATGTGAAGCCGCTTGCAGCAGGGACATTACCCCAGCATACGGACCTCCTTACCACCACGGAGATGCCGCTGAAGAGGATTACGATGGCCGCCATGGGACAAGGTGGGGGTGGGGCAAAGAGGGCCGGGGCAAAAAACAAACAAACATAAAAACCCCAAATATTCTGAAATCCACGGTTCAGAATATTTCGTTTTTCGGAATATACAGATAAGGGAGACTTGACAAAACTACAAAAAACAAGGAACGTGAAAAGTAACGAACGTGAGAGGGGAAGAGAAATAAATAATAAAGATACCCTAGCCAGAAGGCAAGGGTGGGGGTGGGGGTGTGAAAATATATTACTGGTGCCACTGGGCACCAATGTAAATTTATAAGCAGTAATATATACATTGCTAACAATGTATATATTACTGGCACCACTGGCCACCACTGTATATTGTATTTAGGGTTACCACCCATCCAGGATTAATCCGGACATCCAGGTAATTAAGCCCGGTGTCAGGAATCCGGATGGGTGGCGTTCTCGGAATATAGAATGTCTGGGAACAGGCAGAGTCCTGCAGCGGTGCCAACACTAATTACTGACTCTCCGCAGCAGCTGATGCAGAGTTGCAGTGAGAGTGAGAGACGCTGTGTGCGTGCACCGCTGGGAGAGACAGCGGGCACGATAGGATGTCGGCAGCTATTTCTCTCCCTGCTGCACAACGCTCTCGACCTGGCTGTCTGACTGTTGCTCTCACCGCTCTTAAACTCCCCCATGGCAACAAGCACTTTACTCCCCCATGGAATCAACCATGAAGGCCCTGGCAGTGAGCATGAAGACACTGGCATTGAGCAAGAAACCCCTAGCAATTAACATGTAGGTAAGCAGCACCAATGTGGCATAATATGTAATAGCCATTACGGTGTGTGGTATAATATGTAAAGGTATCACAGTGTGTGGCATTATGTGTAATGGGAATTATGGTATGTGGCGTAGTGGCATCGCGGTGTATGGCATAATGTGTAATGGCCATCGTAGTATGTGGCATAACATGTAAAGGGCATTACAATGTGTGGCATAACGTGTAATGGGCATTACAATGTGTGGCATAAAGTGTAAGTGGCATTATGGTGTGCAAAATCAAGAATAGAATATTAGCTAAGGTAAAAAAAATCATGATAAGGTGAGTCAAGGGGTGGGCCACTGTACGGGATACTCTCAAAACAAAGGTGGTAACCCTAATTTTATTATGGCAGTGAATTGATTTCCGAATGGATTTCTCCCTATGTGCACGGTTGCAAATACAATCGTAGCTGTGCACATGGGAGGGATTTCCCGGGGTGGGGCGGCGTGTACTTGATCGCTGGGCTCTGATCTAGTGATCAGTTTTCAATCAGGCCCCAATAACAGTCATTCACTGGATAAAATGGCCCCTGCTCCCACCCTTGGTATCCAACCCCCCCCCCTCATTATGTAAATACCCTTATAATGAAAGATTTTAAGCAAAGTCTTTTGTCTCCTGAAAATCTCTTGCTCTTTGGGTAAAATAGCTCAGCGTGTACGCACTACTTTGGTGAAAGATATATCTTTCAAAGATTTTGGGAAATTCTTTTGAAATGACTTCTAGTGTGTATGGACCTGAAATGAAGAGGAAAGTCCAGGAAAGGAATAGAGTATTCTGTCCCTCCTGGAGAGGGTCATGTTGGGAGGTATGTGTGTCTTTTGTTGGATACCACTCCTTTCCTGGTTATAGCTTTAAGGCAGGGACCTGACGTGGTGGGCAACAGTCCGTGTGGGTACTCAAATCATTTAAAAGAAACATTTTATTGTTTATAAAAAAAATATTTTGTGTCTATTCTTTAATTTGATGGTGTACCAAACTCACACAACTTTGTGGAATCGACACACCTATCTCGGTTTCTTTTTAATTCTTGTGAAGTGAAGGTGATGTGGGTTAATTCAGTGACGTACCGAACTTATGTTTCTTTGTGCTTCTGTGAAGTCCGTAACGGTTTCTGTGTGGGTGATAGAAGAAACGGTGATAGAAGAAACGGTCAGACTCTTCCTTATAGTTATAATGTGCTCGGATTCACGATGTGAGGAATATAAAATAAGATTTGTGTTATTATTTCTAATTTTTCTTAAACATGTATTTTTGTTTACAAAACAGGAATTGGGAGATGGTTGGGTCACTCACTCACACAAAATGGGTCTAGATGTAAAGGTATCTTTATCCTGGATTCTACAAGGATTTAGCCCTTCCCCTATCTGAATAGACAACCTGGGTGGACTATGCGTAGCCTTCTCACGTTGGGAATGGGTTCTTTCAGGCTTATAAAGGTATCTTTTGTGTGGTCAAATCCTTTGACTCCAAAAATAATTCATTAATGAATGTGCTCCCCGCATAATGGGATAAAAGAAACAACATTTTTTTTGTGTAGAGTTGTACAATAACAGTTTTCATTTCTGACACCTTAGTGATGGTCAGATTTATGGAAAGGTGGTGGGCATACCCATGCTCCCATAAATATAGTTGCTGAACACCTATATAGGTATCTTTTCTAGACAGTACAGGAACCTCCACCTTCTTTAAGGGACACCTGTTCTGAATGTGCCTACCTTATGTACAACGAGCAAGGTTTCAAAAGCATATAATGGTTTATTTTAATCATAGTAGGACTTATGATTGCGTACCCCAACTCACTTTGTTTATGGTTTATTCCAGGGATGGGGAACCTTCAGCCCTCCAGCTATTGTTGAACTACATATCCCTGTATTCCTTGCAACAGTTTGAGCAGGGCCAAATAGCAAAGCTGTAGCAGGGAATGCTGGGATGTGTAGTTTAACAACAGCTGGAGGGCTGAAGGTTCCCCATCCCTGGTTTATTCAAAGCTCATCAATGTATCACTCTCAAAGGAGAAGATCCTGGAGGGCAAGGGAGTAGCCCCCACCAAGGCTGCCTGAGCTGATCATCCTCATCTGAAAGTAAAATAACAAAATTAAAAATGAGCATTGGCGTTTACCAGGGTTAGCTTGCGGTAACTCAAGGGATGGCTTGTCACTGTCCATTTTGGACATGCCTGACACCTACTCTTTTGAAATACACCCTAAGGCCATTTCTTGCAATGTGGTGTATTCCAAACCCTGAGCAGCAGGCTACTTTCTTGCCCTTCAGCTGGCACTACAAGTCTGCCCAGCTATCCAAAAATATATATATATATATATATATATATATATATATCACAATGGTATCCAACAATTCCACACAATTTTTAAAATGTACTGTTACATTTTCTAATAGTTGTTACCATTAAAAAAAAAAAAACCATAACACACTGCTTATATTAATTATTAAATTAATTCCTAAACCAAGAGTTTATCTTAATTGTCATTCATGTCTTATACATGCACTTCTAGCTATACACACTGTCCTTAAGAGATGTACAATATGCACATACACACAGTGGGAAAATGTATTAAGATAAGAGTAATAATAATAATTTAATTTATATAGCGCTCTTTCTCTAATAGGACTCAAGGTGCTTGACAGATTTAATGTAACTGTTAGAGGCCGCATTAGCGGCGCTTGCCTGGCGCAACCGGGTCCTGCAGCGCTAGTCCCGGCCGTTGCTAAGCAGCAGGGATGATGCATCACTGCCGTTCCCGAACTTCCGGTCTGGGACGGCGTCACGGCAACAGTTGCTAGACGCTCAGGACGTCTCTCCCTGCCAGCAGCACCTCTTCCCCAGCAGTTGCCTAGGTGACAGGGAAGCCAGGTATTAGCAGGTAATGCAGCATGCAGCTGCTCTCTGTTACTAATCATGAGTGGACACGCAGGAAGTAGCCTTTATAAGGGATTAATTTGGGCTGCTTCAATGCCGGTTATAGAAGTGTTTGGAGACTGCTCTCACTTTGCTGGTTTATTTATTGATACCTGAATCTGATCCTGCTGTTCATCTCCTGTTACCAGAATCCCGGGAAGTTACCTCTGGCTACCTCCAGGCTGCTCATTCCCTTTCCCCTGCAAAACAAGTAGAATGTAGCTTTTGTTATACTCTGTATAGGCAGGGAGATTAGCAGACATTCCTTATTACCTGTGTGAGGTCAGCTTCCCAGTTAGGGCCTCTGCTTAGGCTGTGGTGTTAGGCCACACTATTCAGTGTATGTATACACCTTAGTTATCCCTGTTTATCTGTGTCTTGATATTCTGTATTTGCATTTATTCTGGTTATTAGTCACTGCACCTTCCTTGTCAGAGTTTATATATCTCAGTCCTTGCTTCTTGTACCCCTTCTTCTCTCTACATCCTGTTGTTTAATTTTAGGTAAGTTTTTTGTAGGCAGTGTAGTTCCAAGCTTGCTGCTCCCTATGGGCAGCTGCCCGGGGCCCTTGGGGTTAAGTCTACACTGCCATTTGCTGGCATAAGACCAGGTGGCATACAAGTACCGGTAAACGTATACAGTCTTATGGGAAAAGGGCTGTTATTGGCAAGAAGGCTCGCTTGTGTGCTTTGTGGACTTAGGCCTGGGTGTCCTGGGTGGCTACCCAGAAGACGTCCCGAGGCCCCTCGGCTGAAGACCTGCTGTCCAGAATCCTAAGTGGTCCTTCCCTTTCATTCATTCCTACACACTCTAGGCGTTCCATAGGAAAACCCTACTAGGGTTCATTAACGCTCCCTGGTGAGTGTAACAGTAACACAATAGAGAAACAAGTACAGAAAAGCTTTTCATAAACAATACTTAAGGGACTGAAGAAAATGCTTGAGTAAACAGGAAAGTCTTGAGTCTGTTTTTGAAGCATTCTAGAGTGGGGGCCTCCCAAACTGTGCGGGGAAGTGAGTTCCATAAAGTCAGAGCTGAATGGCTTAATGTTCGACCCCCAGCTGAACTACGGGAGATCCTAGGTAGTGCTAAAAGTTCTTTATCTACAGATCACAGTAATCATGTGGGACAGTATGGAATCAGAAGCTCCTTCAGGTACCTTGGGCTTTGGTCATGTAGTGCTTTGAAACTCAGTAAATTGATTTTGAAATGTATTTGCCATTTTATGGGCAGCCAGTGAAGGCAGTAGAGAATAGGAGGAAGAAAGGTGGGTCACAAAAAGTGGCCTGAGTGGAGTTGTTTTGCTGGAGCTGCGGTCTCAGGACTTGGGAAGTCTGACCCAAGAAAATGATATACTGAAGGAAAGGGGATTTGAGACCGCGCTCGCTAAAAAGGCATGCAACAGGTGTATTTAAAACATTTATTTTAGAAAAGGTACATATAAAACTATAAATAAAATGCAATAAAAAGATTGCGGGGTATCACAAGTAAATATAGAGAGCAGGGATATTCACCCCCAGTCCAGTCGTGATATTATCCTGTGTCCGTTCCTATATTACCTCCAGGTAATTGTCCTGTAAGGAATGCCAATTGCAAGGTAGGTGTTGGAAGGGCTATTGGTCTCCAAACCAGGGAGCTCCCGATGTTGGGGGGTGCTCTACCTGGTGGGCTTGATGTTGTTGCCACTTGAATTTCCTTGATAGGAGAGATGTTGATCTCCTAACCAGGGAGCTCCTGATGATATGGGGTGCTCTACCTGGTGGGCCTGATGGTATTGCCACTTGGTTCAAGGAAGGAGAAGGTTCTGGAGGCTGGTCCGGTTTCAGGATAAAGGTGTATGGAGCGTCTGTAGATTGGGGGTGTCCCTGCTCCCCTTCACCAACGCGTTTCGCTATAAGCTTTGTCAAGGTGAGAATAGGAGTTATGTGGCTAGAACAGGGCTGGTTAGTTAACAGCCTGGCAGCTGTGTCTTGTATCACATGTAATCCGTGCAGTTCTTTTGCTGGAAGACCAAGGTAGAGAGCATTGCAGTAATCCAAACGTGATGATACAAATGCATATATGACTTTTGGCAGATATTCAGAGGGGATTAAAGGTCCACAAACACTGGGCGACTATGCCCAGCATGTATGGACAGTGATGATAGTGTTCATTGCTGCAGGTAAAGCCGCTCAGTGCATACACATTGAGCGACTTTACCGCTGCCCTGAGCTGATGGAGGGGGGAGGACGGCGAGTGCTATGCAAAGCCATCCTGAAAGCCGCTTATCTTCTGGTATAACCAGCAGATGAATGGCTTTCCCGGCGATGTTGCGGGAGCGTGCAGCAGCGCTCACTGATCATCGCTGGGCCATACACACTGGGCGGCTTTGAGCTGAAAGCCGCTCAAACCTGCTGTTGTGAGCGACTTGCAGCTCAAAGTCACTCAGTGTGTATGGGCCTTAAGTGTTTGAATCTGGCTATGTTCCTCAGATGAAAGAATGAGGATTTGATTGTGGCTGATATCTGATATTTTAGTGTCAATCCACCATCCAGTATCATGCCAAGATTCCACACAGAGTTTTGCGATTCTGTATCCCCAAATGTCAGTCCAGCTGGGTCAGTCCATGTTGCAGTCTTGTCCTTTGATGTTGAGGTCCTATAAGACATAAACGTATGTGACAATGCTTGGATTACCTTGCAGCGTCTCCCGTCTTTCTCCGTCCACCAACCAGTGAGAAATTCAATTGCCCAGTTTACCAACGCATTTCTTCCTTTTTCCAAGTTGGTGAACTGGGCAATTGAATTTCTCACTGGTTGGTGGACGGAGAAAGCCAGGAGACGCTGCAAGGTAATCCAAGCATTGTCACATACGCTTATGGGACTGTGTGCTGACCAGTTCCCACAGCAGCCGGTAATTTCTCGTCTATACCTACATTAGGATTTATTATGCACTAGAGCACTTTCAACAGTGCTGCATATGAAAGATATGTTTTTATGATTGATGAAGTGTGGATTTGAACGTACTTCACTATTGCACTTTTTGTTTTTCTTGCATGAATTCTACCTATTGGAGGACTCTGCAAAACGAAGGATTTAAGCGCCTGATAAGTGTGGTTTCTATTTTTGTATTTCTGGTGTTGGCTCAATCATAAGCCCATGGTCCACAGTATCAAATGCTGCAGAGAGATCCAGAAGGATTAAGGGGGTTATTCTAGTTCATTCTTTCTGACAAAATCCTTCTTAGATGGACAAAACCATGTGCACTGCGGGTGGGGCAGATGTAACTTGTGCAGAAAGAATTAGATTTGGGTGGGGTTTTTCTTCAAAGTGAGATCTATATTGCAGTGTAAAATCATGCAGTCAGTATTTTCCCTGCACAGAAACAAAAAAACTCACCCAAATCTAATTCTCTCTGCACATGTTACATCTGCCCCCCTGCAGTGCACATGGTTTTGTCCATCTAAGAAGGATTTTGTCAGAAAGAATGAACTAGAATAAACCCCTAAGATTGAACATTCACCTCTGTCTCTTGCCATCAGAAGATCGTTTAGCACAAATACACGGGCTCCAGAACAAATATGGAAATGATTGCGCTTGACTTGTATGTCCCACGGAACGGTGTATCTTGTGATATGAAAGAAATTTGAAAAATAAAAAATTGTGTAAATGACACAATATTGGGGGAGAGTAATCCCAGAGTGAACTCGTACCGGAACTCACAGTGAAGTGATTTTATACAAGTGTACAAAGGTTTCTTTAGAGGTTCACCTGTGTGAATGACATTGTCACAGCCTCCCGGACCGCGGTGATCACTTACCGGGTCCGGGGGCGTGGGTGGCGCGGGCGCTCCCTCCGGGGTCAGCGGCAATGGCGGCAGGGCTGGGGCGGCGTGCAGGGCTGGCCGCGTCAGGGTGCTGGAGTCCCCGCTTCCAGCAGTGGTTTCCCGGCGGTGCCGAGGAAACAGGAAGCGGGGCTCTGTCGGGCAGGCGGGCGCGCGCTCACTAGGGGCGCGCGCGCCGCTCTCATGAACTTTTAAAGGGACAGACAGGAAATTAGGGGGTTTTGCCTGCAGGGATAAAAGGAAGTCCCTGACAGGCAAACCCCGCCAGAGTATAGGCTCACACCTACTCCAGCGTTATTGTGCCTTAGTGCTTGTCCCTATTGCTACTATTGATCCGGCTTGTTACTGACTACTCTTCCGCTTAACCCCTTGTACTCCGCCTGTGACCTCCCGTGTATGACCCCAGCTCGCTCTCGACAACTCTCCCGTCTCATCCCAGTGTACCGCAACCAGTGTCTCCCGTGTATGACCCGGCTTGTTTTGGACCTTCGTTGCCTCTCCCCTGGGCTCCTAACTGACCGTATAATACCGACCCGGCTAGACGACCGCTCCTCCATATTGCCTATCTCCCCGCCACCAGCTCATAAAGGGAAACCTAACCAGAGGACCGTGACCGACGTGTCGAGTGCCGCAGAAGCCCAAATCCCAATTGGAGGGGTCACTGGCAGAAAACCCTCGGCACGGTTAGACTCCACACCTCTGCGTTAGGTCGAGCCAATTCCCGAGCTGAATAGGCAGGGATCCTAGTAAACTTGTGACAGAATACTCTGGCCCTTAAATATGGATCCAGCGGCCGGTCCGTCTCCGAAGGAGCTTCTGGAACATCTGCTTACCAGGGTGAACAAGCAGGAACAGGATCAGGCACAGATCATGCAGTGTCTGCAGACCCTGATGCAACGAATAGAAGCTCCCCCGGCGCCGCCGCCTCCGGCACCACTTCCTCCGGTGGTCGCAGCAAGTGCACCTTTGATTCGCATTCCGAATCCTGCCAAATTCGATGGAAATCCCAAAGAGTGTCGGGGATTTCTAAATCAGTGCCTCATCCAATTCGAAATACAGGCGGCATCCTTCCCGTCAGATAGGGCGAAGGTGGCCTACATGATTTCGCTACTCACGGGTCAAGCCCTGTCCTGGGCCTCTCCACTCTGGGAGAAGGATCACGCGGTGATTAATAACATCACTGAATTCATCACCGAGTTCCGTAAAGTGTTTGACGAGCCAGGTCGGGTGACGTCCGCCGCTTCGGCCATCCTCCGGCTGAGGCAGGGAACCCAGACTGTGGGACAATACACGGTTCAGTTCAGGACCCTCGCATCCGAGCTAGGGTGGAACGAGGAGGCCCTGATAGCTACCTTCACACAGGGGCTATCCGAGAAAATTAAGGATGAGTTGGCAGGTCGAGAGCCGTCGACTTCTTTGGACGACCTCATTTCTTTATGTACACGTGTGGACCTCCGTTACCAAGAGAGGGACAAGGAGAGGGAACAGTCCCGGAAGTACAGTTTCAAGTTGGCACCTCGATTTATTCCTCCAAGTAGCCCACCGTCGGCATCAGCCTCCGGGGCAAGTCAACAGTCAGAGGAACCCATGCAGATTGGGAAAGCTCGCCTTCCTTTCGCAGAAAGGGAGCGAAGATTCAAGAATCGACTGTGTCTGTACTGCGGGGAGTCAGGTCATCTCCTCTCCGCTTGCCCCAAGCGCCCGGGAAACGACAAGGCCTAACTGATTGTAAGGGGGTCAGGTTAGGCACATTATCGTATACCTCTTCTCAAGTATCCGCAATTGGGTTTACCATCGATGTAACCCTAACTTATAGAAACTCTTCCTTGATCCTCAAGGCATTTCTAGATTCCGGCGCAGATGGTAACTTCATCACCGCAGATACCGCCAAGCGCTTAGGAGTTCCGTGTCACGGACTGAAGAATCCCCTACACATCATCGGAATAGATGGTAATAGACTGCCCTTTTCAAACATCTGTTCCAATACTGCAGCTGTACAGATGAGAGTAGGGATTCTCCATCAAGAGTCCATCCCCTTCTTCGTGCTTCCATCAGCAGAGAACCCTGTAATATTGGGGTTGCCATGGCTACAGTTGCATTCACCTGTTCTGGACTGGAAGCATCCTCAAGTATTGGCATGGGGGCAGGAATGTCAGGGGCGATGTCTTGAACAGATTAAACGTCATTCATGTTCTATATCCTCCTCTAAACTGGGAACCAGCCCCAAGCTTCCAATCGCTTACCAAGCCTTTGCGGATGTGTTCAGCAAGAAGGAAGCAGAGAAGCTACCAGCCCATAGAATTTGGGATTGTGCCATAGATTTAGTTCCTGGGAAATGTCCTCCTCGAGGTCGAGTGTTTCCATTGTCCATGGCAGAGTCTCAGTCAGTTTCCGAGTATATTAAGGATAATCTGGAGCGGGGTTTTATCAGGGAATCTAAGTCACCAGCGGGAGCGGGTCTGTTCTTTGTTAAAAAGAAAGACGGGGGTCTCAGGCCCTGTATTGATTATAGGGGTCTCAATGCCATCACGGTGAAGGATCGTTTCCCCCTTCCCCTCATCTCCGAACTCTTTGACAGGATCAAAGGGGCTCATTTTTTCACGAAACTGGATCTCCGTGGGGCATATAACTTGATCCGCATTAGGTCAGGAGACGAGTGGAAAACAGCCTTCAATACGCGAGACGGACACTTCGAGTATTTGGTGATGCCGTTCGGCCTGAGCAACGCCCCGGCAGTTTTCCAAAGATACATGAATCATATCTTCCAAGATCTTTTAAACAAGTTTGTAATTGTCTACCTGGACGACATCTTAATTTTTTCAAGAAACCTTCATGTACATCAGCAGCATGTTCAAGAAGTTCTAACTCGCCTTCGTAGGCACAGGTTGTACTGCAAACTGGAGAAATGCTCATTCGAACAACAAGAGATGCCTTTCTTGGGATTCATTGTTACTGGGTCAGAATTACGGATGGATCCAAAGAAGTTGTCTGCAATCTCTGACTGGCCACAACCAGTAGGGTTAAAGTCCATTCAACGTTTTTTGGGTTTTTGCAACTTCTACAGACAGTTCATAAAGGGTTATTCTTCTGTAGTAGCACCTATAACCAAGCTCACTCGCAAAGGCGAGAATACCAAAGAGTGGTCCGCTGAGGCTAAGCAGGCCTTTTCATTGCTCAAGCAACTCTTTCTTTCGGCACCCATTTTAAGGCAGCCCAACCCTGACAAACCCTTCTTTGTGGAGGTAGATGCATCTTCAGTAGGCGTGGGGGCAGTTCTTTCCCAAAAGGATGAGGCTAACAAATGGTACGCCTGTGGTTTCTTCTCCAAAAAGTTCCAACCTGCAGAAAGAAATTATGCTGTAGGGGACAAGGAGCTGTTAGCTATTAAACTGGCCTTACAGGAATGGCGTCATATATTGGAGGGCGCAAAATTCCCAGTAACAGTCTATACGGATCACAGAAACCTAATGTACCTCAAGACGGCTCATTGCCTAAATTATAGACAGGCGCGATGGTCCTTATTTTTTGACCGATTCGATCTGGTGCTAACTTATCGTCCAGGAGACAAGAACGTCAAGGCCGATGCACTTTCACGAGTATTTGGGCCAGCATCCTCAGAGGAGGTAGATGACCAGAAACCCATTCTAAAGTCTTCCTGTTTCATTGCATCCTCCAAAAAGATCAAAATCCCCGTAGGGAAGACGTTTGTGCCATTAAAGTCTCGAACCAAACTGCTAAGTTGGTTCCACTCCTCTCAATTCACCGGACACGCCGGTGTCAAAAAGACTACTGAAGTCATTTGTCGCAGTTACTGGTGGCCTTCAGTCAAAACAGACGTTAAGAACTTTGTAGCTGCTTGCGATACTTGTGCTCAACACAAGTCCATACCTCGAGCTCCAGCTGGCTTACTTCAGCCCCTTCCAGTCCCAACTCACCCCTGGGTTGATATTTCGATGGACTTCATCACTGAACTCCCTGTTAGCCAAGGTTTTAATACTGTCTGGGTGGTGGTGGATCGTTTTTCCAAGGCGGCTCACTTCATTCCTCTCAAGGGCCTTCCATCTGCTTCTCAGCTGGCCGACAGTTTTATAAAAAATATCTTCAGACTACATGGATTCCCTCAAAGTATTGTGTCAGATAGGGGAGTCCAATTCACTTCCAAATTTTGGCGAGCTCTATGTTCTTCTTTTCATATCAAACTCAACTTCTCTTCGGCTTACCATCCCCAGAGCAATGGGCAGACCGAGAGGGTTAACCAGGATCTTGAAAAGTTTTTAAGGATGTACATATCAGCCAATCAAGACGATTGGGTGTCTTTGCTTCCCTGGGCAGAATTTGCCCACAACAATCTGTACCACGAGTCCACCGGTCAGTCTCCATTCTTCATTCAAAATGGATTCCATCCCAACCTTCCTGAAATTTTTCCCAAGTCTTCCAGTACTCTGCCAGCCGTCCAACACACGGTTGAGAAGTTTTTGAATATATGGTCTGAGGTAAGAAGAAACCTCACTAAAACCTCTGACCGCTACACACGTTTTGCCAATTACAAAAGGAAAGCGGCTCCTCAATTTAAACCCGGAGATAGGGTATGGCTCTCCACAAAACATTTAAGGCTCAAAGTCCCGTCTATGAAATTAGCTCAAAGGTTCATCGGTCCCTTTCATGTCCTTCAAGTAATTAACCCAGTGGCTGTAAGGCTCAAACTTCCCAGTTCTCTTAAGATTCCCAATGTCTTTCATGTATCACTCCTAAAGCCACTTATTCTCAACAAGTTTTCCTCTTTCAAACGCCCTCATACGCCTCTCCTTGTGGATGGTCAGGAGGAATATGAGGTAAAGCAGATTCTGGATTCAAGAATTTCCCGGGGTCGTGTTCAGTTCCTCATCGACTGGAAAGGATTCGGTCCTGAAGAGCGCTGCTGGGTTAAGGCCTCTGAGATTCACGCTCCACAGTTACTCCGCAAGTTCCATCAGAAATACCCCAAAAAACCTTTCATAGGGTGTTCGGTGCCCACCCCTAGGGTGGGGGGTAATGTCACAGCCTCCCGGACCGCGGTGATCACTTACCGGGTCCGGGGGCGTGGGTGGCGCGGGCGCTCCCTCCGGGGTCAGCGGCAATGGCGGCAGGGCTGGGGCGGCGTGCAGGGCTGGCCGCGTCAGGGTGCTGGAGTCCCCGCTTCCAGCAGTGGTTTCCCGGCGGTGCCGAGGAAACAGGAAGCGGGGCTCTGTCGGGCAGGCGGGCGCGCGCTCACTAGGGGCGCGCGCGCCGCTCTCATGAACTTTTAAAGGGACAGACAGGAAATTAGGGGGTTTTGCCTGCAGGGATAAAAGGAAGTCCCTGACAGGCAAACCCCGCCAGAGTATAGGCTCACACCTACTCCAGCGTTATTGTGCCTTAGTGCTTGTCCCTATTGCTACTATTGATCCGGCTTGTTACTGACTACTCTTCCGCTTAACCCCTTGTACTCCGCCTGTGACCTCCCGTGTATGACCCCAGCTCGCTCTCGACAACTCTCCCGTCTCATCCCAGTGTACCGCAACCAGTGTCTCCCGTGTATGACCCGGCTTGTTTTGGACCTTCGTTGCCTCTCCCCTGGGCTCCTAACTGACCGTATAATACCGACCCGGCTAGACGACCGCTCCTCCATATTGCCTATCTCCCCGCCACCAGCTCATAAAGGGAAACCTAACCAGAGGACCGTGACCGACGTGTCGAGTGCCGCAGAAGCCCAAATCCCAATTGGAGGGGTCACTGGCAGAAAACCCTCGGCACGGTTAGACTCCACACCTCTGCGTTAGGTCGAGCCAATTCCCGAGCTGAATAGGCAGGGATCCTAGTAAACTTGTGACAGACATACTGTAGATTGATGTACCAAAATAAGTGAGAGCAATCTCTGGGTGCATAAGGTACTCACTCTATTAACAGGAGCTTTAAAGCATATAAAGGTTTCTTTTAAAGCCTTATCCAGAGTTCATAACATGCAGATAAACCAGGTCGCCAAATTGGCCCGCATACCATACTCACTGAAGATGTAAGTGTAATACACACATAGCGGTTTCTTTAGAGAACAGGCCCCCTTTTTAGTCCAAAGGTGGTGTTATATTGACGACAGGAGACAGAGTTAAATAAATTCTGTGAATAGCATAACAAGAATTGTTTTAATATCCAACTTACATTTAATATAAGTAAAATTTAGGTCAATTTCCTCAATTTAAGGATTTATGTTGATAATAACAAAATTGAAACCACTGTGTATTACAAACCAGACTCCAATTCTTTTAAAACCCTTCCAGTAATCATCTTAAAAGATGGATTTCCAATGTAACCAAGGGACAGTTTGTGCATTTAAAATGCAATTGTTCCAATCTTACCAACTGTGAAGTTAGCGCAGAGAAAATGAAACACAAATTTGCTAATAAAGGTTATAATGGTACTCTACTGGAAAATGCCTTAGATGAAACTAGATCACTGTCTAGAGAAGATCTACTTAAGGATAAACGGGTCAGTTCTTAAACCAATAATTATAATGTAGCCTTTAGCACACAATATAATGCGTACCATAGGTCTATAGAACATATCTTTAAAAAGAACTGGAACCTTTTACTTAAGGAACCTATTCTTGTTAATATTTTACCTAAGAATCCCAAATTTATCTACAGACAGGCGGCTTGTTTTAAAGATAAATTGGTTAAGAGTGCATTTATGGAGCTGGGCACGCTTTCCACACGGAATAATTGGTTCCATCGATGTGGTGACTGCGCCATGTGCAAAGCATGCCCGTCTGGGGTCAGGAAGTTCACAGAAATTAGGTTAAATAATTTTATCGTTAAACCCAAAAAATGTATTACATGTAATTCGAACTACGTGGTTTACCCCATCCGCTGTTCATGGGAAAAACTATATAGTGGCAAGACAAAAAGAAACATGAAAATACGTCTTGCTGAACATACAGTATTAGAAATATAAAAGAGGTTTTGGTACTTGTGAGTTATCCGGGCTCCCGATTTTTTGATTGTATGCCTTAAGTTAAGGCATACAATCCGATGCGATGCGATACGATATCGCATCGCATCGCATCGCATCCGACCATCGGATGCGATGACCCGATTTTTCCATAGGAATCAATGTTAAAATGATTCCTATGGGAAAAGGGGTCCTTTTCATACCCCTACTATCCAAGTGGGCATGGAGTTGGATATAAACCTGTGGCGAGCGTAGCGAGCCACCGAGCCCGAAGCGTGGCGAGCGAAGCGAGCCCCGCGAGGGGACGGTATTCCGTGTCCCCTCGCGGGGCTCGCTACGCTCGCCACGCTTCGGGCTCGGTGGCTCGCTACGCTCGCCACAGGTTTATATCCAACTCCATGCCCACTTGGATAGTAGGGGTATGAAAAGGACCCCTTTTTCCCATTGAATTCCATGTTAAAATGGACTCAGTCCATTTTAACATTGATTCCTATGGAAAAATCGGGTCATCGCATCGCATCGCATCGCATCCGATGGTCGCATGCGATGCGATGCGATGTCCCGATCCGACCCGATTTTAAAATCGGACGCCCGGATAACTCACAAGTACCGAGGTTTTAAAGATCACCCTTTTTCTTTGCATTTTTTTGAAGAAAATAATAGTTCTATCAAATCCATTACTGGTTTTTGGGCATTAGAAGCCGTTAAATGCAATTGGAGATATAATAATAGAGATATCCATCTTGCTCAAACCGAAATGAGATGGATTTTTAATCTTTCTATACTATCTCCACATGGCTTAAACCATGAGTTCAAACTCAAATGTTTTTTGTAATTCTTTAAATGTATTTTAATTTTTCTTATTTTTTTTAATCTATATATTGTTTACAATAGTTTATTTTTTCTTTCTATTGTAAATGGAGGAAGCACACCATAAAGCCACACCATCTGCTGTTTTATTATAATAGTGGTCTTTTCCAATTCACTAGCAGGGACAAAGTTTCATGATACACCTTTCTGTCCTAAAGCTGGCAGAGGCTATTGCACTTCCGGCGGTGCGCTCTATGTTTAGAGCGGGGATATAATTTTAGGTACCCCTCTACTATCCATAGTCGATAGCCATCACTGGACTTCCGGCTGTGCATTTCACGTAGGCACTTCTGAATGTGCGTTCCACACAGGGACTAATAGTCAGGCTATACGGCTTACAAAAATGAAGTCCGCTTTAGAGGTACAGTATCCATAGGTCAATAGATACCCCACTATGCGCCATTACAGCATTTAAAGCGTCTTTACTTGACCGAAGCTGACAGTGGTCACCTGACTTCCACTTGTGCGTTCCACATCCCAAAAGCGGGGACCGGATTATGCGGACCACTTCGACCCAGTCCGCTTTTGGCGCTTCTAAGAGTCACTGGACTTATATATCTTTATACGTTGACTTATGCGCTATTTAAGCCATTCATTAACAATGGTTTGGGATTACTATATTAAGCTATTAAGCCCTGTTCACCTTAATTATTTGTGAACCGGAAGTGCTTCCTCCATGTTGCTATATTAATCACTGCCAGTTCACTCACTATCTATCCTTGAAAATGGCGACTGTGACCGCCGAAACATGTTGGCAGAGAAGTGAGTTATTTTACTTTGTTTTATTGTTCATTGTACCTTCTGTAGTTGTGGCCATTGGCCAATTGGTCACACTTCATTTGTACTTTTTTTATTAAATGTGTTTTTTTTACTGAGACTGGTCCTTCCCTTTTTTCTGTTTATACACCTCCATTTATGAGGTCTACAGCTTGATTGGACTAAAAAAAAAGGGGGGCCTGTTCTCTAAAGAAACCGCTATGTGTGTATTACACTTACATGTTCAGTAAGTATGGTACACGGCCAATTTGGCGACCTGGATTGGTTTATCTGCATGTTATGAAATTTGGATAAGGCTTTAAAAGAAACCTTTATACGCTTTATAGCTCCTGTTAATACAGTGAGTACGGTACGCACCCAGAGATTGCTCTCACTTATTTTGGTACATCAATCTATTTCATTCACACAGGTGAACCTCTAAAGAAACCTTTATACACTTGTTTAAAATCACTTCACTGTGAGTTCCGGTACGAGTTCACTCTGGGATTACGCTCCCCCTTATCATCTTCCCAATATTGTGCCATTTACACAATTTTTTATTTTTCACATTTCTTTCATATTACGAGATACACCATTCCATGGGACATACAAGTCAAGTGCCATCATTTCCATATTTGTTCTGGAGTATCTGCGAGAGAGGATTACTTAGTGGTCCTTCCTCTAGCACTGCCAACTTCTGAAATAAAAATATTGATCCACAACAATGTGGGAAACAGCTTGAAGCTAAACACTTAAAAACATAATACATTATAAAAGAACCCTATGTCTTGATTTGAGGTAACTTTAGCATAGTAATCACACACAATGGGGGAAATTTACTAAGAATGCCAATTACGTCCATTTCCACGTACAAACTAGAATGACTGAGATCGGCCGTAATTGACCCGAAAATATGGGCGGTGAATACAGCAAATTGGTCACTGACCATTGAAATGATTTTTTGTCTATATAAATACTATTTGCAGGATATTATCTTATACACAGGGTAATTAACGCCCCATTTCTAAATGATCACTTAGAAATGAAGCATGAATCCCTCCATGTGTATGGCCACCAGACATGGCGATGCGAGGCCACTATCGCCTGACTATATCCATACCTCCTAACATGACCCTCTCCAGGAGGGACACATCGCTCTGTTCCTGGACTTTCCTCTTAATGTATGATTGCCAACACCTGTGTTGAACAGGTTAATTGGTGAGAAAGGAGTTTCAACACAGGTGTTGGCAATCATACATTAAGAGGGAAGTCCAGGAACAGAGCGATGTGTCCCTCCTGGAGAGGGTCATGTTGGGAGGTATGCTATATCTACTGATCGCCAGTGTGCTCTCTCCAGAGAACACTGGGCGTGACAGACGCAATGTGTGCTGAGCGATCTGTACTTAACTGCATCTCTAAGCACAGATGCCCAGTAGCCCCGTGTGTATGGGGCATAAAACACCTGTTGGCAGGTGGCAACTGCCTGTGGCAATAAGGCATTATAATTATTGAAACCAAGGGGGTTATTTTGGTTCTCTTTTTTTGACAAAATCCTTCTTAGATGGACAAAACCATGTGTACTGCAGGTGGGGCAGATGTTACTTGTGCAGAGAGAATTAGACTTGGGTGGGGTTTTACTTCAAAGTGAGATCTATATTGCAGTGTAAAAATAAAGCAGCCAGTATTTTCCCTGCACAGAAACAAAATAACTCACCCAAATCTAATTCTCTCAGCACATTTTACATCTGCCCCCCCTGCAGTGCACATGGTTTTGTCCATCTAAGAAGAATTTTGTCAGAAAGAGTGAACCAAAATAACCCCCCAAGTCCCCATAATAAAAAAGTATGGATGGCAATCAAGTTAACATTTCAGCGCAATACCATTTAAAACATTGCTGATTGTATATGGGGCTTTAGGTGGTGATTCTGTAAGGCTCAGTAAGCTGAAAAGCCATCCTGCTGAATGGCCCTGCTGTAGGTGAAAGCTGCCATTCGGTTTTACTGACAACAACCACAAGCTTTCTTCCCTGACGGGTTTGCCCGAATCCTCAAGCGTTGGCGCAAGGGATGGGGATTATGTTGAAAAGTGAATAGCGCATTACATAGAGGATAAACTGAGTTATCATGAAAAAGAAAAACTGTTCAAATGCGTTCACAAAAAATAACTTACAGCCATGGAGGCACTACTTTTCAATCTAGCATCATATCTATATAAGGGTGTGGGGGATGATGACAAATATATTATCGTAGTTTTCATTGACCTCCAAATGTGACTTCATATGACAACAATCATTTTGACCAATGTGTTGGGTATTACCAATAATATATATATATTTGTTTTCATGGTTTTTTATAGGTTCGAATTGTGAATTTTCTGGAAATGAATGTTCTCTTTCAACAGGAGATGTCATTAAAATCATTGGGATAAAAATCAGTAAAGTTTTAGCTCTTGTCTGTAATTGGAATGAGTATGACATGATGCCTACAGTGGAGCTGTCTCTTGATTTTCCAGGTATTGTACACTGGTTATGATATTACCAAAACTGTACTGTATTTATTCTAATGTGTAATTTAGAATCATAATAACGCTGTGTGCAAGTGTTGCACACAACTCAGGTCCCTGGAGTGACACTTTTGCTTTTGAAGCTCAACGTGGATTTTATTATTATTAACCTGCCAATGTGGGCTTTGGGAAAAAGCTGTACACCCATCGGTTAAATGTTTGCATTGCTGAGACAAATAATAGGAAATAATGTTCATGCTAAGAAATGTACTGATAAACTAATTTATTGATCTGCTGGGAATGTGTATGATTTGACTTGCTTAGGCTAGAAATGGCTCCCATCAGGCAGGCAGTAATTACTAAGCCAATTGAGCAGCAGATTAAGAGCAAATTGTAATATGTTCATCAACTTTTGTCGTTTCTCTTAGGCTTGTTTACAATTGTTGTTGATACGAACCCTTATTACTCTATTGAGGAAATTGTACAGACACAACTCGCTGGAAGCAATCATTTTAGCCATCTCTGCTTCTATAGCCAATCAAACCTACATGTTGGAGACATCACCATAGACAAAGGCAAAAAAATCATGCTTAACTGTGCAGAAAAAGTAAATGGGGTCATGTATGTAAAGTGTGCAGTGATAATAGAGGAAAAACACCAATCATTTGTGTTACCACTGTCTTATACTGGAGAATTTTATGAGTGGCCGGACAAAAGGATTTACACACTCAAAGAGATACTCGACTGGAAAATTCCAAAGAACAGAATGAGAACTGTACTTCTCTTAGAGATGATGGGAGTCCCTGATATTGAAAAGGTTCACTGTAATATTATAAACCGAATGATGGTTCTAAGTCCTGTTTATGATGTACAGGCACTGATGCAATGTAAGTATAATAGACTGGTATTTTTGGTATTGTTGATAATTGGTAATGGATTAAATATATTAATAAAGGACAAAAGAGTATATGCAAGAAACACATTGGAACAATGGTCAGAAGAACACAAGAGAAACATATAGACAGAGACCATAAGCATGATGGGTATATTGTTATGCCATGAAAGTTCATAAAATTCAGCCATTAGAGTTCATGAGCATAAATAATAGAGATTTGCAGTTACAATGGTAAAATCAATGACATTATATTCCAGTTGAAAGGAAGGTAAATAATATATTGGGGAACATAGATCTTTGGAGATGTGTGAACAGTATGTCATTACATGCATGATATGTTGCTAAAATGGTACATTTATTGATACAGTGGTGTTGGTTTATGGGGTATGTGCTGCTCTTAATAAAGGGGGTAGAGGGGCTGATTTCAGAAAGTGTTGATGTAGAAGAGTGGATCCCAAATTTGGTCTTCTAAAGGTTCACCTTTTCCATGTCACATGGCAGTTGCACTGTGTATCACCAACTGTCACATTTTAGAAATCCACAGCTGAGCTGGACATCAAACTGTTAGTGGTCCTTGAGGACAAAGTTTGAGAACCAATGATGGACAGTGAAGAATGTTATGCAACATGGGGGGGGGGTAGTTACTACAGAGGTAAGTCAACTTGTAGGACTACAATGCAGTTTGATTGAATGTAGAGCAATCATTTGTAATTTGTAATATATATTTTATTTCAGATGGAGGAGTTTTAAACCTCCTGTCAGATCTTGATGTGGAAATATTGGATATTACTCAGTACATTAATATGAATTCCTTCTCTCAAGTATTAACAACTCAGAATATGTTTGAAAAAACTACAGATGAGTTTCCTTTTACTGTAGAAATTATGGAAAGCCCATTACAAAATTGCAACACTTACAAATTATTACAGAGTGGTAAAAGGATCATTGTGCACAGAAAATATCAAGCAGAAAGAATTATTGCTTCCGAAATAAGGAGTGATACAAAGAAAAGACATTTTCTAATTCCTTCTAACTACAAGGGAAAGTTTAAAAGACGGCCCCGCTTTTTCCCAACTGTCTATGACTTAAAAATTGCCAAGAGAGAGATGAATGAACTTCAAGTAGTAGCAACAAAGTCATTTACTTCATTTCATAAAGAACTGTCCTCACTCTTTGTTGGAGACCAATTGATGGTGAAGCAGTTCCAGACTTGTGAAATCACATACAGAGGGAAACAAATTGTTGTAGATACAATGGAATGTAAAAAAATACAAGGTGAAACCACTTTGGAAATTACACTTCCACTGTATGTCGAAGGCGGCTTTATAGAGCTTGTACATGACGACAAACAATACTACCTATCAAAACTTTGCAAAGATTTTCAGTTACCTTTGAATGTTAAGGTATCTGTTCGGGATTTGTATGCTGTGGAAGGAGATATTATAGCAAAATCCTCAGAATTAACGCTGGAAGAACAAATTACAGATTCTTACCTTCTTGTTAGCTTATGTGACAACCCTGCCGAAGTTTGGGAACTTCCAGTGTTCCGGGTATCTCTGAATTTTCGACTGATTGAAGATTTTCCTGGAAAAGTATTTTCCTTACCAACAAAAACCAATACAGAAGAAATCAGTGAACAAGAATATTTTATGGTGAGACGTTATGAAAACCAAGTTCAGTTTCCACCACCGCGTCCTCCAAAAACTCTTTTGTATGTAAGTGAGTCCAAGCCAACAACAACACATAAGGTAATATGTTTTTCAGCATGATTTGTGTGTGTGCCTTTAGTTACAAGAAATGTTACAATTTTAAATGCAACTATAATTTATTAGTAGTACTTGTTTAGTTTCACGGTGGCCGATATATCGGATGTGATCCGATGCGATTATTTACCTGTTTATAACCCCACTCCGTAGCGCACGCAGGGGGGGTTTCTGAGTACCCAGAACCCCCCCAGGAGACTAATGGCCCTAGTCTGGAAGACGAGGGTCCCTTCTTTCCATGGGTATAAGAATTGTAAAAATGGTCCCTTGGGAAGCGGAGATATCTGACTTCAAAGCAGTGGTCCCCATCCAAGCCTGTTAATTGCTCTTCCCAGTCAGATATTTCAGGTTCTGTCTAAAGCTGGGTACACATATGTACAATTTTACTTGCGACGTCCGATGTACTCCCGTCCAAACAATCGCAAGAAGTATATGAGAGACCCTGTAACCCTTTGCCTGCTGTTTTAACTAATGTGTGTTTAATGCCTCACTGCCCAACACTTTAGAGGCATCACTTTAAGACATTAATCAATGTTGAAGTTTTAATAGTGTGTTATGGTGCCCTGCAAAGAGCTTCCAGCACACTCTATTAAAACTTCAGCATTGATTAATGTCTTAAAGTGATGCCTCTAAAGTGTTGGGCAGTGAGGCATTAAACACACATTAGTTAAAACAGCAGGCAAAGGGTTACAGGGTCTCTCATAATGCAGCATACCACCGTGCTTTGTCAAACTGTCAAGCATATCGATCGAACATGCGTACACACTTCACTTTTGTTCCGATATGGAGCCGTCCTGTCGGATGAAATATTAAGCAGCAAAGAACCTTCGACCGACCGACCGTGGACGGCCAAGAGCGTTTTTGGCCATTTATCGATCGCACAGCAGCAATTGGGACAGCGTACACACCTATACAATCGAACGTCCGTTTGCCCCCAGATTGGAAGAAAGGCCCGACGATTGTATATATGTGTACCTGGCTTTACTTAGAGTTTTTCTGAGGGTATATTCCAAAAGCAGGGACTCTCTCCCTTTGAAGGACACTAGAAGCTTGTCTCTACTTTTCCCAGTACCAGAGATATCAGCCTTCAAGCAGCTGGTTACTGCTCCAGCTTCACACACCTGGTATGTAGTATTATATACTCGTTGGCAGATTGCTCTGCCTCCTGAACTCTGATCCTCTAGTCCTTAATACCATTTGGTAGGTGGGATTCTCTAGTTTTTAATCTATTTCCGGGAACTGGAGATATCTGCAGTCAAGCAAGCTGTCCTCCCACCCGAAAATTATGAATAATAAGCCCACTCCACTATACTGTACACCCCTCCTCTGCATATTAAACATCCTCTACCAACCTGGAAGTTATGTATCAGGACCCCTTCATTCAGCCCAATGCCCCATTCTCCCATTTGTGCAGTAAAGGGGTAATTAGTGGAAATTACTGATCTAGGTCATGCATGCTGAGCGGTTAATATAATACCCCCTTCCACCCGCAGGACATCAAAGCTTTCCCCACCCCTATCGGGGGATCGGTAGGGGCCCCAATACATTGCTATGCTCATGGGTCTACACTGCTGTTGACGCCCCTGTATGTATATGTATGTATATATGTATGTACAGGGGCGGATCCAGGATAAAATGACAGGGGGGGCACCATGATAAAAAAAAGGGTTTGGGTGGGGGAGGGGCGGTGTTAGTGGTGCCAGTGTACATGCTAAGAGAGCGGCAGGAGAGGGTGGGAATGGAATAAAAAATAGGCCCTGGCATTTAAAGTATGCAGGCCCACCATGGCGACAAAAGTGAGGGATGTAGTTGTGTGCGCGTCTAAGGCGCGCTCCGGAAAAGGGTGTGTGGCCACTCAACAGGGGGTGTGTCAACACCATATACAACTTCTACACATTATGCAACAAAATACTAGACCCCATTATACTTGCCCCTTAAACATGATGCCAAATGGAATGAGCCAAAATTGACATAATGCCACATGGATTGAGCCAAAATTCAAATAATGCCACATGGATTGTGTCAAAATTCACATAATACCACATGGATTGAGCCAAAATTTACATAATAAACACACACGGATTGAGCCAAAATTCACATAATGCCACATGGATTGAGCCAGAATTCACATAATGCCAAACAGATAAAGCCAAAATTCACAATACACTTCATAAACAGGGACATTGTCCAACAAAGGCTCGCATTAAACATTTACACCATAATGTCCATTACACGTTAAGTTACACGCCATTATGTCCATTATGTGTTATGCCAAACACCATAATGCCTATTAAAAATTATGCTACATAAATGCTACTTCTCTACATGCTCATTGCCAGAGGTTCCATGCTTGTTGCCATGTGGGATTACATGCTCATTGCCAAGGGGGAATACATGCTCGTGGTAAATGGGGGACAGCCGCCGCCAGGCAGAAGTGATAGCCACTGACAGTGGCAGAGCCTGGCTGTATTCAGAGCACTGCAGGTCCCGGCTATTTGAAATAATACCCCTTTCACACCAGAAAATGCATTCCCAGGTTGGCCCCTTATACACCAGCCTAGTCCCTGCATTTTCTGGTGTGAGGGGGAGAGAAAACCACCCCTCCCCCCTTTAACCAGTTATCTCATTTAACCGGCTATATCTTTGGAACCAACTGACCCATTTACATGAGACAAGTATTATATTGAAGAACTTTTGGTCGGGCTTTGAATGATTTTGGTCCCGTGAAACTGGGACGTTTGGTTCCAGAGTAATCTGCCCTCAAAGAACATGAACAGCTATGAAATTACATTTCAAAAATAAAAAATCGGTTTACACGCAATATCTCTGGAACCGATTGTCCGATTTGGACCAGCCTGATATCATATTGAAGGCCCAGCGATTTGGAATTGAATTAAATCAACCACAAGCTTCTGTGATGCCAGGGCGGGAACTGGCAGCCGTCGGAACCGGGTGGGGGTCGGAATTGACTGGTCCCATATTATCCTATGGGGAAAAAAACGTTACAGGTGTGCCAGGCGATATCTCCGGTTCCCGGGGGGCTAGAGACACGGGGCTGGGCTTGTTGGAAAGCCCTGGTCCTCAGCTACAAAATAAATGACAGGGGGGGCACGTGCCCAGGTGCCCCCCCCCTGAATCCGCCACTGTGTATGTATGCATGTATGTGTATATATATATATATGTATATATATATATATATATATATATATATATATATAGTGCAGAATCCGGCACTCCCCGTAGCCACAATGTTTACTGACTCCGGTGCCTTCCCAGGGTTTTATCCCAATATAAAGTCCAGAAATTGCTGTAGAAAGCAAAGGCGTCACTCGGAGATTCAAACAAGCAGAAATGTATTCAATCATGTGGGTATGATCCAACAATTGTTACATAGTTACATAGTAGGTAAGGCTGAATAAAGACTTTCGTCCATCAAGTTCAACCTAATTAAGCTAATTTACCCTAGATATCATTATATTTAGTTATTACAATCGTTCCCCTGATTTATTGTGAGTAGCCCTGGATATTTTTAGCCAATAAGTGCTCATCCAACCTTGACTTGAACTAATTTATTGTCGATGCCGACACCACCTCATTTGGAAGAGAGTTCCAAAGTTTGACTGCTCTGACTGTAAAAAAATTTCTTCTTCCAACTGTATGAAATCTTTTCTCTTCCAATCTATACTCATGCCCCCTGGTCCTAGTTTCTATACTCTCAGCAAACAGGGCCTGTGACAATTCCTTATATTGTCCCCTGATGTATTTAAACATGTTAATCATGTCACCCCTCAATCTTCATTTTTCTAATGTAAATAGCCCCAGTTTCAATAGTCTCTCCTCATAGGTTAGGACTTCCATCCCTCTTATAAGCTTTGTTGCTCTTCTTTGGATTTTTTCTATTTCTGCAATGTCTTTTTTATAGTGTGGCTCCCAGAATTGCACTCCATATTCGAGGTGAGGCCTGACCAAGGAATTAGCATTATCAACAGTATCAATCCAAATATTTGTGTAATTGCTTCCATTTGTCTATACACTGTAGCTATTGCTGCATATATGTTTCTCTGTTCCGTATTGCAAATAATTTTTTTTCAGCTGTCTTCCTAACTCACAGTTACTAAATCACATATAAGGACAATATTAAGCCGTTCTTTATTACTTTACAATGGAAAAACATTTCCAGCACTGTACACATTTGTTGAATGATTTTGATTGATTGTTTTAAAAAAAAAATAACAAAAAAATATAACACTGACATTTAAGCCACTCGAAGAAAAGGACAATTTCAGAGCAGTCTCTTAAATTTTTTTGAAAATATCAATTTAGTTTTATATTACACAGTTTTCGGGGAGATTAATCTCTTGCAGTATATATATATATATATATATATATATATATATACAAATGGAGTGCCTCTCGCAATTGCTCCGCCAGCACCAGAATCGATCTCCGGCGGAGAGGCGCTCCATCTGACTGATCTCCGTCGGCGGGGGGGGGGGGGGGGGGGGGCGGGAACCCTGTCCGTCTCCGCTTCAGGGAGACTGACAGGGTTAGTGGGGGGGTGGGGGGCAGCAAGGCGGCGGGGACCCGGAGCGACCCTCGGCGACGCGGCGGGGACCCGGAGCGACCCTCGGCAAAGCGGCGGGGACCCGTTGGGGAGCCCCGTTGTAAGGCAACGTGCGCGCGTCCCCTTACGGCGGCTGGCGGGGGATGGCGGCTGGCGAATCTTCCACCATTCACTGCAATACCGAGAGGCGCTCCATCTGTATATATATATATATATATATATATATATATATATCTATTTGAAGACTGGCACTCGACCCGGTTGTTCAGGGGTTACTTTGCCTGGGTGCCTTCCTGGCTCGCTCGGCAGAGGAACAGAAGATAGCAGATCGGTATGGCAGCACTCCCAGGACGTCACAACAAGAAAATAATTCCACACAGGGACCCGCTGACGTGGTTCAACGTTTCAGTCTATTGAGACTTTTTTGTTCTTGAAAAAAGTCTCAATAGACTGAAACGTTGAACCACGTCAGCGGGTCCCTGTGTGGAATTATTTTCTTGTTGTGACGTCCTGGGAGTGCTGCCATACCGATCTGCTATATATATATTGCTGTGTTTCACTATTAATATTGCCTTGACAAAGGGGCGTTGTTGCCCCGAAACGTTGGCTGTGTTTTATTGTTGATTTTTCAATATACGTTTTACACCAAGTCCCTGGAGTGCCTGCTTTTTTGTCTACCCATCTATATATATATATATATATATATATATATATATATATATATATATATATATATATATATATATACATGTATACAGAGAGAAAGAGAGAAAATTAAACATATCCATAATCCAAGGCACAGAATTAACTCCAGGTAATTGCATTAAACATACTGTATATAGGAGCTCCCTGCCCCACTGAAAAAGATGTTCCAGAATGGTCTGAAAACCATGACAGAGTTCAAGGTGTTCACCTCCAAATTACACAAGTCCATTTTAGTATCTGTGGGATGTGTTGTAAAGAAAGTCCAAGCCATGGTGGCCCCACCTTGCAACTTGAAGGACTTAAGCGATCTTGGTGCAAGATACCCAGTGGGGGGGGGGGGACCATTTTATCCAGACCTGGGTCTTCTGGGGGGGCCGGGTTCGGCTCCACCCTCCCAAGTTGCAGTGAGCTGGCAATGGGGAGAGAGATGAAAGGCTGCCGCTGCAACACCTCTCCCCCCAGCTCAGCACACACTGCTCAGTGCTGCAGCCTGTTATCTCTCCATCTGTGTGAGACTGTAATGATGGTCCTGACTGCTAATCCACACCTGCCTACCCACATGAATTATGTTATTTTCCACTATCAGTATAGAACAAAATTCAAGTTGCCGCCGTGTACCCTTCTAGGACTAACTGTCAGCACCTGGATTGGAGCATCTGCATGCATGCCATTCCCCTGTTCCAGGAATGTATTATGCGAAACCAGGGTCAATGATCACTGCTCCATTTTCTCCAGTAGTGCCTCTACACATGGAACTCATGGTTCAGAGTACCATAAATATATATGTTCAGTGGCAGCTCCAGAGGAGGTTCATAATTCACAATTCAAAATTCAAATAAGGGAGACACAGCAACTGCCCCCAACTGCCATTCCAAACTGAGCGGCAGATTTATTAAGCTAGGTGAAGTGATAAAGTGGCTAGTACTTTACTATCAGCCAATCAGCTCTTAACTGTCAAGTTACAGGTTGGGTTTGAACTGAGGAACTGTTTGGCCAGTGAGAAAGTAGCAGCCACTTTATAATTTCACTGAGCTTAATAAATATGCCTCTCACTCAGCAGTGGGTGTGGTTCTAATATTTGAATTTTTTACTTGAACTGAATGTTGCTAGTGAAGAGGGAAGAATGGGGAGGCTAATATCCTTGCTCTGCGATCCCCGAGTAAGGGCCAAATAAGGCGATGCAATTGTACTATTGCCATGTTGCCTCCACTTCCTATTTAAATATGCATGAATCATATCATTTTACCATGATGGGGTGTGGTATAACGAGGCAACTAGACCACTCCTCCTGGATAGGAAGATTCGATAGTAGGTAAGTATGGCTTTGACAATGTGCACCTCTGTGATACATGTTCTATGTATAAAAAATGACTGTTATAAAAATCAATGAATTTTATGCGTAAAGGAATCTAGATATACTATTTTTTTTAATAAGATATGACAAAATGATACATTTTAAGTGAGGATATTCTGAACATAAAAATTTGATTGCATTACAGAAACATTAGTTTAGCATTTTGTAACTTGTAACCATAAGAACACTTCTAACTTCAGGAAGTGGTGAGCAGTAAATGAGGTGTGTGTACAATACTTTTCAATAGCCTAAAGCTTTTATTGCAATAGCTCCATAATGTGCGTGTGGTTTTCCCTTGCTCAGAGATGCTTTTATTTGTACTGTACACTTGATATAAATCTATTGTTTGTTATAATTATACAGTATTATAAAAAAATAAGAATCTTCCTTCATATATTTTTGTAAGCTAAAAGTTCATTTATAACTTAAAAATGTGGTTCTTTTGCTTCTTGAAATATTAATGTTTTAATTACTTGTGATTCATTGCTGGCAACAGATATCTTGGGGCCTCATACCCTGATATCTCTGTCTCCCCATGCTGTAACATAATGTAGGAAATGCCCTGTGCCTGTGGCAGGTGTACGAAGCTCCAGGGAGCAGATGTGATTATTGTGAACAATATATACATGGTCCCTTAAACAAGAGTACAGTAGATAAATAATGTATACAGTTTGTGTGTGTGTATGTAATCTAAATATAAATAATTAGAGATGTGCAGACTCGGATTCCAGAGATCTGAGCCCCCACGGACATCATCATTCCGAGCCCGGTTCTGAGCACCGCTCAGAGATTCCCGCCTGACTCGGGTCCGACTGCGTCGGCAGAACGTGTGTTGGTGCGGCTGCTGGGGCTTAAACTTAAGCTTGAACTTGAATGCAATATTATATTCGCTGGGGCTGTCTCTCTCAGTGCTGCTGTGTACTCTGTTCTCCTCTCTGCTTAGGGTGGGATCACCCTAGCAAGGAGGACAGTCTAACTGTGTACTTGTAGTACTACTGTCTCCTCTGTGCGGTCTACCTCTGGTGTGCTGTGCTGTAATTATTTTATTCGCTGGGGCTGTCTCCCTCAGTGCTGCTGTGTACTCAGTTCTCCTCTCTGCTTAAGGTGGGATCTCCATAGCAAGGAGCACAGTCTAACTGTGTACTTGTAGTACTACTGTCTCCTCTGTGCTGGGGCCTACCTCTGGTGCTGTGCTGTAATATTATATATTATATTAAATTAATAATTAATTATATTATATAAAGTCCATTGGTGCTGCCTGCGCTGAATCTGCCAGTATTATTTAGTTACTCAGTCCACTGTTGCCACTGGCAGTGCTACTGCCTAAGTGTACCTACCTAGTACATACTAGGCTGCTATATATAATTTAATAAAAAAATAATACCTGTGCTGCGTGTGACTGTAAAAAATAATTCCATGCTGCTGGTGCACTGACGTGTGCCACTGAGTGCCACTGCAGCACCTAAAAAAAAAATGAATTATTATAAATTCTGCTGGTGCATAATAGTCTGCTACTGGTGGTGTGTAACTACCTTTTGTGGGGACCACTGGCAGTGCTACTGTCTACCTACCTAGTAGTTTAGTTTCTCTACCTACTAGGCTGCTATATTATTAATAATTAATTTAATTATATATAGTCCACTGGTGCTGCCTGCACTGAATACTGGGAATAGAGGTTGCCAGTATTATTTGCTCAGTCCACTGTTGCCACTGGCAGTGTTACTGCCTAAGTGTACCAACCTAGTAGTGCAACTACATACTAGGCTGCTATATATAATTTAATTAAAAAATAATACTTGTGCTGTGTGGGACTGTAAAAAATAATTCCATGCTGCTGGTACACTGATGTGTGCCACTGAGTGCCAAGCAGTACCTAATAATACAATTAATTATTATAAATTCTGCTGGTGCACATACTAGTATTGCTGACGTATCTACCTGTCTACCTAGTACTGCCTTATCTACCTGTCTGGTGCCTAGTACTTCCGTATCTACCGCTGCAGTGCCACTCCTACATGAGCCTTGTGTTTGTGCCGCACTCTTGTGTGGCTTAGCATAGTTATTCAGCTACCTCAGTGCAACCTTTTGCCCTAAAAACAATATTGTGAGGTGTCCAGAATAGACTGGAAATGAGTGGAAATGAATGTTATTGAGGTTAATATAGCGTAGGAGAGAAAAAAACACAAATTCTGCTATTTTAGTAGTTTTTATGCTTTTTAAAAACAAATCAGAACCCAAAACCAAAAAAATCCAAACACAAAATGTTTAGGGGGTGTTTTGGCAAAACCCATTAGAACCCAAAACCTCAAGGTAATCAGAACCCAAACACGAAAAGTGGCTGGTGCACATCCCTAATATATATACGTCCAATTTCCTACCTCCAGGAACAAAACGGCACTCAGGAGACGTTTCCAAGCAAACAAAGTATATTAAAGGTTTTTGGGGGGAACATTTCGGGATATTAGCCCCATCCTCAGCCCCACCTACAGCAACCAGACATACACAGACATATATATTTAAATATTTACCAGCTCCCGTACATGCGACGCTACCCCATGTCCTGCACCGCCACCCGGAAGTGGTCACCGTCCTCTTCCGGCTAGCGCACAGACAGACAGGTTGCTATGCAACCTGAAGTTTGCACTTCACCAACCGGAAACAGTACCTGGCACACTGTCCTTAGATGAGGATGACAGGCATGTCAGTTACGGCTTGGTCTGGGGCTGGTTACACATAAAGAAAGAAAAATAAACAAACATTAATGAGAGTGCATATATTCACACCTAACTCCCCAGTGATATTTGGACACGGGCAGTATGGTCCAGGGTGGTAGGGCAGCCCCTCAACAGGGTGCCAAATCCCACCTCCACTGTCTCATATCTCCCAGGTATCCACTGCAATCACGATGGGCATTCTGGTGCCACTTTAGCACATCTCAATTAAATACATTACAAATAAAAACATTCAATAAATGCAACAATCTGAGAATCATACTACTTGCATTAAAGAGGATTATTACCTACATTCCTTTAGGTAATATGCACCATCGAATAAAAAATAATTATGTTTCAAAGTTAGAAATAGCAGCTTAACAAATAAAGCATGATTAAAGATGAAAGCGCAAACTTCAGGTTGCATAGCAACCTCTCTGTGCGCTAGCCGGAAGAGGACAGTGACCACTTTTGGGTGGCGGTGCAGGACGTGGGGTAGAGGCGTGTGTACCGGGAGCTGGTAAGTATTTAAATGTTATATGTGTGTATGTCTAGTTGCTGTAGGTGGGGCTGAGGACAGGGCTAATACCCCAAAACGTTCCCCCTCAAAACCTTCAATATACTTTGTTTGCCGCATGGATTGGATACAATCGCACAAGATTGGTGGTTTGGTTATATGATATGTGTTTATAAGGCCCCTTATCTCTTGGTTAACAAACCATATAGGGAAGAATATTGTTGTAGGGGTGTGCTACCACTGACAAATATATAGGATTCAAGGAAAAGGAAAGAAAAAGGATTTGTCCTGCTGTGGTGCACCAACAAGAAATTTATTCTTAAAACATAACTTTTATTAGTTCAGCTCAGGCTGTTATCCAATCTGGTAATGCCCTTGATTACTTTGAACAGACAGTTTTATTATAAGATATTTGCTAGTCAAGCAGATTGTATAACATTGTGTCCTGCAGTTCAAAGGATGTTTGGCAACAATTATAGAGATTGTATGAGATGTGTCAATCTCTCAGATTGGTTACACTGCACTCAGCTCTGTAATATTACTGTCACAGGTCCTATGGGCTAGTGATACAAGGATTACTTATAGGTTCACACAATTTATATTGAGTACTTATATCTGCATAGATCCTTGTGCATGAAATTGCTGTTGTTCTTACAAAAAGTTGTACATCAGAACCGGGGAACTGGTTCTTCCCTGAATAATATCCAGGGAGACCAGGAGGTGTCCGGACACCGAGAGGCTGTAGAAGACTGCTATGAAATTATAGAGAACACACAGCTGCTATTTTAAGCGACTGCGGCCTATTCAGAAGTATTTTTATTCTAAATAAAAACAGAATATTTGATTTATACAAGTGGATACAATATTGGAGACGTGGTTATTGGACTGGCAAAGAAGTGTTCCAGACATCCTGAGATTCTTGGTCAAACACACTCATTATACGGTGGTGGGATACCACCAAAAATGGTACACCTTGATTTGTTGGGGTGCTGTTGTGTTTCCTCCATGTGGTGGAGGGTATCACCCTATAAGTATATATTGCACTAGGAGGCGCCCATCTCATTCTTTTTTCCATATATATATAGATATATATATATCTATATATAGAACTTCCAATGTTCAGTGTAGAACAATAACGGCACTCAGGAGACTGGTTACATGCAAAAAACGATGTATTGTAGTATACAGGGGAACGTTTCGGGGAGTGACCCCCTTCTTCAGCCCCAACCTACAGCACTGGATAACACATTACAGAGACAATTTATACTTACCTGGCTACAGGACACCCCAGGACGCGCTGACAGCGTGGAACCAGCCGGCGGAAGTGAATCGCTGACAACTTCCGGTACGCGATGCGCAGCCTTAGTTGCTAAGCAACACCTAGCTTGCGCTTCACAGAACAGGAAGCACAGCGTTCCACCTTCACTGCCGAGTGATACACGCTGGAAGCGACTACGACGACAACCGTGTCTATAGTTGGCTGTCTGGGGTGAATCAGCGTCAAGAATCCTCTGAGAGACGTCGTCGCCCGTGGCAGCCTCGGGGTGGTCGTCGACATCAGGAGGCACGTGAGACTAACAACGATAGTGACTTCATTATCTCCGACTCCGATGATGCAACCCACACCGGAGGCATCCCTTTAGGCGGGACAGAGGTTACCTCCAGAGCCAAGCCCAACGAAAAGCGCCCACCCGCAGGGGGGGCCAGGCCAAAAGAAATTCGACGCAATCCACCCCGACGTGTCAACATGAATCAGTAGTCATTAATCTGTCATCTCGTGAGCTGTCCACAACTGAAATCCAGGTACTTAACAAAGGCCTCACATTTGTACCAACTAACCTTCATGATCCATTCACGTGGAAGAGAGATCACCACCAATTACAACGAAAATTAAGGTTAAAGGAGCACTTTCAGGCCACACCTCCCCCGACATCGGTGGACCCGATGCACCAATTTTTGAGTAAAACGACCAGATCACACTTTGATCCGGTATCCACGAATTCTTCCATCAGGACATTTGGTCGACTTTTGGATGACTCTATAACAAAGTTTTCTCAGGCTCCGGGGAAGTTCAAAAAGAACTTAACCCGGCTTGAAGCTCAAGCCTTGAGTACCCTCAGTAAACATGAGGATATTGTTATTCGTCCCGCGGACAAAGGCGGGGCGATCGTTGTACAAGATGTCTCCAAATATCGCCAAGAACTCCAAGCCCAACTGGCTGATGTCCAGGTTTATAGGAAACTTCCTGCCAATCCCACTGTAAAGTACCAACAGGAACTGCTTTCCATCCTTAAAAGGGCCCAACAGGATGGCAAAATATCATCCAAAGTAGTCAAGGCATTATACAAAGAACACCCTGTGGTACCAGTGTTGTACTCCTTACCCAAAGTCCATAAGAATCCCCTGTCACCTCCCGGGAGGCCAATTATATCGGCCCGCGATTCTCTGTATCAAGCCACTGCCCAAATGCTGGATCATTTGTTGCAACCGTTACTGTTGTTAAAACCTACCTTTCTTAAGGACACCACGAGCTTCATCCATCTGCTCAAACAGTTTGATGTGTTGCCTGAAGGCACAATTATGGTTTGCCTCCATGTGTGCAGCCTCTACACCTCCATCCCGCATGATGGTGGGGTAGAGGCTGTCCGCCAATTTATTGTACAGTATTTGGATCCAGACTTGCTTGATCACAATTTGTTCATTGAATTGCTTATGCTTACATTACAGCGTAATTATTTTTTATTTGACGGGGGGTACTACTTACAGCTAAGAGGGTGTGCCATGGGTTCTCCTGTGGCCCCCTCTTATGCCAACATTTTTATGTTCTTTGAGGAGGAAATGAAGTTTTTTGCCAATCCTGCTGTACGCGACAGTTTGCTCCTGTACACCCGCTACATTGATGCATTTTTCATCTTGTGGACGGGTGGGCAGGAGCAGCTGTCGACACTGATTGCCGACATCAACTCCGGCAACTCCTCCATTAAATATACCGCTACCTACAGCAGTACTGTCACACATTTTCTTGATGTAGCTGTTACCATCCGTGACAACATAATTGGCACTGACATTTATTTTAAAGATGTTGACAGGAACACCTTTTTACTTGGCTCCAGCCATCATCCCCCGGCTCTTAAACGGGGGCTTCCACGGTCTCAGATGATGAGAGTTGCTCGCATCGTCAGCGACCCCAGTAAGTTGGAATCACGCTTGGATACTCTCATTTCCAAATTTGTGACGCGGGGCTATGACCCAAAAATTCTTCAGTCACAAAAATTGGAGGTGTTACAAATTCCTCGATCTGATTTACTCAAATCTAAACCCCAAAGCTCTGCAGCAGTCTTGCCCTGGTCCAGCTCTTTCTCTACAGCTAGTGTTGTGATCCGCCATGCCACCAATGCCCTGTGGCCTATTGTGAAAACAGACCCGGATTTACCGGGACTCAATACTCTTAGACCACTGGCAGCCTTCCGCAGGGGTCCAAATTTACGTGATCGCCTGGTCAAGGCTGATATTACGGGCATGGGGATACCAAAACCCCTCAACACCTATACCAAGGCTCCAGGCTGCTATAGCTGTTGGGACTGTGAAACTTGTAGACACATAGTGTCTTGCAAAAAATTCAAGCATCCACATGGCCCTAAGATGTTTGACATCAGGCAGGTGTTGCACTGCAGGATGTCTCATGTCATTTACATCATTGTTTGCCCATGTGGTCTTTACTACATTGGGCAGACCTCCCGTACATTTAGGGAGCGCATGACGGCCCACCGGTCTGCGATCAACCTGACCCTACGGGGCAGGGAGATTGATCAGCCGGTGGCACGCCATTTCAAACAGTGTGGCCACACTATCTCCTCCCTGAAGTACTTTATGATCGACCACGTGGCTGAAACTCCACGTGGGGGTGATAGATCCAAAAAACTCCTGATCAAAGAGTCTGAATGGATCTTTAAGTTGGGTACCATTTATCCTAATGGCCTCAACGAAAAGATTAATTGGAACACCCTGTATTAAATTGCTTATCATGGTCCATGATCATCTTGTTGTGACTGGTATATTTTGTTTATGATTTTTGAAGCTATGTACATGTAATGTTTTGCTTGTTCCACCTTGCTAATATGTTTTTATCTCATATATTATGTTTTGTTCCAGGCTCATACGCAGAATCGGTCAAGATGCCCAGGGGTCGACATCGTGTCGGCAGGAATTTCTGTGGACTATTCTTGGTATCTGAGGTGGGTCTACTGAGTGGGAGCTCCACGGTAAGACACACTAATTCAATCATGATATCAGTCTAAGGTCTGCAGTGTTCCCAGCCGCGCGCTGCTGGCTCTCTGGAGCTGGACTGGTATGCGTTGTTATAGCCTGTTCTGTATCTGTTGTACCCCTGGCTGCAGGCGCTCTAAGTGAAGGCGCTTCCAGCGTGTATCACTCGGCAGTGAAGGTGGAACGCTGTGCTTCCTGTTCTGTGAAGCGCAAGCTAGGTGTTGCTTAGCAACTAAGGCTGCGCATCGCGTACCGGAAGTTGTCAGCGATTCACTTCCGCCGGCTGGTTCCACACTGTCAGCGCGTCCTGGGGTGTCCTGTAGCCAGGTAAGTATAAATTGTCTCTGTAATGTGTTATCCAGTGCTGTAGGTTGGGGCTGAAGAAGGGGGTCACTCCCCGAAACGTTCCCCCGTATACTACAATACATCGTTTTTTGCATGTAACCAGTCTCCTGAGTGCCGTTATTGTTCTACACAGAACATTGGAAGTTCTACATTATTGTGTTCTGGCACCTGGAGCATGTTGTATCTTTAACCCAGCGAGTGCCGGCAGTTATTGGATCTGTATATCTATATATATAAATATTTAGTCGGAAGAAGACAACGGCACTCATGGGACTTTTCAAAATAACAAGTGTATTCACAGGAAGATGACCGGGTCATCTTCCTGTGAATACACTTGTTATTTTGAAAAGTCCCACGAGTGCCGTTGTCTTCTTCCGACTATCTGCATCCCCACTAACGGGCACCGGGGCCCCAGTACCTTCAAGGGAATGCCGGCTCACCACAACCTGATAGATATATATATATATATATAGATAGATAGATGATAATGGCCCCTTAGGATGAATCACCAGCGCGGCACTTCAGGATTTGTGAGGAAAAAGTAAATTTGTTGTGCAACGGTTTTGGGGAATTAAACCCCTTCCTCAGGCAGACAGCATAACAATTTGCAAACATTATAAAAGTGTGTAGTGTAAGGCACCTCCTTCCTTCTCGCTCACATACGGCGGACTGGTCCAGAGCGGAAGCCGCCGCTAGCCGGAAGCTATCTATCTATCTATCTATATATATATACAGCACCCACTCTCCAGGATGGGGTGCAGTGACCTGTGACCACACATTCTAGTAAATACAAACACATATATATATATGGTACTTGTGTAGTTTCACGGCGCCAGCTCGCTTTGCTTGCCCACGCTGCGGGCTCGGTGGCTCGCTACGCTCGCCACGCTATCTAAAATCTACTCCATGCCAACATGGATAGTGGGGGTATGAACTATCCATGTTGGCATGGAGTTAAGTTAGTTTATTTTAGATAGTTGTGGCGAGCATAGAACCCGGAAGTAGCACGCTGGCGCCGTGAAACTACACAAGTACCATATATATATATAAATTTAGCAGAAGGTCCGGCACTCCACAGGTTAAAGCAGCAGCCACGGTGAAAGTATGATCCTCCTCAGGATAATATATGGCAGCAATTACGGCACTCACTGGACTTTCAGCACAGCATACAAACAAACTGGACCCACACCAGTGTGGTGTGGGTCCAGTTTGTTTGTATGCTGTGCTGAAAGTCCAGTGAGTGCCGTAATTGCTGCCATATACACAGTGGTTAGAGGGAAATCATGGAGAAGAAATGTAGGAAAGAACCCAGGCATAGTAGAGTCCCAAAATCCCCCTACAACTTCAAACAGATTCCAACCGTTACAACAACTAGAAACCAGACAGGTGGAAAATAGTTTTTTAGAGCAGTGACAGAGAGACAGATTCAGCATAAGAGGCAGCATCCCCCTGTCGCTGGGGCAAAAGAGACCGCGACGATGGGGGAAGAGATGGAGAAAGAGCCCCCATCTTCAAGCGACGAGCAGTGAATTAATACCCATTAAAGGGATTTATAATCTATCTGATGTCAATTTGACCAAACACCAGGTAGACTTGCTGCAAAAGGGACTTTCATTTGCGCCAGCAGCAACAGTAAATACGTTTTCACTGTTTGTTGATTTGAACTTATATATCCGCAGACTGACATTGAAACGCCATTTCATTAAACAGAATAAAGATAAAGGGGAATTAGATCACCCTAGCCAAGGGGTGGAAGGCACTGTTTAAAAAAAAACAGAGTGTTTTTTATCCTTTGGAATCTAAAGGTCCGAATATTGACCTTTTTTTTTCAGCTTGTGAAGAAAGATTTTGATGATCTTACTGAAAGGTTAAAAATTAATGATAGGAATTTGACCAGACAAGAGGTTCAAGCGCTTAAGGAAATTACAGAGGATAAAAATGTGGTACTGAAGCAAGCAGACAAAGGGGGCGGTCTGGTTCTTATGAATAGGGAAAACTATATTGCCGAAATGCTTAGATTACTTAATGACCCTGTCTCATATAAAATTCTTGAGAAAGACCCCACCCCAGAATTCCTGGTGGATTTACGTGTACTATTACTGAGGGGAAAAGGGGAAGGAATTATCAATCAACACGAGTTTGAATATCTAAGCAATGATCATCCTAGAGTAGCAACTGTTTACTATCTCCCTAAGATTCATAAGAGCCAGACCGCACCCCCGGGTCGCCCGATTGTATCGGGAATCGACTCATTGACGTCCAAATTATCGGAGTTTGTGGATGTATATTTAAATAAGTATGTGCCTTGTTTAAAATCCTATGTGAAAGATTCTATGTCTGTACTCCAACTAATGGAAGATCTAGAATGGAAAGAGGACTATAAGTGGGCAACTGTAGACATACATTCTTTGTATACATCCATACCCCATGAAAGGGGCCTGGAATGTATAACCACAGTGCTCTACCGTGATGAATTATTATCAAAAGAAAAGGCAGATTTTATTGTGGATTGTTTAAGATATGTGCCCCGGGGTTCGCCAATCTCTACCTAGGGGAGTGGGAACAAGAGTTTATTTATACCAACAATCCCTTCTCAATGTATATGCCTTTTTTTAAGCGCTATATAGATGACGTCATTATAGTGTGGTCTTGTCCTGAGTGTCTTTTTGCGGAGTTCATTGATTATATACACATTAATAATTACAATTTAAGCTTAACATATAAGTTTAATAGTAAAATAATGGATTTTTTAGATCTAACGTTATCAACGGTAGAAGATTGTAAGCAGATAAAAACTTGCACATTTTTTAAAGAAGTCGACAGTAATAACTTCTTGGACTTCACTAGCTGTCATGCCAAGGATTGGAAGCTAAATTTGCCATACTCTCAGCTGCTGCGTCTCAGACGTAATTGCAGTAGTCTGGAAACGTTTGAGACACAGGCTGATACCTACATAGCACGATTTCTGGAGAAGGGTTATCCCTTAAAATTAATTCTGTCTGCCAAAGAAAAATGAAAAATGCTAGATAGGAAAGAACTGATAAAGTACAAAGAACGGGATAATACAAAGAAAAAAAAAATCTTTTGTCCGTTCGTGACACAGTTCAATACCCAGAGTAATATTATCAAAAATATTTTAAATAAACACTGGGGGATCTTAACTATGGACCCAGTATTACAAGGATCTATAGGAAAGCGTCCAGAAGTTATTTTTAAAAGGGCAACTACCTTGAAAAATCGATTAGCCCCTAGCCTGCTGCCCCTAGAGATCCTGGAACAGAGATCATTAACCCTGTTTCCGAATGTGCCACCTCTTAAGGGATTTCTGCAACCATTGTAAGATGTGTACACATGGATTACGGGGTAAAAAACTGTGACCGATAGGAATGGAAGGGAATGTGAAATTAAAAGTTTAATCAACTGCATTTCGACTTATGTAGTCTATCTGTTGGTCTGTCCCTGCGGGAAAATGTATGTAGGACAGACCAAGAGAATGCTGAAAATTCGCATCCATGAACATTATAGAAACATAAAGAATAAAATCAACAATCATAGTGTTCCTCGACACTTTTTAAGTTGCCAGAACGGAGATCCAAGTGGGATGCACTTTATGGGGATTGAACAAGTGAAATTAAATATTAGAGGAGGAAATCGGGAGAACATGCTCCGAAAATGTTAGTCCTATTGGATTTATAACCTAAACACACTCTCCCCAACAGGCTTAAATGAGGGCATTGATATTGCCTCATTTTTAAGCTAAAGAGAAGCATGGTCTAAGGTGGAGAAGTATAGAAAAATGGTTTAGAAAAATGGTTTAGATAAAATATAAATTTATTGAAGAAGGGTGCATTTAAAAATGTGCTCTCTGGTTCTACTTTTATACTCGGGGTCCAACAGGTTTCTCTGTCTAAATGTATTGTATATATATATATATATATATATATATATATATATATATATATATATATATATATATATATATATATAAATCAATGTACATTCGGCGGCACTCCAAATAATGTCAGCAGAAGTCAGGAGTATGGCAACGTTTCGAGTACTTTAATTCCTCGTCATCAGGTCATTGGACCTGATGACGAGGAATTAAAGTACTCGAAACGTTGCAATACTCCTGACTTCTGCTGACATTATTTGGAGTGCCGCCGAATGTACATTGATTTATTTGGGAACCGGAGGTTTTTCTGGAACCAGGCTGCAGCACCCATACAGCATCGTGGAATTTATGTGGACTTGCTGCTCCAAAACTATTGCGTATATATATATATATATATATATATATATATATATATATATATATATATATGTCTAGCTCCAATTGGTTAGTGTTTTTGATGTGTCATTATTTTCTGTCATATTGTTTGTGCTAATGCAATTTATAATTTTCTTTTTGCTTAAACATTTTTATTGAAGTTTCAAATAATGTAAATATTACTATAAGAGTATACATTGACTGGGTATCATAAAGGAGAGTAATGGAAAATGTATCAAATCAGTTTTCCTTAAATCTGTCTACCCTGTCGAGCATTTTTGAACATGAGATAGCAATCAAACAGGTGGAGTGGGGGGATGGGGTGGAAAGGGAAAGGGGGGGGGGGTGGGTAGAATAAAAGGGGGGGGGTTATAGGAAGGGGGAGGGTTAACTCAAAGTCCTTACAGTAGACCAATTTTCTATTGTAAACCATTATAACAATGTTATGAATTTGGTATCAATATTTAACTAGACGTGGACTAGACACACTGGGGATTAAGTGAAGGAAGGGGGGGTGGAATAAGTCTTGATATAAAACTCTTTTTTTTTTTTTTTTTTTTTTTTTTAAATAAGGCTTTCCTTTATTAGTTTAATATCAGTCTACAGAGGCGATAAAAAGAGAAAAGTGCAAATTTGTACAGAAAGATGCAGGACAAAAAAGTGCAAACTGAAAATTCACAGCTCCAGGGATCCCACAATCTCATTTATTTCATCGTATTACAGTGTTAAATAATGTCAGGAAACATTTTGAAATCCAGGAAGAGGCTCAATTAGGGGGAAAGGGGGTGATGGAGGGAAGGGGGGGGGGGGGGGTGGAGGAAAACGTGGAAATATCTGTGAAAGATCTCAGTAGCATTATTTTTTTACTTTTTAAATTATTTTATTATGTGTCCACAAGGGGAAAAAAAATAAAAAAATCAGTGGAAAAAACAAAATAGTCCAAAGCATGCACATGGTAAATGTAGTAACAAACGTATGTGGGAAAACAAAAAGATATAATATGAATAGAAAATAAATATCAATCTGCTGTTACGAGTGTGCAAATCCCTCGTCAGACCCCGCCGCCGGCTCTCCACCTAATCCCTATAACCTGCACCTCACCTGCCTAGTACCATCCACATCCGAAGTATCCACAAACCCCACTGTAGCCCTTTCACCAGTAATACATTCGCTATAGACAGACCAATGGCGGACCCTCCAGCGTACACTAAGACCACACTCGTCCCACCGTTCTAAAACCTCCAACATTGGGCTCAGATTCTAATAATCCCCAAGTCCATTTTTCAGATGCGTTCGGGGTGTCAAGACAGACCCTCCACGCAGAACATTGCATTCAGGAATCTAGGACACAGGTTTGTGTAAGAGAATAGGGGTGGTCCACCGCCTGACAGCGTAAACAGATGGCGGTGCAGCGGCTGGCGTTCCGGATCTGCGCTCGGCAGGGATCCTGACCACTTTGGTAACTAATACTGCTCTCAGGTTCTTTCCTTCTAAAAGGTGCCAAAGTTAGACGAGGAAGGAAGTTTTGGAAGTACAGGGGAGCTGCCCCTGAATCCTAATTAATATGAATAAAATCAGGGGCCTGGTAACAAATTCTCGCCCCGCGACAGACAGAACAGACGATACACGCACAAGCATCCAACGACCGTTCTGCTCTCATCTATCCGCAATGCAACTTCACAGCTTAATAAAACAAAAAATATGTATAGTATACCATTAACTGCAAAACAATCTGTCCGATGGTAAAATAAATCCAACGAGAAAAGCCCTAATAACCAGGCTCAGCGCCACTTATCTACCTCCCATTACGTTCTAGTCCACATCCTCGCACTCCGACCCCGTACCGGGGCAGAATGCCGATCCAACGTCCTCGCACTCCAACCCCGTACTGGTGCAGAATGCCGATCCAATGGCAATCCGCCAACATCAGTGTCTACCAGGACATCTCCACATACTCCAGACACAGACCATATACAGGACAATTAAATACGCACCTCTGGACCTGGCCTCTACGTACATAAAACACTTCCCACACACGCTGGAGGACTCGAGGCTTATGCCTCCTGCAACATCCCACAAGCCACTAGGGGGCAACGTCCTACAAACCCACAAGGCTGGATCTCTCTCTCAAGGCACTAAAAATACGCAGTACAAATATCGGGAGAAGAAAGTTGGGTTCAAGTCGACTTTGTACAATTTTACATTCACATTAAATCTAATAAAAGGACGAGACAGAGCAAAGGTTTTATTAAAGTGACTGATGAGGAGATCAGAGCTGGAGGCTCCGTTCATATGTAACCCTCTAACATTCTTGCTATTTTATCATAACTACTATTGTTGTCCAACAACATAAATATATTTATATCACAGTGTATCCACATCATAACTGATGGCAGAGTAATGTCCTCACCGAACTTTATTATTTTTTTAATATACTTATATATTTACTTTTATTCATACAATTGTAATGCTGCAGTCATAGCCGTTAATAGTTCTTTGTTTGAAAGCATTAATGATCTATACCGTATGGCAGAGTAGGCGGAGTCTCCTCTCTGCAGCCCCGCCCACTGGAACAGGGTCCGATCCTCCCTCGCTGCCGTAATCCCTGACGCACAAGCGCCCACCGCACCAACCATTATGGATAGTGGAATAGGCCTCTGTTCCCGTTTGCTGTGTGGGGACAAACGTCAGGAGTATGATATGATATCCTTGATATGGAACTCTAATGACGATATAGTATGACTGGATTCTTAGGTCTTCATCCTTGGAGAATTAAGGGATCTTCTGATCTCGACCGCGCAGTCCTGTAAACCAGCCAGATGTCTTGTGACAATCATGTTAAGATAAGCTGGTGGATTGGGTATGAGTTATCTCCAGAGGGTACAGTCTTCACTGTGGCTAGCCTCATCCTTGGTGTGCTGTTAATCTAGACTAGGTCTTATGCAAAATCTGTTTAGGTGTGTCTGCTCTGGCGTGGTTGCTATGTGTTTGGGTGAAATTTTGCCTTTGAATTGGGTCTAGGGTCTGGATAAAGGGTTCCCAGATTCTTACAAATTTCTGGTAGCTAAAAAATGGGTCGAGTTGGACTGACCTCCTGTCATATAATGCTAATTGGAGAAGTTTAGAATGTAGTTCAGTTATGGAGGGAGTTGAGGTTGAGATCCAGTGTATTAATATAAATTTTTTAGCTAGGGTTAGGCATATTGTGAGAAGCGGAATATTTTTTGAGAAAGTTGGGGGGAAGTGCCAGGCGGAGTAATTTAAGCATAGACATGCCAGAGGGTCAATGGATATTTTAATTTTTAACATGTTATTAATATAGTCTATGGTCTTCCTCCAGAACTTTAGTATCTTGGAGCAAGGCCAGAAGCAGTGGAAAAATTTTGCATTCCCCAGTCTGCATTTGGGACATTCGCCGGTTGCATCTTTTGCCATGTATTTTGTTTGGGCAGGTGCATAATATATGCAATGCATTACCTTGAAGTGGACCTCTTGCAGATAGGGGGATCGAAGAACCTTCATGTCTTTAACAAAATTTTGAAAGATGTCGTCTACAGTGTGGGTTTCTGGGAGGTCCTGTTTCCACTTATCCTGAAGGTATTGCAGGTGTTTAGTTGTGTGGGTTTGGAGTATAGGGTCATATATGTGTGCTATTTTGAAGTATTGTGTTTGTATTTTATTAAAGAAGCGGAGTAGTGGGTCAGAGTGATTTGTGAGGGTTATGGAGAGGGAGAGCGGGCCTGTGTAGTGCCTTACTTGTAGATACATAAAGAAGTGTGATTTGGGGAGGTCGTATCTTGATTGCAGTGTGGTGAAGGTAAAGATGGTCCATCCAGGGTCGAACAGCTTCGTGGCCATGTCTAATCCTTTGCGTGTCTATTCTGAGAAGCCTCGGTTCGAAGTTGATGGGGGGAAGTTGGGGTTGCCCCAAATCGGAATAAATGGGGATATTGTGGGGTCTCTGTCTAGTTTTTTATTCACCTGTATCCACGCGTCATAAGTGTCTCGGAATAATATGTGTTGTAGTATTATGGTGGGAATTTGTTTGGGTTTTGAGTGAATGAGGGCGCTAGGGGCGTATGGGTGGCATATGGCTTTGTCTAGGTCGGGGTCTGTGTATGAGGAGTGGTCACTTAGCCAGTCTGAAATGTATCTGAAATGTATTGGCCATGCGTATGCTTGGAAGTCTGGGATTTTTAAACCCCCTTTATCTGTAGGGAGGTGTAGTTTTGGGAGTGACATCCTGGGCCTTTTTCCCTTCCATAAAAAGTTGGACATGAGTTTGTTCAATGTTAGCGTGTCTCGCTTTAATATGGTGCAGGGGATCATCTGAAGCACGTAGAATAGCTTAGGGAAGATCACGCTTTTTAGGACAGCAGCTCTTCCTAAGAGAGAGATAGGTAGTTTAGTCCAGCACTCTAGTTGTGATTTGATTTTGGATATGATCGGTGTGATGTTAGTTTTGTATATTTGTATAGGGTTGGGTGTGATGAGAATTCCGAGGTATTTTATGTTTGTGGTTTGGATGTTGAATTGTTGTAAGATGGGGCTGGAAATGACGGGGGGGGGGGGGGTGGAGGGGAGTGATCGGAAGGATTTCTGTTTTGCTTACGTTAATTTTATAACCTGAAAAGGAACTAAAGGAATGTATAGTGTTCATTATGGCTGGGATGGACGTAAGGGGGTCAGTGACAAACAAAATCATGTCGTCCGCGAAGAGTGCCAGTTTGAGCTCTATGGATTTGACAGTGATACCCGAGAATTTTGAGTTTTCCCTGAGGGCTATGGCTAGAGGTTCTAGAGCGATATCAAAGAGGAGGGGTGACAGGGGGCATCCCTGTCTCGTTCCTCTTTGTATGGGGAAAGGGGCTGATAAGAAACCGTTGCAGGCTATTTGGGATGTGGAGTTGTAGTATATGGATTTGATAAAATTTACGAATGTGATGGGTATGCCGAATTCATTCATTGTTTGATATAGGTGTGGCCATAGTACTAAATCAAATGCTTTCTCTGCATCAATAGCCAGCAGTAGTGCCTGGGTGTCTGTGATTTCATCAAGGTGGAAGGATTGGGTTGCCGCTAGTAGCTTCCTGACATTACGTACTGAGTGTCTACCCTTGATGAAACCAGTTTGGTCCTGGTGTATAATGAGCGGGAGCAGGGGGTTAAGTCTGTCGGCGAGTATTTTTGTCAGTATTTTGTAGTCGTTGTTGAGTAACGAAATGGGTCTATAGGATCCGGGGTTGGATAGGTTCCTGCCTGGTTTAGGGAGCACTTTGATTATTGCCGAGTTGAAATATGGAGGGGGGGCGTTGTTAATTAAAATATAGTTAAATGTAGATACTAAGATTGGGCCTACTTTGTCTGCGAACATGCGATAAAAATCTCCTGAAAATCCATCTGGGCCTGGTGCTTTAGCACATTTCAGGTGTTTGATCACTCCCAATACTTCATCTAATGTGATTGGGGTAGTGAGTGTCTGGGTTGTTCCTTCTGGGATTTTGGGGTATGAAATTTTATCCCATACCTCAGGGGGGTGGTTGTCTATGGATGTGGGATTAGTGTCATGTGTGTCGACTTGGTGGTCTGTGGTGGGGTTGTATATGGATGCATAATACTCTGTAATGACTTGTGAGATTTGTGAGTTAGTTGTTGTGAGTGTGCCATCACTTTTCGTCAGGGGGTGGATAAGCATGGGTGATCTGTCTGAGTTCAGGATTGTGGATAATAGTTTCCCTGTCTTATTTCCGTATTTGTGGAAGCGGTAGTTAGATAAGAATTGGGATTTGTCTGCTGAGGCTAATAGGGAATCGTCTAGTAAGAGTTTGGCTTTTTGGTATGCTGTTTTATTTTGGTGTGTGGGGTTTTGTGTGTAGTTAGCATATGCTTCGGTCAAAGAAGTTTGGAGGGATATGTATTCTTGGGTTGAGCGTTTTTTGAGGCGGTTTTCGTAAGTTATTATCAGGCCTCTGAGATAGGCTTTGGCGGCCATCCAGTAGTTGGCAGGGTTGGAGGCTAGGTGTTCAGAGTTCTGGGAATGGTATTCTTCCCAAGCAGTGGAAAGATATTTTTGAAATGGTTCTGAATTACATAACTGTGCTGGGAACCTCCAAGCCTTATAGTTGGAGCGATCTTTTGATGTAGTAATCGTGCAATGTATTAGGGCGTGGTCTGAGATGAATATTGGTTGAATTTGGGGGTCTTTTGTAAGTGAAAATAGGGATGTAGAGATTAGTATGTAATCTATACGAGATTGGGTGTGGTGTGCCGCTGATAGACATGTATATTCGCGTGAGGTTGGGTGGCTAGCTCTCCATATATCTATCAGGTTGAGGGACTGTGCTAAAAAGGGTATGCCTATTTTGGGGGGGGGGGGGTGTCTAGGTTTTGTGGTGGTGGAAGACCTGTCTAGATAGGGGTGTGACGTTAGGTTAAAATCTCCACATAGGATGATTTTTGATTCGACTCTTGGTGAGAGGAGATTTATCAGGGTGGTAAAGAACTTCTTGCTGTAAGTGTTAGGGGCATATATTGAGCAGATTGTGTAGTCTGCATTGGCTATGGATGCGTGTACTATGAGATATCTCCCTTCAGGGTCTGCTATTGTGTTGGATATAGTAATTGGGAGTGATTTGGAGCAGAGTATAACTACTCCTCTGGCTTTGCTGTTATAGGGCGCTGACGCTAGCACTCTCCATTTTAGCATTTCTGCTCGCAAGCTTACAATCTATAGAACTCCCATGCATCTAGAAGGTGCTAAATAAATAAGTTGTTTCTGATTGGTTGCCCATGACAACATCCCATGTGAAACAGAACTCCCATCTTAGTAAATTTCCCCCAAGGTCAGGCTCTTACAAATGTCATTCCAAAGGTATATACATAAAATGGCCTTGTGAGAGCTAGGTCATGCTCATTTTCAGAATGGGATTGGCTCTTTGTCTTGCATCATTGCCTTTGATTGGTTGTCCACCCATGATATAGGTGGTACTTAATGAACTGTGATGTCATTAAGATACTACTGTAAATACAATAAATTAAAAATGAAGGAAAACATACAATCCCCGTGACCCCCCCCCCCCCCACCCTCCGCTTTGCCACCCACAACAGAATACAAGGAGGATGGGGAAGCAATGTAGGAAGTATGACTCAAGGGAAAGTATAGAGGTGAGGTCTTAGAGGTTCCGCAATCACCGCCTGCATTAAGTACAACAAGGATCCTCATAGACATCAATGATTTTTTGATTTGTAGACTTGGTGGCGCCCCCCAGATCCTGGTGCCCTAGGCAGCTGCCTAAAGCTGCCTAGTGGTAGAGCCGGCCCTGGTTGTGTGATGTTGTTGACAATATCCCCAGATTGAGCTGCATGTACAGACAACAGAGGACCTCACTAGCGACCCTTGGGAGCGTGCATTGTTAACTATATAGGGAATACACACCAGACAATATAAAGAATTTACCGTTACGACTTGTCATTATTAGCAATAATGTTAAAATTGTTGTCTAGTTTGTACCCAGCTTAACTTTGAGTACTCTTATAAGTGTCTTACTTTGTGTTTTGGCCCTGGTGGTATAAATGACAATTTATTCATCAGCAGTAAAATGCTATCTTTTTAAAACAGTTCAGATATAGTTGAAAAAGAATACATATGCAGCTAATGTCTACAGACATTGTGATTCAAAACACAGTAAATCAAGGTACACTACAACCATTGTAATCAATGAAAATAGTTTACATTAGTTACACTAATAGAATTTGCACAGATTAGAGTTATACATCATTTGTATATTAAGAGTATGGGCTTGCAGGCATGATTTATTATTCAGCAGGTACCTGAGTTGCATACATGAACATTAAAGAAAATGCATGGAGAAATATGAACCATTCTCTGCCCATGCTCTGCAATATGTTTTCTGTAGCACCCTTGTTAGTCGACAACCCACTTTTCATACAGATTAATGAAACCTAATTTAAAATCAGTTTGCGAACTGTGCATTAAGGCCCTTGAGAGCAATGTTCTCCAGATATGATGCTGAATTACTGTAGGCATTTACTTGTTTTGTTATTTATTTCTAGATATACTGGTTACAAGGCAGTAGTGATGGAGACGCTTCGCATTTGTGCAATGAGAAAGAGACAAATAGCACAGTCAGGCACAGTGAAGAGAAAGGTAAGTTTGTGATTTTTTCTTTGTTTTGTATGTTCAAAATTATGTTTTATTTTCAACAAGTGTATATTGGATTACATACATTAAAAAACATTAACAATAATGGGGTTTATTTTCGAATCGTTGGGTTGTTTTGTACTCGATATTTAAAAAGCAATGCTTTTACCAGATATGTTTTCACCACCGCGCTAAGGGCTCAGTAGAGATTGGCTTGCACACCATTTATAAAATTCAAAATGGCTGCATAGAGCCAATCATGGTTTACCGTATCATCATCCCACCATGCAACAGATCTTAAAGCCGCTTCCCCTCTAAATAGAAACATAGAAACATAGAATTTGTCAGCAGATAAGAACCACTTGGCCCATCTAGTCTGCCCCTTTTTTAAACATGTTACCTCAAAACATATTTGATCCTTATTTTTTTGTAAGGATATCAATATGCCTATCCCAAGCATGTTTAAATTGTACTACTGTGTTTGCCTCTACCACCTCTGATGGGAGGCTATTCCACTTATCTAATACTCTTTCTGTGAAGTAATTCTTCCTCAAATTTCCCCTGAATCTTCCTACCTCTAGTTTCAGTGCATGTCCTCATGTTCTGTTGTTCCTCTTCCTGTGAAGAATGTCTCCCACTTGTACCTTGTTAAACCCTTGATATATTTGAAAGTTTCTATCCCCCCTTCCCTTCTCTGCTCTAAAGTATACATAATAAGATATTTTAGTCTTTCCTGGTACGTTTTGTGATGTAGGCCATGCACCATTTTAGTTGCCCTTCTTTGTACAGTCTCTATTGTATTTATATCCTGGATATATGACCTCCAGAACTGAACACAGTATTGTAGATGAGGTCGTGCCAATGACCTATAATGTGGCATTATTACTTCTTTCTTTCTACTGCTGATACCTCTCCCTATGCAACCAAGAATCTGACTTGCCTTCTTCATTGCTTTGTTACATTGCCTACCTGCCTTTAGGTCCCCTGAAATAGTGACAACTAGATCCCTCTCTTCCTCAGTAGTTTCCATTATAGTGCCATTTATACTATATTTAGTCTTTGGAGACCCAAGTGCATGATCTTGCATTTTTTTGCATTAAACTGTAGTTACCATGCTCTTGACCATTCCTCTAATCTACCAAGATCACCAATCATGTGTTTTACCCCTTCTGGTGTGTCTACCCTGTTGCATACCTTTGTGTCATCTGCATAAGGCTAATTTTACCCTCAATTCCATTTGCAAAAAAACACCAATAAAGATATTAAAAAGCACTGGTCCAAGTACAGATCCCTGGGTTACTCCACTTGTAACCTTTCCTTCCTTTGACTGTACTCCATTTACTACAACTCTCTGTTTTCTGTCCTGCAACCACGCTCTTATCCATTCAACTATCGTAGAATCCAATCCCAAGCTTTCAAGTTTATTTAACAGTCTACAATGTGGGACAGTGTCAAAAGCTTTACTAAAGTCTAGATAAGCTACATCTACAGCCCCACCTTGATCTATTACTTTAGTCACCTAGTCAAATAAGTCAATAAGATTTGTTTGACATGATCTTCCACCAGTAAACCCATGCTGTTTCGGATCCTGTAAATTGCTGGTTTTGAGATATTCTACAACTCTTTGTTTTATGAGGACCAAAGAAATAAGGTGAAGATGCTGAAAGCCCTGGGGGTGCGTCAACCATGCAAAAAAAACTTAAACGCCAATACCCCCTTAATGAAAACGCAGTGAAATAAATTATTAAAGAATTTGGTAGCCCTTAATGACTGTGTGACTCATGAATGCGTATGCCACAAATAATAGCTCAACAGCAAAATGATCATGTTAGCATTCACCGCTAATCAAGCAAGCCTAACGTACATTAAGTTCTGTTAAGCTGATAATCAGTAATTAGAATATGTAGATCCAGACAATCTTGTAGAGTAATATAATGTATACAGTTTAAGTGAACTGAAAAAATTGCCATACCTGTTGGTATATTTTCAGTTTGTTATTTATAATATTAATTATCTTTATTTTTAAGACTTACCTATACCTGAAATGACACAAAGCGTGGAAGAAAAACAGAATCAGAATATAGAGAAGGTCATTGATGACTTCAAAGAACAGTTCTCAGTACCATTTTTCAACCAATAAATGATAAGGTATGTGTATGATATAAAACGGTTTCCTAACACAACTGTAGATTACATATTCAGGATAAATCAAATTTCGCTGTTTTTACTTTAGATGACTGAAATGTCAGGATAACAACATATACTTTATTATTCTACTCATCACTGGACATTTTCCTTTTTTTTTGTTATGTTTGTGTAAACAAAATTTTGCTAATTGATGTGTTCAGTTGACAGAGAACACTGATTATACATTTTACAAACCACTCCAGCTGCCGCACTTGCAGTAGAAAATTAGCCAATGCTACAGTTTCTGTGACCCCCACTGTCACGGCACTGCAATTTCCTCTGCAGGCTTGATGAAGTGGGGAAGGTGTCACGCCCAGGGACGCTAACAACACTCTTAGTCAGAGTGAAGCGTGTTATTTACATAGGAGACAGGCACAATATTAGAGCCCAGATAAAAATGTCAGCATGTAGTAAGTAGACCCCAGTGCTCTGACTAGTGGAAGTAGGCCACATTAATATTAATAACAATTGTATTGTAGATAATATAGTACAGTATCTAATATCTTAAACCATTAGTGGAATTTGTTTCAAATCAAACTTTATTATACCCAGATCTGCTGTAGATGGTTTTTTTTTGAATTCAGTAACTTTTATTGAACGTTTTGCATTGTTTGAGAACATACAAACAGGTTCCCGACAGCGACACAGTGAACAAATAGCGAAATGGAATAAGCAATATCCTGAGTGTACAATAAATAGAGAAAAAGGTTAGGTTATACTGACTCCTTTTGCCACTCTAAATGAAGCATGTTAGCCCGAAGGCGCCATACGGGCATGCATACCAACAGGAGATAGTGGAGCACAGTCATAGGGTTATAATTTAAATTATTATTACAACCACATAGAGGAGAGACAAAACAGTCATCTGTCAGGAACTCTATCCTAAACCCATTAACTCTAATAAATGATACCACCCATAAAACCCAAAGCAAACCTCCCAAATAACCCACCACCCTGTACAACCCATCCCCAACTGAGGCGTACCTGGATCCCATTAACTACCTCTACCTAAATGTAATATAAATAAAGGATAAGAGACACATGGGCTGATGGGGCAGTGACCTGTATAATCGCGGGGTAAATATTATTAGGATGTAACAGTGACACAGTGGTCAATTAGTATCCGTAACCAGAAGCCTTCCAGGTCATCACATGATGCATTCATAAACAGCAGAATAGTATATGAATAGTATACATGACAAAGCATACAGGATGTAGAAATGCACGGCATTATATGTAAAAAAAGAAAAGGGCAACAACAAAAGATACAGAACTGGCATAGAAGTCATCCTAAATTGTAATAACATGGAGAACAGCTGTCGATCCCTTCATATAGCAAAGTAGCTCATAAAACACAGGATTAGCCTCACGGTGACACCTGAGGTAGTATCCGGAGCACATATAGGGCCTTATTTTGGTTCACTCTTTCTGACAAAATCCTTCTTAGATGGACAAAACCATGTGCACTGCAGGGGAGCATATGCAAAATGTGCAGAGAGAGTTAGATTTGGGTGGGGTTTTACTTCAAAGTGAGATCTATATTGAAGTGTAAAAATAAAGCAGCCAGTATTTTCCCTGCACAGAAACAAAATTACTCACCCAAATCTAATTCTCTCTGCACATGTTACATCTGCCCCCCTGCAGTGCACATGGTTTTGTCCATCTAAGAAGTATTTTGTCAGAAAGAGTGAACCAAAATAAGGCCCATAGTGCCATGTAGAGGAGGCACATGTAGTCTTCATGAACTCAGCAAAGAACTGAAGGCAAACTGTGTGTTTCTTGAAGCATCCAGGGATATTATACCAAACCGTCATGACCTCGTACAGATCAGCAAAACAGCATGAGTCCATTATAGGAAGAGAACAGGATATACCTAAGACAATATAATAATGCGAGATTACAGAGTCAAGAAGGGACCAAGGAACACTAGGGAACCCATATCCAAGTTCTTGGGGACTCGCTAGAATAGATCCAGGAGAATCAGATATTGAAATGAGGATACTGGAAGTTTCAAAACCAGAGAGATAAATCCGCAAAAACATTTTCCGGGTATAGGCAAACATATGGGCCGTAGGGATTACAGGATCAGGACACAGAGGCATGGTCTTTTCTATTCCAGGAGAACATTTTTCAATGACAGGAGAAGTGGAAAGGGTTGTTTCCTGGATGTTATCAATCCTTTTTACAAGCCTATCAGCTGAAGCATATATAGCTTGTATAATTTGCTGGAAAGGCGTTTCCATGACTATGTCCATGGTAAAAGTAGCAGGAATTTCAGGCGTAATGGAGTGTGGGTAGGCCGCTGCAAAAGAGTCCTTACACAAGATGGAGGTGGCTAGCACACCTCCAAACGTACCGAGGGTGTAGGTAGCAGCAACACAACCCTATACAGTCTTGTTAAATTTCAGTTAGATGTGCACAATAGGTAGATATATAGGCACCAGGATAACACGTAGTAACCCAGGGAGCACACCCAAATACCAGAGAGTGAGTAGGTCGTCTCCCTGGCAGCACAGCAGACAGTCAGTCAGAAGCAGTCCCAGCAGCTAGTCCGCCGCTCACATCTGCCGCCACAGCTCACAGGCAAAGCCCCCCAGGCAGTTCAAGAATGGCAAAGGGCCCAATATGGGCCCTTATTCTGATTGACGCGGACTTTACCGCGTACTTACGGATCGCGTCTTTACGGCGTCTGCGCATGCGTGGAGAACGCTACGCGCATGTGCCACGCCTTGACTCGGTACCAGTTCGGGCAAATCCCGTCCAAAACTGTTCACCGCTATCAGTCGGGAAATAGGGGCGTATTATGGGCGTCATGCGGAATGACACATGGGCGTAGTTTCAAAGTGGGCAAAACGGGGCGGAAACATGGGCGGACACGGGGGAGTACACTTATGTTGGGGGGCGTACATTCGGAAACCACTCCGAATGCACGCGATCAAAAAGGGCAGAAATGTGCGGTGTCCACAAGTGTACTATTGCTTTGCGGACACCACTCGTTCATGCGGAAGGCGAACGTACGCCTAATGACTACAACCATTAACACCTGAACCCAATAGAATCTACTCCTTTACTCATTACTCACTAATAGGCCGCTTGTCAGTGCTTTAATTGAAACCATTGCTGCTTCAAGGAAACCTTACTAGTCCCCCACATATGCTGTACTTGTCAGACACTTTCAAACTGCTAACAATGGACATGACAGAATATTAATACTAGCAATACACATGTGTATTTGACATGTACTCATGAAACCACACATTTTGGGTAAAGTAAACACATTTATTTATATTCATGTCACAGTTAATGCCAGTGTGATGCAATGACCATAAAATAATACATACAAACAATAAACAACATGGCAGGAATGCAGCAAAATAAATAATAATACAAAACAAATATAATTGCACACAGATGGACTCCAGCACCTCCTATGTGCCACTGCACATGCAGCCAGTGGGAAATGAGGAGGCTGCTGGCCCTTCTACAGCAGGGCAAGCTGCACCTGACCATTCAACAGCAGGGCACCCTACACCTGGCCCTTCTGCAGCAGGCCAACCTGCAGCTGGCTCATATGCACCATCAGCAGAATCATTTGGAACACAACCGGGGACTTCACAAGATAGTACCATGGCCATCACTTCAAGTACAGCTGACAGTAATGGCAGGCAAAAGAGGGCAACAGGGGAACCACAAAGGACATATGAAGCAAGGGCTCAGCTGGTTACCCTCAGCACGTGATTGGACACAAGAAGCTGACACACACAGCACAATGGAAGATTTGGGAACACATAACGGCGGAGATTAATGCAGCCACAAGTTCATTTCCGACCACGTTTGGCCTTGGTAGGCTCCTTGGCCTGTGCAGCAGCTCTTCGGGGACGGCCAGATGCTGGGGCAGGTGGAGCAGATGATGTGGAGGGGTTGGCTGGTCTACCCCTCCTGCCAGCAGGGAGTGTTGCCGGTGGTAATGCACCAGAAACGGATGCCATTAGGACCCTGTTGCTGGTAACCAGCTCCACCATAAGCTCATTATGGTGGAGGAGGAGATCATTTTGGCGGGTGGCTTGCTCGGCCAGCACCTGAGCACTTGCAGCCATGGCCTGCATGCTCGCAGCCATGGACTGCTGGGTGCTGACCAAGCTCGCCAGGATCTCCTCGGTCCTACGCACCCGTTCTGATGCCAAGTCTCCCTGCTGGTTGATGTCCCCAAGCACCTCGGCCAAGGCGGCCAAATCGGCTTGGCCCGATGCCTGCTGCTGCACAGGCCTATCTCTGGGGCCAGGTGGCACGGACTCCTCCACCTCCTGAACAGAGTCGTCACCAAGCGGTGGGGTGTCTGTGGGAAAAGATAAACACAATTAGGAGACATTCTACGATAATTACTTGCACAAGTTTATGGCATGACCAATATTTACCTTCCAGAAAAGACGCAAACACTTCAGCTGGGGCCTCGCTATCCATCGTGCTCACCCCCCTGATCTCCTCAACTGATATACAGCTCTCGGCCATCACCTCCAGGGGGGTGAGCTCTAGCCCTGATGGCATGGGGCCGGCCCCAGATGTCTGGCTGTGTTCCCACCGCTTGGTCATCTTCCTCTTCAGGCTGGTTTTGAAGTCCTGCCACCTGCAATGTAAGTTGACATATTAATACATGTCACTCCCAATGTTAGCTGTTGCAGCCATTGCTCTGTGCTACATATTACAACATGTGATTAATGTCCCATATATAATATTACATGCAACTATGATATCAACCGTTACAATACACATTCACAATCACCCTACTCTAACTCTCAACGAAATAACATGGCAATAATGTATGTGTATCGTAACAACCTCACGGCCCATTTGCTAAATGCATCTAAGCATCAATTCAATCATTACTTGGCTATTACTGGCCACATGTATCACAAAACAACTTGCCTCTTCTTCACATGGTCCGTCTCACGAACTTGTGGCGCTACTTCATTAATCTCTGCCGTTATCTGTTCCCAAATCTTCCATCTGCGTGTGTGTGTCAGCTTCTCGGATGGACACTCTATCCAATCACGTGCTCGGGGAACCAGGATGGCCAGCTCCTGTGCTTCATATGCCTTATTTTTTTTGGGTGGTTCCGCTGTTGCACTGGCTCGCCCCTTGCCACGTCCCTGGCCACGCCCCCTGGCACCAGTCGCTGCACTTGAAGTGCTGGCCATGGTACTACCTTGTGAAGTCCCCTGTTGTGTTCCAAACAATTCTGCTGATGGTGGATATGAGCCAGCTGCAGGTTGGGCTGCTGCAGAAGGGCCAGGTGTAGGTTGCCCTGCTGTAGAATGGTCAGGTGCAGGTTCCCCTGCTGTAGAAGGGGCAGCAGCCTCCTCATTACCCACTGGCCGCATGTGCAGTGGCACATAGGTGGTGCTGGAGTCCATCTGGTCAAATAGTTGCTGCAGCACTGGGTCCACCTCTGGTTGGGATCCAGACATGTTAGCAACAACATTGTCACCTTCTAATACACCTTTATATACTGTTTGTGTAATCTGTTTGGCGGACATCAGCGGCAGCTGCGTTCCGTGCGTGAGCGTACGTCGCTGTTTTTTCGCGCCGCATACGGTGGCGGAAATTCCATTGTGTAAAACCTGGCGAAAGTTCTACATGAAATACTGGGCACCAATGCTAACATTGCATAGAATCTTCTGATACACCTGTGACTATTGCACAATACACATGCTATTTGCTAGCATGACATGACATTTCATTCATGACTACTGTGGTATTGTGGCGTTTTAGTGCAAGCTAAAAGTAGCCCAATCCCTTAGAGAATCCAGCCCACAAGTCATGCAATACTCATCTCTACTGTTATAGACCACACATGTGAGAGCCCTATAAATAGTGACTTCCTGCTAGAATCATTTGTCTCCAGATCTGGACTTGTCAGGGTCTAAGGTAAGCTCTTCCATGCTCCTTGTAGATATGATATCCATTAACAATGTAAGTGTATGAATGTATGCACCATTGCCTCACTGACTACAGATTGTTGGGCCAGCAAAGTGGTGTATCATTATTGCAACATGTCACATGTTCACTATTTCACTCACAGGTCTTCAACCTGTGTGGGTTCATCTATTGCAGGACAACATGTCCCAGCAATAGATGAAATGTGTCATAGTACATGATGTCGGCAAAAAATGCTGACACCTTTATCTGTGTGTTTTGGACGGTGTGTATTGAGTTCATATTATTGTGTCATCATTAGAGAGTCAAATGGATCTGCGGGATTTCACGGGGCGGCCATCTATTGTACGTATTGAAGGCTACAAATCTATTTGTAGTGGGATATGGCCATTATGTGCATAGGTGCATCAGTATTTATGTTCATTTCTTTATAGGTTGCTGAAGCTATTATGCGCTACATGGAGAGGAGGCTAAGGGCACTTGCGGCTCTCCCCACTCGTCGGCCAAGGAGGCCAGGACGTGCTAGAATCTATCGCACACAGGTGACTCTGTTTGCTATGCCCGATGATGAGGTACTTACTAGGTACCGGTTACCGCCACATGTAATTCTGGATCTGCTCACCTTAATTCAGAGCGATCTGGAACCTCTACACGGGATCACGACAGCAATTCCGCCTCACACACAGCTGCTGGCGGTGTTGCATTTCTGCGCCTCAGGATCATTCCAACAAGTAGTGGCAGTACTTGCTGGAATATCTCAGCCGGCCTTCTGCCGAATCCTGAGGCGTGTGACGTCGGCCATGTTCAGGCGCAAGGGGCACTTCATGGCCATGACATTTGCCACCGAGACCCTGCGCAGAAGCCAGCAGGCCTTCCATCAAATTGCTGGCTTCCCTAATGTGATAGGGGCTGTGGATGGCACCCATGTACCATTTGTGCCTCCATCTCGAAGTGAGAAGATCTATAGGAACCGCAAATTGTTCCACTCACTGAACGTGATGGTGGTATGTGGCCCATCCATGGAGATTCTCGCCTTCAACTCGAAGTTTCCCGGAAGTGCCCATGACTCTCATGTCATCCGACAAACCGGGATATGGCAAAGACTCCAAGAGCTGGAAGGCCGTGATGCGTGGGTTCTGGGTGACTTCGGTTACCCATGTACGCCCTGGCTACTTACGCCGTACAGCTACCCAGCACCGGGCCCACAGGAGGCATTCAATCGGGCGCATGTTGCCACCAGGCAAGTGGTGGAGCGCTCAATTGGCCTTTTAAAAGGTCGATTTAGAGTGCTCCACCGCACTGGTGGTGACTTACAATATGCGCCTGAAATGGTGTCGAGGATCGTGGGCCTGTGTATATTTTTCCACAACATTGCTGTGCGGCGTGAGATACCCTTTGATGAGTGGGAGGTACCATCTGAGCCGCAAGATCCGCCCATGCGCCCATCCCGCGCCCCTGAATGCCGGAGGGGATACCAGCTGCGGGACTCTGTGGCGCAAAGATACTTCAGGTACATGTTATCGAGTTGACAGAACACACCAATTATTGTACAAATCACCCCTTCGAATAAGTACAGTGTGTTAGTTGTCAGTGTTACAACACGAAAATTAGCCAGCCTGCCCTCCTAATGGCAAAGAAATAGGAGATATTTATCATATGTGCTTAGTTTTGGGGGAAGGTAAATATTGGTGCTAATTATTATACCTTGTTCAAGGGATCTTATGTGTTTGTTATATCTTCATTATTGTAGTTGATACTATCCCTGATGACTGGTGAGTACATTGATTTCTTCTGTAATGTGTTTGGGATTTTTTCATGTGTTGATGTCTGATTTGTTTGCAGATATATATATATATATATATATATCTATATATATGATATTAGAATTTATTCACATGTTTCAACATTTCAAGGAGCAGGCAGCCAGGCAGCCAGGCAGGCAGGCAGGCAGGGCTGTTGTATAATGGTGGTCTCAGGATACCTGCAAGTGTGTGTATGTGTCTTTTACACATAAATGTACGCATACACATAGATGCATAGAGTAAATAATGCTAAGTACAGCTATGCGTTGCTAAGCTATAGCACGCGTTGCTTGGCGGAGCGAGGCGTCATTGGATTTGCTAAGTGCATACACACTGTGTTTTATATATATCAGATTTGTTCATTGCCATACATCAACACTACTGTTTTGAAGGCAAGCGAATTTGTCACCATTTGTGTTGGCGCAGAGACGCTGTTCATGTAAAGATGAACAATAAAGTTATTAACACAAATAACTGTGATCAACCAATGCCACCACCTGATTGGTTGATAGATGCCATTGTCAACATGGCGGAGACACGAAGGGCAGAACCCTTCACACATGCGGAGCTGAGGGTTCTTGTCTCCGTCATGGAGACAAGGCTGGGCCGTGCAGGGCCCTTTATCACGAACCGGCATAAGCGGAGGGCCTATGCTGCGGCAGGGCGCCGAATTTACGCCCGCACTCGGGTGCGGAGGTCCCTCGGGCAGCTGGAGAGGCGGTGGTCGGACCTCCGCAGGCGCCAGCCCCAGCTGCTCCAGCAACTCAGGGGCGAAATTGCTGATTGTGAGTATTTTAGCTATGAAATTTCGCACTTACAACATAGCATATATAAACAATAAAATGTGTCTCATGATAAGTGGGTGTCCATGGGTTTAAAAGTCCATAGACTGTTATGTGTGCTTCTTCCTGGTTAACATGCAGTCATGTGGCTTTTATATGTAATGCCATAGCATTGAGGATTATGATGCATACAATGTGCCAGATCTAATATGTGTTACACATTGATAAATGCCTGGGTTGTAATGTGTGAACAAATTACTACCAATCACATACTAATTTAAATGTCACAATTTGGAATCCATTAACAGTAAGGAGCTACTTTCCTGCATCGTTTGCCATCATTATCACCCTTCCATGTATGTCTTGTTATGGATTAATACATGTGCCCCAATGACCCCACATTGACCATGATGTTTTTTTCTACCACACAGCACGAGCCCAAGCACGACAGGCCCGTGAAGAGGCGGAGGCAGCCCTGGGCCAGGAGGAGGCCCAAGACCCGGAGGAGGAGGTGGCGGCAAGGGTGGAGGAGGAGGAAGTGGAGGAGGAGGAGATGGTGGTGGAGGAGGAGGAGGTGCGTGAGGAGGTGGTGGAGGAGGATGTGGAAGCGGAGTTGGTTGCGGAGGAGGAGGTGTTGGTGGCGGAGGAGGAGGTGGAGGAGGAGGTGGTGGTGGTGGTGGTGGAGGAGGAGGAGGAGGAGGAGGAGGAGGAGGAGGAGGTGGAGGAGGAGTTGGAGGAGGAGGTTGTTGTGGCAGAGGAGCTGGCGGAGGAGGGGGCTGAGGAGGCCACGGTTGCCCCGGAGGAGTCGGATGACGATGGGGAGGAGGCGTGCCAGGCCCCGGAATACCAGCAGATCGGTATGTTAACATGATGCATCATTCATGAAGTAGTTGTTCTGGTATTTGTTATGTTGCACTGGTGATAAAAATTTTTGGTGCCATACTATTCATATAGACCCCAAAGTGGGTAGCTACAGATACAGGTACGGGTTAGATGGGGTGTCCAAGGCATCCCTTTCATCCAGGACACCTCTGAATTACACCGGTTTGTGGGATGGCTTGGAGCTCCATTTTGACTGCCACATAACCGTTGTAGTTAAACAGGATCCTGGAGTAAAGGGATGAGTGGATCATTTGTGGATTAAATTCACCTGCTGCAAGCGTTGATTATGACCCATCAAATAGTGGAATCTATATTGTTGGTGAATGTTATTTATAAACTATAGGATGTATGCTATAAATGGAGTATGGCCCGGCCTACCTTGGAATGGAGTCAGAAGTTGCCAGTGTCCCAGGAGCCTCCTCTACCTAAACACCCCCTGTAGTTCTGATTGTTTTTTTGCCCTCACAGAATTGTAGGTTGGTTTAGACAGAATTATGATTTTGAGGATGTGTACTGTGCATTCCTGACATTTGCATAACTCCCATGCCACGAACCATCACTGAACTTAGACTGAGCAGATTGTGACAAGTTCTTATTGACGGAGGCCATGACCTGGTTGTCATTGGTTAGTCATGGGTGGGTTGTGACTGAGAAGAAACAATATGACTGTTATGTCTTCTGCAGAGTAAAGGGTATAGGCCAAAAAATACAGTATGTAGTAAATAAGTTAGCATGTATGTATATATGTATGTGTCATATCTATTTATCTATGTGTGTCTCTATCTCTCTACATCATGGGTCCTCAAACTGCGGCCCTCCAGATGTTGTGAAACTACAAATCCCGCCATGCCTTGCCACAGTTTTAACACTTCCTTATAGCAAAACTGTGGCAAGGCATGCTGGGATTTGTAGTTTCACAACATCTGGAGGGCCGCAGTTTGAGGACCCATGCTCTACATAGATATATATATATATATATACACACATGTCACCTAGCATTTGTGCAATTTATGTCGCAGTATGTGAAATGTATGCAAGAATAACATGACTAATTTTTGCCCCTTTGACATGCCCACAGATGACACCACACCGGCAGATGAGGGGGTGCGTGGGGCCCTCCTGCGAGTGGAGCACCATCTGAGGCTCCTTCAAGCAGACCTGCAGGACCTCAAAGACCTGCTTATTTAATTTATAATTTTATATTTTTTTATTTATGTTAATTGTCTGGTTAAATAAAATCTTTATGCAAGTTCACAGTTGTTGGTTTTATTTGCACTTTAAATAGTATATGTGTAGATTGGTTATAATCTTTTACACAGGGTGTAATACAAACCATTGCACTTACATTGCTGTAAGGGTTAATGTGTGCAATGCATGTGTTAGGCATGCTTGTAAGGATATATTGGAATCTAATTGATTCCAATTCCAAATAAGCAGTTTTTTATGAGGATAGGTAATTGAATAAGTGGGTCATGTGATGTATTGCAGAAGTTACTTCATAGTGGGTTGTTTGGCGTAAATACTCCGCTTACGTGCGGTAGCACCGCTTGGCTCCCGTTCGGATGCGGTATTCCCGAGCATACTCTGTAATACTCTGTAATACCGTGCCGAATCGGAGTGTTTCTCCCGCACACGCATGCTTTGTATGTCGTCCGTAAACACGCCCTGTTCTTAAAGAGTGAGTCCGTCCGAATGCGGAGGACACGTGGGCGTTTCTACGGACGATGGCCGCACGCGGCAAAACACCGTGGCGTGCGGACCGCTCCGTAAGAATGCGGGAATATCCGCACAGATCAGAATAAGGGCCATGGTGAGGCAGGGTTCCACAAAATGGCGCCCAGTCACGAGCGCAGCCAGGCCCACAGCGGGGATCAGACGACAGGCCCAACAGAGTCCAGACACCCGCCAGACACCAGCAGTATCTCACCGCAATCGGCGCAGCTGGAGGACAGGAGAACAGGATCTTCCAAGATGGTGCCGGGTCCCGCAGTGGAGTCAAGGAGGGAGCGGCCTGCAAGCCGGGGGTCCTGCCGCAGTCACACCGGGCGCCCGTCCAGCTTCTAAAACAGCCTGCCAGACGCAGCGCCGAACGGAGGGCAAGTGCAGTCGGGCCGGAGGTGCCTGTGTCCCCGGAGATAGGATATTTTGCAGGATATTGATCGGAGCTTTATCCCCCTTGCTGTTGATTTTTTTGCTTACACCTACAGTATATAATGGGTCATTTAAATATCTTATGATTTTAGTTAGTATTTTTCAAAATAATGATAGTACTTTTAATCCAATTTGAAGATTTGGTATTATGCTTTAAATGTTCTTAATGTGGTACAAACCATTTGTTTCCTAAATGTTACTGTCAGATATATATATATATATATATATATATATATATATATCCAATGGTGTGGACCGGCACTCAGGACTTAGGTGAAGCCAAACTAAAGTATCCTGCCCCGGTGCCTGCTATGGGGACCTTGCAGCCCCTTGTAGATATGAGCAAAGAAGAAATGGGCACTCAGGGTCTTTCAAAGGTTTGAAGGTAGGACAGGTTTATTCCTAAAGTCATCACATGGTTTCCCAGCTCCCCCAGCAGCACTACGCTAATAGCGAACATGCCGGACTGTCATGGTGGGCGGGACTGCGGGAAGCCGAGTGCCGGAGCTGCCGGGGACATCGTGGATGGTAAGTATCATGCACACTACACACACACACACAACACGCACTTACACAATCATATGGCCACTATCCACGTCTTAACCCCAATGTCCACGGGGCTCGCTGCACTTGCCACGCTTCCGGCTCGGTGGCTCGCTGCGCTCGCCACACTTTATAAAACTAACTCCACGCCCACGTGGACACTGGGGTTACGACGTGGATAGTGCCCATATGAGCCTTTATGTGTTAGCAGGGCTCCAGTTATGTTATTTGTGTAAATTACGTAATTTGCGTAAAGTATGTAGTTTACGTAGCCAGCACAGTGGTGTATTGGTATTCTCAATACACCACTACGCAAACTACATAACGGGCGCCCAACTAACATATAAGTACCCTCAGACATTTATTTCAGTTTTTCTGTGGACGTTTACTGGTCTTGTGGAAATACTAAATACACTGGCATTTCTTTAATGGGTGCAGGCCTTATGGGCACAGGCCTATGAGTTCAGGAGAGCCACATCGTACACATTGCACCCATATACTTATACTTACTTGGGGAAGCTCCACAGTGGGGTGGTGGTGGTGGTGGGGGGTTGCAGCTCAGTTCATAATTCCAAATAGGGGAGCCAGACCGAGAGCCACCAACTGCCATTCCAAAGTGGCTCACTGGCAGTGGGTGTGGCTCTCCTATTTGACTATGCTGGAGTCCCCCTCTGGAGCCACCACTGATACTTACTGCTCTGTCGGCCTGACGCTGGCTGCATAGTGGCAAATATCACTGGAAAAATGGCTACTGCTATTTTCCAGTGATTCACGCATGCACAATAGGGTTATCCCCTGGAGTCTAGCACACTGCCAGAGAGGAGGGTGCCCAATCAGAGCCTGCACATGTGCCCCTTCCTCTGTAACAGCTCCTCTCTTGATACAATGGGGGAAATTTACTAAAGGAAATTTGTAAAAAAAAAATAGGTGTATTTGTATCCAGAAATACACTTATCTTTGACATTTACTATCCCGAAAATACGGCAATTCGTATTCGTATTGATGTGCTATCAATACGAATACAAATTTGCCGTATTTTTGGGATAGTAAATGTCAAAGATAAGTGTATTTCTGGATACAAATACACCTATTTTATTTTACAAATTTCCTTTAGTAAATTTCCCCCAATGTATCTTTCTCAATTTCTGGCATTGAGCAATATATAGTGATACATTTGTATGTTATGTAACTTTATTTATGTCATATATTAAAGGTCATTTTTTTAAACTGTTGCAACCATCTGAGTGCTGTTTTTCCAAGCACTGTTTCTTTTAAAGCTTTTAAATAATTGAAATTTTATAAACCATGTAGACAGAGGTTTATTGTTTCAGATGGCTGCTGGTTTTTACAGCTTATAAATTCAGTTAAATAGATTTCTCATGATGGTATCTTATTCATCTCTTTACCCATATAATTATACAGGGGGAGGCAAGGAAAACCTCACAAACTTCCCAGAATTTAAAGGTTAACAAAAAAGGCATGGTAAATTCTATTAAAATTTTAGTACATAAGCAAAAAGTGATGGAAAAGTTTATTTTTAATTGGTCTTGAAAATGATGTAGTAATTTCTTCTCAAACTTGGTCCAGGTTTTTAGTTTATCCATGAATGGCCACAGGTGATTTAATTAGCACCTCAGCCAATTTGATTTAACCACCGATATACTTAAAACTTGGTCTGTGTGCAAATGGCTGAGGTGTTCCTTGCAAGAACCAGAGCCAGATTTGCATACAATATATGAGCCCAGTGGTACATGCCTGCATTACAAACATGTGCAGCAGTATATACTGCTGGAGATTCACTGAGTTTTGAAAAGAGATATGCAGAAAAGGTAGCCAGGTGAAGCACTGCCATAGACTTTTTACTCCAGAATTTTGACTATAAAAATGATTAGAATAATAAAAATAAGAATTTGTTAAAAAAACTCCAGCATATACCTTAGTATGACAGGAAAGGCTCTGCCTCACCTCACCGCGTGCCACTACTAGGATAGAGAGGAGGGCGCACAGGCAGAGTCTGCACATCATCCTCTCTAGAAGCGCCCCAACCCACTTTCATGTAAATTGTGCATGTGTGTGTAATAGAGAATTCCTTAGGAAAAAGGCACAAGCAACATGTTCCCTGAGTATATTACACTCAAGGCATAATTTAGCCTTGAGTTGTAGTTTTACGAAAATTTATAAAACTAGAACGTCTTCCATTAGCATGGGTTCTGCCACATGATGCAATTGCAAAGTCATGCTTTGATGGACAGTAAAGCGTTTACATATTGAGTAGCCCCATGCCAGGCTGCCATTTTTCCCATCAAAGTGATGTCACGCAGCTACTGGAAACTGGCCTGCAAATTGTCCAGACGTGCCTCCATTGTCTGAATCATGCCCCCCCCCCCCCAGTAGACTGACTACTACTACTACATTTTTAGGGGTCACCCACATGTGCAGTATAGCAAAAATCTGCAATTTGCGAGTTTTGGTATTCAACAATCGATGCTGAATAAGTCCTTCAATGCACTGCCAGAGTGGTAGGGGCCTGCATGGAGCCTGCACAAGGGCCCATTCCTCTCTTAATCCATCCATTATTAATATCATTGTCATCCAGTGGTCAAAGTGGGACATTATGCGGCGGTATGACATACTGGCACTTAATTCCAACTAACCCAGAAGTCTCAAGATGCAGAGGCTGTGCTGTGTAGCAGGAACTTCAGGGGCAGGGGAAGTGCCTGCTGCACTTAAATGATGCTGCTCTGCATAGGCGTCCTATGGTGTGCCAGTTTGGCTGTGCCCGGGCTGCTCTGGACCTCTTCCTCTGCTGCTACCGGGTGCCCAAATCGGGTGCTCCTGGCTCTTCTCCCTGTCATTGCTGGACTTCTTCTGCCTGCCAGTGCCGGGCACCCACCTGGGTTGCACCTGTCTCTCCTCCCTGCTGGACTTCACCTCCCTGCTGCTGCCAGGTCCCTTACCCTGTCTTCCGCTGTCCTTCGCCCTATCTCCTGCTGTCCTTCACAATGTCTCCTGCTGTCCCCATGTCCCCACTGTCACTTTCATTGTCCCCTTGTCCCTGATGTCACTTTCCCTGTGTCCTGGCTGTCACTCTCCCTGTCCCTGTGTCTCCACTATCACTCTACCATTTCCTGCTGTCACTCTTCCTATCCCGGTGTCCCGATATCACTCTGCCTGTCCTTAATGTCACTTTTCCTATCCTTATGTCACATTTATCACTCTACCCTGTGTCCCCGTTGTCACTCTCCCTTTTCTCCACTTTCACTCTTCCTCTGTCCCTGCTGTCACTCTCTCTGTCCCTATATCCCTGCTGTCACTCTCTCTGTCCCTATATCCCTGCTGTCACTCTCCCTGTCCCTATGTCCCTGCTTTCACCCTCCCTGTTCCTGTGTCCTTGTTGTCACTCTGCTCCTGCTGTCACTCTCTCTGTCATTGTGTCCCTTCTGTCACTCTGCTTGACCCTATGTCCCACTGTTATTCTCTCTCTGTCCCTGTATTCCCGCTGTCACACTCTCTCTGTCCCTGTGTTCTTGCTGTCAATCTTTCTCTGTCCCTTTGTCTCTGCTGTCACTCTCTCTGTTTCTGAATGTTGGTCACAAATTCTGTAGTGCGGGACAGTCATTATACAGTTACTGTATGACATTTATGCAATAAGCAAAAGCAAAAGTATGTATACAATTAAGTATAGCAAACACCAGCCTATTTGCAGGAAGTACATTACATAGGGTTTATATTACTCCACACAGAAGAAGATTTATGACACCGGAGGGATCAAGGCACTGTCTGAAATGTGGCATAACAAATGCCAACTTTTCACATTGCATGTGGGACTGCTACAAACTAAAATGATTTTGGAACAATTTTCCAACTACATCACTGGAATGTTCAATGTCATCTTCACCTTTGATGCCGCAGCATTTATGGAACTCAACTTCTCGGCTTGGCCGATGGACAACATTACTAAACAGATGTATCCTCTTCTAATAACGAAATTAGCAGTAGCCGTAAATGTATTCTGATTCATTTGACAAAAAAGTCCTCACCCCAATTGTTGATGATCAAACAAAAACTGTTGTAGATTTTATATTTTGAAAGAAAATTTGCAAGGTTAGAGGTTAATTCTGGAGCTCGATCATTTTATCAAAAGTGGTCATTCTTCATATATACCTTAGATGTGAGTACCAAAAATCATATTTTCTCTATGTTTGAAAATGTTTTAGCTATTGCAAATACAGAGAAAGTATGATTTCCACTGCAGACCATCTACTTATGTTATACTGTATATAGGGTCTCTGGAGATATATATTGCACTTGGTTGGTGGGATGATAACCTAACTACAGTATATATGGTATAGCGTAGGTAAGAATGCCTGAAGCAAATAGCCCCCCCCCCCCCCACACACACACACACACACACCTTCCTCTATTCACATTTAATCCTTTTCCTTTCCGCTTGATTTACAATGTCAGCATCCTTATCTTATGTCTTAATGTTTTTGCCGGTTTGTATATTTGCTTATTATTGATCAGCAATATCGTATATTGACATGTTAAGAAGAGACCTATGTTTCTATGAGACTTTTATTCTTTTTTTGGGGTTTACTACACTGTTATTATTATATCAAAGGGTCCAATGCGACATGTAATTGATGGCTCTTAATATGTCTATAACAATGTACACAAAAACAAGATAATATATACCGGTAGTTCCAAATGGCGCCCCAGGTGTTAAAGGGGGGGAAATGGATGGAAGTGAAATAACAACCAGATAGTGAAGGTTATACTCCCATTAATAAGTGCAGGGTTCCATCATGCTTTATACATCATTCGTAATGTTCCATTTGATAAATATGATGCTCCAAAACATGAAAAAGAGAAAAGTCTTATGATAGTGAAGCCAGTTTTAATACAAATAAAACAAAAACAAAACAATGTACACAAAGGTATCCAAGATAAAATTTCCAAACAGCAGGCTACAAAAGGGACAATTACCGGCAAGTATCAGAACTGGTTGTTAAGCAGTTCATTCGTTTAGTTTGCATAAAATAGTCACCACTCCGGTTCCTAGGTAACAGGTCTGGGGCAGCTGCAACACAGTAAGAGTCCTTTCGTCCTTATTGTCCAGAAGAAATGCCACAAATACTCCTCCAGCGCGTTTCGACCCTTTAGAGTGTGGGTCTTTCTCAAGGCTGTGGAACAGCTCTTTTCTTGTTTATGTCTATAACAATGTCTAATAACGAGATATATGGAAATAATGTTGTCAATATACAATTATTTGTTTGTTTATCTCACAAAATACTTCAATAAATATTATTTTTAAAAAAGTATAGCAAACACATGAAAACAACATGCTAACAACATGTAAGTTGCAATATGTTGTGTTTACAGGGTTGGATATGCGTAAAAAATCACACATTACTAAAAATTGCATCCTATTATATTTGCACCCCAAAATTCAAGTAGAGGAGCCACACCAACTGCCAGTGAGTCTTGGACAGTTATGTGTGGCAGTGTTTGGGGTAGCAGTGGGTGTACCACCCTATTTGAATTTTGGACTGCACTCGAGATATATGTATATATTTCCTTATCCATAAAACACAATTAGCACATTTTGCAGCTCTTAATAATTATATTTATTAACCCCCACCATTGAAAGTATGATTTTTGCTATTTTTATTAAGTTTATTTGGTTCTTTAGTTTGTTGGGTGCATGCTGTGTTGTAATGCATTCCTATCCTCTAGCACTTTTAATGAAATTCATGTAATTAGGTTATTGCAGCTTTATGGATAGAGGTCTTAATAAATTAAAAGTGATTACTCTGTAATTGCCATGCATAAATCTTGTCTGCTTGTCTTCACCAATCAACGTGGAAATAATGCACAACTAATCACCATATATGGAAATAATGTACATTTAATGCTCATTACTTTTTTAGGTGAAGCTACAGAAGAACAGTGAGACAACTTCAACTCAAGGAGGACATTTTGAAAAATAGCATGTCAATAGCATGCCAATAGAAAGGTTTTGTAAAAATTATATAACTTTGTTAGAGATTTAGTAGCACTTATTCATAATGTACATTGCATTGCATCTATTATAAATGTATAATTTTAACTGCTAAATATTTTTTACATGACCAATTAAGGTGTTTAATCCCAGAGCACAGACTATGAAACAAGTAAGCATTTATAAAAATGACACAGCAATGGCATCTGTTTTAATTAAAACCAGTCCTTTTTCATTTAGATGAAGGAGGTTTCACTAGTGTTTGGTCCATTGTAAGTCCTTAACCCTTTGAGTGCCAAGTAAATTTGTCATAATTGGTGTGAAAATTGGCAAGCAAACATTTTTATTCATCAGAATGACCTGTAATGTTTACCTTATATAAGAAATATAATCTTTTTTTTTTTCATAATTTTATTTGAATTTATATAACAAATGTGAGTGACGCTGGCATTTTTAGCTGATATTTTGCACATCTCTCACAGAGATATAGGCACTCAAAGGGTTAAATTAACAGAATCCCCCCTCCCCCCATGTCATATTTATTTTCTATGTCCTGTCACACACTAGACAAATGTCAGCTGTGACAAAACTCATGCTTGCGTCTCGGCAGCTTCCGCCTGTGTAACAGATTTTTTGCTTCTGAGCGAAGTTGTGCGGGAGCAAGCATGACACTCACTTTCTAAAGGGGCCTATTTATCATTGAATAGTTGAGAATGTTGCCCCCAAAACATACCTCAATTTTAAGAATCGTGACAAATGGTCCCTACATTTCTGAGAGCAGTCACAGGCCCTATAGCTTTCTATGGAGGCTGCAAAACTGTCAGAGTGACCAAATTTTTCCCCGATAGATAAGGCCATTTTAACCGCTGTGGCCTAAAGGTTTTATATCTCCAAAATGGCTCCTTGGTGATGGCTGCTGCACAGGCCTGCACACGCACATGATTCCAGATAGATTGGAGAGAATGCTGATTAGAAAGGTTTAGAGCCATATAATTGATTAAATATACCCTTAAAAATGTAAAACATGCATAGCTTACTGTATGACATTAAACACTGGGGCTGATGTATTAAGCCTTAACAAGAGATAAATACATGGGTAATAAAGAGAAATAAACGTCCAGCCAATCACCTCCAAACTGCCTTGTTAAAGGCTGTGTATTATAAATACAATGTTTAATATTAACTAGAGATGAGCTGGTCCGGATCTCCGGGATCCGACAGATCCGAATATCGCGATCCGAGTCTGGATCCGAGCCGGCTCGGGAGTTCCCGCCTAAATTCCGGACCGAAAACGAGGCAAAACGTCATCATCGCGCTGTCGGATTCTCGCGGGATCTGGATTCTATATAAGACGCACGCGCGCCCCGCCATCTTTACTCCAGCATAGGAGAGGGAAGAGGGTGGTTGTGCTCTGTGCTGTGTGCTGTGCTATAATAATAATATATTATTTTGCTGCTGCTCACTCGATTGCAGGGGCTGCTGTACACAAGTCCAGTTTACAGGGGCTGCAGTGGCCAGTGTACAAGGGGCTATACAGGGGCTCTGTTCAGTGTGACAGGGCTTGTGTCCAGTGTGACAGGGCCTGTGTACAGTGTGACAGGGTCTGTGTCCAGTGTACAGGGTTTGTGTCCAGTGTACAGGGGTTGTGTCCAGTGTACAGGGGCTGTGTACAGAGGTTGTGTCCAGTGTACAGGGGCTGTGTCCAGTGAACAGGGGCTGTGTACAGGGGTTGTGTCCAGTGTGACAGGGCCTGTGTCCAGTGTGACAGGGCCTGTGTCCAGTGTGACAGGGCCTGTGTCCAGTGTGACAGGGCCTGTGTCCAGTGTGACAGGGCCTGTGTCCAGTGTGACAGGGGCTGTGTCCAGGGGCTGTGTCTAGTGTACAGGGGTTGTGTCCAGTGTACAGGAGCTGTGTCCAGTGTCCAGGGGCAGTGTCCAGTGTACAGGGGCTGTGTACAGGGGTTGTGTCCAGTGTGACAGGGCCTGTGTCCAGTGTGACAGGGGCTGTGTCCAGTGTACAGGAGCTGTGTCCAGAGGCGGTGTCCATTGTCCAGCGTGTCTCGCTGCGCTCGCCACGCTATCTAAAATCAACTCTAGGTACTTGTGTACAATCACGGCTCCCATCGCATGCCATCGCATGCCATATGTAGTTGCATGCGCTGGCATGCGATGCGATGCGATTTTACCGTGTTTTTATGCATTTTTGTTACAAATCGCATGCTTCGGGCTCGCCTCACTTTCTATTCTCAACTCCACGCCGACGTGGATAGTGGGGGGTATGAAAAGGTTGTAGGACGCGTACCGCCGCCCTTCGCAGGCTCGCTGCGCTCGCCACGCTTCGGGTTGGCGTTGATAGTGGGGGTGGTACAGTGTGAAAAAAGACATTTGGGGTGCATTTTACATGATTTCAACTCATGTCCATAATTTCAGTGAAAAATGACATGTGATCGCATGCGATGCGATCTTTCCGTATACGATGTCCATCGTGGGAGCCGTGATTGTACACAAGTACCCAACTCTATGCCAACGTTGGCATGGAGTTAATTTAGTTTATTTTAGATCGTTTGGTGAGCACCGTAGCCGGAAGTTCACGGCGGCCATGCTGCCGCCGTGAAACTAAACAAGTACCAGCCAAGGTGTTAATGTTTACCCTGGAATAATCCATATTATTTAGATTTAGGGATCTATTTATCAAAATTCACATTTACACATCTAGATTAAGGAAATAATGGGATCATTGTGAAAAGACTGTGTAAGTGTAGACAGGGCTATGTGGGTGTAGTACATGCCATGTAGATACTGTATGTACACCACCTACAATGTCTGCCCCAATAAGATCTGGATTAAGTGGAGGGTGGAACAGGACCCCAGGCTTTGAAAAAAGCTGCAGTGCATAGCACTTTAGAAGTAATCCAAGCAGGGGGTGGGACATCACAATTAAACACAGTACCATGGGAAAGGAGGTTGGAGAAATTGCATATACTGGAGTGTACTGTACTTAGAATTATGTTGACAATCTCCAGTGATCCTATAAGGTAAAAGGGACTCAGGTACTGGGGAGACTATGGGGGAGATTCTGTAAAGCAGAAATGCGGTAAAAACCCAGTTTTCGGGTTTTTTACCGCATTTCCATATGCTATATGGCACCTCCGCAGCAAAAGCTGGCGATTCCCTGCAGAAGCCTATGGGCTTCTTACCGCAGCGCTGTTTGAGGGATCCGTCACGGATCCCTCCCAGCGTGCCCTGCGGCCGGCGCCGGGGTCTGCGCATGCGCAGATGGACTCCCGGGTCGCAGACCCGGAAGTCCAGTGCCGGCACCACATCGCAAGGGACAGCTCTTATCGCAAGAGCTGTCCCTTGCGTTAATAACGGCATATGTTACAGCATATGCCGTTATTAAGAATGCGGTAGCCGGCGATAATGGGCGCGGATGTTACAACATCCCGCCCTATATTATCTGTCTCCATGTATGTGCAACTGTATGTATGTGTATATGTGTGGGACTGTTAATGGTGATTAAATATGACCAGAGATACAATAAGTGAAAAGAGCAGGTTACGTAATGTGTCCGTAACTTGCGTACTCTTTATACCTAACTACGTGCGAACAAAACGTAGCACAGCGTAGCGTACCTTTATTGTGTATTATACACCCAAGAACCAATACCTTAATAAGAGATCCCTTCGCAGTAATTTGTCTCTAATCTGCGAATATACCTTTATGGACAGTGTCCGTAATATATCTTTGTCGCAAAATGCGAATAACAGACACAAACCACTGTATAGAAGTATGGAGATAAGAACTCCGTAAAAAGGTTGTATTTAAGTCCCTAATGGACAAAGGGGGTAACAGGAATAGAAAATACAGGTTTAACAGGTAATACAATAGACTAACAATGAATATCTATGTCAGGCTCTGCTAGGGGGAAGGAAACAGATACAAGACACAATCAGCCAACAATATAATAAGGATAAATACCGTTAATTGCAACCGTTACCGTCTCATCAAATATGCGAAGCGTAGTCCGGTCAGAGCTCGCTATCGTTCAGGGATGAACTATAGCCCGGTGGAAGGTCAGGGAAAGAAAGATGTGCCGAAGTGACCGGGCAGCCCTGGGTCACCTATCTTATAGGGTCAGAAGGGGGAGGTCAAAGGCCATTCCCATTGGTCAGAGATTGTATGTCAGGTCCACTGTGATTGGGGGGTAAGATGATACAACTGGTTTGACTAGGTACAGGGCAGTGAACTTTAAGAGTCCTTTGTTTGATGGTTTCGGCGTCAGCAGTGATAAGAATCAGTTTCATCTAGATTCCTTTGTTACATACTTTCAACAGAAACTGTCTCTGGAATATGGATTATGTCCATAACTATCGAGCCGTGTATATTGCGAAATATTCGCAATGACCGGAATACTTCGCACAATGAACGGAACGGAACGGTACTAAACATGATACAGTCAGATGTATGCAGGGCTAACTAAGCTATGTGTGGCGTTCTAAACCTTTAACTATATTTTATTTAGTGTCAGTATGTTATTATGAATTTATGTGTGATAGTATGGCTACTCTTCTGGTCCACTTTGTCACACATACTCGGGTATGGAAACTTTATTTGCGCAACTCTGCGAACCAAAATGGCGGCCATACTAACCTAAAATGGCGTGTGTGTAACTAGACTTTCACAGTCCACCCTTTAACAGTAAATATAAAACTGTTACAATACAAAACATTTTACACAGCAATACAGAAATTCATAATCCTAACAGAGAAATTGGGATACATGAATTAAACATATAAGGGGAGTAAACCATCTGCTCTCGGCCGATCCAGGATCATGGATAAACGATGGGCCGCATTTATCGAACAATCTACTCAGGGTCACAAAGGATAATGTACAATTTTGGGATAAAAATAAAAACAGGGGTGGTTACAACATATACACATTCACAAAATATGGTTTCTTTAAAGGGAGGTGGTTTCGATTCTAGGGTCATATACCAAACCCTGGTCTTCCTCTGTATCTCTCGTTCTTACACTCAAGATTTCGGTACGTTTTGCCTTTCCCCGGGTCACCACCTTTAAACATTTGAACAATAGCACAAAGACTATGATGGCACCACCGATACAGAGAAGAAGTTTTCCTATGCTAGCTATGATCCCTTGCGCCCATTCTCCTAAACCAGAGAACCAGTGCATTGGATTCAACCAGGAGGTCCATTCACTAACTTTGTTACCTATTTCGGCCAGACTGATATTATGTTCCCTTCTAAATTCCCATTTAAGCTGAAGAATCTCATCCATCCGATGATCGATGATTTCTTCTGGGTCTTCAGTATTGTTGGTGATATATGTACAACATTTCACCCCAAACTGTGTAGAGAGGGTGACACAATATCCTTCTGTCATAGCTGTCAGATAGTTCAGCACCATCCGATGTTGGACTAGCTCTCTTTTATATGCTTGCAACTCCTTCCCAGTGTATCTAAAGGTGTCATCATAAATCTCAGTGATGTTATCTACCAAGCTGGCTAATGCTTGTATATATTTAAAATTTATGACTCCTCTGGCGGTATGGGTGATATCTAAAGCAATGAGGAGTTGGATACCGAACGACTCGTGTATCATTTCAGAAGCTAGGGGTTCTTTCTTGATTGTTAAATCCCTTTTATGGATTTGGTCATAATGGGTATGAGTGTAAGGAGGAGAAATACCTCTGTGTATGCTCATCATCTCATCATGTGTGAGGGTCATCACTTCAGGTAACACTCTGCCTAAATAACAAATACCAACGTAGTTCATGGAGAGCCATTTGTACGCCCTCCTACCACAAATATAATAAACATCGTCAGGGAGAAAATAAGGGACAGAGTATTTCATGATCTTGTCACACATTATCCATAAGAACATCCCCGTCCCTTGTTCCCTGACTTGTTCCTCACAGATCTCTGGCTGTAGGGTTACATTACAGTAGCCGGCTGATACTCTGCCGGCCATCATTTTACTTTTCTTCACCGTGTAAACATATTTATAATGTCTCCCACTGGTTCGGATCTTTAACAACAATTCCTTATCAATAGGCTCTCCATCTGGACGCTGGGAGTAAGTTATTGTCTGGTTATGCCATGTCACTTCCCAAGTACCAATCGTTCTGGAACTCGAGAAGTTCATACATACCAGGGATTTATCCACTTGGTATGGGTGTAATCTAAGACTAGGGGACCTGGTATACAGGTATCTCTTATCCAATGGCCTCCCCTTATTTAATACGCTTATCTCTGAAATATTAAGCGGATATGGGACTAGGCCTACATTACTCCTTTTATGTAGCACTTGTGAACACACCCAGCATTCTGTTTGGTTTAAAACCTTACCCACTAGTGAGTGGTAATCACTCAAGGGATGTCGGCCGGTAGTTGCCTTACTTGTCGACTGACATCGCTGGATGCATTCTTCTTCCATTTTAGGTTGACAATATCTACAGATACAGTACTCACCAGACAATAACTCATCACATAGCCCTTGAACTACGTTTTCCTCATACCTTTTACCTTCTCCTGTCATGGGCAAAGTGTCAAGCTGGTTTAGGGATTCTACCTCACCCATATCTGGGTTCATTATTACACTGTCAGAACTCCGCTCCGATCGCTCTAGAATGTGGCAGCCACCGAGTATCTTTGGATGAAGAAAAGAACACAGAAAGAAAACAAAGACATATATGCATAACTGTGAACCTTTTGATTGGAGTCCTTCCATCGTCTCTACCCAGGAGACTTTTATTTAGCTCTGCTCTTAGACCTTTGTTCGCTCAGGTTGCTGGACCTTGTCTGCTTCTCAGTGTTCCCGAAACAATGCTTCTAGCGACACTTCTTCTCTCTCGCTCTCTGCACACTGGGACTCGGGGTTACTGGCTTTCTTGCAGTGGGATGAATGTATCCAAGTCTCTCTCTCTGCGACTTTAATTGATGTAGTGCTGGTCAACAAAACTTGGTACGGTCCTTCCCAACGGTCTATCAAACAACCTGAGCGTAAAAAATTTCGGATCATAACAAAGTCTCCTGGTTTAAGATTATGACAATTCTCGGTAGGCATATCAGGGTTCAGTAAATTCAGCTGCTTTTGTTGCTCCCTTAGCTGTTTGTTTAGCTTTAGGATATACTGTACAGTTAGCTCATTATTACATTTGAGATCATCCTGTGGGTCTATCATGATGTGTGGCTGCCGACCAAACAATATCTCGAAGGGGGACAAGTTGAGCGGAGTCCTGGGAGTGGTCCTAATGCTATACAACACAATAGGCAGTGCCTCTGGCCATAACAACCCTGTTTCAGCCATAACTTTACCCAATTTGTTCTTAATAGTACCATTCATTCTCTCAACTTTGGCGCTCGCCTGGGGACGATATGGAGTATGAAGTTTACTATTAATCCCCAGGAGTTTACACATGATTTGGAAGACCTCTCCTGTGAAATGAGTGCCTCTGTCACTCTCAATGACCTTTGGGATACCATATCTACAGACAAACTCCTGACATATTTTCTTTGCTGTAAAGGTAGCAGTGTTGGAGGCAGCGGGGAAGGCCTCCACCCAGCTGGAAAACATGTCAACACAAACCAATACATATTTCAAATTTCTACAGGGTGGTAACTGTATGAAGTCGATTTGTATTACCTGGAAAGGGCCTTCTGTAGGAGGGATGTGGGATGGCTCTGTTGGGATGGCTTTTCCAACGTTCTTCCTCAAACAGGTGAGGCATGACATTGCCACTCTACCTGCTTGAGAAGCGAACCCTGGTGCACACCAGTAGGCCTTTACCAGCTTGCACATACCTTCCTTCCCAAGATGTGTCAGCCCATGGGCCGCCTCGGCTAGACTAGGAAGGTATGCCTTGGGGGCCACTGGTTTCCCGTGTCCATCTCTCCAAAGTCCGGTGGACTCTTGGCCACATCCCTTCAACTTCCATACTGCTCTTTCCTGTGGGGAACACAAATTCTGCATGTCTATCAGTTTGGATGTGGATACCATGTTCAGTGTACAAAGGTTGGTAGGATGGGTGAAAATATTTACAGGGCATGCGGCCCTTTTCGCTGCCTCATCAGTGCGGCTGTTACCAAGTGACACCGGGTCCTTCTCTGATGTGTGAGCTTTGCACTTGATAACAGCCACTCTGTCTGGAAGCTGAATAGCTCCCAGAAGTCTCCTAATATATGTCGCATGCGCCACTGGTGTGCCAGCCGCCGTCATGAAATTTCGGAGGCGCCATAGGGCTCCAAAATCATGGACTACTCCGAAAGCATATCTGGAGTCGGTATATATGTTGACTGATTTTCCTTGGGCCAGTTCACATGCTCTGGTCAGTGCCACCAGTTCCGCTACTTGTGCTGAGTGAGGTGGTCCCAAGGTTTCAGCTTCCACAATACCTTCTCCATCTACTACTGCGTAGCCTGTGCACAGCTCTCCCGTGTCCGTCTGTCTATGACAGCTACCATCTGTGAATAAGGTTATGTCTACCTCACTTAATGGGCTGTCGCTTATGTCAGGACGTGCTGTGAAGGTCTGATTCAGGTAGGTCATGCAATCATGTTTGTCCTCACCCTCACTAAACTCTGCTTTACCATATTCAGCAACATTCCCATCACCCTCCACCCTTTGTGCCTTGGAAGGCACATGAGGAAGGAATGTGGCTGGGTTTAGTGTGTTGCATCTTTTGATGGTAATATTTACTGGGGCCATCAGCACCAGTTCCCACTTAGTGAACCGTGCTGAGGACACATGACGTGTTTGGGCAGAATTTAGGAGGGCAGAGACAGCATGGGGAGCATGAACAGTTAAATCGTGTCCCAACACTACGTCCTCACTCTTACTTACTAGTTGTGCTATTGCGGCCACACTTCGTAAGCAAGTTGGGAGTGAGCGTGCTACTGTGTCCAGCTTGCCACTGTAGTACGCTATTGGTCGGTTGGCATCACCATGTTTTTGTACAAGTACTCCTGCCGCACACCCACCTGATTCAGTTCCGTACAGTTCAAAGGATTTCCCATAATCTGGCATTCCCAGTGCTGGGGCCTTTGTTAGGCTCACCTTTAGTTCCTCGAAAGCCAGCTCAGATTCCTCAGTATGAGAGACCCGATCTGGCTTAGTTGAGGAAACCATCTCTTGTAGTGGTAATGCCAGAATAGAGAATCCTGGGATCCAATTGCGACAGTATCCACACATGCCTAGGAACGTACGGATCTGATGCTGGGTCTGTGGCAGTACCATGTTCTGAATCGCTTGGATTCTGTCGTCGGTGAGGTGTCTCAGCCCTTGGGTAAGGCAGTGGCCCAGATACTTAACCCTGGTCTGGCATAATTGCAGCTTATCCTTTGATACTTTATGTCCTGTCCCTGAGAGATGCATCAGTAGCTGCCTAGTGTCATCCACTGATGACTCCAGTGACTCAGAACACAACAATAAGTCGTTGACATATTGTATCAGTATCGAACCACTCATGGGTTGAAAGGATTGTAAACAATCATGCAAGGCCTGGGAGAAGATGCTGGGGCTGTCTATGAATCCCTGGGGGAGTCGTGTCCAGGTATACTGTACTCCTCTGTAAGTAAAGGCGAACAGATACTGGCTGTCAGGATGCAAAGGGACGGAGAAGAATGCTGAACACAAATCAATGACTGTGAAATGAGTACAGTGAGGTGGGATTTGCATTAGGATGACAGCTGGGTTTGGCACTACGGGGAATTGGCTTTCAACTACTTTGTTTACCCCTCTTAAATCCTGCACTAGTCTGTAGCCCCTCCCCCCGCTCTTTTTCACAGGAAAGATGGGACTATTGGCCGTGCTGGAAGTTCTAACTAGGATTTCCTGTTGGAGCAATCGTTGGATCACTGGGAATATTCCTAGCTCAACTTCGGGTTTTAAAGGGTATTGCGGTATTTTTGGGGCTATCCTGCCTTCTTTTAAGCGGATCTCTACTGGAGCTACATTTGCCATCAGCCCAGCATCCTGTCCATCTTTAGTCCAAAGGGAACCCGGTATTTGTGCTGTAATTTCAGCTACCCTAGATGGATTTGACTCTACAACAGTGGAATACAACATTAGCCTCTGAGGACTGTCCAGCATATCTTGCACTTCTTGTGCAAGATTTTTAGGAGTGTCTAGGAACACCCCATCGGGAGTGCAATAGATGACACATCCCATTTTACATAGTAAATCTCTACCCAGGAGGTTAGTCGGGGCCGCTGCAGCCAACAGGAAAGAGTGTTTGGTATGCAGAGGCCCGATTGTAACCTCCGCTGGTTTCGTCAGTGGGTAATGTTGTATTTTTCCTGTTACCCCAATTGCTGCTACTGATTTGTTAGTGAAACCCAAGTGAAGAGGAGTGTTGAGAACAGATCTGGCCGCCCCTGTATCAACCAAAAAGGTTTGCCTTACTCCAGCTATATCAACCTTCACCTGAGGTTCCTCTCTAAGGTGTTGTGTTAGTCTAACTGGCTGTAGGATACAGGTATGACCTGTTTCCTATTGTCTGACCTGAGTTGCCCTTAGCACAGTGTCAGCCATCAGATGGGGAGGAGGCATGTTGCGTGACCTGTCTGTCTCCTCCCATTGTCTAGGGGCTGGGTATCTCCGTGTCTCACCCTGGTGAGATTCTCATTCTCGCCTATGTGTTCTGTAACTCCTGGGGTTTCCTGACCTACATTGTGCTGCCATGTGTCCCTCCTTATTGCAGTTGTAGCAAATAATGGGCTTTCTGCCTATGTCCCTGGTGTTTCGTTGGTGTGCAGCTTTATTTGGGGCATTAGTAAGGGCTTGGATGCTAACTATCATCAGTTTGTCAGTTTGCAGTTCCCTGTGCTTCTTAATGTTGCGGTCGTGGTCCACAGCAGATTCCCGTAGGGCATCCACTGTCATTCCACGCCAATTTGGGAAAGAAGTTTGGACTCTGGTTCTCAGGTTTTCGCTAAGCCCTTCCACCAGCACAGAGACAATCAGCTCCCTCAGGTGGGTGTCGTCCTTAGGCTCGGAGACACCGGTGTATTTTGATACCGCCAGCAAGCCCCGGTTGAAATATTCGCTAGCTACTTCACCATCTTTTTGTTTGATAGTGAATATCTTACTATATTCCACTGCTGCAGGAAAATACACTCCCAACTGCAAGTTGATTAGGCAAATATTTTCCTGGTTTATCTCATCATTTATCTCCTTGTCCACTTTCAATCCACTATCCTGAATGAATTTCGGGATGTCTATGTGAGTGGGGAGACAGGCCCTCAACATGATTCTCCAATCCTTGTTTGTGGGCTCATCAGAGTTTCCCAGATCCCTTACAAATTTCCGGCACAGAGCCAGATCTTTCTTAGGATCAGGGAAATCTGAAATGATGGACCGCAGCTCTAGCCGTGTCCATGGGTTTAGCATGGCCATCTTTCTGGTAGGTATCACACCCTCTCTGTCTGCCTTACCATAGGGAACCTCCAGTGTGCGCATAGGATATGTTTGTACCACATCCGCATTACTGGGACCTGCTTGGGAGTCGTCCGTGTCTGTGCTGTGTAGTGCATCCTTACCTGAGTCCAATACTGCGCTGTTGGCATCAGCCGTCTCCTCCTGTGCTGGGGCCTCAACAGCTGGTTGAGCTTTTCCCTCAATCATGTTTATTGCATGGGAGACGGCCAGTGCCAACAGCTGCTCGTTTTCCTCTCGGGTTTCCTTGTAAGGGGATAAGACAGGGTACAAGTTAGCAACGGATACATTATTACTTATGTCTTTCTTATGAGTCATTAACCCCTTCGGCACATATGGGGGTGGGGGAGCTGATTCTATTGTGGCAGCGGTTGCATTTTTATTGTGGCTGATTGCGTCTGGTATTGCCAGACTTCTGATTCCCCATTGTTCCTGTCCTTCCTTCTGCCACAATTTAAGAATATCTATATGCTTCACTCTCTCCTTACGACTGGAGAGTAGGCATATTTCATCTTTTACTGCTGATAAGATTTCTGGATCGAAGCTACCAACACTGGGAAATTCAAACTTGCTGCCTTGTGTCATTTTTCTCCATTTATTTTGGTAAACAACTGCCCGTTCACCGTGCTTCCTGCACACATAATAAAAGCAGCCGATCCTTTTGGCCGGCTTGCTTCCTCCCTAACATGCACGTTATCACAGCGTGACCCGTTATTACCCATAATTACATGAATAAACGTTCACAGCTTAATAGATATCGGTGGGTTATTACTTGTCTGAGAGCTCCCCAACCACTCACTTCTCCACACACTGGCACTATTCCGCACCTAAGCATGAAGCCCAATGTGTGAGGTAATGTTACTCAATCACCAATGCTCTCAACTAGCCGCGCACGTCTAGTTGACCTACAAGGTGCGGCCTAATTTCTCCAGGGCACAACAAACTGGTTTTCCTGTGCCCCCAGAAACTGGATTTCTAAAGTAGCTAATCGGAAACACTGGGTTCCGATGTATCTTCTTGTACCCTCCTAGCGGAATCAGTTCCACTGAAGGGGCAGTTCCTATGTGTACGTCGGCACGTACACCCTGTCCTACCCTGGACTGTCCTACACTGGACTACACTGCGCTTGAGTCGTGCCGTCACACACCCGTTCGCCTCAGTTATTTTTCACACTGGGCGCTAGTTACACCTTGGTCTTATGCTTATTTTTGAAATATTTCTGTACAGAAAAATCTTCCCAGGCCGGTAGCTTTTCACTAGATACTTATGCAGGTATAAATCCCTTATGATATGCTATAGGAATCTATTAAAATAATGCTTGAGTTTGCTTGTTTTTGAAAAATGAACAAAAAGAAAAAAACTTATTTTCTTTTATTAATCACCGCCTTATCCACAGTATATTACTATACTGTTTAAATAAAACTAGTGGTTTAATACTGTTCACCTTTGAGTTCCTATGTGTGCTGCATGTGCAGTACCAATGAACAGCCACGTGTGTACATGCGTTGTTCACAGGCCGCCGATGAAATCGGCCACCCACGTGTTCTATAGTGTATTTGCAAGGTTGCGCTCGAGTTTCGCTATACGCAGTAATTGCGTCTAAATGTGGAATAAATCCCTCAACTCCGTCCGCAAGTTGCGTATCAAGATGCGAAATAAAGCCCGCACTTAATCCGCAAATTGCGTACAAAGATGCGAAAATTTCCTGATGTGGGCACGTGCGCGCGCACCTTGCGTAATACACAATAGACGCTTTACGTTACTGCGAAAGGCCCAGGACTTGTCGCCACGTGGCGGAGTCCCTGGTTTTGCAGTAACTAACAATAAACAGTTATAGTTTTGCACAGAGGGGATCCTCTATGTACTATAATAAACACAGACTCCACGTGTGCGAACCTTATCGCACGTGGTACATATACTGTAATGAACAAGCAAACTCAAAACACTATACCCCGTTAAACTACTTGTGGCAGGCAGAAGTACAGTTTATTAAACACTTAATATGATATGCTTTTAAACACGTGGCTTTCACTTATTGTTCTCCGGGTTCAACGCTAGCACTTCCCGAACCCCGCACCGCCGCGGACCCGGCCTATCCAGCAATGGATAATACTTCCACCCTTTTGCTGGTATAGGTCGGGTCGCCCGCCTGGTACTGAGTTCTGGAATGTGGAGCGGACGGACGAGCCCTCAATTGTTAATGGTGATTAAATATGACCAGAGATACAATAAGTGAAAAGAGCAGGTTACGTAATGTGTCCGTAACCTGCGTACTCTTTATACCTAACTACGTGCGAACAAAACGTAGCACAGCGTAGCGTACCTTTATTGTGTATTATACACCCAAGAACCAATACCTTAATAAGAGATCCCTTCGCAGTAATTTGTCTCTAATCTGCGAATATACCTTTATGGACAGTGTCCGTAATATATCTTTGTCGCAAAATGCGAATAACAGACACAAACCACTGTATAGAAGTATGGAGATAAGAACTCCGTAAAAAGGTTGTATTTAAGTCCCTAATGGACAAAGGGGGTTACAGGAATAGAAAATACAGGTTTAACAGGTAATACAATAGACTAACAATGAATATCTATGTCAGGCTCTGCTAGGGGGAAGGAAACAGATACAAGACACAATCAGCCAACAATATAATAAGGATAAATACCGTTAATTGCAACCGTTACCGTCTCATCAAATATGCAAAGCGTAGTCCGGTCAGAGCTCGCTATCGTTCAGGGATGAACTATAGCCCGGTGGAAGGTCAGGGAAAGAAAGATGTGCCGAAGTGACCGGGCAGCCCTGGGTCACCTATCTTATAGGGTCAGAAGGGGGAGGTCAAAGGCCATTCCCATTGGTCAGAGATCGTATGTCAGGTCCACTGTGATTGGGGGGTAAGATGATACAACTGGTTTGACTAGGTACAGGGCAGTGAACTTTAAGAGTCCTTTGTTTGATGGTTTCGGCGTCAGCAGTGATAAGAATCAGTTTCATCTAGATTCCTTTGTTACATACTTTCAACAGAAACTGTCTCTGGAATATGGATTATGTCCATAACTATCGAGCCGTGTATATTGCGAAATATTCGCAATGACCGGAATACTTCGCACAATGAACGGAACGGAACGGTACTAAACATGATACAGTCAGATGTATGCAGGGCTAACTAAGCTATGTGTGGCGTTCTAAACCTTTAACTATATTTTATTTAGTGTCAGTATGTTATTATGAATTTATGTGTGATAGTATGGCTACTCTTCTGGTCCACTTTGTCACACATACTCGGGTATGGAAACTTTATTTGCGCAACTCTGCGAACCAAAATGGCGGCCATACTAACCTAAAATGGCGTGTGTGTAACTAGACTTTCACAGGACAGTGCATGTATACATACTGTACATCCAACCTTCATGATTTTGGCAGCACAGTCCTGTTGTTCAGGTACTATCTTGCCCAGTGTCCTGTAGGGAGAAATATATGAAGCAAACTCTCTCACACTATGGGGGTTATTCGGATTCACTCGGAAAGGCACAATGAGTATGAAGTTGGGGAAGCAATGTCCACATCTCCAGTGTGGCATGAAAAGGGGGCACAGTACAGAATTGTGTACAGAACTCACATATGTCCACTTTTAATGTGTCTGCCAAAGGATTGCGAACAGAAACCTTTCTTTGTGACACTTACTGTATGTTGCCTTTTAGGGACCCCAGTGTTAAATGTCATGGTACCCAAAAGCCTTATTCCAGCCCTGTCTCCCTAATGTCATTAAAGTAGGACAACGTAAATTCATCCCAGGCACCCAGAGGCAAGTTGGAATTTATTGCCTCCATTCCGTAAAAAACAAGGTGTTACAACAACAGGTGAATTTGGTTCAGACTCACAAGATTTATTGGTCTGCAGTATGAATCAGCATCCCATCCCACTGTCCAGCAGCAGTGGGGGTTGCACTATTGCTTGCTGCAGCTGAGGATGAACGTTACCAGGCAGGAGCCACCCTGTCCCCTATCAGCTGTTGGAGCTGGGCTCTTGAAACAAAGCCGAGTAACTCTGCACCAGCAGTGGGCACTCCGCAGAGCTAAATGAATAAATATGTTTACTTCATTAAGGTCTTTTCTAATTTTTCTTGTGAAATATCACTGTCCTTGCAAAGACTTACTGTTACACACAGGTCGCTTTAGTAATTGCAAAATACTTCATCCATGTGTTCATCATTTTGTGCATGAGCACACCTATGCCTGCGCATGCACCGTTTAGCCTCATACTGTCAATAAAGTTGTATCACAGTTGTGTTATACTGTGCTAAATGTTCTGCTACAAGTGTACCAGTAAAGTACAGTATCTTCCAACCTTCAATATGGATGCTGTATTTAACATTACATCATGCCAATCTTACACAGCAGTACTACTAATATACTTTTAATGATGTTTCATGATGACTACTTAATAAGAAAAAATATTGTCTATGCTATATTATTATGAAGAATAACATATTGCTTAAAATTGCTGATAGGCAGCAGAGGTTCATATGAGCTGTGGACAGGGGATGGTTCTTGAAAGATCCCTGTCAAACACATACTGTAGACTACAGATTGCTAGCAGCAACTGAGGATGCAAGCTCCATAAATATTGCATCTTCTGTGCTTGATAAGTTTGACAAGCAAACAATTTGTTGTCATTGAAAAGGGAAGAGCTGCAATAAAATTGTGATCTATAACTAACGCAGAAGTTTTCAGCTTAGTAATTGCCACCAAGAGTGAACAGCACAAAAAAATTATAAGTAAATGTTACTGCTGGCATGTCTGAGAAATATTTTTATATTGCTTCTTATTACACTATTTTTGTCATGAGAAAATATTCTTAAATAATAGATTTCTTTACGCCTCTGATTTATTTATAATGTGTACTGTATAGTGACTACATTATTTACTGACTATTGTAAATGGGATTTTTAATAATAAAAGTAACGAACTCCAGATACAATGTGCCTTATTCTGAGTCACACTCCATATTTGGCAGCATTTGGAAAGCATATATTTTACTAATGGAATGTTAAAGTGACTATATGCACACCCACCCACCTTTCGCAGAGTCATTTGGCATTGCTAGGATGCTGGGAGCAAAGACTCATCTGAGATCAGCCTCCCTTCGGCATATGCATGACGCCGAAAAGGTCACAGCTATAGCTACACTCACATAATACTTCAATAAGATGACACTCCTCCATGCTGCGGCGTAACTATAGCACCGCAGCCCCCGCCACCGTCGGGGGGGGTGCTGTGCATGTGAGGGCGCCGGGGGCTGCGGTGCTATAGTTACACCCCCCCCCCCCAATCCCCCCCAGACTTACCTATCTCGCTGGTCCCGGCGGCTCCGTTCTTCTGCTGAGGACCACCACAAAATGGCCACCCCCCATATAGCACACTGTTCTCTGAAACTGTCTGCTGTATGGGGGCGGCCATTTTGTGGTGGTCCTCAGCAGAAGAACGGAGCTGCCGGGACCAGCGCGATAGGTAAGGCTGCGGGGGATTGGGTGGGTTTGCATGGGTGGCGGGGCGGCGGGGGGGTGCCTGGCGGGGCCGGGTTGGGCCCCCCCCCCCCCTAACAGCGGGGGGGGCACCCAAAACTTAGCCACGCCACTGCCTCCATGCAAAAGCCCAGTTGAAAGCCACAAGCACCCATTTCATATAATAAGACAGTGTTAGCCAACTATGGTCCTCGAGAGCTACCAACAGCTCACACTTTCCAGACAACCTAGCTGCTGCACAGGTGCACTTACTACTAGCTGAAACATTTTCAAAGATCCACAGGGGAAGCTAAATACTTCACTTGTGATTCTGTGAGGAGATCTGGAATAACATTAACTGTTGGTAGCTCTCGAGGACTGGAGTTGGCTACCCCAGTAATAAGAGAAGCAGAGATTATGTGCCCACAGATACACAATTAGGAATTGAGTCATGCTCACTTTGATACAATTAGATGGAGCTGTATATGGATCTCAGTGTCAGGCAAAATGCATTTACAATAAATAATGAATGTGCCATAAAACATTTTGATTTGAGGTAAGATACGGTATAAAACCAGCCAAAAACACTGAACAAAATATAAATAACACAGAGCATTGCGTCCCTCCTGGAGAGGGTCATTTTGGGAGGTATGCAGTGTTAAGAAAAGTAAAAAAAAAATGTATTCTTGCTAGCTTTTCAATTTTCTACTTAAATTACAGTTTAAGTCTTATGTGTGTATTAAATTATGAAGGGTAGGGAGATATCATAAATTACATGTACAACTATTTAACATTTGTTTTTCAATTAAACATATCAGGCCCAATATAATTGATTGTGGCGTTAAAAAAAATGGGAAAACTCAAAACCCCAAATCTCTCGCCTTCACATCCTATTATGTTTGGCCCATAGTCTGTGTAAAAGTTTTTTCAGATTTCTGGACATTCACCTTATACAGTATGCCATCAGAGCACCATCATGCCCCTTTATAAGCCATCAGAGCCTATCATATATCTCATCAGTTCCACATGTATCCTGCTTTGCTAAGTAAATTGCATGAGAAGTGTCCTCAGCCTACAAGCTGCTTTTTATGTTACTGAAAACAAACTTTAACAAAAAAACAATTGGGCGCAAAACCAAAATAAAGAATGTTCCGATAATTGATTGATTAATTGTACCAATTAAATAGTTTAAATCACGATAATTAAAAAAACTATTAAAGGCTGCACCCAAATAACAATTTGCCAATTGTTCAATTTGAAGAAGATTAATATAGAACTATATACACACAATTGAATTTGTGGTCAAGGGTGTATATAAAAGAGAGCGCCACACGATTGGATTATTCATACAAAATGTATCAGTTTAATAATGTAGCATATGTTAAAAATTATATATAAAATATTGAATCATTTAAATTATATAAACAATAATTTATAAAAAAATAAAAAATAAATAATAAACAAATAAACACACACTTGTTGAGTGGATACAATAAAATGAATTAGTTAATTCAGCATAGACGGCTTCAGAGTTATAATTCATAAAAAACTTTGTATCAAATATAATATCCTATATTAGGAACAGGTTAATATCTCCCTGTTAGGCTCTGGTAGAAATCGGAAAGAAATGATAGGACTCTTAGTGGAGAATGCAAACTTGTGCTGTCTTGGAGATAGGGCGGAGGACCCCAAAAGGGAGAGGGTAAAATGATTGTATTGAAACTTTGGGTCGACTCCGGAAAACCTTTCTATTTATCCAGCAGAATTGGAGGTTGTGTAGAAATCCCACTAATGAGGATATTCTGGCAGCAATAGTATTGTGAGGTTTCCAGGGGTCAAGCTCTTACCACTCTGCTGACGGACTTGCCAAGGATGTAGTTGGTGGTGGGCAAGCCATCTTCTCCCACTCAGCAAGACAATCAGTTGGCAACAATGGTGGTCGGGGGGAAAGTGCTGAAGCGGCTCAAGCTCTGTCTGCCCAGCAACTGTCAGATGACAGATTTGCCGTGGATGTGCAGTGGCACACGCAGGGGGGGGGGGTTTCTGAGTACCCAGAACCCCCCCAGGAGTCTAAGGGCCCTAGTCTGAAAGCTGAGGGTCCCCTCTTTCCAAAGATACAAGAATTTTAAAAATCAGCCCTTGGGAACCGGAGATATCTGACTTCAAAGCAGTGGTCCCATTCAATTCCCATTCGGTACCTTTGATAAAGCTGCTGTAGCGGCGAAACGCGTCAGTAGTGCTGTTGCCCCTTTTCCACCATACCTACTTTGGATTGGAAAATACTTGTCTTTCACCATCATCTTGGGACATTGAAGTCCGCAACTTCATCATTCACCACCCCATATTTCAACACCCAGGTACCTGAGGATAATACCAACTGTCCTATACCCATTCCAGTGGATTTCCGTTATTTGTGCCAACTTGGGCCGACCACGTGGACATCAGGACATTCCAATCACTGTGTGTGGAGCGGTAACTATACCATCTTCTATTCCCCCATCTGGGCCTAATAGGAACGGACTCTCCTTAAGCTGCTATATTGTGGAATTGGGCATACATTTACTGTGCATCACATGCAATTATTTTTATCATATATGTTCATGTCTATGTAATTTTTTTAACCTTTAGTAAAATATTCTGTGTAAAGATCATCCAATCTTAAGTTTTTTATTCCTAGCGCTGCTACCACCCCCCTCTCTTTTTTCGTGGTCCCATTCAAGCCTGTTAATTTCTATTTCCAGTCAGATATTTCAGGTTCTGTCTGACTTAGAGTTTGTCTGAGGGTATATTCCAAAAGCTGGGACTCTCCCCCTTTGAGGGACACTAGACTGCTAGACTGCTCCAGCTCCACACATGTTATATAGTTTTATATTCTCGTTGGCAGATTGCTCTGCCTCCTAAACTCTGATCCCCTAGTCTCCAATACCATTTGGTAGGTGGGATTCTCTAGTATTTAATTCCATTAAAATCTAAGAAATCTATTTCCGGGAACTGGAGATATCTGCAGTCAAGCAAGCTGTCCTCCCACCAGAAAATTATGAATAAAAAGCCCACTCCACTATACACCCCGCCTCTGCATTTTAAACATCCTCTACCACCCTGGAAGTTATGATCAGGGCCCCTTCATTCATCCCAATGCCCCCTTTCTCCCACCCTATCTCCCACCATCTGTGCAGTAAAGGGGTAATTAGTGGAAATTACTGATCCAGGCCCTACATGCTGATAGGTTGACATCAAAGCTTCCCCCACCCCTAGCGCTGGAGGATCGGTAGGGGCCCCAATACATTGCTATGCCCAGGGGTCTACACTGCTGTTGATGCCCCTGTATATGTATTTTTTTACAATTATTATTAATATACATTTGGTCTATATATAATACTTTAACTGACCCGGCATATACTGGGTCACCTAAGTGTCCATCTCCGTGCTTTGCTCCGCCCCTCTGGAAACCCCCTTCTGAAAATCCAGGAGGTTGTATCCTCTACAAAGCCGCAAGAAAACGTACCAGCTACTTGCTCCCAGGGGAGTGCTATACACACGAGGCGGCACCAGGAACGGACACTTACATTCAACAGGTCACATGACCTATAAGTGAATATACCTAAATATACAGAAACTGATCTTGTTGTCCCCTATTTTTTATTGTTTTTCTTTTTCAAATTTTTATTGCTGTATGTTTATTTTTACATTGTTAAATTGTGTTACATGTAATTACATTGGTTCAGTAAAAACGTTGCCACCCATCCACATAGCACAGTCATATCTCCTCCCCCCCCCCCCTTTTTTTTCCAGTTTCTATTATACGGGAGTGACGCCTGCATTATATTGTACTGCAGCTTGGCCCAGTGACTCATTATCTAGTGCCCCATTAGATAACTTAATATCTTCCTATTCTAATAGAACATACACACGGTAAGATATGCACAATTTTTATATTCCATTTTGTTTATAGAAGCAAAATCAAATAGAAAAACGAATGTTTTTTCTACATTCAATGCAGATGTAGATGCGCTCCCATGTAGTGTAAATCAAGTAGAAAAATTGTCTTGGCAACCAAGACTATATAGTGGAAATCTAATAGTAGATAGTGCAAATCTAATGTGTTCACTGCAGCATTCGATGTCCATCTCCTTCCTGAAGCCAGTGTAGATCTATTAGCAAATGGAATGCACATCAAATGGAAAATGAATAGAAAATAGTGGAAACCGAAAAGGAGTAGAAAAAACTTAAGAGCAGTTTGAATAGTCTCTATATAATAGAAATCGAATCGAAGATGGAATCGAATCGTTTGTGCACACCATAACACTGCTACCTTCTATGTTTGTGCATGTGTGAAAAAGAGATTTAGTTTCACTCTCTGCCAGCAGATGGCAGTGTTTTGGAGACTCACGGACACTAGACATATATACTGTATATATATATATATTTATAGATGATTGTACAATTAGGAATCTGAAGAATTCTTTCCCACTGGGTGAAATTCATTGTTTATAAAATGATTAAAGGCAGAAGTCGCTTATTATAGACAGTTTTCCTTGGCTTTAGTCCATGATAACTTTTTTAGCACAAAAAAAAGGTTTATTAGGACCTGTGCTTTCTGCAATGCAATTCTATGATGCTGAATGCTAATAGAACCTCAATGTCCAGGACAGGGGCGTAACTAGTACTTTGAGGGCCCCATAGCAAAATATTTAAAGGGCCCTCCCTCCCCCTTGTCACTACAATGCTGCTTTAAAAGAAAGTGAGCAACAAAGAGGGTGTCAGGGAAAGAGACAGAAAAAGAGAGAGGAGCAAGAAAGAAAGAAAGGAAGAGTGGAGTGGTCAGGAGAGAGTTCTTTATGGAAAATGACGGAATGAGTGATAGAGAGAGAAGGGAAAGCAAGAGAGAAAGGGAAGGCTGTGAAGAGAGACAAAGATAGAAAGGGGGTGTCAGGTAGATAGAGAGAATGTGATAGATAGAGAGAGGGAAGTAAGAAGGGGAGGGGGGCCATCAGGATGTAATTCCCCCCCTCTCCTCACCCTTCAGCACTACCTGTGTACCGGCAGTGGGGCCCCAGGTCTCCGGTCTCTGGCTCCCTCGCAGACTGCTGCCGAGTGTCCTCCTACTGACGTGCACACTGTAGCCGCCTGGGACCTCCATCCCCCGCAGACTGCCACCGTGTGTCCTCCTCCCCTGCACACTGCCGCAGGGGCCCAGGTCTCCTGCTTCTCTGCTCTCCACTGCCAGCCAGTCTCTGCCTCCTTCATATACCCGCCACCCGGTCTCCTGCATCTCCACCCAACATCACTGTGTCGCCAGCTCCAGCTCCTACGCTCTCCACCAATTCTCCTGTTCCTCCGATCTCTGCCGCTCAGGTTTAAATGAACAAATAAAAAAAAAACCCTGACAAGGGTGCAGGGGACAGTCTGCTGGGCCTTGGGCCCCCCCAAGCTCCAGGGCCCCATAGCAGCTGCACCCCCTGCACCCTCCATAGTTACGCCACTGGTCCAGGAGATATTGTAGTATATATGAGAGGTAATTGTGCTTGCCAGAAGGTATGGTTATATAGAATCAATAGAAGATAAACAGGCACTTGGAAAAATAAAATTAATACAAAAAAAAAATAGTCCTAAAAGCTTGTAGCAGTTGTAAGTGCGAACAGAAAAGACACAGCAATTGAACCACAGTAACTTGAACACAGTGGGATGGTGAATCTCTGCTATGCAAAGTAAAGGTGCACAGAAAACTGGCATGCACATAACTAATGAGTCTGTGGTACTGTATGTAGAATACAAGGTAAACAGCAGGCTGATAAACTCTGAGGTGATGTTTCTGAGGTGCAATAAAAAAAGTACACAGCAAGTGGTTATACAGTGTTGTCATTGTCTCTGAAAGAATTCACATCAGGGAAATTAAACATATAGAAACATAGAATTTGACGACAGATAAGAACCATTTGGCCCATCTAGTCTGCCCCTAAATTGCAGATGAACAGATGATAGTGGATACCTGTGAGAGCATACCTCCCAACTGTCCCGCCTATCTCGGGAACATCCTGATTTTTTGGGACATTTCCGCATCCCTCCCGCGGCCAGCAGTGTCCCGCGGCGCACATGTCTATTCCTGCTGCCGATGGGGCTGGGGGCATGTCTGGGCATGCCCCTACAATGACGGAAATGGGGGCATGGCCTCGCGGGAGACGCGAGTATAGGCCACGCCCAAAAATTAGGCCACGCCTCCCGGAAAAAAAATTGCCACGCCACAGGCGTGCTTCTGGGTGTCCCGACTGAGGACTCAAAGTTGGGAGGTATGTGAGAGTACATAAACAGTCATGGATATTAAAGTAACCTCATAGCTGCCTACACTCCTGCAATCTCCCTCTCTCCCTCATTAGTCCTGCAATCTTCCTCATTTCACCTAGCCCACATTACACTGTTATAATTTTTGGGGAAAAGGAATAGAGGAGATACAGAGGCGGATTGGGAATTAAAACCAGCCCGGGAAATATCTTGAAGCAGCCCTAATGTAGGGGCGCCTGAGGCACGCACACATTTTTGGTGGTGTGACCTAGCTATATGGGTGTGTGGCCTATTTAACAAGGCCACTCCCCATTTTCGCCGCTGTGGGGGGCATGGCTAGTGGCTCTCTGAGCTGCTGGCTATGTCCCCAGCCCCTCAGGCTGCAGAATAGGTGCATGGGAGGGGGGACGCAGGGTGGTGTAGAATGCTGGGAGGGGAGATGCAGGGTGGCTGAGGACGAAGGGAGGGAGGATGTACGCAGGGTGGTATAGGACGCAGATTGTGAGGGTGGAACGCAGAGTGACAGAGGATACAGGGAGGAGAGTTGCAAATTGGTGGAGGATGCAGGAAGGGGACACGCAGAGTGGCATTGGTTGCATGGTGGCAGAGGATACAGGGAGGGGGGACGCAGGGTGGCGTAGGATGTAGGGTGACAGAGGGGAGATGCAGAGTGGCATAGGATGTGGGGAGGTGGAGGATTCAGGTAGGGAGGGGGGAAGCAGGGTTTGTTTTCCTGCACCTTGACAAAGGGGCTAGTCCCCGAAACGTTGGACCGCTTGAATACACTTGTTTCAAACACCCATTGAGTGCCGCTGTCTGAGTATATATTTGTATACCATCTGGCTATCTATTGTATCTGGAGGGCACCTGGGGAGCTGTACCTGTAAGCTGGAGTGCCAAGCCGCAACACAACTTCTATATATATATATATATATATATATATATATATATATACAGTCCTGTTTGTCCGGCACTCACCAGGATAAAGAGTTTACTGCCGGGGTGCCTTCATCAATAATGGTATATTCACGGTACCCCCTGGGTTTCCAGTCCAAGGAGAAAAGCGGCACTCCACGGTCTTATAGGTAAAAAGGTTTTAATCCATATAGTGAAACAGATACGTACAGTACATGTGAGTCGACGTTTCAAGACCACATAGGTCTTTTCTTCAAGACTTGTACTACAGTGCAAAAAGTGCTGTGCTGGTGACCAAAAGAAAAGTAAGTGATGTCTTACCTTAAGTAGCAGACCTGTCTCGTGTGTGTAGCGCTCCGTCCCCGTCTGTGTCCTGCGGTCGCGTTTCCGGAAGTGCCGGTGACGTCATTCCGCTGCTGCGTGTCAGTCTCCTTGGCAACTGCCGGACGCTTCTCCCGCCTGACTCATTCAGGGTTTCTGCGCTGTCAGAACAAAAAACAATAAGACCAACTGAAAACAACAAGTTGGATGCGTGTCACATCTAATCAAAAAAATTTTGTCTGCTGCTACGTGAGCGATATGTTATGTTGCATAGTGAATGTAATGAGCCCATATAATAATGTGTGTATGGCCCAAATTAGGACACTTAATTGAATGTGCGATAAGTAAAAAAAAAGTGATACATTAAATGGAGGCATCACGGCTTTTATATGGAGGCAATACTAATATATGTTATAATAGGAGACAGGAGAGCTAATATTATATGTGTATGCTTGATCTAGCACAGAACAATCTGGACCCTAGTCATACACACTATGAAAGCAAACAACAATTCAAATGCCCAATTTTTGATATCTAAAGTCCATGTATCAATAGGTTATTTCTATTAATGCTTGTATGTATATATATCAATTCTTTACTATATGAAGACATTCCAATCTATTTTTTCATTCATGCCTGCAGGTTTTAGAGAATTTAATCTGAATATCCATTCAGATTCTCTCTGTGTTAGTAATTTCCTCCTATTACCTCCTCGGCTTAATGGGGGTACGTGGTCGATAATTTTACATCTCAGGCTGGACAAGTTATGTCCGTATTCCCTAAAATGTTTGGCCACCGGTTGATCTATATTCTCCCCTTTGAGGCAGGCGTTGATGGCTGAGCGGTGTAAGGCCATCCGCTCACGGAAGGTCCTGATGGTTTGGCCAACATAATATTTGCCACATGGGCAAATTATTATGTATATTATGTATGATGATTTACAACTCAAAACATGTTTTATTTTGAACCTCTTCCCGGTGTGAGGATGTTTAAAATCTCTACCGGGTTCCATTGAGTTGCACGTAGTGCAGGATGGACACCGGTAGCACCCGGGTTTCTTTGTTTGAATATTGAATAATGTTGGAGGATCTCTGGGAGTTATGTTGGTTTTCATCAGGATATCCTTTAAATTACGGCCTCTCTTGAAGCTGGGCATGATGGTTTTGTGTTTAAAGATGGGGATGTTTTTGTCCCCTGAAACAATGGGCCACAACGATTTAGTTGCTCGTGATAACCCCTGTGTTGCTGGGGTATAAGTTGTGACAAAGGGGATTCTATTGGAGTTGGTTGGTTTGTCTTGTTTAGTAAGTAATTGTTCTCTAGGAATTTTTAGAACTTCTTCCTTTTGTCTAAGTAGTGTCGGCCTATGGTATCCCCTGCTGGCAAATTTTTCAATCATTTTCTCCAGCTGTGGCTCTAGGTCTAAGGGTTCGCTGGTAATTCTTGCCACCCTAATCATCTGCGACTTGGGGAGTCCCCGTTTTAGGGCGGGTGCATGGTGGCTACTGAATTCCAATAAGGTATTCCTGTCAGTACTTTTATGGTGTACCGACGTACTGATTTTCCCTTCATTCAGTGAAATAGTGACATCTAGGTAGTCTACTTGTTTGTTACTAATATTGTAGGTAAATTGTATGGGGCCCTCTTGCTGATTGATGCCATCGATTACCCGGATCAGCTCATCCTCGGGTCCTGACCAGATTAGCAATAGGTCATCAATATAGCGTGTAAATAAAAGTAATTGACTGCTAATGGTGAAATCTGTAAAGAAAAACTCATTTTCTTGTTCAAACATGTAGATATTTGCTAATGAAGGCGATACGTTGGAACCCATTGAGCACCCCGTCAACTGCAAATAATAACACCCATTGTGCAGAAAATAATTTTTAGTTAGGGTTAACTGTAATAATTCCAAAAATAAAGGGATGTCCAAGGCAGAAAAGTTTACTCTGTGTAAAAAAGCTCTCACAGCTGACAAAGCCTGGCTGTGAGGTATTACAGTGTATAAGTTTTTTACATCCATTGTACACAAAAGGGAGTGTTCTGGTATCTGTCCTAGTTCTTGTAGTCGTATTAGTAGTTGGCTAGTATCCTTTAGATATGTCTTCTGGGTCATAATATATGGCTGCACCAATGTGTCCAGGAACTGTGAAACAGGTTGTAAAAGTGACTGACGTGCTGAAATGATTGGTCTTGCAGGAGGGTTATGGAGATCTTTGTGAATTTTTGGCAGTGTATAAATCACAGGACATACTGGAGCTTCTTGAGTGAGGGTTGTGAGTGTTTTTTTGCTGAAGTGTCCTTGTTGGTGGGCCTAATGGTCCTGGTAATAGAGGAAGCAGGATATATACTGCAAAACACCAGAACGAAGATTGCAGATTTAAAACAGGAACATGAGCAATCGTTTAAAGACAAAAAAACGCATCCCCTGTGGGAAAAGTTGGAAATGCAAGTTGCCCAGTACAAAAGAGAGGTGGAACTGTTCAAAAAGAAGAAGTGGGGTACGGTGGAAAGCGATTATGAGGATGGAAGGGTATATCGGTGGCTTAGTGGTAATACACCTCCTAAATTCAGAGGCAGACAACAACAACGTCCCACCTGGAGAGACCGTCGCAACAGAGACCAATCGAGGTATACAAGCGACAGCGACTTCCAGGTTGAGGACTCTGATGAAAATAATGCAAACACAGCGCTCCCTTTAGGACGGGCAACCCGAGCAAAAACCGGGGGAAAGCCCGCAGTCGAACCCGACGTGGGGGCCAATCGCTCCGAATCCAAAAAGCCGCCGACAAACAGAAAGAGAAACCAAAATTAATATTCAACTTGTCCTCCCACCATCTGACAGGGACTGAAGAAAAGGTGTTGAACCGTGGACTCTCTTTTGTCCCAACCACCCAACATAATGACTTTAAATGGAATGTAGACCTCCATAAATTCGGGAGAACACTGAGGGTTAAAGAATTTTTCCAGAATAAAACAATAGTGAATCCAGACATACATGAGAGCTTTCTACTCAAACATGGCCATTCCTCTTTTGATCCACAATCCCATAATCCATCAATAAAAATCTTTACGCGATTAATGGATGAAACAGTCAACAAATTTGACCAAACCACTAACAAAAAGTGGGGAAATATGACCAAAGATGAAGCTAGAGCTTTGAGGGAGCTTGCAAACAATTCTGAAATAACTATTCGCCCCGCAGATAAGGGTGGGGGCATAGTCCTGTTAGACACCGTGAAATATATTAAACAATTGGATGACCTATTATCCGATGAAAAAACATATAAAAAACTCTCAGGTGATCCGACGAGTGTCTTCAAAAAAGAATTGGATATAGTCCTACAAACGGCCCACCAACAAGGACACTTCAGCAAAAAAACACTCACAACCCTCACTCAAGAAGCTCCAGTATGTCCTGTGATTTATACACTGCCAAAAATTCACAAAGATCTCCATAACCCTCCTGCAAGACCAATCATTTCAGCACGTCAGTCACTTTTACAACCTGTTTCACAGTTCCTGGACACATTGGTGCAGCCATATATTATGACCCAGAAGACATATCTAAAGGATACTAGCCAACTACTAATACGACTACAAGAACTAGGACAGATACCAGAACACTCCCTTTTGTGTACAATGGATGTAAAAAACTTATACACTGTAATACCTCACAGCCAGGCTTTGTCAGCTGTGAGAGCTTTTTTACACAGAGTAAACTTTTCTGCCTTGGACATCCCTTTATTTTTGGAATTATTACAGTTAACCCTAACTAAAAATTATTTTCTGCACAATGGGTGTTATTATTTGCAGTTGACGGGGTGCTCAATGGGTTCCAACGTATCGCCTTCATTAGCAAATATCTACATGTTTGAACAAGAAAATGAGTTTTTCTTTACAGATTTCACCATTAGCAGTCAATTACTTTTATTTACACGCTATATTGATGACCTATTGCTAATCTGGTCAGGACCCGAGGATGAGCTGATCCGGGTAATCGATGGCATCAATCAGCAAGAGGGCCCCATACAATTTACCTACAATATTAGTAACAAACAAGTAGACTACCTAGATGTCACTATTTCACTGAATGAAGGGAAAATCAGTACGTCGGTACACCATAAAAGTACTGACAGGAATACCTTATTGGAATTCAGTAGCCACCATGCACCCGCCCTAAAACGGGGACTCCCCAAGTCGCAGATGATTAGGGTGGCAAGAATTACCAGCGAACCCTTAGACCTAGAGCCACAGCTGGAGAAAATGATTGAAAAATTTGCCAGCAGGGGATACCATAGGCCGACACTACTTAGACAAAAGGAAGAAGTTCTAAAAATTCCTAGAGAACAATTACTTACTAAACAAGACAAACCAACCAACTCCAATAGAATCCCCTTTGTCACAACTTATACCCCAGCAACACAGGGGTTATCACGAGCAACTAAATCGTTGTGGCCCATTGTTTCAGGGGACAAAAACATCCCCATCTTTAAACACAAAACCATCATGCCCAGCTTCAAGAGAGGCCGTAATTTAAAGGATATCCTGATGAAAACCAACATAACTCCCAGAGATCCTCCAACATTATTCAATATTCAAACAAAGAAACCCGGGTGCTACCGGTGTCCATCCTGCACTACGTGCAACTCAATGGAACCCGGTAGAGATTTTAAACATCCTCACACCGGGAAGAGGTTCAAAATAAAACATGTTTTGAGTTGTAAATCATCATACATAATATACATAATAATTTGCCCATGTGGCAAATATTATGTTGGCCAAACCATCAGGACCTTCCGTGAGCGGATGGCCTTACACCGCTCAGCCATCAACGCCTGCCTCAAAGGGGAGAATATAGATCAACCGGTGGCCAAACATTTTAGGGAATACGGACATAACTTGTCCAGCCTGAGATGTAAAATTATCGACCACGTACCCCCATTAAGCCGAGGAGGTAATAGGAGGAAATTACTAACACAGAGAGAATCTGAATGGATATTCAGATTAAATTCTCTAAAACCTGCAGGCATGAATGAAAAAATAGATTGGAATGTCTTCATATAGTAAAGAATTGATATATATACATACAAGCATTAATAGAAATAACCTATTGATACATGGACTTTAGATATCAAAAATTGGGCATTTGAATTGTTGTTTGCTTTCATAGTGTGTATGACTAGGGTCCAGATTGTTCTGTGCTAGATCAAGCATACACATATAATATTAGCTCTCCTGTCTCCTATTATAACATATATTAGTATTGCCTCCATATAAAAGCCGTGATGCCTCCATTTAATGTATCACTTTTTTTTACTTATCGCACATTCAATTAAGTGTCCTAATTTGGGCCATACACACATTATTATATGGGCTCATTACATTCACTATGCAACATAACATATCGCTCACGTAGCAGCAGACAAAATTTTTTTGATTAGATGTGACACGCATCCAACTTGTTGTTTTCAGTTGGTCTTATTGTTTTTTGTTCTGACAGCGCAGAAACCCTGAATGAGTCAGGCGGGAGAAGCGTCCGGCAGTTGCCAAGGAGACTGACACGCAGCAGCGGAATGACGTCACCGGCACTTCCGGAAACATGACCGCAGGACACAGACGGGGACGGAGCGCTACACACACGAGACAGGTCTGCTACTTAAGGTAAGACATCACTTACTTTTCTTTTGGTCACCAGCACAGCACTTTTTGCACTGTAGTACAAGTCTTGAAGAAAAGACCTATGTGGTCTTGAAACGTCGACTCACATGTACTGTACGTATCTGTTTCACTATATGGATTAAAACCTTTTTACCTATAAGACCGTGGAGTGCCGCTTTTCTCCTTGGACTGGAAACCCAGGGGGTACCGTGAATATATATATATATATATATAGTATTTGGTGCTGGACAAACAGCGGCACTCCACAGGATTTTACAAATCAACAATGTGTTTAATAAAACCGACGTTTCGGGGCCATAAATGGAACCCCTTCTTCAAGGTGTATAAACAGTGCAGTAAAGTAAAATCCTACCTTAAATACCGGAGGAATGTATGTGCCTCTCCGTCCGTGCAGGGAACCTGCCTGGGCATCTGTCGTCATGTCCCGTGCTGCTGTGTGCGAGGAGGCGGGTTGTCATGGGAACAGGACGCTGCTGTAGGTTGAATAGGCTGAGGACGCGCTGTTCCGTGCACGGGCTCGAGGCTGTGGAAACAAAAAGAAGTTATAATTATACAGTGTTGTGCACGTAACAGCTAAATAAAGTGAACACAGTGCAATGGGTGATATAAAGATGAAAATAAGGGACATAGCTTTGTGCTATAGTGACTACAGATTACATGAAGTGCTCATGCACGTAAAAGGGTGATCTAGTCGTAAGTGGGCTATCTGATGATGAGGGACAGTCCAGTGTACAAACTTTATCTGGGGGGGCACTGCTGAGGGGAAACTAATATGACATAAAACGTCACTCGTCCATGAATCAAACTAAATGCTGGGATCTAGATAAATAGGTTCAGTGGGAGTCTGTCATTGAGACCATGGGGTTTGCTGCACCCCAAATTAAATATCCATCTAGTCTCTCTCCGCAAAAGAGCTCCAGCTCTGTCACCTCCCAGCTTGTTGATGGGTTCTTGGTCGATTACCATGTGTCTGAGGTCAGAAAGTTTGTGTCCCTTTTCACTGAAGTGCCTCACCACGGGTTGGTCCGAGGCTTCGCCGTTTATGGCCGCCTTTATGGCCGACTGGTGTTGGGCCATTCTTTTGCGCATAGTGCAGGTGGTCTTGCCTACATAGAGGAGGTGGCAGGGGCATGTGATGACATATATTGCATACGTGGAGAGGCAGTTCAGTACATATTTGCATATTTGATGGGTGCTTACAATGTTAAATGCACCCCCACTAGCAACGCAAACCCGAAGTGCAAACCCGAAGCATGGCGAGCGCAGCTAGCCCACGAGGGGGGGCAGTACATGCCCTCTGACCTTTTCATACCCCCACTTTCCACATCAGCGTGGAGTTGATGTTAGATAGTGTGGCTAGCGCAGCGAGGCGAACCCCGCGAGGGCACGCGTATTACTTTACATGTATTCCGCCACGCTTCGGGCTCGCCACACTATCTGACATCAACTCCACGCCGACGTGGATAGTGGGGGCATGAAAAGGTCGGAGGACGTGTACCGCCGCCGCTTGCCACGCTTCGGGTTGGCGTTGATCTTGGGGGTTGTGTTTACAATGGGTGGCCATCTTACATTGTACTGACCCATCAGGGTGCTTGTACAATAAAAAATCGTATACCATTGCATCGTATGCCATTGTATGGCATACGATGCGATGCGATATTTTATTGTACAATATTGTGTCGCATCGCATACCATATTAACTGTTATGGTATACGATGCGATGGGCGCCGTGCTAGGAAACAAGTACCAAGGCTTCTAATAAATTATAAATTACCTGCTTGTTGCCAAGGGGTTAATGTCCGTTGCCAAGGTGGTTAATGTCCATTGCCAGGGGTTATTGCTTGTTGTCAAGGGGAGTTAATGTCTCTTGCCAGTGGTTCTTGCTCGTTGCCAAGGGGTAAATATGCATTGCCAGCATATTGCTTGTTGCCAACCGGTTTATATTTGTTCCCAGGGGTTAATGCTCATTGCCAAGGGGGGTTAATGTCCATTGCCAGGGTTTCTTGCTCATTGCCAAGGGGGGGGGGTAATGTCCATTGCCAGGGGTTCTTGCTCATTGCCAAGGGATTAATATGTGTTTCCAAGGGGTTATTGGATGTAGCCAAGTGTAATGCTCGTTGCCAAAGGGAGTTTATTTCTGTTGCCAGGGGTTCCAGCTCGTTGCCAAGGGGTTAATATGTGCCCGGCCACCTGCCTGTCAGCTGCTGCTGCCCCTGCCTTCCCCTGCACAGAGAGAGACAGACGCTAGAAGTCATTTTTCACTTCCAGCGTCTCTGACAGGGAGCACAGCCCGGCAGCGTTACCAGGAAGTGCAGAGCTGCGCTTCCTGTCAGACGCTAGAGGTGAACTATCACTTCTAGCATCTGTCTCTCTGTGTGCAGTGGAAGGACAAACAGGGGGAGGCAGGGGCAGCCAGCCGGACACATAGGCTGCCGGTGCGGCAGCTATTGGAGTGAGGTGGGGACTCGGAGCGGAGGCCAATCCGGCACTGCTGGCGGCCGGAATGACCCGTGGCTGTGAGTAACCAGACCGGCCGGCAGACATGACAGGCCGGCCCGACAGAGGGTGGATTGGGCCGGCCCAGCGGGATTTCTCCCGGTATCCCGGTGGCCCAATCCGCCCCTGAGGAGATAGATACATTTACATTGAGCACCATTTCCCAGCACTTTAGCAAGTATAGTAGCTCTTTCTAACTGCTTTGGGGCCCATTTATATTTGGATATAAGTCATTTTTACAAGATTCTACTCAGATGTAGCAGTACACACCCACGCTTCTAGGTGCAACGTTCACAATCTCTTTTCACAATCTCTTTTCACAATCTCTTTTCACAATCTCTCCATATATGGAACTAGACACGCCCTTTGGGTTGGGCATGACACGCCCCCTCAATGGGGCACTTTGCACTTAGGCCCACCCTCCAGCCATTCATAAGCGGGCATCAGTAATTCTCCACTCATGATTGGCTGGTGGGCAGGCCTTCATTTCTACTTCCAGTTTTACTATCTCTATTTAAATTATCCACACTCTTTGCCCGATTCAGACCTGATCGCTGGGTTGCGAGTGTTCAGAGCCCAGAGATTAGGTAAATCCCCCGATTGAATTAAATAAGCCAATGGGCACGGCTTTGAATGCGATGTAATAAATCACCCCCAAATGCAGCCCCTTGGAAGCTGACACTTACTTTCCTCCCAGCGACCGGGAGCTGCCTTTGTTTCCTGGGGCATTGCCAGAAAATGCTGGTGTTATGCCCCCAAACTGCCAAAGCCTATCAATAAACTTGCAAATGGCCAGTGACGGCTTGTGCATGTGCTCTGCATACCATGTGCATGTGTGGTCTTTCGATAATCACAAATTTGCAGCCCGGCGATTGGGTCTGAATCAAGCCCAATGTCCAGGCTTTCTCCAACTCCTTTCATCACTTTGTGTCTATCTAATCCTTTATTGTGCCTCTTTGCCTCATCTATCCTTCCTCCCTATACTCTTCTTCTGTGTCCAGTCCTCCCCCCTGCTTCCTTTCCCTTCTCCCCATTTCCTCACTTATTCCCCACCATCTCCCTACTATACCATGACTAAACTCTGCTCCCTTCGCATTTCCCTGTAACCTCACCTCCATCCACATCACACACAATTCAGAAGCCAATACCATCCCTGCCCTCCTAATCTCATTCATGTTACCCCCATGAACTCTCCTGTGCACACTGGAGTGCCATACAGTATCTATAACAAACTTGTCCCTACCCATGACTTTTTACCTCCCACTCCCTGATTATCCTAGCCATTACTGAAACTGGATATCCCATCTATCCTCCAAGCACTCCTACCAACTAATATATTCAGAACCACCACTTACATTCTCTACATTTGAGGTTCATGCTATATGCCTCTTATACCCTTTTCACCTTTAAGTAGCTTTCAGTTACCATCCCACTGGTTCTCCCTCTTAATTCCTTGAGTTTATTTCCTGTCTCCCTCATTTTCTGTCCTCAGATCTTCCTTCCATTATATTAGGTTAAATCAATTTCTCAAACAATATCCCCACAGAATCTTCTGCCTTTACTCCATACCCTCATGTCATAATTTGGTCTATTCCAATGGTCCTCTTGTATGGGCTTAATGGGCACTTGCCCAGGGGCCCCAGGTGTATAGGGGGAGAATCCCCTTTTTCCAGGGATACCAGAATTTTGAAAATCGGCCCTGGGGAACTGGAGATATCCAACTTCAAAGCAGCAGTCCACATCCGACCTGTTAATTGCACTTCCCAGTCATATTTCTCAGGTTCTCTCTGACTTCGAGTTTTTCTGAGAATATATTCCAAAAGCTGGTACTCTCCCCTTTCTGTCAACACTAGCGACTTGTCTCATACCCAGAACCAGAGATATCAGCCTTCCAGCAGCCGGTCCCTGCTCCAGCTCCAAACATCTGGTGCACAGTTTTATATATTTGTAAATGGATTGCTCTGGCTCCTGATGTCTGATCCCTAAGTCCCAAGCACCTCCTGAAAGATGGGACTCTAGGTTTTTATACTAATGAATACTAAGAAATCTAGCTGCCCTTCCACTGGAAAATAACAAATATTAAGCCCACTCCATTATTCAAAAACCAATTATATACCCTGTAGGAGTATATATAAGGGCGCCTGTTATATGAGTGGTTTCTCAAAGTTGCTGCTTGGTAACAGGGGTAGTCAGTCCCTGTTAGGGCTGTCACTGGGACAGATGTCGTAAAAAGAAAAAAGTGGAAAGCAGCGCTGGTACTACAATGAAGAATTACACAGTTAGATAAAATTTAATTAAAAATGTATATAAGTAAGGTTTAAAACATTGACATATACATTTAAATACAATAGGCAATGAAATACAATATATAATAAAAGGGGAAAATGCAAGAGGGGTATCTCACTCTCAGGATGGACGCTGAAGTTGGTTCAATGATGGGTAAGTGCACTTTGCCCAATGAATGGTATCCAAAAAAATCACTGCTCCAAGATGGATTAGAAAAAGGGTTACAGGTCCTCACAATGTATGCGGAAACTTGTATCTTTTTAGCCGCTGGAGGGTTCTGTGAAGATTTTTCTTTCGTGCCCAATGGTCCTCTCTAGTTGAAGCGGGGGCACCACAAACCGCTGGAGGGTGGAGTGGGCAACAGAAAGTCCCGTGTGGACACTCCTTAGATGGTATACGGAGATCAATCCACTTTTGTTAGGGAAAGGAGTAAATGGGTGGAGCCTCAGTGGGTGCTTGAACGGATGTCCCCCGATAGTATTGGGGTGCCGGTGCTGGTGATGGTGTACAATTGCACCTGGGATGACACCACTTGGCAACTGGCCACAATGGATCTAGTTATTGGATGCTCCCCCTTGGGATGGGGAGGGGATGATGATGTCCGTGTGCCACTAGTGGTTTAGGCACCTTGGTGGCCACTTTAGTGGCAATGGGTCCTCTGAGTCAGGTGGCTAATTGCAGAGGCTCAGCTGGAGGACTCCTATAGAATGTCCAGAGCTCTTGGAAGTGGGAGAGCAAAGATCAGTTCCCCAATGGGATGCAGGGATATGGAGGTCAGTGAGTGAGGTAGCTAGCAGTCCAATCCTGGAGGTACACCTGACGCGTTTCGCCACTGGCTGTGGCTTTTTCAAAGGTGCTTGGAGCAGTGGTTTTTTTGGATACCATTCATTGGGCAAAGTGCACTTAACCATCATTGAACCAACTTCAGTGTCCATCCTGAGAGTGAGATACCCCTCTTGCATTTTCCCCTTTTATTATATATTGTATTTCATTGCCTATTGTATTTAAATGTATATGTCAATGTTTTAAACCTTACTTATATAAATTTTTAATTAAATTTTATCTAACTGTGTAATTCTTCATTGTAGTACCAGCGCTGCTTTCCACTTTTTTCTTTTCACTCCATTATTCAACACTCCCCTGCGTATAAAACACACCCTACCTCCCTGGAAGTCATTTACAAGGGACCCTTCATTCAGCTCAGTGACCCCTTACACACATTAGTGTTCTCCCTCCCACCACCTGTGCAGTAAAGGAGTAATTAGCAGAAGTTACTGCTCCAGGTCCTACATGTTGAGTGGAAGATAGAGCACCACCCGTGGGACATTAAAGCTGCTGCTGATAGCAGGAGGGGAGAATGGTTAAGGGCCCCAGTGCATTGCTTTGCCCAGGGGCCCACACTGCTGTTAAGATGGCCCTGCTCTTGACGGTTACATGTGAGTGGACACTCACTTGATTGCCACTTGATCACCATTGTGACATATTGTCAGCTCTGGAGAAATCTGTGTTCCCGACTTAGACCTTGGTGGGCCAGCGGAGGGTGCTGGAAACTGGATACTCGGGGGTTTGATGAAACGGGATGACATATACTGGATAGCAGACAGTGGCACTCAAGGAAACATCTGGAACAGAGGGTTGGAGGAGATCAGGAACAGGGGGCGTGTATTCTACCCCTCCAGTGGACTTCGCCAGGGAGTCCCACAAAGAGCTTTGGACTTCGCTGCGCCTGACAAGCAGGTCACAGCCTCCTGCCCTGGTCCTCTGAACACAGCTGATTGGTAACTGGGGTACACAGGGAAGTGCACACTGGAGATTTTGGGATCCAGAGATGTTGGTACTTCAGCCTGGGAGCTGGGGATACTGGTATGATGGTCTGGGAACCGATGGGAACAATCAGTATGGGAACTGATGGAAACAATCGGTCTGGAAACCAATGGTGACAATTGGTCTGGAAACCGAAGGTGGGTTGTGGCATAGGAGCCAATAGGGACCTCTGCTTGGAATAGCTGGATGGAGCACATCTGGCAGATGAAGGGTTATCCAGGGAGCTGACTAGCAGCAGCAGCAGGTGACAGGTAACGCTGGAGCCTTAGAATGCTGACCCAGGAGAATAACACACAGGGAACAGACTAGTTGTTCAAGTAATGTTGGATTGCTTGTAGCCTTGCTTATATCCCCTTTGCCTCCATGTGATTGGCTGCAAGCCGCAGTATCAATCAAACCAGGAAGTACCTGTACACACATTGATCATGTGATCAAGGCACTCATTCTGATTGACCTGCAAAGATGCAAAATTTGCAGCTTTGCGGGTCATCCAAATGCTGTCCTTCGCCCACACAAAGGTCTGCCCACCGACCGCACACATATTGCACCCGCATAAACACCCATTTGCAGCTTGGTTGTGGGGCAGAAATCATTTGATGGTCGCCTACCACCAAATGATTTCTATAGTGCTCGCAGACCTAAGACACCTCTCTGGTGTCTTAGCTCTGTGGCATCCCTGTACGAAAAGAAGGTGGGCAGCTGATATCCGCTGACGTCAGCTGCCTGCCCCCGCACCGGCATCACAGTAATATTAACATGGGTACACCCAGCAATTTCATGGGGATGCCCATGAAACACTTGGTGTACCCATGGGAGCTACCACTTGCCGCCGCCCTATGCCCCTCGCCCACACTGCTAGGTTAAAAAAGGACGGTGAATAAGCAATCTGCCATGCTCACACAAAGCAGCTGCACATGCATATAAAAGTTTATGCCCATGCGCAGTTGCAAAACATCACTCCCCTTCGTAAATGCTCAGGGGAGCATATGAATCAGAATCAGGGCCCAAGCGCAAAGGTCAGAGGATCAATTCATGCAGGTAAACTATTGAAGCAATTCTGTCAGCTGGCTACAGGTGTCATGGCAGCACCCATGCAGCGTGGGACCAACGTAGGATCAACAAGGGATGGTTATTAGGCCCTGAGTGACAGCTGGAGACATCTTGCCATGGATTGCGTCCGGATATAACATAGACCACAGGCCTGCACCAAAAGACACATCAGTGTGAAAATAAGAGATGCCGAGATTTCTGACAGATATCTGATTAGTCGCAGGTCTGCTCACACAACCACACTGCAGCCACAACTACATTTAATTTCTTTCTCTCTCATGCCCTGGTCAAGCCACTTTCATGTACGATGCCTCCCTTACTTCTGCTCTTGACTCTTTTGCTCCAGTGATCACTCCTCATTATTGCAGATCAACACCTCAACTATGGCATTCCAAATACACTACAACCACTGAGCGACAGAGGAATAAATAACAAGCTAATGTCACCTTCGCCCATAACAAATTTATGCTCTTATACTAAATTACTGTCCTTTTAAACTCTAAAATGTAATCTCAACTTCCATCCCCACTCCCTGCCCTTCACATTGCCACCTATCTCACATCTAAGCTTATACAGTATGTCAGGACAACTTCACATCTCATCTATTCCAGACCACCACTCCACATCTATCTTACCTGACCTCTTTTCCCCCTGTACCTGTAGATGAAGTCATTAATCCTGGTCTGGTCCTCCTCTTCTTCAACCTCCCTCCTTGGCCCTATTCCCTCTTCCTGCCTGTTCCACTAACTCCCTCATTCTGCCTGTTCCCATCTTGACCATTTACTCAATCATCATCCTCATTTTGCCTTTAAGCATGCCATTGTTTCCCCATTCTTAAAAATCCTAATTCTCCCTCCAACTACCAAAACATCTCTATTCCTGTTGCCTCCAATTGCCTTGGGCGTATTGTCTTCAACTGCTTTACCTCCTTTATTTCCTCACACTCCTTGATTTTGTCTAAGTAATGATAGTCTATGAGCTAGTCGTTTGCCTTGTCTGCAAAGTCAATCTATGTTATGCAATCTATGCAATGCAATCTATGCTAGGCAATATTGACTAAGCAGGAGAATAATAGGGAGATTTTGGCAAACCTTCTAGGAGATTTTGATTATCTAGTCAAAATCTCCTGCCAAAATCTCCCAGTGTGCACACCCTGACTGAGCTGATCATCTTTCCACCCTTATAAATTACTTCACCTAACACAACCTATTGACAGCATCTTTTTTCCCTCATATTTGGTGATGAATTGTTGGTGGGGGCCATTTGCAGGGATTTGTTTGGCTAAATCTCACTCAAAATACACTAAGGATGTTCTTATTAAATCAAGAGAAGTGGAATGGAAAGAAGAGATGTTCCATGTAACAGAGAGTGCCATTAAAGATTCCCAATGTTAGGATCATAGCTCAATTGAGAGTGAGTATGTGTAAGGTAGGACTGGGTGTGTGTGAACCCGGTTGCCGTAACTCTATGGTCCTGCTGGCCTCCTGCAGGCTAAGGCTTCGCCAATAACAGCCGCGTTCAATGGAGCTGGTTATGACGGCTCCACCTGGTCTTTAGTGTGACAAGGTGGCCTGCAGGAGATAGAACACATGGCAAAAAGGATGACCTGGCAATCACACACAGTCTACCAAAATGCAGGGAAGAATAACCCCACGGGTGCAACAATGCATAGTGGTGGTACAGTATATAACGCAATATAAATACAACAATGCACAGAGGTGGTTTGTAACACAAAATCTCCAGACTACTGCACAGGGCAGGAATGACCCCAAGAAGTCAAACCTGATCCCTAGTGTGAGTTTCTGCAACAATGCAGAGATGGTACCAAATAATATACTAATAGAAGAAGAAGCTGTATTATGGTGATACTGCAGACAGATCTCAGGGGACTGCAGCGCAGGCAGACAGGACCGCTGACTGTGACCAGGAACACTGATAGTGTAGCACAATTCAGGCTTGGGGCTCAGGACGCTCAGCAGGAGTGCTAGCTGGAGTACACCGGACTGTAACAGGTCTAAAGCAGGATACAGACAGGGCTGAGACAGAACTGACTTGACTGAAGCAGAACACAGACTGAACACACTGAGAACTCTGACTAGGCAGGACAGCAACTCAGACTGAACTGGGGACTATAACTGGCAGGGTTGTATAGGTCATAATGCCTTATGAAAGCCTCAGGTAATCAAGGCAGCTTTACACAATCCAGCCCAGAAGGGCTAACAAGGTCAGACTTGTGCATACATTAATTCACAGGAGATAGGGCTGTTATGGCACTGGCTCACCACTGGAGGCCAACAGGGAGTCGATACCAACACAGATTGAAATAAACCCATTACAGACAAGACAGATATGAGTCATAAATGATGAACAGTATGGTATGTATTATTACCCTGCTGATGATGTTTGGTTGATGAGTGATATATCCCTATCCATATGTGCATAAAGAGACTTAGATGTTACATAGTTACATAGTTACATAGTAGGTGAGGCTGAATAAAGACTTGCGTCCATCTAGTTCAACCTATGTTTATAATAGTTTATCCCTTGTTGTATAGTATGGATGTACATTGGCAGCAGTTTTTACTGAGTTTCAGTACACTCTCTTACGCTATTTAGGGGGCCCCGAAACGTTGTCTATCCTGCACATGGTTTAAATATCCTCACCGTCAACCACTACTAAGTATCCGAGTGCCGCTTATTTTCCTGTGTCTATATCGTTGAGGCCTCATCCCCTCTTGTTGCAGGGAACCAGGGCAAGCAACAGTGGCTTTCACCCCTGCAGTCCTGAGTGCTGGTCCCTAAGCGTGGTGACCGCCGCGAGCCCGCGAGGGGCGGCGGTACGCGTCCTCTGACCTTTTCATACCCCCACTATCTATGTCGACGTGGAGTTGAGTTTAGATAGTGTGGCGAGCGCAGCGAGCCACCGAGCCCGAAGCGTGGCAAGCGCAGCGAGCCCCACGAGGGGACACGGATTTCTTTACATGTATTCCGCGTCCGCTCCCCACGCTTCAGGCTCGTATTCCGCGTCCCCTCACGGGGCACGCTGTGCTCGCCACGCTTCGGGCTCCAATGCTCGCTGCGCTCGCCACACTATCTTAAATCACCTCCACGCCGACGTGGATAGTGGGGGTATGAAAAGGTCAGAGGACGCGCACCGCCGTCCCTCGCAGGCTCGCTGCGCTCGCCACGCTTCGGGCTGGCGTTGGTAGTGGGGGTGGCGTTGACAATGGGGGTGCATTTAACATTGAAAGCACCCATCAGGGTGCTTGTACAATTGAAAATCGCACCACATGCCATTTGCTGCCATGCAATGCTATGAGATATTTCATTGTACAAGCACTCCTGTTAATTTAACATGAATATTGCATTGCATCGCATTGCTACGAAACAAGTACCCAGTTTTCATATACTTACTGTACCCTGATATTGTTTCCTTGGGATTAAACCTGTGCTTGTTAAATAGTTTGATCAGTGTTTGCATACAGTATCTGCGGGTTTGGGGGCCCTAACTGTTTCAAGCAGCTGCATAGGTTTAGCATTTGCGCCTTGGGTATCTGATTTTGCTGTTTTTTAGAAATTGGATAGGGCAGTCATTGAATTTCCCAATTAGAAAGTCAAATTGGTAGAAGGCCGCCCTGTATTACTCTAGATAAAATTTCTTACTGAATTTGTTGACTGTGAAACTATGGCAATATGACAAACACCCTATGTTTGAATGGATGCTATTACAACACTCCATGGATATCTTAATCACATCTAAACATACTGTAGCATTGTCCTTGTAGCACGCCTGTATATATGTTGTTAATGATACAGACAGAAATTGTGACATAGCTTTTCTTTGGTGAATTAACTTAATTATTCTACAGCTGACAGTGGCAGTAATTAGTTTAAGATTATAATACACGGTATCTGTTAAAGTATAATGACTCTAATCTATGAACTACATAATTAAAAGGAATAAAAACATCCCTTTTTACACCTCATTACTTTATTTTCTTTGAAAATTGTTGAATACATACAGTCTATCTATTGAATGACAACTAGATCTAGAGATAATAGGTCATAAAAGCAGTTAATCAATTGTAGTCCAAATACATACTTTTTCTCATTTTTCTATTTAGGGAAATGTTTATAAGATCTTAAAATATCGTTATGGACTTGAAATATTGATTACAGTGAGTGTACACAAGAAGCCTGAAATTGACCTGTTTTGGGAAAAAAGTACGGATGTAAAGATTTTAATTATACTCAAAGCAATGTACTTGTGGCATAAGTCAATGCTCTCAACTGTAGTTCAATGGAAGGAAAAGTAACAATTATTGCTTTTTAATGTGTACAATCCCTCGATATTGACTGTGGTATTGTCGTCACAGTTCATTGAAGTGGGTTTAATGAAATTGCTGTTTGCTTCTATTTGTTTGTAACACAAATCATTTAATTAACTCAGAGGAAAATAACATTCAGTGATTATGGCAAAGCACTTGTCCCTTCTCCAGTTTGATCTTTCATATTACAGTCCCATTTCATGCCAATCCTCGCAGCAGAGGGCATGGTGGGTGTAGTATCAGTCCAGTGATTGCTTGGCCTTATATCAAGCCTTCTTCTTATAATCACTTAGAAGACTAATTAACAGAGTCCTCATTTGTATTTTCAGCAAGACGTTTCTTAACGAGAAGGGAATGAGCTAAACAAGAGTTGCTAATTGGAAAATTAGGTGTAATAGCATTAACTTATATAAAAAAAGCCAAGCTGCCACTCTTTAATAATGTAATCCTGCTAAATGTGATCATTGCTTTGTGTGTGCCTGTTCTCCTGCACCTAACATGCAGGATCTTTAACCAATTCCAGAATAATATTGATGAGTGTTTCTGGCACCATGTCGCCTGTAACCATATTTTGAAGAAGATTTCGTCCTTCTGATCTTCCTTTTTCAGAACACATGGCTTTTTTCCATTGCTTCAAAAGAAAACCACCTTTGGGGAGAAATAATGAAAATAAATATGTTTAATTTTTTTTTGGTGTCAATACCGTACAATACAATTTGTAGGGAGGCAATTCTACATTACACAATCACCTAAAAATCATTGAGGATGAGTTAAGAAAAATCATTAAAACTATATAAGGGAGATATTTGTCAATAAAATCATACTAACAAGAGAGGTTCAAAGTGAAAATGTCTCCAATTTAATAAAAGAAAAACAGGTGGTAGCTTTTTCAGTGAATACATTCAACTAAATAAATTCAAAATAGGAAATGGTTCTGGAGGAGAGAAATCAATAATAATAATAAAAAAAGAGTATGGGATAATATTAAGAAAATAGGTGTAGGAGATCAAAGGCAGCAACTCTATACATCTATATTAAAATAAAATCAAACAAAATAAAATTAAAATAAAATAAAAAATCAAAAGCATTCCACTCCATAAAAGTTACTTTATTAGATTTGTCTGTATTGCAAATGTAATTTACTGTATACAGATTGTTCCATTTTGAATCCAATTGTAAACATTATGTGGGGCATGATGGTAACACTGGCTATTCCGCAACAAACACCCAACCAAAGGTGAAGTATTAAGGTTGTGGGGATGTTTTTCATCTGCGGACACGGGACATCTTGTTAAATCTGAAGGACCGATGGATGTTGAAAGATACATGGAATTACTGTAAGACAACCTGCTTCAGTCTACTAGAAAAGTAAAGCTTAGGAGAAAGTTTACCTTTCATGAAGACTTATCCCAAGTATAAGGCAAATGCAATGCTGGCACGAATGAACAACAAAGAGATGAATCCTTCTACAATGGGTAATTGAACGGTCAGACTTCCTTTTTCTACCGAGAGTCTGTGGTAGTTAAAGGTGGGTTGAGCCAGTGGCAGGGTTGCATCTGCCCTTTGAGCTGGTATACATTTAGGCATTTGAAGGTGCTTAAAACAAAAGTCAGACAGAGAAGCCACAGAGCATGTGCAGGCCTGAGCGCAAAGGGGTGTGCGTGGCTTAGACCTGGTGTCTATTTACTACTATAAAACAATTCTACTGAGACTATCTTGAGGTTGACATGCTCATTAGATGGGTGCTCTCTCACTCAGGTCACTTATTTAGTGATGACTGTGTCTGCATAGGCCTGTGGATATTATAAAATAAAATGGTGCAAAGAGCAATTAGACTTCCCTCATACAAAATTGTAGGGGTATTCAATTGTCCTTGATAAATCGAAATTTTTGCCTGTTTTCTGCTTTGGGCTAGTCCAGTGGTTCCCAAACTGTGTGCCGTGGCTCCCTGGGGTGCCTCGGGACACTTGCAGGGGTTGTCCCAGGTTGGTTGTTAAGTACCAATTCAAACTATTTTTGGTAATTATTTACTACAGTGCTTCTGACTAGAGAGGAGGCCCAGACGGAGTCTTCTACTCAGTAGAAGTGCCTCTACTGGCATAAATTTCTGGACTGGAATACGTACAAATGACTGGTGGTCAGAAGACTGACAGCGACATCCAATAATGAAAATCACAACAGGGGCTGTGTAAATAGAAGGATAAAAAGAAAGAGAGCTCTTGACTGATAGGTTAGCAGAGCTCAGGAGAGCGCTGCTTATGTGGTGCTACATGATTTGATGCTGGGTCCTTCAGTGGCATGAGTCACTGGGGAACCTGGCATTCAGGGAAAGGAAGCCCATGTGTATACATGGGCTTCCCTCAGTTCGTATAGACTGGGCTTTTGCAGATTTTTTAAACCATAGATTGCCTAAATGGAATGAAGAGGACCGATGTACGCCGGATGGTAAGTATAATATTGTTTTACAGGTAACATGTTGGAATTTCTACTGGACAAAGGGACCAAACCTATGGGATCAAGACAGGTTAGTATGGATGTGTAAAGTATGTAATAAATGTGTACTTTATTTGTGTGGGTGTAAGTTATTGTGGTATTGGTTCTATAGTGGGAAAACAAGTCTCAGTGGGCCCGTTAATGCCATGCATGCTACAACTCGTAGTTCTCCAAGTCCCAGCATGCGGAAAAGGCTTGCAGGGTCTTGTAGTTCTATTACAAAACACAATATTGATTTTTTTTACACTTTTATTTAACCATTTACATTCCATCAGCACAGCATCCACTGCCGAAGGATGCCTGGGACAGCCCTGGACTGACCAGCCACGATGTCATGTTTTGGTAGGGGCAACTTATATAAAATGTCCCCCCCCCCCAGCTGTGGCATGGCACCACTGGCTGTTGGAGCCCAATGCTGGTTATAAAAAGGGGGGGCCCTAGTTTTTCGTCCCCACCATCTTTTTGTAACCAGGACCAGTCCAATTTAATTTTTTCCCTGTATTTCCGCAACCAAGACTGGCTCAAAAAGCCTGAGACTGGTTATCCTCATGGGGGCGGACCCCAGGCTGGTTTTTTGTTCAATTTTTTTTTTAAACAAAAAACCTTCACACAGATCTGACTGATCCGTGCAATGCTTCAGCTTCGTATGTATCTGAACACAAAACAATCGGGTGCAAACGTGATCTAACTTACTAAACTCTAACAATTTAAATAACAATAATAAATATTTTAGTTAATATTTTCACTAACTGGACAGATTTTTTTTATATAAAAATGTGTATGTGGCTGCTCCCAATAGCAATCTGGGAGTTGCTCAACTGAACATAATAGAAATAGATATATTATAACTACATGGATATATAAAATGTAATCACATACAACAGTATTAATAAAAAATATGTATATGCACCCCCAATAAATTGTTTTGAATTATTATAGAATTACTGAAGCCAAGTCCTGAAATATTAATTGATAAAGCTCCACTGTGTCAATAAAGTGTCAAATGCTTAATTCTGATAAATAGGTATTCTCACCCTAGTTGGTAATTTGCAGCTAAAGTTCCAGACTGTGAGGATATAAATTTGTACACTGTGTGTGTTGTTACTTAGCCACTTTGTTCTTTAGATGAGATCCAATATACAATTGAGAATATGGTGACCTCCATATAATTGCACAGCTACAGCTGTTAGTATGGGATGCAGTTAAAATCCCGACCGCCGGAATCCCGACCGCCGAAATCCCGATACTTTCTCCCTCCGTGGGTGTCCACGACACCCCTGGAGGGAGAATAAATTAGCGTGCCGAGCGTAGCGAGGCACCTGGCCCGCTGTGTGGCGAGCGCAGCGAGCCTGCAAGGGGGGGCGATCCACGTCCCCCCCTTGTCGGGATTTTGGCGGTCGGGATTCCGGCGTCGGGATTTTGAACGCCGGGATCCCGACCGCCGGGATTTCATACTGAATCCGTTAGTATCGTGCTGTTCACAGCTAATGTTCCACCTTTAAATGGTAAGACTTGTATCCAAACCAACTGGAGATGTCCAGCAGCACAGGAACCAGGGTTTACGGATGGCTGTAGCTGCACCCGCATGGCAGTCCGCCTGTTGACGGACTGCCGATGATGAATTTTGACAGGACCAAGCTGTCTGTATTTGGCTGTTGGGAATACTCGGCACATAAATGTGAATCACTTCCATCGGAAAATAGGAATCCTGAGACTACGGCAGCTTAGTAAATTAGCTGTTTTTTTCAGTTAGAATTTTTGGACATATCATGGCCGATCCCGGTTGAACGCGTTAATACCGCAGATCGTCCGTGATCGGCAGGCTTGCTAAATTTCCCCAGTAGTTCTATATACGTAAAGTACCATCAGAAAAAAAAAAAAAACACACAAGTATTAAATAAGATCTGGAAATTTCTAAGTTTGTGTCACTTTTATAACCTTTTATTATACACCACATAACATATCTTGTTGCAACTTTAACCATACAGTATCTAAACTAAATGATTAGTTAATAAACTAAGCACGTTCTAAACGTATTATTTTCTATGTACCTTGATGAAGTCTGCAGCAAATAAGCCGTGCATTGAAATGTGCTGAGAATAATTCTGGTATTAAGTTTTCAGTTTATACAAAGCATATTTGACTAAATCAATTCAGAAATTACATTTGAAGTAAAGGCACTCAAATATTCATCTTGTAATATTAAGTCAGCAAACTCAACATTCAATTATCCATCAAAGTACATAAAGTTTGGCAAGTATTATTGCTATGAAAACATAAATAGTAAATCTTTCTTAAGATTACATACAACAGCTGAATTGAATTACTTTTATTATGTATTGGATATAACAGTCTCGTTTTGTGCAAATACAGAAGAAATCAAATGTGGTCTGCATCTTGTTATAACCACTTTAGCAACACACACACACACCATAGGGAGTGAGGATGGCTCAAGACAGAAAAGCATAAAGTAGAATTATTATGTTTTTGTTAGGGATGCCACCAAGGTGGTATAGGTGGCGCTGTTGCACTTGCCCAGCAGTCCTTAAAGCCTACTGCAGGCTAAGGCTTCACCTATAACAGCCATGTTTGTGAGGACGAATTAGGCCAGATCTTACAGAGGGATAAGGCTGCTACAGGAGGCTGGGCAAGGCAAATACAGGACTGGAGTCAGACACAGAAGGAACGACCAGACCCACAGGATAAAGAATAGACAATAGCACACTACTGTGTGCGACTAGCATGGGACCACTACGGCAGATAGTATACACAAGCAACACAGCACTGGAGATGGGATTACCAAATACTGGGCAGTGAACTGCAATGGCCGAGGATCAAGCTATGCTGTCACTGTAGCACTTGAGTACAATGTGAGTAGACAGATATAACCGGAATGCAACCAATACTGGTTACAGGAAGACAAATGGACTACTGGATTGGACTGGGGAGCAGCGCCAGCACAGGTGTACTGACATGTAAGCACAGGTATATACTGGACACACAGAAGCTCAATAGGAGCATAAAGAACACAATAAGACAGTAATATGAACACAAGACAAACAGCTCAGTATGAGCAGGGAAAGAAAGGGCACGGTATACTTCACAGGACTAAAGCAAAAGCTCTATTCGAGCAGGTACAGGCTGGAATATGCAGGATAGGAATACAGACACATGCTCTTGCAGAGCAAGCTAGACGTAACTCTGGGTAACACAGGTTAGACTGGATTAGATAAGGATCAGGGTTTGTCAGGAAAGACTGAGTATGATCTGCTGTAATAGCCAGAAACAAGCAGTATAACCAGCACAGAGCTTAGGGCAGACTGGGTAATATAGAGAGCAATATCCAATAAGAAAAGCTATAATGGACAAGCCCCCTTAATGAGGAAAGTCACTGCAGGTGAGCAGCCTGACACACAAGGAAGAGTGCTAATTTCCTAATTATGTGACAGGTAAAACTGCACACAGAACAAATACAAGAGTCAGGCTGCATTTACACCGACCCCCCAGAGGCCGCTCGAGATTTTTCCTATTTTTTTAAAGCGGCAATCATTTACATGGGCAAAACCTGTTTTTTCAGTGTAAATGATTGCCACTTTAAAAAATTGGGAAAACTCTCCCAAAATCTCTCCCTTTCTCATTTTTGCACCCTATTAAATTTGTCCTCATCATCTATATATATGACTAGTGTCTGTGTGTCTCTGAAACACTGCCATCTGTTGAAATCTCTTTCTCACACATGAGCAAACAAAGAGTCATAAATAGCTTACGAAGCATTTACTTTGAGTGGGCTTAATAGTATTTCATATAAGCAAGTGTGCACGAGTAAGCGGCACCGCTTACTCGTGCGCACTTACTTGATATACTGCATTTTGATTTATGTACTCTTTCCTACAGGTTACACTATAATTGAGGTGTCACGTATCGGCTACTGACCCTACTTTACCCCATGAGGGAAGTGGTAATGGTCCGATACGGAGTGCTGCCATGACATGAGCATGCCAATATGATTCTATAGTTGTCTCTGTAATAGCGTGAAATATAACTGGTTGCCTCATTAAGCCACAGAGCTGTTATGTTTGTAAGATGAACCACTGACGTTACTATATATTACTCACCAATACATCAGAGACCTTGGGACCCACGTATCAAATGTCTGATAACCGCAAGTACCGGAAGTAATGGGAGGTCGCCGCTCAGCCAAGAAGGAATGCACAGCATATACCACACTTAATGCATTTCAGAAACCTTGTCCTTCATCATGTCCTGATGAAGGACAAGGTGTTCGAAATGCATTAAGTGTGGTACATGCTGTCCATTCCTTCTTGGCTGAGCGGCGACCTTCCATTACTTACGGACGTAAGAGGACTAGGGTACCGGTGCCTGGAACCTCTCTAGAACAACAGAGTCCTGGATCTCAGCGGATGGGGCCGTTTGCAGTTGTGCCATAAGGATATGTGATTATATGCTTTATATCATTTACCATTGTGAGTTCTCTTTACAGAATAAAAATTGGTGTTTTACTTGGATACTGCACAATGATTTTCTTTTGTTGATATACCCCGATCTCTCAAATCCCATTGAATTGGGAAAAGGGGATATTATTTGTGTCATTTTAGGTATCAAAAGAATCTTGAATACCATTTGACCATTTCTACACCATAAGCTATGTTGTTTTATTAAACATGCAAGGGTAGTGCTGTATGGTTCACCATTTTTCACCAACGCATAAGTATTTCATATAGTGACAGATACAAGAAACCATAACTACTACTGTAAATAATATGTATATACAGTAAATTCTAATATTCTAAATGGCTGGTGCTATCCACCAATCAGAGTGCTCAAAGCCATTCACTGTATGGAAGCATGTTGAGAGACAGCAAGAGGGGAGTGTTAAAATTGTATTTATTGGTTCCTGTGAATGAGTGTCTAGATGCCTCATTGCCCAGGGTCTACAATGCTGTACATTGGCACCCTGTTGTTTGCAGAGTCACGGAAACTCCAGACAGTGCTACATTTTCTAATGCAGTTGCCCAAAAATTCACCCCATAGGCAAACGCAGGGGGGGGGGGGGGGGTGTGTTCTGGTTGCCCAGAATCCCCCTTCCTCTTGGCAAGTGCTTTAAATAATCACAACAATAGCACTGGTATAAAATATGATCTATAGAGCTGCCATCACATTATGCAGTGTAAGGGGCAGAGTAGAGCTGCTGCACATGCCTAGTGTACCAGCTTCTTCTACCACATTTACTGTATGTGTGGTTCTGAGCCCTCAAACATTGCAATGGACCAAAGAGTAGCTGCCAGGAGGAAGAGACAGGAGCCTTATCATGAAGTGGGAGAATGTGAGCTTACAAAGTGCAATACTAGTTCTATTACAGTATGTTTGTGTATTTATTTATTATGATATGTTTAACCTTTCCCTGACCACTTATCTTATTTAAACATTTGAAACAGTCTGTACTATAGCCCATCCGTACTGTTAAATTCTAATACTGTATTCCATATGTGTCCAGTGTAGAAAAATGCCAATTTTCAGGGCTGTTACTACTCTCCCACACTCCCATACTTACTCCAATGTGATGCAGAGTGGGATATTTTGGATTACATTTGGAAACCCCCCTCTAAAAATAATGCGTTTAACACTACACCGGGGGGGGGGGATAGAGAGCAATGCATTCCTGTTAAGATGCAGCAGCTCACCTTCTTCAGCAGGTCCTGACTGTTGCTAGGTGACTGGGGCACCTCATCACAATAGCCACAGTGGGTTATGGTCAGGGCCATTATCATGGCTGCTATGTCCAAATGACTTCATTGCTCTGAGCACCAGAAACCCTAGTTTCATCACTGCCTAGGTGTCACAATAACTTGGCGACACTTCCACTTGGGAATTGGCTAGACCTATCACAGGGGCGCGGAGTCTAACCGTGCCGGAGGTTTTCTGCCAGTGACCCCTCCAAGCGGGATTTGGGCTTCAGCGGCTCCCGACACGTCGGTCGCGGTCCCCTGGATAGGTTTCCCTTCTGAGTGGAAGTGCTCGGTGGATATGGACGTGGTCGTATTAGCCGGGTCAGAACCAGATGGACAATGCAGTACAAGGGATATAGCGAAGAATGGTCAAGGCAAGCCGGGTCGGTAACAATCGGTAAGTACGGTATCAAGGGTCAGGCAAACGGGAGGTCAAGAATCAAGCCGGGTCAGTACACTATGAGTCACGAGGATGGGTACACAGGGGTTAAACGTAAGAGTAGTCAGGAATAGCACGGGTCAGTAACACTACAGGATCAGAAACAGTATGGAACGCTGGAGTAGGTGAAGTGAACCTATACTCTGGCGGGGTTTACCTGTCAGGGACTTCCTTTTATCCCTGCAGGCACCCCCACCAATATCCTGCCTGTGCCTTTAATTACACATGAACGCGGCGCGCGCGCCCGGCTACCAGGAAGTACACGCTGTTTGTCCTTCTCGGTGCTGCAGAGAGATCTCTGCTGCCGGAGGGGACTGCGTGCAGCCAGCACCTGCCGCCCAGGAAGCAGCCGCCCGCACCAGAGGCGCCCCCGGACCCGGTAAGTGACCACCGCGGTCCGGTAGGCCGTGACATTACCCCCTCCCCTAGGGGTGGGCCCCGAACACCCTATGAATGGCTTATTGGGATGTTTTCGATGGAAGTCCCGAAGTAACTGTGGGGCATGGACCTCCAAGGCCCTAACCCAAGCGCGTTCTTCTGGGCCAAAACCCTTCCAATCAATAAGGAATTGAACTACACCCCTGGACACCCTGGAATCCAGGATTTGCTTAATCTCATATTCCTCATGACCTTCCACAGAAATGGGCAAAGGAGGTTGTCTGGTGTTGGAAAACTTGTTGATAACGAGCGGTTTAAGAAGGGAAACATGGAAAACTATGGGTATTCTCAAGGTCTTCGGAAGTTTAAGTCTTACTGCCACCGGATTGACTATCTGAAGGATGCTAAAGGGACCAATGTATCTTTGAGCAAGCTTCATAGATGGTACTTTGAGACGAAGATGCTTGGTGGAAAGCCAAACTCTATCTCCCGGCTTGAATTGAGGAATACTTCTCCTTTTGAAATTGACAAAACGCCTGTAGCGTTCTGAGGATTTTCCCAGATTCCTTTTTACTTCTACCCAAGTGTCCAAGAATTTTTTGACTGAATGCTGAACTGCTGGAAGGGAGCTAGCAGACTTGGAAAAATATTCGGGAATATTAGGGTGGAACCCATTTAGGATAAAAAATGGAGACTCGTGGAACAAATTATTATGAGCGAATTCTGCCCAGGGGAGTAGAGACAACCAACATAGACTCTGAGAAATTTTTCCAAATCTTGGTTGACCCTCTCGGTTTGACCATTATTTGGGGATGATAGGCCGAGGAAAAGTTAAGCTTAATGTTGGAAGCGGAACACAACGATCGCCAAAACCTGGATGTGAACTGCACTCCTCTATCAGAAACAATACTTTGTGGAAAGCCGTGGAGTTTGAAGATCTCTCTGATGAACACCTCCGCTAGTTTGGGTGCTGATGGAAGACCCTTTAATGGAATAAAGTGAGCCGCCTTGGAAAAATGATCCACCACAACCCAAATAGTGTTGTAGCCGTGACTGGGTGGAAGCTCCGAGATGAAATCCATCGAAATATTTTCCCAAGGGCGATCTGGAATTGGAAGAGGATTGAGCAATCCAGCTGAAGCTTGTGTGGGGGACTTGTGCTGAGCGCAGATGTTACAGGCAGCGACCAAAAACTCGTGAAAGAGCGTCGGCTTTAATATTCTTGTCACCGGGTCGATAAGTTAGCACTAGATTAAAACGATCAAAAAATAATGACCATCTTGCTTGACGATAATTGAGGCAATTTGCAGTCTTAAGGTACAACAAATTCCTATGGTCTGTGCAGACCGTCACTTGGAACTTTGCCCCCTCCAGAACGTGCTGCCATTCTTGCAGAGCTAATTTGATAGCCAACAATTCCTTGTCTCCAACCGCATAGTTACGTTCTGCTGGTTGAAATTTTTTGGAAAAAAACCCGCAAGAATACCACTTATTGGCCTCATCCCTCTGAGAGAGAACTGCGCCGACACCGACCGAGGAGGCGTCTACCTCTAGAAAGAAGGGTTTATCTGGATCAGGGCGTCAGGATAGGAGTGGACACAAAGAGCTGCTTGAGTAACACGAAAGCTTGCTTGGCTTCCAAGGACCACTCTTTCGTATTCTCCCCCTTACGGGTAAGGTTGACTATAGGGGCTACCACTGAGGAATAACTCCTGATAAATTGTCGGTAGAAATTACAGAAACCCAAAAACCTCTGGATGGCTTTCAACCCCACTGGTTGGGGCCAATCAGAAATTGCCGACAATTTTTGCGCATCCATGCGTAGCTCCGTACTCGTGACGATGTACCCCAGAAACGGCATCTCCGGCTGTTCAAAAGAACATTTCTCTAGCTTGCAGTACAACTGGTACCTGCGAAGGCGAGCCAGCACCTCACAAACATGACCTCGATGTGCTTGAAGATTTTCGGAAAAAATTTATATGTCATCCAGATAAGACAACCATGAACCTATTTAATAGGTCTTGAAAGATAGAGTTCATGAATCTTTGGAAGACTGCTGGGGCGTTACTTAAACCAAATGGCATTACAAGATATTCAAAATGCCCATCTCGTGTATTAAATGCCGTCTTCCATTCGTCTCCAGACCTGATTCGGATCAAGTTATAGGCCCCTCGGAGATCTAGTTTGGTAAAGACCCGTGCTCCTTTGATCCTGTCAAAAAGTTCAGAAATTAATGGCAGAGGAAAGCGATCCTTTATCGTGATGGCATTAAGACCCCGGTAATCGATGCAAGGCCTGAGACCACCATCTTTCTTTTTGACAAAGAATAGTCCTGCACCTGCTGGCGACTTGGACTCCCTGATGAAGCCTCGTTCTAAGTTGTCCTTGATATACTCGGATACTGCTTGAGACTCCGCAATGGACAATGGAAACACTCGACCACGAAGAGGTGACTTTCCAGGGATTAAATCAATAGCACAGTCTCTATGGACTGGCAATTTCTCTGCGTCCTTTTTACTAAAGACGTCCAAGAAGGGTCGGTAGGGAGCTGGAAGCTTGATATCGGAAACTACCTTGGTAGAAGACAAGGAACAAACTACACGCTCCACCTTGGGAATGCACCGACCATGACACTTATTCCCCCAAGCTAGTATTCGGGGGTACTTCCAGTCTAGAATGGGCGAATGCATCTGTAACCAGGGCAATCCCAGAATAACTGGACTCTCAGCAGAAGGAAGCACGAAGAAGGAGATATTCTCTTGATGGAGAACCCCCACTTTCATAACTACCGGTCTGGTACTGGAATATATACTTGACAGCGGCAGTCTGTTCCCATCCACCCCTACTATATGTAAGGGGTTGGGGAGAGCTTGACAAGGAATTCCCAGGCGCTTGACTGTCTGCGCTGTGATAAAATTACCATCGGCACCCGAATCCAGAAAAGCCTTGAGAGCAACGTGGGAATTGTGACCTTGAAGGGTGATATCGATGGTAAAACCTGCTGCAGAGACTCGAGACGGGGTATGCGACACTGTGCCTAGGCTGACCCCCCTGTAGTCAGTTAGGCCTTGTAGTTTCCTGGACGTTTGGGGCAACTGGAGAGAAGGTGGCCGGATTTTCCGCAGTAAAGGCACAAGCGATTCTTGAACCTTCGTTCTCTCTCAGCAAATGGAAGACGGGATTTCCCAATCTGCATGGGTTCCTCTGACTGTTGGCTGGTTGCCGCAACCGGAACAGAAGCGGAGCTAGATTCTGGAGGAACAAATCGAGGAGCCAATTTGAAACTAAACCTCCGGGACTGCTCCTTCTCTTTCTCCCTCTCTCGGTAGCGGAGTTCTATCCGAGTGCACAAGGAAATCAAACCATCCAAGGTAGCAGCAGGCTCTCGGGCCGCCAATTCATCCTTGATCCTGTCTGTCAGTCCTTGTGTGAAGGTGGCTATCAAGGCTTCTTCATTCCACCCTAACTCGGAGGCTAGGGTCCGGAACTGAACCGTATATTGGCCCACCGATTAGGATCCTTGCTTCAGGCACAGGATTGCGGAGGCAGAAGAAGTTACCTGGCCAGGTTCGTCGAAGACTCTGCGAAACTCTGCGATAAAATCGGTGCTTCGGTTGACGATGGCGTGATTCTTCTCCCAAAGTGGGGAAGCCCAGGACAGAGCTTGACCTGTTAACAGGGAGATGATATAAGCCACTTTCGTTCTTTCCGAAGGAAAAGATGCTGCTTGAATCTCGAATTGGATCAAACATTGATTCAGGAACCGCCGACACTCCTTTGGATTACCGTCAAACTTAGCCGGATTAGGGATACGTAGGGAAGATGCACCCAGGACCACTGCTGGAGGCGCTGGTGCCGGAGGAGGTGGAGACTCCACACGCTGCATCAGGGTTTGAAGACACTGCATGATCTGTGCCTGGTCCTGTTCCTGCTTCTCGACTCTAGCTAGGAGATGCTCCAAGAGCTCCTTAGGAGACGGGCCACTTGCCGGTTCCATATTCAATTGGGCCAGAGTATTCTGTCACAATAACTTGGCGACACTTCCACTTGGGAATTGGCTAGACCTATCACAGGGGCGCGAAGTCTAACCGTGCCAGGGGTTTTCTGCCAGTGACCCCTCCAAGCGCGATTTGGGCTTCAGCGGCTCCCGACACGTCGGTCGCGGTCCCCTGGATAGGTTTCCCTTCTGAGTGGAAGTGCTCGGTGGATATGGACGTGGTCGTCTTAGCCGGGTCAGAACCAGATGGACAATGCAGTACAAGGGATATAGCGAAGAATGGTCAAGGCAAGCCGGGTCGGTAACAATCGGTAAGTACGGTATCAAGGCTCAGGCAAACGGGAGGTCAAGGATCAAGCCGGGTCAGTACACTATGAGTCACGAGGATGGGTACACAGGGGTTAAACGTAAGAGTAGTCAGGAATAGCATGGGTCAGTAACACTTAGGATCAGAAACAGTATGGAATGCTGGAGTAGGTGAAGTGAACCTATACTCTGGCGGGGTTTACCTGTCAGGGACTTCCTTTTATCCCTGCAGGCACCCCCACCAATATCCTGCCTGTGCCTTTAATTACACATGAACGCGGCGCGCGCGCCCCTAGTGAGCGCGCGCCCGGCTTCCAGGAAGTACACGCTGTTTGTCCCTCTCGGCGCTGCAGAGAGATCTCTGCTGCCGGAGGGGACTGCGTGCAGCCAGCACCCGCCGCCCAGGAAGCAGCCACCCGCACCAGAGGCGCCCCCGGACCCGGTAAGTGACCACCGCGGTCCGGGAGGCCGTGACACTAGGCCAGTCAGCACCTGGCCAAAAATCCCTTAGGAACTGTACCCACAAATAAAATTGCCCCTCCTACTAAGAAGAACAAACCCTGGACAGATTTTTTTCACAGTGGGTTCTGTAATTTTTTATTATTTTTGCAGGTGTTCTACTTTGAACCACTGGAACCTTTGATGCAAGGGCATGCAAGCACCTGTTTTTCTTAAGTTCAAGTATTCCCTCAGCAATTTAAATTGGGCATGACAGGAATAGCTGACATATTTAGTGTGCCAGTAGAGAATAATATTGTATTTAAGTTTACACTACAAGTCCACACCAGCCAGCTCTTGGCGAATTGGCACTTTGGCATGGGGAATGCACATTGTATCTCTTACCTGCTAGTGACGCCTATTGCCAACTAATGGAATAATTGGGGGAAACAATGCTTTTTATTTCAACAACTTCCCCACTACTTGCCTAGGCTTCAAGTCATAGATACAATTTATTTAGGAGGGAGGGGGCAACTCAATTCCATATGTGTTCTTTCATCTATGCAATACTACCCAGAGTAATTTTAGAATATATGTTTTTTCCTTTAGTTCTAGTGGGGGATTCTAAAATTTATTTTTTGGATATTTTTCCCTACTGTACTTTAAGTTTTCATTTTTGTTTAAGAATCAAACCTGCTGGGAAAATGCTGCAGTCCCACTGGGTTTTCAAACTGTTTAGTGTAAAGTCTCCCAATATATTCTGATAATCACTCTTGTTTATCATCTAGTATAAAAACAAATACATAGCAATAGCAGAACAATTTGCTAATTTGAGCAAGGTTTATTTTGTTTTCATTTCTCTATTAGACTTGCTTTCTCATGATTGCATGCTGTCAGACTCACTGGCTCAGCAGCCCAAGCCACTGCGGGGGGGAGCCAGCAATATGTGGGTGCAGTGTCACCGCACAGTACCTGTGAATGCAGGAGCTGGAGGCAGGAGGAGAATGCCGGGGGCTGAGTTTTGGCGGCTCAGCAAGGTATGCAAAGTGCTGAGATGAGGTGTGGTGCCCGGCTGCTGCAGCCTGCACCCGTCTGTGACACTCTGACAGCAGTGTGGCCAGCTTCATACATTACGATCTCCCTCTCCTCCGTCCTGTCCCTGACACACTTCACTTGATTTATACAGACTGTGGCAGGCTTTACAATCAACCCAAATCCTCACAGTAAAGCATATTACAGTGGCTTTAGATTGATTATAAAGGCTGCCACAGTCAGAAAATGAGCTGAAAGAAATGACTTACAGGAACTTCGCTGTGTCCAGAGCTGCTCCTGAAGCCTGCCAGGTCTGAACTTCTCTGTACTGCCTGTTTAGTGGGGGAACAGGCAGATAAGGGATAACTGTGATGGGAGGGACAGGAGGCATAGGTGTTATGGGTCATAGGAGTGATGATAGAGATGGGGGACAGGAAGTATTATGTATGAAAACAAATATAATTAATGTATGAGGGGGGGGGGCGCAAAAAAAAATTCTGCAGGGGGGCGCAATATTTCTAGTTACGCCACTGGGCGTATCCTTACCACTGGTGGGTGGTACACAGGGATGTGGACATGCAACTGCGTAATCATGGCCTCGCATCCGCTATTCAATGCCAGATTACTGGCATTGAATAGTGTCAGGGCAGGGCTATGATGACATCAGCCTCCCCGGACTGGCCAATCTAGAAGCGCAGCAAAGTATGATGGATATAATCAGTAATGAATTACAGTAATCTTTACACAACATTACGATAGAGGTAAATTAAGCATACCTGTCAAACTGTTTGCTTTACTGAGCAACCCTAATGTTGCCAAAACCCTGTTTTCCTGTTCAGAGAAGTCAGAGATGAAAGGAGCCACATCACCATTAACCAGCATCCTGTGCGGGAGGAAAGCCTGAAACTCATTTGTGTTCTGAAAATCAGTTGGAAAGTTGGTGGCTGCAATGAATTCAACTGTCGTAGCCCAGTCTATACCAAAGTTTCTTTCAGGTGCTGACAAGTTGCTTAACCTGGAGAAAATACCAATAACATACTGTATGTAACTTGTAATTGGATTGTTTAAAAATTATACAGCCAAAGTGATTTTAGCTACTAAATTATATAATTTTAGATTTTTTGTAAAAAAAAAAAAGTGGGTCTAACTTATTTAGTTTTGTCAAATAAATTGATATTGCACAAACTATAAATTATAATAAGTATAATAATAATTAATAATAATAACAACAATTCCCATTTTTAGAGCCTTTTGTATAACAAATTTAATTTACAAATTTTTGCATAAAGTAGGTTTAGTGGAAAATTTTTTATTGCTATTGCTAATTATCTGGATTGTTAAGAAAAGCCATGATACACAAAAACATGATAAACATTAAGATGACTGTATTTGTAAATTCTCAGGGCAGTATGGTAGCACAGTTCCCTGATACATAGCACTGATGTCATTAGTTCGATTCCCAGGAGCCTTATCTGTGTGGAGTATTGTTTGGTGACTCAAATAGACTGAAAAGTGTGCGTGGGTCAAATGTACTTCCTCTCGTTATGGCCGGAAGGCTCCTGAAAATTGTGTGGCACTCCCAGCTGCCTAGCAAAGTGGGAAGTTTACCTTAGTCAGCATCCACCGCACACACACACCCGAAGTTGCCAGCACCCCTCCTGCAGCCATCCACAGTGGGCAGTCTGGATGCAATATGTGCAGAACAGGATGATTATGGCCCTGTCCCTGCTTTATAATCCGGTAATCTGAGCATTGTATATCAGAGGATGGGTTTGTGATGACAGTGGCATAACTAGATACATGTGTGCCCCATAGCAAAAGTTTTTAAGGGCCCCTATTTATCATCTAATGCTGAAAAATGTGTACAGCACATGATACTTTGACAGGCAATGTGGGCCCCTTTCAGCTCTGGGCCCCATAGCAGCTGCACCCCCTGCACCTATGGTAGTTACGCCCTTGTGTGATGATGCGATTGTGCATCCATGCCCCAACACCATCCATCAAGAATGATGCCATGTCCCCTGTTGTGCTGACTTGGATGCCCCTCCCAGAGGAGGCAACCAGACAGTCAGTAATTAAGGTGTGGGCTATTGGATTTTAAGTAATTTGAGGGGCCAATTTACTAAGACTCCACTTAGCATGGAGATAGGGCCACTTCTGCCTAGACTGCTGCTGCTGCAAAGCAGGACTCGACCACTATTTTATTTATTTATTAACAGTTTCTTATACAGCGCACACATATTCCGCAGCACTTTACAGAGAATATTTGAACATTCACATCAGTCCCTGCCCCAGTGGAGTTTACAATCTATATTCCCTACCACATATACACACACACACACACAGACATTCTAGGGTTATTTTTTGTTGGGAGCCAATTAGCCTACCAGTATATTTTTGGATTGTGGGAGGAAACCAGAGTACCCGGAGGAAACCCACGCAAGTACGGGGAGAATATACAAACTCTGAACAGTTAGAGGTGGGAATCGAACCCATGACCTCAGTGCTGTGAGGCAGTAATGCTAACCATTACACCATGTGTACTGCCCAAATCCATACAAATCTTACTAAAAATAGGCTCACCGCGGAGAGTGAACATTACATCACTCACTTGGTGGTAACAGCTTAGAACCTTTGCACCTTGATAGCCCTATCTCCCGGAGTGAAGTTTCTAGTCTTTTTTTTTTTTTTTTTTAACAATCTTTATTGACATCCGGCAAGACAAACAAGAGTTTGATTCAATAGATACATATTGAACCATTCCTTCAATGGGGTCCACCCTATTAACCCTGAAGGGTGCGTATGACTCGCCGAGTGCGAATCAACACAACTCCCGGCACACTTTACGGCTCCATAGGGGTGCAAGCAAATTTCAGTGAATTCCATAGGGGTGCCAGCAAATTTCTGTGAATTTGGGCCCGCGAAGGGTGTGAGTTAGGGTTAATTCGGGTGCCGTTTTCAGTGTGAAGACGGCACCTGAACGGCAACTCGCACCCTTCGGGGTTAACACCTAAGTCTCAAAACTGTTTTAAGACACCAACCCTCTAGAACTATACTTCATTGCCAATAACACCACAATATAATAAGTATCCTAAACCCTCAGCCTTGGTGTCACACTTGAATATGGCCCCTGCTTTTTTCCTAGCATAAAGTCTATCTCTCCTCTCCTTTATCTAGGATAGTCTATAAAATGACATAATCTGATTGGTTGCTATTAGAGATGTGCAGATCTGGATTTACTCGGTTCTCAAAATGGGATCTTATTGGTTATGAGCTGTCACATGTTTTGACTCCATAACATGAGACAGCCGGATAGCCAATAAGATCTTACAATGTAACAAGTAAAAGATAATTTCACCACTGGCGCTGTATACTTAATTCAGCAAAAGACTAAAATGATGGTCACCGGACCATCCACATATACCATAGAGTAACAAACTTAGTCCACTTGCGCTTAAAGGAATGTTCCACAATGATCTCCACTCTTTCTCTCCAAACCAAATGGCTCGAATGTAAAAAGAAAGGAGAATACACAATTGTAGTATAATAAAAACACTGAAGACAAAATCTCCTCCAAACGTGCAGGGGGACTATTAGAAGATAGTGTTCCCGAATGATCCAAGGGTCACTCAATTATAGGTCACCACACTCCAGTGAGTATGAACAGGTGCTTCCATGTATGCTTACATGAATAGGTTTAGGATAACTCGCATAAAGGTATCTTTTTAGGATATGGAATCTCACAAGCTTCTTCCCAATAGAAAAGTTTTATTCCGATAAAAACACGGTGTGGGCCATAATCCTTCACAGCAGAAATAACCACACTAGTTGGAACCCGGGTAACATGTGGGTGATATTGTACTGTATGAAACTAAACTGACCAAGTTTGAAATAAATGGCAATGTGGTGGAAATCAAAGATTTTATCACCTGCCATACCAACTATGTAATATATGCCATAGTATGTACATGCGATCTTGCCTATATTGGCAAAACCAAGCGTCAAGTCAAAATTAGGTGGGCAGAGCATGTGCGTAACATCACAAATGGCAATATTAATCATCCTTTTTCTTCACATTTTAAGGATAAGCATCAGTGCAAATCAGTGGGTATCAAAATGTTTTGTGCAATAGCATGGGTACGTGAAAACTGGAGAACCAGAAATAGAGATATAAGGTTGGCCCAGACTGAAATGAGATATATTTTTTATCTCAAAACTTTGGTACCTACTGGGCTCAACGTTGATTTTGAGTTGAAGTGGTTTCTGTAATGTTATTTCTGTAATGTTATTACTTTTATATATATATATTTTATATTTTTCATATTTTTGTGTATACATTCTAATGTTTGTCATTTTTTATTGTATATGAATTTTATTGTGTTTATGGTTATATGTTTTTTATTTATTTCTTTGGATATGTAAACTAGATGGTACTCAGGTAACAATATTGGGTATCCACATTAGGTTTCATTAGGCATCCATAAATACCATTTAGAATATTACTTCCTATTTGCAATCTGGTTTGCTGAATACACGAACAGGGCATGATTGCCCCTATCTAGAATTAGTTAAAGCCAAATGTTCATTATATATAACACACATATAGCCACATAGCTCTAATACCAATGTTGAAGTACTATCTAGTGGAATTCTTAATCATAATGTAATTCATTTATTATAGATTTAAAGATCAGGGCACTATTACCCTTATCAAAGATGGCCACCGCTATTTTTTATATATATAGCGTTAAACGTTATTTAATATCACTTATTTCAGCTGCCAACTAACCTGCAAATAAAGGAATAATAGTGAAATACATAAAGGAAATCTATAGGGATATCGCAAACATCTCCTTTATACAAATGCAGGAACAGGGCATAACTACCCTGAGTAAATATGGCTGCCGCAATACATTCCCGGAGCATAATAGCATAGACACATATAGAAGCAATAGGAAGCCGTATGAGGCGGAAGTGACGCGGGTACGCACTTCCGGTCCGGCGGCTTTATAGCAGTGGAACGCAAACAGAAGTGTTCTGCTGGCTTTTCTGTTTGCACGTGGTGGGAGCTGTGGAAACAGTCCCCCACCGAATTGAATGCTCAGAAAGATCTGCTGCTGGTATGTATGTTTTTTGGATTAGTGGATGTGCCATACATTATATGGATGATAGCACTATCATATTTTATAATAATATTTTATTTACATTTAGACACTATACTTGATAAAGGCACCTCAGTGTGCTGAAACGCGTCGCAACCAGTGTCTATTTTTACTGTCCAATGGTGCGGGATCACTTTGCATACAGTACAGTATCACCCACATGTTACCCAGGTTCCAATTAGTGTGGTTATTTCTGCTGTGAAGGATTGTGGCCCACACCGTGTTTTTATCGGAATAAAACTTTTTTATTGGGAAGAAGCTTGTGAGATTCCATATCCTATAAAGATACCTTTATGCAAGTTGTCCTAAACCTATTCATGTTAGCATACATGTAAGCACCTGTTCATACTCACTGGAGTGTGGTGACCTATAATTGAGTGACCCTTGGATCATTCGGGAACTTTGGGAGCACTATCTTCTAATAGTCCCCCTGCACGTTTGGAGGAGATTTTGTCTTCAGTGTTTTTATTATACTACAATTGTGTATTCTCCTTTATTTTTACATATTCGAGCCATTTGGTTTGGAGAGAAAGAGTGGAGATCATTGTGGAACATTCCTTTAAGTGCAAGTGGACTAAGTTTGTTACTCTAAGCCAATAAGATCTTGTTTTGAGATCCGGGTAAATCTGGGTAAATCTGGACCGGCACATCTCTATTTGCTATGCACATTATCGCTCTTTAAGGTTTGATATACAGTATCACCCCTAAAGTACTGTACTAATTGATTTATGTTAAGAAATTACAAAGAATGACTAATGGCAATAATTGTCTTGGTTATATGCTGCTTATGAAGTAAGTTTGCTCTATGTTACCTTTTTGAACATCGTGGCAATGCAACATTAATAGACTCAACATGAGCCCTCCACATATAGGATAAGAACCCATCTTCTTCTTTGGATAATGGTGGCAGTGAGTTGTTAGATATTTGATTTGATGTTTTTATATACTGTATAAAAGAATATAAGACGAAAATGTGTGCCATTGTTTTTAGTGTAAGGAAAGCAACATTACTGATTAAAAAGCTACAAAATATATGCAACAGAATGAAACCATTAATTAATTCTCTACTCTACTACTATGGTATATAAGTTATTCCTGCAGGTTAATCAGATTATATAGGTGGCATTTGCTAGACAAAAACGCTTCTTGGGATATCCAAAATAGCTAATTTGTTGCCATGCAACCAGCAAGTAGAGAACCTGAGTCCTCCTGTTCCTCCTTTAACTATAAACTAAATATGTGATTATGGGGGTTATTCAGACCTGATCGCACGACTACAATTTCCCAAGTCGGGCATTAGTTGAATGACTTTTTATGTGTATGGCTCGTAGTAAGCATGAGTGAGGCCAACCTTCAATAAACCAATTACTTTGGCCATGCACAAGTTGACTGACATGAAGCCAGCAATTGGGGGTGGTAATCTGACATTTGCTGGGAGTGTCAGGGAAAATGCATGCATGCCCTGGCATTTGAAAGGAAGTAATGTGACTTCAGCTCCGGCCCTGATCAGCCTGTTTCTGTAGTAGCCGCTGTCAGCGCAGGCGGGTTCTGTGTTCCCGGCTGTGACCGTGGAGGACCAGTGGAGGGCGCTGGAGAGCCAAAGGCAGAAGGTTTGATGTAGGACATACACGGGGAGATCAGGGCACAGCGAACCAGAGAGTTGACGGAAACCAGGAACAGGGGCGCGGAGTCTAACCTGCCAGCGGTATTCACCAGGGAGCCCCGCAAGGAACTTTGGACTTAGCTGCGTCTGACAGGCAGGTCGCGGCCCCCTGCCCTGGTCCTCTGGACGCAGGCAAGGGAGATGATACTGGAGGTAATAATGCAGAAGGAAAGGCAATCTGGAAACTGCGGAGGATTGCACAGGATGTCGACAACTGAGGTAGACTGTGGTGCCGACAATGGTGCCGACGGCTGGTGGGTGGCTCAGGTATATGCTGGAGCAATAGGACATAGTTGGTAAAGTCCCTATAGAGCACAACAGCTGAATGTCGACGCTGGTGTCGACGGAGCCAGTTGTTAGTTCAGGACAAGATGGAGAATGTCGCTGAAAGGCTTGGAAGCCAATGGTGGTAATGGCGAGGCACCTGTACTCGACTGCAGAGGTGGAAAGGCAGGAGTCTTCTGGAGATGGATAACCCAGGTAGCTATAGCGGGTGCAGATAACGCTGGAGAGAAACACAGGGGAGCCTGGAGATCTCAGAGTCTTGGGAACTTCTCTGTCACAGGAGAATACTGAGAGCAGGTAAGCAATTGTTCAAGACAAGGAAGGAAGGCCGCAGACCGGCTTTATCCCCCTTGCTTGTCTGTGATTGGCTGCCGGCTGCAGCACCAATCAATGCTGGGGAAAGGAGCACACACCTTGATCCAGGTACAGGTGTGTGGGTCAGAGGTGACGTGGATGGACAGCGGGGATTGGTCTGGGGAATCAGCTGACCTGAGAGTGTCATGGCGGCACCCATGCTGCCCGGGAACGGCGTGCGCTTGGCAGGGAACCATGGCAACGGGCCGTGGGGACACAGGGGACATCACGCCACACATCAGAAGCCATGCGGATGACAGGCCTCTCACGCAGTACAGACCATCGAGATGGTAATGAGGGATGCTTCCGATGGTGGGATCTGCGGTTCGTGACAGCCGCCGGGTAAGTCCTGGGCTACACATTAGAAAAACCCTTTGATGTTGAGCTTCTTGCATTTGGATTTGCTGCTAATTGACAATGTTTGTAAATTTTGTAAACCGTGCACACTTTTTGCAGGCTTGCACAGGGTGGGATTTCACTCTAGCTAGGCGGCGATTACCTGACCAAAGTGCTCTGCCAATTAGCAGCCCAGTGATCAGGTCTAAATAACCCCCTATGTTATTTTTTCATGTACAGTATATTTAGAGCCAGATTCCAAGTACAGTAGTGCACAGCCTCAGGGAAGCAGCTGTGCAATTCAGTACAATTAAACTGCTAATGCAGAAGGAGGCGTCTGTAGGAAAAAGATTTTGTAGGAAACATTTACCACAACAGAAGATAGGTGGTAGCCTTGGACTTTAATGCCTGGGGCTATCCAGTTACAGCCCCTTCACCTCATACCTTAACCCATACAATCAGGGATCAGTTTCCGGAGCTAGGGGTTAACAGGTTTGTGGAACCCAGGATCATGGCAGTTAACAAAGATTTTGGTTCTAACAGAAATCCGCATTAACTGCAGCCTGCTGGCTGATCATGGCCTACAGCTGAATAGCGCCAGGATATGAATTAACTGATGGTAAGTAACCGCTGCTAATTGAATTTGGTCCGTAGAGTGATATGTATAACCACCGTAAAAGATAAGACAATTATTATTGAGCATTAAAAAAATACATTGATTTGATACCTGTATGTATATTAATGTTTTTTTCTTAAAGTATGAGAATCATTATTACCTCAAAAAAAGCCATCCATCCATTCATTGCATGAGGAGATGTTAGGCGGCATCCTGCAATATTATAGCAAAAGTCAAATTCAAATTCTTCTGGAGGGGAAATGTCTACTTCATATGGAAAACTTTCAAATAATCCTGCATCAAGCGCGCCAAGAAATGGAATGACAGCCAAGTAATAATTCATACCTGAAAGTGAGTAAATAAAACATATTACGTACTGCAGCGCTCTACATACAGAGTATTATGATATAAATAAATAATATCGGTACTTGTTTCCTAGCACGGCCACAAATCTTGGCCATCGGGGGTAATTTTAGTGGCCTGCGACGCGACCGACGCGATGCCCCCGATTTTTCCATTGAAATGCATTGAAAACAGTGAAAAATCGGGTCGGTCGCGTCGTGTGCGCCTAAAAATGCTTAAATGGTCCACCCGCGATGGCCGCGATTTCCCCATAGGGAACAATGTTAAATGCCTCAATTTACCCGCGATGACCCCGATTTCCCATAGGAAACAATGTTAAATGGGTCAATTTTCCCAAATCATCATAGGGAAGAATGGTAAATGGGCCAGAAAGCCCAAAAAACCCCCCTGACCAGTGAAATGTCCCCCCAAAAGTAGTTCACGCCACCCCGCGATGAACGTGAACCCGAAGCGTGGCGAGCGCAGCGAGTCCGCGAGGGGCGGCGGTACACGTCCTCCGACCATTTCATACCCCCACTATCCACTAGGGCGTGGAGTGAGAATAGAATAGTGTGGCGAGCGCAGCGAGCCACCGAGCCCGAAGTGTGGCGAGCAATGTTCCCTCTAATTTTACAAAGGCTCTGTGCGGCAAAAAATATTGGCTGTGCAACTTTGGAAGGAAATTTATATTTTTGTGCGTTGCTTATATATAGAACTGGAAAACGACGTTCAGCATTTGTGTCAACTTTATTTCAAAATGATATTAAACATTCAAAACACAGCAGACAATGTAGTTAATGGGTGAAACACACATTGAGTCCACAACTGCAAAAAGGGGACCATTGCTGCTTTGTGCGCTCTGTTGAAATGTCTGTGCGCACACTCGGCAAGTTGTGTGCGCGCGCACATGCGCACAGCTTAGAGGGAACACTGGTGGCGAGCGCAGCGAGCCCCGCGAGGGGACGCGGATACCTTCACAGGCAAACGCGTCCCTTCGCAGCCTTCACAGGTATCCGCGTCCCCTCGCGGGGCTTGCTGCGCTCGCCACGCTTCGGGCTCGGTGGCTCGCTACGCTCGCCACACTATTCTATTCTCACTCCACGCCCTAGTGGATAGTAGGGGTATGAAAAGGTCGGAGGACGCGTACCGCCGCCCCTCGCGGGCTCGCTACGCTCGCCACCCTTTGGGTTCACGTTGATCACGTGGTGGCGTAAACTACTTTTGGGGGGACATTTCAATGTTCAGGCGTGTTTTTGGCCCATTTACCATTGTGGTACTTATGTAGTATCTGGGCTGCCGATTTCTAAATCGGGTCGGATCGGGAGATCGCATCGCATCGCATGCGACCATGCGATTCGATGCGATGCGATGCGATGCGATGCGATGACCCGATTTTTCCATAGGAATCAATGTTAAAATGGACTGAGTCCATTTTAACATGGAATTCAATGGGAAAAATGGGTCCTTTTCATACCCCTACTATCCAAGTGGGCATGGAGTTGGATATAAACCTGTGGCGAGCGTAGCGAGCCACCGAGCCCGAAGCGTGGCGAGCGAAGCGAGCCCCGCGAGGGGACGAATACCGTCCCCTCGCGGGGCTCGCTTCGCTCGCCACGCTTCGGGCTCGGTGGCTCGCTACGCTCGCCACAGGTTTATATCCAACTCCATGCCCACTTGGATAGTAGGGGTATGAAAAGGACCCATTTTTCCATAGGAATCATTTTAACATTGATTCCTATGGAAAAATCGGGTCATCGCATCCGATATCGGATGCGATGCGATGCGATGCGATGCGATATCGCTCGCATCGCATCTGATTGTATGCCTTAACTTAAGGCATACAATCAAAAAATCGGCAGCCCAGATACTACATTTGTTCCTATGATAATTTGGGTAAATTGAGCCATTTCACATTGTTTCCTATGGGAAATCGTGGTCATCGCGGGTAAATTGAGGCATTTAACATTGTTCTCTATGGGGAACTATGCCCCCGATTTTACCCCCGATGACCGCGATTATGATCGTTGTGGCCGTGCTAGGAAACAAGTACCATAATATCTAATGAAATTAAATAACAGTATCAGTGGTGCTACCCAAGTTACAGTTAAGAAGTGTGGGGAACAACTGACACAATTTACAATTATATTATTATACCATCAGCACTGATTATGGAAATATTATTGAGGTATTCACTTTGGATATTGTGGTTTTTCAATTGTGACACAGTGGCTAATGGAATAGGCTATTCAGTGGTATTGTTATAATAATTTCATTATGACTGTAAACACAGAACCAGAGCTTTTTATTTGCACTGCTGTGCTCAAACCAATAATGTTATAATGCCAGAGGCCGGCTATTATTTACACTCAGAAGATGTCAGCAGTGTTCAGGGCCCACCATTCCCATTAAAAATGCTTATGATTGCAGTCAGGACAACACTAGACATTTTAGGGAAACATATAATACAGTGACTGTCCCAGACACAGATGTACAGTATAGCATGCAGAGTAGGGATGCCAATCCAGGGAACCAGGATTGAAAAATGCTCAATTCTAGGATTACTCTGACATACCTCCCAACAGTCCAGATTTTAGCGGGACAGTCCCGATTATCAGGGTCTGTCCCGCTGTCCCTCCCATGGCCGGCAGTGTCCCGCGGTGAGGGGGGGCTGTTGGGAGTCCCCCCTTTCAGCTGCTAAGCAGCGGGGAATAAACGCTGTGCGCATGCGCACAGCGTCTATTCCCGCAGCCAGGGGGCTGGGGGCATGGCTAGAGGCTCACAGAGCCTCTGGGTCATGCCCCCATAGCGTCAAAATGGGGGCGTGGCCTCGTGGGAGAGCCGCAAGTATAGGCCTCACCCCAAAATTAGGCCACGCCCCCAAAAGATTTCTGCGCACCTACAGCGCGCTGCAGACGCTCAGACGCTGCCCGGCAATAGACTGCACAATCCCCAAAAAATTGAATAGTCCAATCCCGGGATTGAAATCTTGGACATTTTGGGGATTAATCCCGGGATCCCGCCGGATTAAGAGAGCCAGAGCTGCTGGATTTAATCCTATGCTAATCCCCTGCTGTATTGTTCTAAGTATTGTATTGCAGCTGAGAACAATAAGCCTTGGTGAGCCATGACTCACTGTGGCGATCCAGAGTAGGGTAGTTGATTAATGCTCCATCTGTATATACTGTTTTACTATACAGTGGACATCCTAGTGGCTGTCATAAAATACCAAAAGCATCCTAGTATGCATTAAAAATCTTCACTCAAAATTAGGAAACGTATTAAGTACTTGAAAAACAAATGATGTGAATAAATAATGAATTATCTAGTGGCAGGTATAATGAATAACAGCAGTGTAGGCACGCATATTTCCTTAGGCTGTGCATCTTAATTTGAAGGAATGAAATACTGTATCAACATTTCCTGCAGTGAAGGCTCTCCTGTGTATATATACTGCCATAGAAAGTTTGTCATTTATTAATCTTCTATTTCAATAATTGACAAAAAGCAGATTGTGTGGTTTGAGTTATATCTCAAACCACACAAGTTACTGTTATGGACCCAAAACTTTTCTGCACTTTTGGAATTTCAAACTTGCAGTTTTGTTCTTTTCAACCCACCGTAATTCAGCTGCAGAGTTGAAATACAATTAATTTTGGCAGGGTTTAAAGTGGTCCTGGAGAAGTGGGGAAACTCAATTTCCTTCTACCACCTAATGCCCCCCCCCCCCTCCACTCCCCCCATTAGGCAGTGCCAGGACCAGCTGTAGGGATTTCGGCAACCCCCTGTAAACTATAATGCTTTTCTGTTAGAATTACTGTGCAGGGCCAAGGTGGAGGTTCAGTTAGTTTTACCTCACCATTAAAGGTGGTGGAACTCAGTTCCACCTCGTCTCCCTCCCCCACACACAATCACTTTAACCCCTGTATGTTTTAACAGAATTCCTTAAGTAATTAAAGCCTAGACTGCAGCCTAATTAGCTTGTGGTTTATCAGGCACTGTTTACAAAATGAACGCTACAGTATATGCAGGGCAATGTAGTGTAATACCCAGCTATGTGGGGAACAACACTAAGTAGGCCGCCCACAGACCTACATAAAAACATTTTTTTTTGCTTTGTTTTTGATTCCCAATCTCTTTAACACTTCAGTTACCAACACCTGGGAGCCAGCCCTTAAATTACATCACTGCTGCCTCTTAACTGTAGCTGGTGTTACTGTACAATAGTACACTACAGTCCATACGGAGAAGTCACTTTTCCGGGTGCCGGACACGGTCCCGACTGTGGGGATCCCGACAATCATATACCCGACTTCGGGATCCCAACTGTGAAAACGCAGACAGACAGGTGCCCGATGGCCACCCGCTATTTTCCCTCATGGGGGTCCACGACCCCCATAGAGGGAGAATAGAATAGGTGGCGGACCGGTTTGCATTCTGTTAAATTGTAACATTGAATTCCAGCTGTCGAGTGTCGGAATCTCCGTGGATTGGCAAAAACGGCCATGGATTTATGAAAAATGGGCACGAATTCGACAATCCGCTTCCATTTGCGACAAAACAGATCCCACTTTAAAACCGGATCTGTTTTGTCGAAAACGGCCCCAGATTGTCAAATTCACAGGCGTTTTTCATCAGTAATGGCAGCAATGAGTAATCGAGTGCCGCTTTTTCCGCAGGTGAAAATAGAGGCCAGGATTTAATATCCCCCTAAGACTAAAAAGTTATCTATACTCTTTAAAAATTGCAGTACTGTAAAGTTCAGTTTAAGTCACCTACAAGTGTTTACACACTTCGCAATTACACATTTATACAGTCCAGACAGTTTGCCTGACACAACATGATAAATGCATGTTTATCCGTTACTCTGTTCTAATTAATTACAATAATACAGTATCTGAATAATTGTCCAATGATTTATAATGTTATCAGTGCTTTATGACACAGTACAGCTGTTTGCAATACAGCAAAATTACCATCAGAAGAAATAGTATTCTTTGTAATGTTTCCTAGGAAATGTCAAACCACCTCTATACAGTATAAGTCATTTCTGATAACCTGTATTAACGTTAAAGGTAAAGAAACACATGGGCCGATTCAGGACTGTTCACTAGGCTGCATGTGTTTGGAGCCTAGTGAGCAGGTTAACGCATGCCCCCCACCCTGCCGTGCAAGCCCCTGTGCAGGGCTGCAAACAGATGTGTACAGGTATGCATCTGTTCGCTAGCGCCCAGACAAAGGAGAAGTCATTCGAAGGTTACTCCAGGAGTAACTCGGTCCCTGCAAGAATCACTGCAAAATTAGGGTGGCCGCCGATGTCGTCCACTCATCCCGAGCAGGCAGGGGAACGTAGTGGCATAACTGTAAATTTTTCACCCCTCTCTACCAAAAAAGTTACTGGCACCCCCCTCCCCCCCTCTCCCAACACACACACTCACTCCTGTACAAACACAGAGACAAAAGGTAGCAGACTAGCTTTCAAAGCTTTTGCTTATACCCCTTTTCCACTAGAAGAAATAACCCGGTAATCTCCGCGGGGACACGCTTCTACCCGGGTTTTTCTGCTAGTGGAAATGCTCCCTGTCAAATAACCCGGTTTGGATTCCCCGGGATTCCCCGGCAATCCTAACCAGATCATGATCAGGGTAGCACCCGGTTAGCACCCGGATTCAAGGGTAGTGGAAACGCTCCCTAACCGGGTTATTTGACTGAGCATGTTAAAATCTTCACTGATTGGTGCTGCTGGAGCGCTGGTGAGTGATGTCATCACTCAGAGCCCCGCAGACTGCGCACATAGCATGGAGGATAGAGTTCTGTGCACATGTGTTGCATGTCTGTCCTGCTGACTTTCCCCTGCTGTATCAGAGGCTGCTCCAGCAGCCACCTTCCACTTTGCTGCCAGCACCACAGGCTGCCCCAGCAGACACTGCTATTCATTCCGCAGCACAACATCATTATGGCTGCCAGCAATTGGTCTGATGCTGAAGTGAAGGAGCTGCTGGTCATTAGGACAGAGGAGGAAATCAAGCGCCAGGTGACGTGTAAAAGTCACGATTGTGTACAGAAATATTGCCCAGATGCTGGAGTCTAGGGGGATACACCGCTCTAACCAGCAAGTGCTTAACAAATTAAAAGCACTAAAGAGGCAGTTCTGACCAGAACAGGAAAAAAAGCGGTGCCGCACGTGTCGATTGGGTCCATTACGATCTATGCTGCAGGGCATTTGGCAACACAGCTCTGACTAATCCTGTGGCACTGTCATCCTCTTGGCCAGCCAGATGGAGAGTAGCCAAGAGCCACCAATGGAGAGTAGCCAGGAGCCACCTGACACACAGTCCACCATGGCAATGTCACCGTGCTGCCCAACTTCTCCGCTCCTGATTTCGGAAGATGGCGATGAAGAGTGCAGTCTACTCGATAGGTCTGTTTTGTCTGACACCGCACAGTCCATGGCGGAGGAGGGGTCCGAAACAACAACGGTGCAGGCGACTCAACAACAAACACCAAAACTGCTTTCAAATAGTAAGTAAAAAAAACAAACACATTTATCCCAGTAATCAATGGTATATGTTGCAGAGTGCCGCAAGTGTGCAGGTGGGATAGGGCCGCAAGCACAGGTCTGCAAACACCTCTGCTATATTATGTTTATAGTGTTTTTTTGTTTGTCCCACTTGCAGTTTACAAGGTGCCGCCAAAGAAGAAAAAAACAAACCATTCCGATCAAGCAGCGAGAGCTTTATCTTCCATAGTAATAGAACAACTGCGGGAAATGGACTCCGACATGCAGGCCAATGAGGATGCTCGTATGGAGAAGTTTTTAGCAAATGAAAGACAGATGCAGCACTCTTTCTTGGATCAATTAAAGGACATGCAGGACAGACAATTGTCCTTCTTGGAACGGATACTTAATCGTGGGTATATGCCACCTCCTCATTATCCACAGTATCCGCCACATGCTTCACAGACCCCAGCATACCCAGCACACCATGCATATGGCCAATACAGTAGAGGGCCAACTCCCTCCGCCCCTAGCACTTCCTGTGAGCAAAAGTCACACCAAGAGCCTTTACCATATAGAGGCCCCAGTAGCCACGCCCCTAGCACAGCAACTAGCTACCACCCCACCACTGGTGCTAGCTACGCCACCAACATTTCCACTAGCTATGCCTCCAGCACTGCTACCAGTGCCCCACTAAACCCAGAGTATAGTGAGGCAAACACCACTAGCCGTGACAACACGTCTACTACACTACCAAACCTAGACTCCCCTGAATTTACGGTATATCGTAATTTGTCATAAGAAATACTTATTTTTTTCTTTGAAATTCTTTATTGCATTATTGCAATAAGAATGTTGAATACATTTATTGCATTCAGTCGCCTTGTGGGCACAGTTTGGTTAAACCCTACACCTTGCACTTTTTTAAATTTTATGGGCACTTGTTTTTTAACATGTTTATGTGCACTTTTTTCATTTTTATGTATGCCAAAGGCTCAGCTGTACGGCAAACATTTTACCTGAACATGTCTTTTCTTGTAAATTGTTTTTTTGGTAAGGAATAAGGCGCTACATCAGATTCCTTACCAAAAAAACTATTTGCATTGCTTCTATTGGGGCAAAGAAGGAAATAGCCCTCATACTGTAACACTAGAAAGAAGCGCCCAGGACTCTGTTTGTTACCCTTTTTTTGCATGTCTTTTCTTGTGTTGTGTGAAGAAACTTTTGAAAGTTCCAAAGATTTAATATTTGGAAGTAAAATAAAAAAAAGTTATTTTAAAAGAAATGAGTGTGGTAATATTTGCCAGTAAAATAAAAAAAAAAGTTATTTTAAAATAAATGAGTGTGGTCTCTTCTTCTTTTATGGTAATATTTTTAATGGTGGCCCTTTTGGTGTAATGGTGGCCCTATTTTGTGACCTCCCATGGTAAAGCCCTTTAAAAAGGCTTTTTCCTTATGTAATCTATAGGGAAAAAATGGCCTTACCCGGGTTAAGTGTAAAAGGGGATGATCAGGCAATTTACCGGGTAGCACTGTAGTGGAAATGTATGTCCAACCCGTGGCCAACCCGGGTTCGACCCGGGTACAATTTACCGGGTCCGACCCAGGATGCTAGAGGAAAAGGGGTATTAGAGTGGGCTTACTAGTCATTCCTGCATTTTGTGAGTGACACATACTGTACTGAAACAAATGTGTCTTTCTAACACATGAAAGGCTGCTGTTTTAGTTATTCTGATATAAATAAGATCGGTATGGACACCATTAGGTCGACATGCATTTAGGCCAACATGAGTGTAGGTTGACATAAAGGAAAGTTGACACGAGTCTAGATCGGCATGGGTTAGGTTGACAGGGTCTTTAGGTCAACAAGGTCATTAGGTCGACATGGGGTTGGTCGACAGTGAAAAGGTCGACATGGGGTTTTTAAAAAAATTTAGGCCCGAATGTTGACACAGTCAACGTGGACACCGACACATTGCACCGCGTCCCCTCTCGTGGCTTGCTGCACTCTCTACGCTCGGCACACTATTTTATTCTCTCACCACGGTAGGTGGTAGGTCATGAAATACTGCCTGTCGGCACATGTCGGCTCAAACTTTGTTTTAAAACACAATGTCGACCTAACCCATGTCAACCGAATGACCCTGTTGACCTAACCCATGTCGACCTAGACTCATGTCGACTTAATGGTGTTGCCCTAATGACTGTCGACCAACATGCTGGTCACCCAATGACCGTAACCCAAACAGAATGTATCACAACTAAAAAACATGTTGCACATCTGTATTTCTATACAGTACAGTACTTACAAGCCCACCAACTTCTAACTGAGATGCAGGTTTGGTTTTCACTGTTCTGCCCACACGCTGACTGATTAGATGAGTCTTTTATTCGACCTAGTAGAAAACAGAGCTGAATTATCCCTGATATTCATTTACAATCAGTCATTATAAATGTTATTCTTACATGTTTGTTTGCAATTTAAACATTGCAAGTAAACATTGAAAATAATAATTTATTACAGCTTTCTTATCTAATACTTTTTCTCATAATATCTATATTTTGGTTCCAGCAATATAAATTCAGAAAATAGAATTACCGATTTGTGTGAGATAAAAATTAACAGATTATTCTGTTCTTTTTGTAAAGCATAACCATTATCAACATTAAGATCAGTTTATTTATAGGGAATCACAGTGCCACTCTTACATACAATAATGCAGCAAACATAAAATGAATACAATCCAGATAATTGACATGAGTAGGCAATTCTGCAAAGTCACATAAGCCAACGGAGTTGTGGTTGTCAAGGAGGAAAGGCTGATTAAATGTGCTGAAATCAGTGGATGTGTAGTTCAAGCTGAATGTAAGGACAGAAACAGCCCTTTGGCTTCATTGACAGTAGATTACAATGGATGTTAAGTCTATAGGGGAAGTAATATTATTTGCAGTAGCCAAGAATGGGGTATGGATCATTGGGTTGACCAATATTAGGTCGACATGCCTAAGGTTGACATGGTTGGATTGTCAACACAAGCATTAGGTCAATAATGACTAGGTCGATGGTCGAAATGTCGACATGGGGTTTTCTCTTTTTGTCCCAAATGTCAACATGGGCACTGTCTAAGTGTACTGCATACCCTCACTGCGCTCACCATGCTTTGGGCACAGTGCCTTGCTACACTATTTTATTCTCCCCCTACACCCTAGTGGATAATAGGGCATGAAATATCGACTGTCGACACATGTGGGCTAAAAAAAGTGAAAAGCCATGTCGATCTTTTGGCTGTCGACTTAATGCTTGTGTCAACCCTCCAACCATGTTTAACTTAGGCATCTTGACCTATTTCATGTGTCGATCTAAGCCATGTTGACCTTCAGTGGTGGATCCAATGCATGTTGACCTTATATGTGTTAAACTAACGACGGTATACCCCAAGAATGATACCATTTTTCCTGCAAATTTGGCAACCAACGAAAGTGGACAATTTGAAGGCTGAGAAGCCAAACTGCCGGTGATGGATTCTCAGCTTTTAAACCTAAACATAACACTGGTTTTGACTTAAAAATAATTACTGGTTAAGGGGGCTGATTCTGACTAGAGATGTGCATGGACCCTCATGTTTTGGTTAAAGTTTTGCCAAAACCACCCTAAGCGATTTTAAGTTGTATTTTTGTTTGTTTTTGAACAACCATCCTCAAGTGTTTTGGTTTGGGTTTTGTTTGGACTTTCTAGAAAATGGGCAAATACTGCTGACCCGCACACGCTAATTCCCACCCCTATGCATGGCTGCTAATACTTTTGGAGCCACGCACACAGGAAGAAATCCATTTTCCATCAAATGGATTTCCCCCTGTTCGCAATGCCGGGTAAGCCAGGATTTGTTTAGCGCTGTGATGGCTGTAATGAGTAGAAGGCCGCTGATGACGTCAGAGGCCCTCCTTCGCAAAGGCCATGGAACACCTGCATTTTCTGGGGAACACGCAGAAAATGCCGGTGACATGCCCCCGAATGGCCACCCACTGTCAATCACACAGGGAGTAGCCAGCTATAACAGGTGTTCAGAGCTTGCGCATGTGCACTGCGGACCATGTGCATGCACGGTCCTCCCATGATCGCCAGGGCTGTGAATTCACATCCCTGCGATCAGGGCTGAATCGGGCCCAAAGTAAAATGCTTTGCTGCAAATCTACACAGCCACCTTCCAGTCACTGCTCAAAACATTTCCAATACATATTTGAACCCATGCATCTTATTCGCTACTAAATACACACCGTACTGGTGCTGTGCGACTATAGATTTACTTAGACTCCTGCACAGTTATACAACATTCTTCTTTTGTGCAAATATCAGCATTGTGTACAAATTAGTAACAGCCCCAATTCCCGCAGCATAAAAATGTGAGAAATATAAAAATGTTAAATATTACTAATAAAGGATAAATAACAAAACCATAAATATCTATGCTCTATTACATTTCAGTATCAATGTTAATTCAATCAATATTTGCGTCACTAAATAATGGAACAATTCATTTCTATGTAGTTGCATACTTAAACTTAATTCATAAAAAGTTACCTACAGTAGGTAAATTAAGAATCAAAGATAGATCTTTACAGTTATACATAAGAAATGAGACCCTAAACCATGCCCTGAGTATTATCTGCCTCTGTGATCTGCCAGTTACCCTGATAGTATTACCTGTACGAAACTGCCATCCATGCTGCAAAGGCAATCCCCAAAGTATGTTCTGTTTGTTTCCTGGTTCTTTCATATCCAAAAACGGTGCTGTGACATCTAATAATATTTTATACATCCCCATCCTTCCCAGATAATCCCAGGGGTTTATCACAACCTTGTCATTGTGAATAGTGAAATCACTCAGATTCCCTGGGACAAGGTCCCACATTGGTGGGTAATCAGCAATAGAAATGGTTGCTTCAGAGTCACCACTGCTTTTCCCCAATATTAACGACAAAAGCAATAATACAGCCATTGCCTGGGATGATACCATTTTCAGTACAAGGTGTGGGCAGCTGTGTGCCTCTCTCTACTGCTCCTACCTGTATACTGTGCCTGTCATTTTTGGAACACAGCCTGCAACAGGACAGATCTGATTGGCTATTACTTTATCATCATCCACTTTATCTCTTTCAAAGACTTAGAACATAGACACAATCCCCCCCCCCCTTCTTTAAATACCTGCTGCTCCATACTCAGACCATTAGCATATGCTGCTTTCCCATGTTTTTTATAGCTACGAAAAAAGACTTTGAAAGTCAAATAAAGTTTACTCAATATGTTTGCTTTCTGCCAACAGAAACCAATACAAATGTTCCAGCTTAGTCCCAGCTTAGTTTGCAGAGAAAATAATGTAAAAGCGATGCTCTGCACTTAATGTACACAATGTTTGTTCTAAAGTAACCTGTTATTATCTGAGGATATACAACATTTATGATGCCTACTCATAGAATATAAATGGTTTTCGCAATTTTAATGTACTGATTGTGCTCATCTGTAAAGCTATTATGGTCACAACCTTGAACTATGCAAGTTTGACTATTGTTCTGCAAATGGAGAGAAGGATGCATTAAAAATGCAGAAAGAAGTCAGCACTGAAAATAATGAAGATTCTGTAGGAAGAATTTCCCCCAAAAAAACATGTATTATTTTAGTAGTGTGATAAACGTCCAATCTATAGCCCCCTTATCAGGAATTGTGTATGTAGGGTTTAAATCACTGGTCAATTTGATTCAAAGTAGTAATGATGTATTACATCAAGGAGCAATGTATAGCCAAAGTTAGCAAGTATAGCCAAAGTTACTTGCAGCACCTAGGTATTCCCAGGCAGGGGCATAACTAGTACTATGGGGACCCATAGCAAAATTTTGAAGGCCTCCCACCTCCATTGTCACTACAATGCTCCTTAGGGCTTATTTAATTCAGCATGCTATGAATAGCGCACTGTTATGTTGAGAATGATGGTATGTAGTCGGAAGTACCTGCCTTCACTGACTAAAGTGCCCTGGAGAGCGCGTGGGGGGTTGTAGAGGAGGAGACAAGGGTTAGAGGAGGAGAGGGGGGTTGCAGAGATGGAGAGGGGGTGGTAGAGGAAGAGAGGGGGGTTGTAGAGGAGGAGAGGGGGTGTAGAGTAAGAAGTGGTGTACAGGAGAAGAAAGTGGGCTGTAGAGGAGGAGGGGGTGTAGAGAAAGAGATGGAGGTTGTAGAGGAGGAGAAGGGGGTTGTAGAAGAGAAGAGGGGGACTGTAGAGTAGGATTGGGGGGCTGTAGAGTAGGAGGGGGTGTAGCGGAGGAGGGGGGGGTGTAGAGGAGTAGAGGGTTGTAGAGAAGGAGTAGGCATTTTAGAGGAGGAAAGAGGAGGGTTGTAGAGTAAAAGAGAGGGTGGTTGGAGAGGAGAAGAGGGTGGGGGGTGGAGAAGGAAAGAGGGGTTGTAGGAGGGGGAGTTGTAGTGGAGGGAGAGCAGGGGTTTGATCATTTTGTTACAGCCATTAATACCCCCCTCAGTCAAGGACAGTGCATGTACCTCCGGCTGCACTCCTTCTGCGCCGGGCCTCCTCCTCCGAACCCCAGCATGAGGCCTCCTTCTCACGATCCACAGTGTCAGGCTTCCTCCTAGTGATGGCTGTCACCGGGCCTAATCCCCTGAACCGCGGCACCAGGGCTTCTCCTCTCATTCTGCCCCATCTGCAGTGCACAATGGTTTTGTCCATTAAAGGAGTTTTATTTTGCAAACCAACCAGAATCACCCCATATGTCAGTTATTTATTTTTCAATATTGAAATAGTTTAAAAAATATTTTAATCATCTTTGCTATAGATGACTTTCATGGTCTTATGCTGAGGCTATTTTTTAAAACATTTTCTACTTATCACAGGAACATACTGTACACTTTTCAAATTTTATGCAATACATTCCATGTGTGTCAGTGCCCATATAACATTCTATGGAGACAAGTGTAGTATATCATAGCAGAAGAATAATACCCCTTTTACACCACTGCAAAATCCCGGGTTTTTCCCTTGTGGACCTGGGTCAGCAGCGATGTAAATGGGATTAACCTGTGTCCCTTTACACAGGACATCTACCCAGGTCCTGACCAGGGTAGCACAGGGGCAGGACCTGGGTAGATTGCAGTGTAAAGGGGGACACTGGGTCATCCGACCCAGCTCCCATTTACATCAATGGGGGAAGCCCAACCTCCGGACCGCAGCATCTTCAGGTTGGACGGGGGTGGCACACACAGCCTCTGCTGCTGTCTGCTGTACTCTGCAAAAAGTACAAAAAGGGCGAATGCACTTGCGCTGTCTGAATCTAATAATCTACTGATTGCCAGATAGATAATTCTTCACCGAATGGAATAATCAGAAAGAAGAAGGGGCAAAGGCAGAAGGTCAATAAGATGATATCAATGGGGGTATCGCCCCCTGCAACTGACCTCTCTGCCGTGCCCTATGGACATATAAAGGTATCTTTTATCCAACTGTATCCAGCCTTTAATTTTTCAATTAGATCAGAGCTCACCTTAAACAGGTGCCCTATGGGCATGGAAAGGTTTCTTTTCCTGTCCCTTTTATTGATCTAATTGAAAAATTAAAGGCTGGATACAGTTGGATAAAAGATACCTTTATATGTCCATAGGGCACGGCAGAGAGGTCAGTTGCAGGGGGCGATACCCCCATTGATATCATCTTATTGACCTTCTGCCTTTGCCCCTTCTTCTTTCTGATTATTCCATTCGGTGAAGAATTATCTATCTGGCAATCAGTAGATTATTAGATTCAGACAGCGCAAGTGCATTCGCCCTTTTTGTACTTTTTGGATCGTGTGTTCTGGGACCGGTAATCCCTGGCGTTTACAGTGCTGCAGTCTGTGGGCGCGGACTATTCTATACCCCTTTTTTTGTGTGAAACTGCTGTACTCTGCAGAAAGCAGCGGAGGCAAGGAGGAGGTGAATGGATGCCTGTGTGCAGCATCCATTCAACTCATGGATGGGAGCTGGGGTGTGCACGGGGGCAGCCCAGCAGCTTACCTTGGTGCTGGACTTGCCCCCAACGCGATGATCGCAGGTCCCGGCTGTCAGCCGCACTAACAGGCACACTGATGCGCAACAGCAGCCGGGTGCTGGTGCCCAGGCTGCCGGGGGAGACACGCCACGTCCTCCCGGCGGTGCCGGGTCCCACCACATCACTTACGCCCAGTCCAAAAGCCACACAGGACCATCAGGCAGCATCTGGCAGGGGCGCATCACTTGCACCCATCCTTGCAGCGTCAATTCCATTGCGCTGCGTTCTTCCCAATGCCAGCAACTGTTCAGCGGTTGCTGGGGAGACAGAGGACATCGGGCAGTGCGCCCTCCACCACCGGCTGCAATCAGGGCCAGGGGGGCTGGTGCACATGGCAGAAGCTAATTGGCTGTCTCATCCCTTTTAAGGGATGCTGCCCGGCTCAGCCCTGCCAGTGATATTGCCACGCTGTGGCTGTTCTCACTTGCTGGCTCCTGTCTTTCCTGCCAGCTCCTTTCTTTCCAGCCAGTTTCTGTCCTTGCTGCAGCTCCTGGATTCTCCTGGTGCTATTCCTGGTGTCTGGTCACGTAAGTGCTTCATTGGAGCCCAGGTTCTGTCTTCATTTCATTTTCTCATTGTTCATATTACCATCTGCATTCCCTCTAGGTCAGTGGTAGCAAACTCCAGTCCTCGAGAGCTACCAACAGTTCACGTTTTCTAAATGACCTAGCTGGGGCACAGGTGCACTCATTACTGACTGACACATTATACATGATCCACAGGTGGAGCTAATTACTTCACTTATGATTCTATGAGGAGACCTGGAAAACGTTAACTGTTGGTAGCTCTCGAGGACTGGAGTTGGCTATCTCTGCTCTAGGTCATAGGGAAAAACTTCACCTGGCCTTCTGGGACTTCCACTCTGGGACTCTCCCAGAAGGTTATTCCAGGCCATGGTCCTCACAGGCTTATTTCTTTCTCTTTCTTAGTACCATTGTGAGTACGTAGATCTTCTACACCTTCTCTTTTAGTAGCCATAGTCTTGGGAAATAATGGGGCCTACAGTATAAACTACATAGTTCCCATTGACCTGCTTTTTTGTCATTTTTGGCGGAGTGCTCAGCGCTCTCCTAGCAGCTTGCTGGGCAACCCCTGGCTCCCTCTCTGCACTGAAGGGATGCCATGAGCATGTGCATGGCATCTGTGCAGTGATAACCAGCTGTTGGAGCAGAGCAGCTGTAAACGCCGGCTCTCACCAATTGCTTCCCCCCCAGTGGGACAGTCTCCATTTAGTATGACTGTCCCACTGTAATTGGGACAGTTGGTAGGTGTGCTGTTGGTGCTCCCTGCTTGCATTTACTACCAATAACCCATCCTAGCAGCACCCATACACATGCTTATAGCGGCATCAGAAGAGATGTTAAGGTTGGAGCACAGGTTCTCAAAGATGGTGCTCAGGACCCCACATAGTGCATGTTTAGCAGGTCTCCTCCTGTTGGGTGACCTGGAAAACATGAACTGTGTAGGGTCCTTAGGACCGAGTTTGAGAACCGCTGCGTTGGATGGTTGCACATCCAGAATAAGTAGTGTTCGCAATATCCTCTTCCCTTTACTGACATAAAACTGCTGCTGCTGGTAACTGGATCTCAGAGCACAGATTTTTCTCTAATGGACAAAACCATGTTCCACTACGGGAGGGGCAAATGTAACATGTGCAGTTAGATTTGGGTGGGGTGTGTTCAGACTAAATCTAAATTGCGATAAATAAAACAGTTAGTATTTATCATGCACAAAAACAAAATAACTCACCTAAATCTAACTCTCTGAACATGTTACATTTGCTCCACCTGCAGTGCACATAGTTTTGGCCATTAGCGAAAAATGTGCTTTGCGTTCCAGTCTGAATTAGACCTATTCTCCAGTTCCGTTATTATCTCAAGAGGCAGTGGCTCTTTAGTAACTGGTCCTGTCTGTATGGTTATTCTCCAGTTTCGTTATCACCTCCAGAGTCTTCTTTGGTAACTTCAGTCCAGTCCGTCTGGTCATTCTGCAGTTCCTCTTCTTCTCCAGAGGTGTTTATACTTAGAAAGCTCCGGCCCAGTCCTCCTGGTTATTCTCCATAATAGTCTTCTTTCCAGAAATCTTTCCACTGCACAACCAGAACTATTTCTGGTAACCAGGGCAAGGGGTCATGATCTTCTGGTCATACTCTGCTAAATCCAAACTCCTTGCGGGGGTCCCTGGTGAAGAGCACTGGTGAGTTAAACTCTGCGCTGTTGTTCCTGGTCTTGTCAACCATCGATTTATACTTCTGTGTTGGCAATTTATGTGGTCACATTATATCAAACTGGCCAACTTTCAAGTTCCCAGTTCGATTCCAGCATCAAGTCAAAACCCTGATCCTGGTCCATAGTCTTCCTTGAGTGTGACACTTATTATATTTTATTCCATTTATTTGGTTTTTGGAGTTACTTGTAACCTAGTTTAGCTCCATTTGGTTCCAATATTCTGGCTATTCATGTGCTCTCTATTTGTAGATACTAAATAGAGACTGGATAAGATGTAGAGTGTGATTAAGCCTTACTGATTCTTCTCTGATCATTCTTTCAAAACATAAATATATTACAAAGCCATAACTAGACTTTTTGGTGCCCTGGTCAAGAAAGATCATTGGCACCCTTGCCCCCCCCCCCCCCTCCATCATGTTTAAAATAAATGTATTTATTTACAGTTTATAGCACAGCAATAGCTGTATATAGCTCAGCAAATTCCTTTGTGCTTTATAATTGTAGACAGGGATAGAGCAAACTGGGTAAAAACAGATAGACATGAAGGAAGGAGGGCCCTGCACAAAGCTTACAGTCTATAGGGAAATAGGAGGGAAACACAAGGGCAAACACCAGTAATAGTATAACAGTCCCACCAAGTTGCAAGTCCAGAAGGGAAGCTATATAATAGATAAGTTCCTCAGAGGGTTATGTGTGTGGTACCTAAAGTTGATAGGCTTGCCTATAGGGGTAAGTTTTCAGGGAACGCTTGAAAGTTTGGAGGCTAGTGGAGAGTCTTAATATGCGTGAAATGGCATTCCATAGGGTGGGAGCAGCCTGATGAAAGTCCTGAAATAGTGAATGGGAGCTGTGCTACACTTATAGGAAGTATCATATATACTCGAGTATAAGCCTACTTTTTCAGAACATTTTTTTATGCTGAAAAAGCCCCCCTCAGCTTATACTCGAGTGAGGGTCCCACTTGAGTCAATACGTTTTCCCAGTTTTTTGTTGTAAAAGTGGGTGCCTCTGCTTATATTCGGGTTGACTTATACTCGAGTATATATGGTAAGTTAACACTCTCCCTTTGCTTTGTAAATCATCTGTTAATGACCCTGCTTCACCCCAATAATAAACAAAGTGATCAGGACATGTAAGGTACTTTTTTTTCCAACCAATTTATATCTCTGAAGGCCTAGTACACAGACCCTATAATCTTGCATGCTGTCTCCCTGTAAACTTACCTGACCTGTGTGCAGGGAAGTGTAAATGTGTAACCTTGTCTGCACTCCTGGGAAGTTTATCAGTTTCTCCAGTCAAGAAGCATGACAAATTGCCACAAAATACATTTCACACTTCATGATTTTTGAATCCACAGCCAGACAAGCACAAAACTTTAACTTATGTTAATAAAAATAATCATTTGAGAATACTAGAAATGAATGTAGTTAGTAATCAGGGCCGGCTCTGCCATTAGGCAGCTCAGATTGGTATCCAGGCTTTAGATAATCAATAGGTCGACAATCAAAAGGTTGACAGTCAAAGTTCAACAGGGTCAAAAGGTCAACATTAAAAAGGTTGACAAAGGTTGACATGAGTTTTTTTAAGGTTGACAAAGGTTGCGGTACACTTACACAGTGTCTATGCTGACCTGTGTTGACACAAACAATCAAACATAGAGAACTCATGTCAACCTGTTTGGAACTTTTGCATGTTGACCTATTGATTGAGGAACTTTTGACTGTCGACCTTTTCACCCTGTCAGCCATTTTACTGTCAACATTTTGACCCTGTTGACCTCTTGACCCTGTCAATCTTCTGATTGTAGACCTAGTAAATGCAGATTTAAAATACCATAACTGCTGAGATCTGAGGGTACCATTGAGTCACAAAATTAAGGATGTCTATGAAGATGACATTCTTGTTATACTTAATGCAGATGGCGGCTGCAGAACATCACTTCCATACTTTCATTCGAGGAACTGGAAAGTTGGTATTGCTGACAGTGTGTGGTTGGACGCAGGAGGTTGAAGTTTTGCCTAAGATGCCACGGAGACTTAAGGTGACCATACATTACTGAAATTTGAACCCCTTTCACGTGAGTTTGATGCGTTAGGATGATAAATTGTGTGAAAAGTGTCACATCGTATGTATTTTACTTCTGATTCCAATCCGAAGCACAGTCCAGTGCGCATCACATCATATCTGGAGAACGTCATGGTTGTCATACCTCGCACTAGTGTATGGGAGGCTTTACATTTGCAATTTTACTAATAATGCTACCTCTCAATAAGAGATATGGCAATGCCCTTTGGCTTCTTTTCTTATTATATTTAGCATGCACATCTGAGACTTGATGAAGTAGCTGGAGAAGAATAGCACAACACAATTCAGTAAGTTCAGGGAGCTATCTAGCAGTTGTTTGTTATCGTGGTTGTGTTACTGTAGTTATCACAAGATACTGCAAACCCTCAACCAGTGGTTCTGAAACTTGTACCTTGGGACACTTGCAAGGGTGCCCTAATTGCTCAATGTAATGGTCAAAACCAGTGGTGGCTTCAGCACAGTTCAAAGTTCAAAAAGGGGACACACCAACTGCTACCAGCTATCATTCCAAACTGACTCGGTGGCAAAGTAAATTCTGAACTGTGCTACAGCCCCCCCTCCGGAGCTTCGACTAGTCAAAACCAAGTCTTGTGGCTTCCAATCACAATATATAGATGGAACAGCTACCGTCGCAACCACCAGCCGCCGCCGTCCGCCCCATTCTGATGGAGCCCTCCACGGAAGCTCTCCCGCTGCCCCCAGCCGATCTCCCTGAATCAGAGACAGGCAAGGAAAGAGCTCCCCACAGCCGCGTTGACGGGGACGCCCGTGCATGTGAGACGCTCACACTTTCCCATCAGATGGAGAGCATCTCTGCTGTCGGTCACCAGCTAAGGGAATCTGGTGATTCCCAGCGCTGGCTGAGAGGCGCTCCAGCTGTATGTGGAAAAACAAAAGTGAATCCTGTCCCTCATCACATAATTGAACCTAAGGATTACCTCTAAACACAATTTACTTAATTTTATATTTAAAAAAAATAATTCTTGAATAGAGAAACTTTTGGCATAGGGTGCCGTGATGAAAATTCGGTACTTATGTAATATCTGGGCTCCCGGTTTTCTTATGAGACCGTGTCCCCTCGCGGGGCTCGCTGCGCTCGCCACGCTTCGGGCACGGTGGCTCGCTGCGCTCGCCACACTATATAAAATCAACTCCATGCGTAGTTGGATAGTAGGGGTATGAAAAAATGGGGTGCATTTAACATGGGAGCCCAGATAATACATAAGTACCGAAAATTCTGATACTCTAGGGCACCATAATTCTAAAAAGTTTGAGAACCACTGCACTAAACCATGTACGGGGAGTTTAACTCTGCAGTGAGCGATACCTATGGCTGCAGATATCCTCTGTAGCCGTGAGAGACCAAAGAAAGACAAAGCCAGTGTGTAATCAGAGAAAGAGACTGTACAGCATGGACTTATTACATATAGTATATCAGTGTATGGACAGTGTATATGTGGATTTCTCCCCTGGAGAAACATTTACCCATTCCTTCTCTGTGCAGGAATAGGGGATAAAGTATATAAGTCGTTGGGACACAGCAGTGCACACATGCTGGAGGATTGGTATGACTGAAGTTCAGTATTCTGAGATTGGTCATGCAAACACAGAGTACAATTACAGAGCCAGCCTTAGGCATAGGCAAACTAGGCAATTGCCTAGGGCATTTGGAATGCCTAGGGGCATCAGCAGCTTCTGCTGATTAAAATGATATGTAGCATGCCTATATTCTGTTTGTGAGTGAGGCTGTATCTGCATATGAAATAGTGTATTCATGGAAATCACTGTAACATAGCATTCTGTATGCAGGTACAGCCACAGTCGCACACAGAATATATTCATGCCACAAACCATTTTAATCATCGGAAGCTCCTTGTGTGTCCTGGTCATAACAATGCAAATAAGACAAATTTTCAGCAAAAAAGGCACCCAACGTTAGCAGAACTGGCCAGGAGCTGCATGGCTTATTGAGTCAAGATGTATGAGGAAACATCTGTATCCAAACAGAGGCAGAGGTCACAGTGTTAGCGGCTATGTGAGTGGGTGGGTTGGTTGTGCAATAGTGTCCGGCATATGTGTAAGGGGCATTATGTGTGACATGTATAAATGCATTAATAATGTGCGACATATGTGTAACAGGCATTATGTGTGTCATGTGTATAAGGGCATTAAAAATGTGCAACATATGTGTAATGGGCATTATGTGTGTCATGTGTATAAGGGAATTAATAATGTGCAACATATGTGTAAGGGGCATTATGTGTGTCATTATGTGTATGAAGGGCATTAATAAAGGTTGGCATAATGTGTAAGGGGCATTATGGTTATAAGGACATTATTAATGTGTGTCATGTGTAAGGGGCATTACTGTGTGGTATTATCAGGGGTGCCGAGAGAAAGGGGTAGGGGGTACAAATTACCCAGGCCAAAGTCTGATGGAAGGGCCCAGTGGGGGCCCCGGGCCGCCTCCCCTTAAGTGACAGCAGCAGCTGCAGTTCTTCTCCTCTGCCCAGCACACACTGCTTTGTGCTGGGTTGCAGTGTGGTCATGGAGGTGCTTAAAATACAATATTTTCTCAGGATTTTTTTCTAAGGGTATAATGTGAATAATGTCAGGAGCAATGTACATAAGGTAAAGTGGTACTACTGTGTGATGTAACGTGAATAAGGGACACCAACGCATGATATAATGTGAATAAAGTGGCACTACTGGGTGGCATAATTTGAATTGGGGGTACTATTGGGTGGCCATGCCCCTTGCCAGCAAGAACACATCCCTGTATGTGCTACGCACCGAATGTGTGCACTGTTTCTATTTAAAATATTGCGGGTAGGAGCACCAAAATGATGACTGCTATGATGAGGGTTGATGGTGCTGGGAAAGGGGAGCAGGGTCAGAGGCGAAACTAGTGGCGGTGCTAGGGGGCACCAGCCAAAATCTTGCCTAGGGCGTCAATTATTTTGCTGGGCATATATTATAACATTTTCTAGGTGATCCAGATCAGTTTCCACCTAGAAATTGTTATAATATATGCCCAGCCCTTGTTTGTTCTTGGTACTGTATCTGAAGACTATGACAACTCTGCAACTTCAGTTACACACTACTCACACCCACCCCCCGCCACACACACACACATACATATACTTCAAATCCACCTTGGTAAACTTTGATCCCCACAGATGTCATTGTTAAAAAGTAAAATATATTGTGGAGTATTATAGAGGTCATTGCGATTGACCCGTAAAGCTGCAATTCACATCTTTACATCTAAACTCCACCCACCGCCCGCACGAATGCCGGCACATTTCACCCGCACGCATGTGAATGGATGTTTTGCAGAAATATAAATTTGCAGCGTGTGGGGCAGAAATCATTCGATGGTCACTGACAGGAAGAGGGCAGGCAGATGACATCCAGTGATGTCAGCTGTCCGCCGCCGGCACACTTGTCACTGGCAAATTACCATGGGAACTGCCCATGAATAGGAGTTCCCATGGTAATTTGCCATAGATAATATAGATAGATAATATCTCTATCACTGTTAACAACACCATCATCTCCCCCGTTCCCCAACTCCGCTGCCTGTGTGTCACTCTTGACTCCTCCCTCTCCTTTGCACCCCACATCCAAGCCCTGGCCCATTTTTGCCGGTTCCAGTTACGCAACATTGCTCGCATCAGGCCCTTTCTCTCACAGAGTGCAACTACGCTGATCATCCACTCATTGGTCATCTCACGGCTCGACTACTGCAATGTTCTCCTCACCGGCCTCGCTCAATCCCAACTGGCTCCTCTCCAATCTGTCCTCAATGCTGCAGCCAGGCTTATCTTCCTGTCCCGCCGCTCTAATTCTGCCACTCCCCTTCAACAAAATCTGCACTGGCTTCCATTCCCCTACAGAATCCTCTTCAAACACCTCACACTCACATACAGGGCCATCTCTAATTCCATTGCTCCATATATCTCTAACCTCATCTCCATTCATACACCCCCCCGCCCTCTGACTGTCGTCTCTCCTCCACCCTGATCACTGCTTCCCATGCTAGAGTACAGGACTTTGCCCGTGCTGCACCCCTTCAGTGGAACGCACTCCCTCGCTCCATTAGACTCTCCCCGACCTTGCAAAGCTTCAAACGGGCACTGAAAACTCACCTATTCATCAAAGCATACCCTTCCCACTGCATGAACCAGATGGTTCTCCGACCCATGGCCTGTTTACATCCTGCTATCTAACCACCACCCACTCGCTTGCACCTCTTGTAATCTGTCTGTCTCCCCTTCCTACTAGATTGTAAGCTCCTCCGAATAGGGCCCTCTTCCCTCCTGTTGTCAAAGCCCTCTTCTCTTCACATGTCACTCACAGCTCTCCTATACTCCAACACTCAGTGACCATCTTTGTCCGCATACTCATCTCCATCATTGGCATCTAGCCTCTAGTTGTATGTTGATTGAGTCCTCACTACTTATATCCAAGCTGTAATGTGTATTGAACTGTGGCGCTCTTTATTTGTGCTGTATTCTTGGGGGTTATTCTAGTTCATTCTTTCTGACAAAATCCTTCTTAGTTGGACAAAACCATGTGCACTGCGGGTGGGGCAGATGTAACTTGTGCAGAGATAATTAGATTTGGGTGGGGTTTTTCTTCAAAGTGAGATCTATATTGCAGTGTAAAATAAAGCAGTCAGTATTTTCTCAGCACAGAAACAAAATAACTCACCCAAATCTAATTCTATCTGCACATGTTACATCTGCCCCCCTGCAGTGCACATGGTTTTGTCCATCTAAGAAGGATTTTGTCAGAAAGAATGAACTAGAATAAACCCCCTTGTTATTTACTCAATGTTATGCCAAGCTTTGTCTCCCTGTATTGTTCCTTTGTACGGCGCTGCGAAACACTTGTGGCGCCTTATAAATAAAATTATAATAATAATAATAATAATGCCCATCTAAACCCCTCAAAACATGAATGCACAATAGTTCATAATTATAATAAATGTATGCAGGGGCACCAGAATCTTTTTTGCCAAGGGAGGGTGCAAAATTTATAGTTACCCCACTGGGACAGTCTCCAAAAACTTGATAGTTGGCAGGTACAGTATGGTTATTTGTGTAAGCTCCTTGAAGCAAGGCCTTCTTCCCTCCTTCTCTCACACTTTAATTACAGTTCCCCTTTATTCAGCGACCATCTATACCCATACAGTATCTCTTTTCACTTGTAATCATTTATCACTTCCAGTTACCGGGGGCCATGCTGCATTAAGAAGCATGGCCCTCGTTTGGACATAGTAGAAATAGACTGTGCTGCACATTCTGTTTCTACTGTACATTCGGTTCCAATGCCGCATATCAAGATCGAATTGGGTGCTGCAAAGCACCGTGAAATTTGCACTATGGGCCTGATTTACTACCGATCGCTAAGCAGTGGTCGTTCACTGCTTAGCGAGTGACGTAACACTGCCTGCCATCCCACTGCCTGCCGCCCCACCAAACACCCACCGCCCCACCTCCAGCACCGCCCACAATCTCTTGGTAACATGGATGTGACATTAGCTGCCCATCCCTGGTAGGCCTCGGCCCGCCTGCATTTCCAGGGGAATGCCCAGCACTTTAATGAGGACGCCCCTGCTCCAGCCCCTGCTTGCCCTACCCGTGCGAACGCCTCGGTGACTGTGATAGTCTCCAAAGGTGTTCACACAGCGGTCCGGCACAGGCATATAAATCGCCCATAGGCATGTGCAGAGCCGCACCACTGGTATCCGGCGCTAATACGCTGGGGATCGAATGGTATTGAATCACCCCCTATATGCTATGCGATTATAGGCGAAGCTAGGGGGTGTTCCGGGAGTGCACCGGACCACCCACCATTTTGTAGCTGAGGGATGTGGCTTTCCAACGAGCCCAGCCCCGTGTCTATAGCCCCCTGGGAACCGGAGATACTGCCAGGCAAAGCTGAAATGTTTTCCCAATAGGATAACATGGAACCCGCTAATTCCGACCCCCACCAAGTTCCAACGGCTGCCAGTTCCCCCTTCGGCATCACTGAAGTTCGAGGTGAAACCCAAATCGCTGGGGTTTAACCTCAGGCTGGATCCATATGGGTTAATTGGTTCCAGGGATATTGAGGTTAAACCTTTTTTTTTTTTCTTAAATGTCATTTCATGACTGTTTATGTTCTTTGAGGGCATATTTCTCTGGAACCAAACAGCCCAGTTTCACGAGACCAAAATCATTTGAAGCCAACTCAAAAGTTCTTCAATATGATACTGGTGTAAATGGGTCAGTTGGTCCAAAGATATAGCTGGTTGGTTAAAGGGGGGTAGGGAGAGGGGAGTGGTTTTCTCTCCCCCTCACACCACAAAATACAGGGACTAGGCTGGTGTATAAGGGGTCAGCCTGGGAATGTCCCTGCATGATCCTGGGACCATATTCCCGGGTAAATCCCTGCATTTTCTATTGTGAAAGGGGTATTATTTCAAATAGCCGTGACCTGCAGTGCTCTGAATACAGCCCCCTGCTCTCTGCCCAGCTGTCAATGACTGTCACCCCTGCAGCTTCTGCTCCAATTCTTCTCCCCGCTTTCACCTCAGCCCGCTCCACTTTAATCATGTGGTGCCGGTGCCCGGCGTGCTCCCCCGACATCATGCACAACAACAACGCGCACAATATTTAAAATGTCCACTCGGCTAGAGGAGACACCAGGAGGGGAGTGGGAGCGTGCTCTGCACTGCACTCTGCTCTGCTCTTCTCCCCATAGAACCAGCTGCACCGCTCTCCATCTCTCCCTGCAGCAGCAGCGAAGGTTCATATAAAAATTTACAGTAAGTGGCACTTTTGGGGGCATTGCTTAAGGGACGCTACAAGTGGCGGTATGTGGGGGCATTATGCATAATGTGTGGCTTAATGTGTAAGGGGCATTACGGTGTGCAGCATCATGTGTAAGGGGCATTATGTGTGCAGCATCACGTGTAAGGGGCATTATGTGTGCAGCATCATGTGTAAGGTGCATTATGTGTGCAGCATCATGTGTAATGGGTACTATGGTGAACTGCATTATGTGTAATGGGTACTATGGTGTGCGGCATCATGTGTAATGGGTACTATGGTGTGCGGCATCATGTGTAATGGGTACTATGGTGTATGGTGTGCGGCATCATGTGTAATGGGTACTATGGTGCCATCAAGCAAGAACCCCCTAGCAATGAGCATGTAGGTAAGCTGCACTTATGTGGCAAATATGTAATGGGCATTACGGTTTGTTATATAGTATGTAATGGGCATCATGATGTGTGGCCTTATGTGTAATTGGTATTACGGCGTGTGGCTTTATGTGTAATGGGTATTATGGAGTTTGCTAAAATGTGTAATGGGCATTACTGTGTATGGTCTAAAGTGTAATACCACACCCTTTTTGTGATGCCATGCCTCCTTCCCATGAGGCCATGCCCCCTTTTTGGCGCGCTGCTATGCCACGCAAAGGTCCCCCTTCTATTATATCTAGATCTGGGACCACCCATTACCATAATTCTAGATTCATATATCCCCAAGATTCCAAATCGCGCTAATAGCCTGTTTAACACACTTAATTAATAGATATTATTCAGCCTCACCACTATGCTCCCTGAGGGGTAGGGAACAAACAAACCACAACACTTTTACCAGAAGGCCTTCTCTGGAGAGACCAGATGCAGCATTGGAGTTCTTTTGCCATATCCTGGATGATTGACCTACCATTCACATTATAGGTAAAAATAATTTGCGGGAGAGGAGGCCAACTGGATTATTTTTATCTATTAATCTTTTAGGTATTATATTGCCATTTTTTTATTGCACAGTAAGAATTGGACATATTAATTAGGATATATCAAGCCTTAAACAGATAGAGGCACTGGAGAAAAATAAGGAGTTAATCACTTCACCCAGTCGCTATAATCTTACACAAAAAGATTTATGTTTTCCCTGATGAAGTCTCTGTGAGACGAAACGCGTTGGAAACTGTCTACTCGTTGATTTTACTCAGATAATTCTCTGAAGACCAATAAATAAGTGCTGGAAGATTCCTCTTATGTGCTTCATTGGATACGATTGTGTTATTTGGACATTTACATTATAATTGTTGGCGCCATACCACTATTGGGTAAGATAATTCTAGATTCGCCTAAGTATGGGATATAGTCTAAATTGATAGTGCAAATCGCACCGTGTGTGTCTTCCACTGCCTGTATAGACTACCAATGATTATTTACTGCAGGCAAATTTAATTGTGCTTGAAGAGCAGAAACACAGTAAATTATGAAGATTGGTTCGAAATTAGTAATCTGTCAATATTTGCAGTTAAACCTTAGCTATGTATTCGTTTTTCTATTGTTTTTTTTTTATTATTGTTTCTTATTTAATAAACTACAGTATGTAAGCCAAAGTATATAATTTTGACGGGCTATTTTCTACTCACTGTATTGGTTTCTGTGTTCATTTCTCACAAAAAAATATATCTGTGTCAAGAAAAATAATCAATATAAAAAAAATACTAAATTAAAAAACAGTAATGAAAAGGATAGAAAAAAAAACACATTCATATAACTATAAAGGAAGGTATACCTATATATCACTTCAAAATAATATTTGTCTTAACTTCAAGATTTATATAACATTATTTTTTTAACTACAATGAAAATCAATATTTTCATTCATCTAACATAAGTTACATATCAGGTCACTATCAATGGAAAGCAAGCAGAAAGGCACAAAAAGGACAAGATAATACATGCTATCGATTTTAGGATCCTCACTCCCTGGTGGTGTCTGATGGTGGCAATTGGTCAGAAAAAGTTGCAGATAAAAGGCCTAAGTTCAGTAGCAGATTCTGCTAAATAGCATTACATGCTGGGGCTACACCAGTGCTGTCTTTTCCATTGGGCTTAATGGGCAGTTGCCCAGGGGCCCAAGGATTCTAGGGGCCCACCCCAATGGGAAAGATGGCACTGCCCCAGGGAGCTGCTGCTGTGGCTGCGACTGGGGTGGCAGGCAGCTGGGTCCAAGCAGCAGGGCTGGGATCTTGTAGTGCTGTTTGCCAGGCGGCAGAGCTGGAAGCACTGCTGAATTTGAAAGCATATTGAAAAGTGACTGTCCATGCACTGATTAACTAAATTCGGTACTCTTTACCTAGAACGGCGCCCGTCGCGGGCATCGCAGGTACATTTATGCCTGCCCGCGACGCGACCGACGCGATGCCCGCGATTTTCCCATTGAAAACCATGTTAAATCTGAAAAATCGCGTCGGTCGCGTCGCGGCCGGCCATAAATGTACCCGCGATGCCCGCGACGCGATGCTACCGATTTCCCATAGAAATCAATGTTAAAAGGCGCGATGGACCCGATTTTAGCGTGAAATGCCTCAATGCCCGCGATTTGGCCATAGAAATCAATGTTAAATGGGCCACAGAGCCCATTAACCCTTAAATGGCCCCCAAAATTTTTAACGCCACCCCACGATCAACGTGAACCCGAAGCGTGGCGAGCGCAGCGAGCCCGCGAGGGGCGGCGGTACGCGTCCTACGACCTTTTCATGCCCTACTATCCACGTCGGCGTGGAGTTGAGAATAGAATAGTGTGGCGAGCGCAGCGAGCCACCGAGCCCGAAGCGTGGCGAGCGCAGCGAGCCCCGCGAGGGGACGCGGATACCTTCACAGGTAAACGCGTCCCCTCGCGGGCTTCACAGGTGTCCGTGGCGACGCGGACACCTGTGAAGCCCGCGAAGGGACGCGTTTACCTGTGAAGGTATCCGCGTCCCCTCGCGGGGCTCGCTGCGCTCGCCACGCTTCGGGCTCGGTGGCTCGCTGCGCTCGCCACACTATTCTATTCTCAACTCCACGCCGACGTGGATAGTAGGGCATGAAAAGGTCGTAGGACGCGTACCGCCGCCCCTCGCGGGCTCGCTGCGCTCGCCACGCTTCGGGTTCACGTTGATTGTGGGGTGGCGTTAAAAATTTTGGGGGCCATTTAAGACTTCAGGGGGACTATTAGGGCTCTGTGGCCCATTTAACATTGTTTCCTATGTAAAAATCGCGGGCATTGAGGCATTTAACGGTAAAATTGCGGTCAATCTGCCTTTTTAACATTGTTCCCTATGGGAAAATCGCGGTAATCGCGGGTACCCGATTTTGATGTACCCGCGATTTACCCGCGATGCCCGCGATTACCGCGATTTTACCCGCGATGCCCGCGATTTCAATCGTGGGCGCCGTTCTAGGTAAAGAGTACCCTAAATTCTCTCAGCCAATCAGCGTCCGGACAGTCTTCTCAAAATGTTTTAAAATTTAGCAGCGGCAGCGCTTTCCGCCTCGCCGCCTGGCTACAAGCTCCCAGCTGCCACTGCCCAGATCCCCGCTGCTGCACATAGGTGGTGGGTGTGTGTTGGAGGGGGCCCAGTAAATCATTTTGCCCAGGGGCCTGCGCTGATATTATGATGGCCCTGGGCTACACAAAGAAGGGCATGGCCTAGCGAACAAGTCTGAACCAGGCCCTTCAATTTCTAGGAAAATTTGGGTCAGACCTTCTCAGCTCAAATTAGGAATTTTTTTTCTGGAATGCAATTTGACAGATACAGGACATCATTTAGAGGTATACACTATTTTTTGCTATTTTTCCCTATATTTTGATGAACTTTTTTTTTATCAGTGAACATGGATAAATGGCTATCCTCCTTAAATTTTGCACTTGCGAAAACCAAGTGCACATTTTGGATGGAATGATAAGTGTAGATTAAATCGCAGAAATAGAAGCATTCAGGCACATACATTCTAATGCACAGGCAGGGAATCTGTGCAGGACCACATTCAGTTACAGGCAAATGAAAAAGTTGCATCTTTTGAATGCCACACCCAGAGGCGGAACTACCATTGGTGCAGCAGGTGCAGTCCACCGGGGCCCCTGTGGACTAATGGGCCCACTGCTGCCCCTGTCACTCTCTTCCTGTCACCGACAGTGTTTCCCTGTCACACTCTGCCTTTCATGGTCACTGAGAGGTGATATGATTACCATGTTCAGATACAGGATTGGGAATCATATGGATCTTTGCTCACTAACAGGCCTATACTTAGGACACGTGGGCATGTACTGAGGCTCAAGGAAAATAAATTCCGTACTAAATTAGGAAGGGTAGTCTTCACCATTAGAGCAGTAAAATTCTGGAACTCATTTCCAGTGGGGGTGGATACATTTTTAGGCCACTACGGGAATCACATAGATTTGACTTACTCATGTCAGTAGATGCAAGTCAAATAGGTACTATGTTACTATGTTACCCACGTTGCATATTGTGAACTTGGGTGTGAAGGAGGAGGGCCCAAATTAAATTTATGCCATTGGGCTCACCACCCACAAGTTCCGCCACTGGCCACACCTATACAAAATGGCTAACTTGGCTAACAATTACATTTTATTTTGCAAAGACTTTAGACCAGTGGCAGATTTTCCCTATGGGCTGTAGACCCCCCCATCCCCTCCAAATATAAATAAATAAGTTACATAAAATCCACCACCTCAGAAAGCCAGTTGCAGTGTGTGGCTGCCTTGGCTACACTATGACTGGCAGTGTCACACGTGACATCCTATTGTGCTAACTGCCAGTAAGGCACGGGACAGGCCATCCCAGTGGGAAGTATTTACTTACTCTGGGACTTCCAGTATCGGCTGCGATTAGCAGAGAACTGACTTCCTGTACATCCAATGCAGTCCATAGAAGCCAATGTTTTGCACATACACAGTGCCCATAACCACTTATGAGAATACTTGCCTACTTTTGAAAACAAGTTTCAGGGAGATTATAGTTGGCAATAGAATTTCGCAAAGTGCCCCATTGAGGGGGCGTATCATGCTCCTCCCAAAGGGCATGTCTAGTTCCATATATGGAGAGATTGTGAAAAAATATTGTGAACGTGGCACCTAGAAGCGTGGGTGTGTACTGCTACATCTGAGAGGAATCTTTTAAAATGACATATCCAAATGTAGGATGGGGAGAGGAGGAGCTTTCTGTACGTGCCAAGCTGGTATTGCGGAGTTTGCTCAAATGTGTAATGGACATTACGGTGTGTGGTCTAAAGTGTAATACCACGCCCATTTTTGTGATGCCACGTCTCCTCCCATGAGGCCACGCCCGCTTTATGGTGCGCGGCTTCACCGTGCAAAGGTTCGCCCTGCTTGTGTATTTGGATTTGGGACCACCCATTACCATAATTCTAGATTTGCCTATGGCCATGCACCCCCCCCCCCCAACTCTATTCACTGTAGTAACCTGTGTGTCCTTCCCATTTGGACGCCGCCATCAAAATTCTAACTGTCAGGATCCAGACCATATCCCCTGCATGAATAGCAGTGTAGATGTACAGTAAATTAGGTTAGATTTATGGACTCTGGAGTGCAGAAAAACATGTTTACTTAGTTTCAAAGCAGGAACTGAACTGCCCACAAACAGAAAACTCCCTCACAGCATGCATAGCCAGGCCATATGGCAAGTATAAGAAGGCATATCTCCCAGCTGGTGTCATAAAAGTATTGAGAAGTGATGATTGTTTGTCTAACAGGTTTGCCAAAACCCACATTTGGCATCTAAAGTGTTGAAGACCTTGGCTTTCAGCATATCAGCAATGACTTGTTCTACAGTTCTTAAAAGGTGAAAGGGTCTTAGTGGCACTTTATGAAGAAGCATTGGTTCGATGCAGATCCTGACATTGCATCTTTTGTTACATCAGCCACAATGTTACTGAAGATGCCCACTGGGTTGCAACTTCAATAGGGGTTATGACACCAAGGGCTTAATTCAGAACCAGATCTCCGAAAATTGCATATAAAGTTCTGATGGGGACGGCAATGGACAGCTGGGGAAGGGCCACAGTGGCTGCATGATGTCACTTTAGTGGTGTGGCTGCAAATTTTTGAGGGAATATCATGGAAAATACCACTGCCAGTTGTAAAGTTTTGCAAAAGTACAACTGACTGTATCAGGCTCCAAGAGCGGCCATATGCTGGATTTTCAGCAAATGGGACCCACCAGGGTGCACACACTGTAAGGGTAAGAGATTCATCCAAACACCCCGCCAGTGCTAGAGATATGCTGCACTGAAGGGCGCAATGAGATCTGTATATCACTAAATTTACAGTGTCTGTATATTCTACTGTTGTCTGAGGGCTGGTTTGGTGCAGCAGGGTCCTGGACATTATGTAGCATTTGATGTCAATTTTCATCTACAATGTATTGCCATCACTTAGGATAGTAAAAATTTCTCCTTGTTTTGCAATAACATCTATGATTTCACAATATATGGTCTCCCAAATGTAGCAGTTCGCAAGTCTGGACCTAGGGTACATGTAAAATTAATACTCAACTATATCCTTTGTAGATCAGTTATCTCCTTTCCATATTGACGTCCACAGGGTTAAAAAAAGCAAACCTGATGAACTGAAGAGACCCCATGTACAGTATAAACATGGGTTCCCTTCCCAACTGCGCGGTCCCCAGGTGAATTCACTCATTTGGAAACCCAGGAGCCAACCAGGGCGTTCCACATAGCTGCGCTCTCTTGATTGCATGAGCTCGGCTGAGCTGTCACTCAAGCGGAGCTCAGAAAATACTATGGGGAGAAATCCCAGTCAAAGCATCTATGGCGCTTACGTCAGACCAAAGACTTGGCCTAAACCAGTGGTCAGGGAACTCGGTCCTCATTACCCCACACAGTGCATGTTTTGCAGGTCTCCTCACAGAATCACAAGTGAAATAAGTAACTCCACCTGCGGACCTTATAAAATGTGTCTGTGAGTAATTAGTACACCAGTGCACCTGCTGGGTTACCAGCAAAACATGCACTGTGTGGGGTAATGAGGACCGAGTTCCCTGACCACTGACCAAAACGCTTGTATTTTAACAAAGTGCCCCCTAAAATGTGTGGGCAATTAGTGGGGAGGACCCACCAAGCAGGGCGTCCTTGCCCTGTGCTAGGTGCCTCTTACAGTCTAGTGTTGGCATTTGTAGTTTTTTTACAACTGAGTCTCAATTTGGCCCTTATACATGTATATTGAAATGCACATATCTCCAGCTATGATCAGCACAACATACTGTCGGATATCTGCAACAGGTGCACATCATACATACAGAAACAGGCACTGCAGCAAGACAGTTTATAGTAACTACAATAATCACAATATAATTACACAATATAATTTAATGATGCATCATAGAGAGTAGTGTATAAATAAATGTGAAAGTTGCATTTTTCCATACAAAATGTAATGAAATGTAATCCATCAATTGCTACTTTATAAATGTAACTGAAATGTTTCTTGTTTTCCTCTTGGAATAAGTATATAAAGCTGGCTGTGGTTTTGAAACCACGGTTTATTTAGCAGTAATATGATCTGTACAGGTGTACTCAGTTATGAATATACAGACTTTGCGTACAGAGCGGAGCATACAGATCACCAACCAGTAACTGTATTTGGGAATCGGTGCAGGATGCAGGTGGTACTGGCGGTTGTAGCAACATGTAACTAGCGATAATATTAGGGTCTCTCCGGAGCTACGTGGAGCATGTCCGTGACCCACTGTGGTGGTCTAATACAGTGACAAGATGCCACCATGCATGTTCAATAGAAGTAGTGCAAGAGATCAATCTGAAACAGACTTACCTTCTCCATACACTTACTATGGGCAGTATTCAATGCTCTTGATTCACCGTTTAGTTTTTTTTCGTTGAACAGGGCTGTTTTTTGGAGAAACAGCTAATTTTTTTTCCAAAAATTATATTTGCTGTATTCAATGATCACTGTTCGCCAAAAGCGAACAGCGAATGCCGGCCAATTCATCGTTTCATAGATGCTGCTATTCGCTGTTGTATTTCTATGGTTTTTTTCGCCTAGTTCGCTGAAAGTGTATTCAGTGGAGAACTGTGTTCACTGTTTTTTTTTGTTGAAGTTCTCCGACATCTTTTTTAGGTGTACTGAAATTGTACTTATAAAATAAATGTTTTTTTATAAATTTTTTGGGTGTCTACAAGTCAGTTTATTTATTATTTGAAGGATCTTGCTAATTGTATTTCTTTACAAGCACCACATTAATATATTTTTATATTTTTTTATTACTTATGCAACGGGCGTGGACCCGCTCCTTAAATATGCACTGCGCTGGGTCCCGCTCATTAGGGTATGCATGGAGCGGGACCAGCTGAGAGTACACTACTGCCTGGGTCCCCGGGACTGTAAAAAAAGACAGGGAGCCCCTGTGTATGTATATATATATGTATGTATATATGTGTGTGTGTGTGTGTGTGTGTGTGTGTGAGTGTGAGTGTGTGTGAGAGAGCGAGATAGAGAAGGGAATAGGTGGAAATAGAAGAGGGAGGGTGAGTGAGAATGAATAGAGGAAATTGGTGAGTGTGTGAGAGAGTGAGAAACAGAAGAGAGGAAGAGAGAGGGAAAGGAGAAATTGGGGGAGAGAGAGAGAGAGAGAGAGAGAGAGAGAGAGAGGGGGGGGGGGAGCAATAGAGAGATCAGCCTTACAAGAATATATAATAGAAGTACTCACTGTGGTGGGGGGGCTGACAGGGAGATCCTTGCTGCAGTGTTTGCTTTGGTTCCCTGTGACTTGCCGGGTCCTCCTCATCTCATCCGCACAGGCAGTGCACCATGATCTCCTCTAAAGGTGTGTACACACTTGTACAATTTAGACTATATTACAATTTAGACTATCTGCATACAATTTAGACTATATAGTGCAGATCTGCACTATATAGTCTATGCAGCCAAGACTTTCTGGCTGCGATACGGGAGTGCGCATCGAGATCGCATCTGGATCGCAAGAGATAAAACCCATACAATCTGCATGAGATCCAGATGAGATTTTGACTATATATTCAAAATCTCATCTGGATCTCATGCAGATTGTACAAGTGTGTACACAGCATTACCGAGAACTGCTTTCCGGCATCCATTAGTCTGCTCTGCTCTGGTCCCGGTCAGCAGGGGCTGCTGGGACATGTAGTTTTGTTTTAAGTGCCTGGCTGCCAGACACTTAAAAAAAACTACATGTCCCAGCAGCCCTGCTGTCCGAGACCAGAGCAGAGTCTGGCTGCAGCAGAGCCGATGGACACACCACGGGGATATAAATCAGAGGCAGGCAGTTAGCTGGTAAGGAGCTATTTAATATTTATAGTTGTAGGACCAGGTCTGGGCCCCTTTCTCTGTCAGGGCCCAGGACTCCAGACCCCACAGACCCCCCCTGTTGGCGGGCCTGATCCTGCCAGCCTCCGCTGTGTGCGCCGTATTGTGCTATTTTCGCCATCAGGGGCAGTGAGCCCCTGAGTCATTGAATATGGTGACCGGGTGGGCTGGTGGCAAATCCACCTGACCGGAGAAGCATGGTGAGCGCAGGCAAAACCATGACAGCTCGCCGCAGCCTCAAATACATGCCTAAGAATCACATGGACCTTTTAATACATGCCTGTAAAACTCCCATAATAATCCTTTGCCACTGCCTAGTTCCCATCTCAGAATGTGGTACTTGTGTATTATCTGGGCACCCGATTTTATCATTGCATGCCACTACTTAAGGCATGCAATGCGATTTTTCATTGTAAAGACCAGATTTTTAATTGTATAGTCACCCATGGGTGATTTCATACCCCCACTATCCAACTACGCATGGAGTTGACTTTATATAGTGTGGCTAGCGCAGCGAGGGGCCGCGGATTACTTTACATGTATTCTGCGATGCGATGCAATGAAAAAATCAGGCGCCCAAATATTACACAAGTACCCAGAATGTTCCACTGTACGCTTACATTGTAGACAAAACAGGCTCCTGCAGCTTCCAGTAACTGCCGCCGCTTTGCGTATGACACAGAATCAGCCCCTCGGTTATTAAAATACATAGGTATTAGGTTTGAGATGGAAGAAATATACATTAAATATTTCCATCACTTCAAAGAGTGATGAGAAATATAAATAAATTCTACATTTTTAAAGGTTGAGACATAAGAGAAATGTGCAATTAGTTTCTAATAGGAAAAATACTAATTTGTCAAATGATGCATACGGTATGTAATATGTCAGGTAGTTCACAATGTACTAAGGGGCCAATTGTGGATCACACGTAGTTATCCGAATTCAGCCCCTGCCCTGATGGTCGGGGTTTGCGCATGCATATTTCTGAGCATGTGCAAACCCTGACTGCGAACAGCTGCGGCGAGTTGCTCACTTGTCGGGCAGTCCGCAGATAGGAGGGAGAGACGGGCGCGGGGGCGGTGGTGTCACTGGGCCATGGGAATGGCCAGGGTTTTTTGGGCGTCCCCATGAAAGCACTGGGCATTCCCATGAGTATGCAGGTTGGCCAGGGCGGGTGGTGGACATCACATGGTGTCAGCCAGCCACCCTGTCTTTGTCCCGGCGTCCCCAAATATAAGTCAGTTGAGGCTGACATATTTGTGAAGGCAGGAGCAATCCTTCGATGGTTGGTGACCATCAAATGAGATTTCTGCAGCGGCGGCATGCCAGGTGAGGTGTCTTGGTTATGCACCCCTCGCATGGTTGCGAGGGGAAATAGCGTCAGGGGACATGGATTTGGCGGGGTGGCGGGTGGCGAAACAAGTACTTGGTAAGCAGATTTTAAACCTCAGTGACATATAGTAGGAACACATTTTTGCTTATTTGGCTGGTGGAAACATTTTATTGTACACAGAAGTCATTTTCACCCTGGCACAGTCCATGACCCCCATCTAGTGGAGACTTCAGAGCAGTACAGTTTTATTAAAATTTGTTTAATAAATATATACCATTTCATAAAGTTATCGACTGCAAATCAAATTCATATTCTATTTGTATACATTAATATAATGTTGTTTTTGTCACATCATGTAAAACTACACAGCACCTTGCTATGCAAATGAAGACATCTTTACTTAGCAATGTGTTTATGAGCATGTCAAATGGATAGAAATATTTTCTGCTGGCGACCCTACTGTACATAAATCCTTTTTATATGCAGGGATTGACTACAGCGCTGGATCAATATGTTAATTAATTTTTTGTAGGATTTACAAGGTTATTCACTCCACTTGAGCTCCACAAAAATTGACTTTCATAAGTTCCTTTAAAACATAGTCACTTGATTTAAAAATCAGGAAACCAATAAAAAAAAATATGTGAAAAAATACGCAAAAATATAAAATACAACACAAAAAACAGTTCCGGTTGGCCTATTCCCGGGTGGTTCATTTTGCAGTATACATATTGCCCGGTTTTCTTAAAGGTGCATATACATATCTAAAAAGCATGAAAAACTAAACAATGTGAGGATAGTCTATTGAGGGGGATAGTAGAAATAAAAATGGATAATTGTACAAAGAGAGGGGGAATGGGGAATAGATCACAAAAACTACTTGACTTCGAATTCCCCCTTTAGCCCCTTTGGATGTAGAGTGTCAAGCTCATAGATCCATCGCATTTCTGCGCGGGCTAGATCACTTTTTTTTTGTCCTCTCTTCTCCAATTACCTTTAATAGAATCTAAAATTTAAAATGAGCTGACATACAGTGCCTCTCAACACCTTTTTTAATGTTGTTAAGGTGTTCTCTTAATCTAACTTTAAATTGTCGGCTTGTTCTTCCTATGTACTGTTTGTTACATGTACATTGATTCAGGTAAATTACGTTACTGCTATTACATGTAACAAAATGATCTATTTTGTATTCTTTTCCCCTTACAGTGGATGTAAAAGTTTCCATTTTATTACCATCTTTACCTTTACATTGTTTGCAACCAGCACACATTCCGCAGCGGAAAAAAAGTTTAAAAAAGTTAGTTTTAACCCTTGTGTGCATGGTTGCTTTTGGTGTCTGGGCACTTTTTACTACCCAGTTTCTAATATTTGGTGCTCTTTTGTAAATTATTTCCACTTTATCTGGGACATACTCTTTAAGGATTGGGTCTGCCTTTAGCATCCCCAATGTTTGTTTAATAACTTTTCTATTTTTTTGTAATCACTATTGTACGTAGTGATAAAAACCGTTTTTCCCGTTTTTCTAATTTTTTTCGGTTTGTTAATTAAGAGTGTTTCTCTTTCTACTTGATTAACCTCTGCTAGGGTCTTATTGAGGTCAGCTTCATCATAACCTTTTACTAAAAACTCATTTTTCATTTTATCCGCTTGATTTTTATAGATTTCTCTTGTGTGCAGTTTCGCATGTGTACTGTACTGTACATGTGTATTATCAAATGACATATTTTGCTCTACCATAAGTCTGTTTGTCCACCCTCTATGTTAATGTATGTATGTACTGTATGTATGATGTTTTAAGAAGAGATTTCTGCTGTTTGTTCACTCACAATAATAGTTGGATGAAGGTGGTTGGAGTCATAGGGGAAATTTAATAGGATGAGAGATTTAGAAAGTGAGAGATTTGGTAAGAAATCTCCAGTTTTTTTAAAGCGGCAATCATTTACATGGCAAAACCAGTTTGATTTTGAAGTGTAAATGGTTGCCGCTTTAAAAAAAAAACTGTCAATTTCTTACCAAATCTCTCACTTTCTGAATCTCTCATCCTATTATATTTCACCCTTAGTTGCCTACCCTCTTACATTCTGCAGGAGACTCCCTGAAATAGCAGCAATGTCCCTTTCTCCCTCATTAGTCTATCAATCTCCCTCATTTCACCTAGCCCACACGGTTACATTTTTTGGGAAAAAAGGAATAAGAGATACATTTACATTGAATCATCAGTGCCATTTCCCAGCACTTTAGCAAGTATAGTACAGTAGCTCTTACTAACTGCTTTGGGGCTCATCTATATTTGGATATAAGTATTTAAAAAGATTCCTTGTTGTTACTTGTGTATTATAGCGGCGCCCATCGCATCGTATACCATAAGGCATACGATGGTATGTTGTACAATGGCATACAATTTTAAAATTGTATGACATTGTATATGGCATAGAATACCATACAATGGCCCTTATTCTAATCGGCACGGTACGGCCCGCGTGCGGCCGTACCGCCGATGTTTGTGGTCTGCACATGCGCAGAGGTCATTCTGCGCATGTGCAGCCCCCTTCGCCGCAGACGGATTTCGTCCGCCGCAAAGGGGGCGGATAGGGGCGTGAGAGGCATCATGCCCTCATTTCCCTATGTGTACGCCCCGCGTTTCATGGGCGTTCCCATGCAAACGCGGGGCGTATGCATGGTAATGAGGGCATGACGCCCTCATTACCATGACATGGGGGCGGAAAGCTGACGTCGCCGGATGTCAGCTTTCAGCCCCCATACAAGCTACCACACGGACGATTGTCCGTGTGGTCTTAGCTTGCGGGAGCTGCCGCGGCGTGCGGGCCTGCCTTCGATGGTCGTCGACCATCGAAGGCAGGGGGCAGCTCCCACCATGGTGGAGGCGTAGCCTCCACCATTTTTGTGCGGATCGCCAGCCGTCCGTGTATGGACGGCCGTGGCGATCCGTCTGGTGGGCGGCCCTTGGTTTGTGCGGTCGGAGCCCCGTGTGCGGCTCTGACCGCACCAACCAGAATAAGGGCCAATGTGATGGGATGCGATTATAAATTGTATAAGCACCCTAATGGGTGCTTACAATGTTAAATGCACCCTCACGCCACCCCCCACTATAAACATGAACCCGAAGCGTGGCGAGCGGCGGCGGTACGCGTCCTACGACCTTTTCATACCCCCACTATCCACGTCGTCGTGGAGTTGAATTTATATAGTGTGGCGAGCGCAGCGAGTGATAAAGCAGATATTTATCTGATAAGATTAGATATGATTAATAACCCAAACCAAATTTATTTACTTTATTACCTTTAAATATAACGGCAACGCTGAAATGATTGCACACCCACACAACCTTTTTATAAAAGGTATGACAATGCTTTACTTAAAGAATAGCTTCATTACAGGTATTTGCAAATGCAGACTAACACAAGAAACATAAAACTGACTAGCTAATACTTAAACAGTAATTCTAAACCAAATCAAAATGGACACCTTTCAAGGACAGTGATCAGCCATGATTAAACCTCCTTCATAATTACCTCCAGCCCCCTGTGCTTCCTTGTTCTTTCTCAACTCCCTTCTCCCTCCTTCTATCACTCTGATATTTAAACCTTTATCACATTAATTAATTAATTACTCATAAGCATTGAGTCTTATTGGAAAGCTCTGCTTTCAATCATGATGTCATAATTAACCCAACACCCAACTTCAGTGGCCTTGTGGGTCTACGCATGTGTGGCCTTGTTCCCATCTTATTCAGTTTGTGGAGACTAGCTTCCTGTCCTTTCTACATTATACTGTCAACATCACATTCTTAAACTTCTAAAACCAAAAACAATTCTTTATAAGAAATCACTTTTACAGCACTGTTCTGAATGATCAGCCATTTTAATAATATTATTATGCAAGTCATGCCTAACAAAATGGCTGCTGCTTCTAACATATTATAACTGTTTAGCGCAAAGGGAAGGCCTCATACGCAGTGGATAGTACAGTGTGCAACAAACTAAAGTCATCTGCAGCAATAATGGCGGCAGTCAGGAAAACAGAATATAATAAAAGCATAGATTTATTGATTAGTTGATTTTCTGTATTATCAGTCCATCCTCAACTTTTTTCATATCTCCGAAAAAAGTTCATATCTCTCGTACTGTGCATCATTTGTTTCTCTCTTAATACATCGGAAAACCTGCTTGAAGCATTTCACTAGTATACAGAAAAATCAATAATATTATCTTAGCAAAAACATCAAACTTCTTAAAGCATATATAACATTGACTTATGCGAACCAGTTATTGGGGTTCAACCAAATAAACCAACTGTAGGGAATCACATCACTCACACCTGTTCAATAAACTAAAATGTTTTCCAACCCAAATAATTTAATTCAACTTTCCTTTTAACGTCATCATCAGTTTAGTATCATATTTTAATTATATTCACAAATTCAAATACAATTTTATAAACTTGGGATAATGTAAATAAGTGTGTTTCTCTAATATACCATGTGTTACTTTCAAATCTTCATGTTGAATCACCACTGTATTAATTAGTAAAAGTAAATTTATTACAATAGATCTTGTCTGTAACCATCTAGAAACCCCAAAATCCTTGTGGCAATGTCCATGGCCTACGAGACGGTATGTTCGAGAAAACATCATAAGAAACAATTCAATGAGTACCCCTTTTTGTTTCTAGATGTTATACTAGCACACCCAACTCTGTCACATAACTACATGTTTTGTTGTACTCCAAAATATCTCCTGTTATTACACTCTTTACCAATTTTAAACCTAGGGAGAGTCAGTAACCTTATAAGATTCACTTGTGTAAATCCTACATAGAAAATGAAGTGTTGTTTGATTTGACTGCAAATATAAGTAGCCATTAACCCAAGATTACCGGAGTGATACCGTAGATGACAATATAACCAACAATCTGTCATGAACCCCGGTTCTCGCACTGCTCGCATGCGCCCCTTACCGGCACGCTGGGGTAGTGTCCTCCGTAGGTCGGCTGCCGGCACAGTCGGCAATCCCTGGCGTGATGTCTTTAGTTTCCAAGTCGCCCCTGCATCACTGTGAGCTCCAGGTGTATTCCCTGATCAAGCTGCGGGTCACATGATCCAGGTAAGCTCCAACTTACTTCCTGGTCTGTGTGCTGCTGCTGCGGCTGATTCCATCACCTGCGTCTGATTCCCTAATCACCTGGAGGGATAAAAACCCAGCTCACAGTCTCCTCCTTGTCTTGAACAACTCGTCAGTTTACCTGTGAGTTCTCCAGCGTTAAGCTCCTGTCAAGACTCCCCACGTGCTCCAGAGGTCCGGTTTCCTGAGTCCGCTGTCACCTGTGTTACTCTCAGCGTCCTGGTTATTCCACTCCTGCCAGAAGTCTCCACGTGTTTCCATCTGCCGTGTGATCCTGTCTTCTCGTGCAGCCCAGGTTACTCTCTCAGTGTCCGGTTATCCGTGGGTTCCCTACCTGTCTCCCCTCGGCTCTCAGGCCGCTCCAGTGATCTCAAGTACCGGCTCCATAGCCGCTCCAGTGATCCCCAGTGATCTCAAGTACCGGCTCCCTAGCCGCTCCAGCGATCCCCAGTGATCTCAGGTATCGGCTCCCTAGCCGCCCCAGTGTCACCAAGTGTCTCCAGTAACTCCAGCGTCCCTCTGTGTTAACCCCGTGTCATCCTCGGCTTCCAGGCCGCATCACTCATCTCTCAAGTACCTTCCGTGTTGCTGTATAGCATTCAGTGCCATCGACCACCATCGATGGTTTAAGTACCCCGTTAAAAGACTCTTGTGCTTCAACTCCGCCAAAGCCACAGGGGAACCTGGGCAGAGGGCCGCGACCTGGTCGGCAGTTGCAGCGAAGTCCATATCCCCTTGCGGGGGTCCCTGGTGAATACCACTGTCGGCTTAGACCCCGCGCCTCCGCTTTAGGTTTCAGCCAATCCCCTGTGTCCCCGGCAGTTCATCTCCCTCCTGTCTCCGTGCATGAGCTCCAGCTATCTCAAGCCTCCTCGCTTCCAGTTCCCTGCGCCCTCCACTGGCGCACCCAGGTCAGTGCCGGGAACACAGACAGTCCAGGCCGTGACAGATTGTTCAAGACCGATGGACTCGGCACGCGACCATAGTGTGGGGCCAGCGGCTCTCCAAGATGTCACCTCGCGTATAGAAACGCAGGAAGCGACGCAGCAGCAGGTGATCACATACCTCCAGGATGTGTCCACTCGTCTGGATTCCCTCCAGCAATCCCTCCGGCCACCTCCGCCACCGGTATCTAATCAGCCTGCCACTCATGCCCCAACGTATATTCCCCGTCTTCAGCTGCCTACCCCTAATAAATATGATGGCAATCCCAAAGGCTGTAGAGGCTTCTTAAACCAATGTGATATCCAATTTGAGCTTCTACCACAGAACTTTCCGACTGCCAGGACCAAGATAGCATATATTGTTTCCTTGCTCACTGGTTCTGCCCTAGAATGGATATCACCCCTCTGGGAAAGATCTGATCCAATTCTCACCGACTATAACAGATTCGTCTCTCTCTTCCGACGGATATTCGATGAGCCAGGAAGGCCTGCATCAGCCTCTACAGAAATTCTCCGCCTCAAACAGGGCTCTCGCTCCATGGGCCAATACGTGGTTCAATTCCAGACGCTTGCCTCCGAGCTCAAATGGAACAATGAGGCGCTAACAGCCGCCTTCTGGTTGGGCGTCTCAGAACGCATCAAAGACGAACTTGCCACCCGAGATCTCCCTGAGCAGCTTGAAGAATTAATTTCCTTGTGTGTCAAAATAGACCTGCGCCTAAGGGAGCGAGGTCTAGAAAAATTAAAGAAAGTAGTTCCCCGAGTTCCGTCTCCGCCTCAGCACCGTCCTGCGACAACCACTACAGAAGAACCTATGCAAATAGGTAGATCTAGGTTATCCACAGAAGAACGGTCTAGGAGGCAGAAAGAAAAATTATGTATTTACTGTGCCGCCCCCGGTCACTTCATTGGGTCCTGTCCCGAGCGTCCGGGAAACGCCAAGCCCTAACCTGCAGTGGGGGAGTCAGGTTAGGTTGTCTCAGTAAAACTCCTCCCACCACTGACTTGATTCTACCTCTTGCCCTTGTGTCCCCTGTGGGTACCCTGCAAATCTCAGCCCTGGCAGACTCCGGGGCTGCAGGGAACTTTATCTCTGCCGAGCTGGTAAAGAAGTGTAAAATTCCAATTCTGCCCCTTTCCCAGCCTCACTTCCTAACAGCAGTGGATGGAAGCAGAATCCCCGGAAGCGATATTGTGTATCGGACAGTTCCTGTCTCATTCCATGTAGGTGTACTTCATCAAGAATGTATGGACTTCCTGGTCATTCCTAAATCCTCTTATGACCTTGTGTTAGGGCTACCATGGCTACAACTCCACAACCCCCGTATCGATTGGAGATCTCTCCAAATTGTGGAATGGAGCGAATACTGCCAGAAACATTGCTTGACTGAAGTAACTCCGGTCCGATCTTCCGCAGTCAAAAGCCTTCCGGGTCTTCCCTCAGTATACCATGCATTCAGTGATGTATTCAGTGAACAAGCCGCTGATGTTCTGCCTCCACACCGCCGGTGGGATTGTCCCATCGATCTCCTCCCTGGGAAGTCCCCTCCTATGGGGCGTACCTATCCTCTGTCAATCCCTGAGACCAAAGCGATGTCTGAGTATATCCAAGAAAATCTCCAGAAAGGTTTCATCCGACCCTCTACCTCCCCTGCTGGTGCAGGATTCTTTTTCGTGAAAAAAAAAGATGGAGGGTTACGCCCATGCATAGACTATAGAGGTCTCAATGAGATAACCATCAAGAACAGTTACCCTCTTCCCTTGATCACCGAGTTATTTGATCGCATCAAAGGTGCGAAAATTTTTACCAAGCTTGACCTCAGAGGGGCGTATAATCTGATCAGAATTCGCCAAGGCGACGAATGGAAGACTGCCTTCAACACTAGAGATGGGCATTACGAGTATCTAGTGATGCCCTTCGGTCTCAGTAATGCACCCGCCGTCTTTCAAGAATTCGTCAATGAAATTTTTAGAGATGTTCTATATAAATATCTTGTTGTTTACCTCGACGACATTCTCATTTTTTCTTCAGATCTCCAGTCCCATCGTTCTCAAGTCAAAGAAGTGCTGTCTCGTTTACGTGCTAATAAGTTGTACGGTAAACTCTCCAAGTGCACATTCGAAGTTCCCCAGATATCCTTCCTAGGATATATCGTGTCTGGCTCAGAGTTGCGAATGGATCCCGCAAAACTCGAAGCCATCAACAGTTGGTCCCAACCAACCACTCTCAAAGCAGTCCAGCGTTTTATTGGCTTTGCCAATTACTACAGAAAATTTGTCAAAGGATTCTCCACCCTCATCGCTCCTTTTACAGCTCTCACCCAAAAAGGTGCCAATCCAGCTGTCTGGTCCGAAGAAGCCTTGTCTGCATTCCACCTGCTAAAACAAGCCTTCATATCTGCCCCCATTCTCAAGCAGCCAGACACAGACAAACCCTTCCTCTTGGAAGTCGACGCCTCGAATGTGGGTGTTGGTGCTGTGCTCTCTCAAGTTACAGACGATGGCAAACAGCACCCTTGTGGGTTTTTCTCCCGGAAATTCCTCCCTGCCGAGAAAAACTACTCCATTGGCGATCAAGAGTTGTTGGCAATTAAACTTGCACTGGAAGAATGGCGTTATCTGTTAGAAAGGGCCAAGTTTCCCGTGTCCATCTTCATAGATCACAAGAACTTACTGTACGTCCAGACAGCCCAGTGTCTTAATTCCCGCCAAGCTCGTTGGTCCTTATTCTTCTCACGATTCAGTTTTAAAATTTTCTATCGTCCTGGGTCCCAGAATGCAAAAGCTGATGCACTGTCCCGCTCTATGGAAGATGACACAGTGCTACAAGAACAGCGTCCCATCATCAGTCCTACAGCCTTTGCCGCCACCCATGTGTCACCCGTGCCACCTCGAGGAAAGATGCTGGTTCTACCAGGGCTCCAGCCCAAAATCTTATCGTGGGCTCACGCCTCGCCTTTCTCCGGTCACCCAGGCGTTCACAAAACCCTGGAAATTCTTCGCCGGTCATATTGGTGGCCTCACATGAAAAAAGATGTCCAAGATTTCGTGGCCTCATGTCCTACCTGTGCCCAGCATAAAGTCCATCGTCAGTCCCCTGCAGGTTCTCTCCTTCCGTTGCCCACTCCCATGCGTCCCTGGACGCACATTTCCATGGACTTTATCTCTGAACTCCCTAAGTCTCAAGAATGTAATACCATCTGGGTGGTGGTAGACCGGTTCTCCAAAATGGCACATTTCATCCCATTGACTGGCCTGCCCTCTGCTCCCAAGCTCGCCCAGATCTTCATTCAACACATCTTTCGAATTCATGGACTCCCTGCAGACATTGTCTCCGATCGTGGAGTGCAATTTGTAGCCCGCTTCTGGAGAGCTCTCTGTTCTGCCCTGAAGGTAAAATTGAACTTTTCCACAGCGTACCACCCGCAGTCTAACGGGCAAACAGAGAGAGTTAACCAAGATCTGGAAGCATTCCTCCGTCTGTATACCTCCTCGTCACAAGACAACTGGGTCAGTCTACTGCCTTGGGCTGAATTTGCCCACAACTTCAGATACCACTCTGCTACTGGCTACTCTCCTTTCTACGTAGTTTACGGTCAACACCCACGACCACCAACCTTTGAGTCTTTACCAGCCTTGGAAGTGCCTGCCGCATCGTCCACACTCAAACATTTTTCACAAGTCTGGAAAAATGTGCATGTTTCTCTCAAGAAAGCCTCAAAAAGATACAAATTCTTTGCTGACCGTAAAAGAAGAGCAGTTCCTCAGTTAAAACTTGGTGACAAAGTATGGCTCTCCACTCGAAATCTTCGCCTACGAGTCCCGTCCATGAAATTCGCCCCCCGATTCATTGGACCATTCCCTGTGATCCGAAGGATCAACCCGGTAGCTTACAAGCTGAAGTTACCACCATACCTGAAGATCCCAAATTCCTTCCACATATCCTTATTGCGACCTCTCGTCCTCAACCGGTTCCAAAGTACCACTCCTGAGCTCCCCAGAGTCTATACCCATCGAGGGGTTGAATTCGAGGTCGATAAGGTGGTGGATTCTCGCAAAAGATATGGAAACATCCAATACCTCATCGATTGGAAGGGCTATGGCCCAGAAGAAAGAAGCTGGATCAATGCTGCAGATGTGCATGCTCCCCGTTTGATTGCAGCCTTTCATAAAGACAATCCGAGTAAGCCCAAAGGGTGTTCGGTGCCCACCCTTAAAGGGGGGGGTACTGTCATGAACCCCGGTTCTCGCACTGCTCGCATGCGCCCCTTACCGGCACGCTGGGGTAGTGTCCTCCGTAGGTCGGCTGCCGGCACAGTCGGCAATCCCTGGCGTGATGTCTTTAGTTTCCAAGTCGCCCCTGCATCACTGTGAGCTCCAGGTGTATTCCCTGATCAAGCTGCGGGTCACATGATCCAGGTAAGCTCCAACTTACTTCCTGGTCTGTGTGCTGCTGCTGCGGCTGATTCCATCACCTGCGTCTGATTCCCTAATCACCTGGAGGGATAAAAACCCAGCTCACAGTCTCCTCCTTGTCTTGAACAACTCGTCAGTTTACCTGTGAGTTCTCCAGTGTTAAGCTCCTGTCAAGACTCCCCACGTGCTCCAGAGGTCCGGTTTCCTGAGTCCGCTGTCACCTGTGTTACTCTCAGCGTCCTGGTTATTCCACTCCTGCCAGAAGTCTCCACGTGTTTCCATCTGCCGTGTAATCATGTCTTCTCGTGCAGCCCAGGTTACTCTCTCAGTGTCCGGTTATCCGTGGGTTCCCTACCTGTCTCCCCTCGGCTCTCAGGCCGCTCCAGTGATCTCAAGTACCGGCTCCATAGCCGCTCCAGCGATCCCCAGTGATCTCAAGTACCGGCTCCCTAGCCGCTCCAGCGATCCCCAGTGATCTCAGGTATCGGCTCCCTAGCCGCCCCAGTGTCACCAAGTGTCTCCAGTAACTCCAGCGTCCCTCTGTGTTAACCCCGTGTCATCCTCGGCTTCCAGGCCGCATCACTCATCTCTCAAGTACCTTCCGTGTTGCTGTATAGCATTCAGTGCCATCGACCACCATCGATGGTTTAAGTACCCCGTTAAAAGACTCTTGTGCTTCAACTCCGCCAAAGCCACAGGGGAACCTGGGCAGAGGGCCGCGACCTGGTCGGCAGTTGCAGCGAAGTCCATATCCCCTTGCGGGGGTCCCTGGTGAATACCACTGTCGGCTTAGACCCCGCGCCTCCGCTTTAGGTTTCAGCCAATCCCCTGTGTCCCCGGCAGTTCATCTCCCTCCTGTCTCCGTGCATGAGCTCCAGCTATCTCAAGCCTCCTCGCTTCCAGTTCCCTGCGCCCTCCACTGGCGCACCCAGGTCAGTGCCGGGAACACAGACAGTCCAGGCCGTGACACAATCAGTTTACCTTATTGTTCTTTTTATCAGCTCATGATGAGCGTCTTAAAGAAGAAATGTCAGTTTGCATATAGATATTATGTTTGCACCATTGTTACCATCCTTACTTAGAATGCCTCTTCTTTACTGATACCTTACTAGATGTATTCTATCAATGGTTCCGGTGTGGGAGTTCTTAGTTACTTTTATGTTATTACTCATATATTTATTTTAAACCTTCTAATTAGTTTAACATATTGGCTATCAGTATTTTATTACCATCCTCTGATGCATACCGAAACCTGGGAGCATCAGTAGTATAATGTATATGTGTGTCTGTTATGATTATACTTGTGGGATTAAAATTAAAAGCAGAAGTAGAATACACCATCATGACTCTAGTAATACCTCTTTGATAACTATACACACTGTCCTTGCCAGCAACCAATCCCTGGTAACCCTCATTCACTATAAAAATATGAAAACTTAAAAAAACAAAAATGACTTCTTCAGTTAGCGAGTGTATGGGAAACTTAGTCACTCATGGGGATCATTGTTTTACACCTTGTCCACAACCCGCAGGGACACCACTAAGGGTATCCCCCGATTCCGTGGACCTCTTCTTGCCCACAACCCGCAGGGACACCACTAAGGATGCCCCCCGATTCCGTGGATCTTGTCTTGGTCTGTGTGCGGGCCCTGGACAGGCCCATCATCAAATAAGTTTATTAAGTTAGAATCAAAGTCACAATATTTATCTGCATCAGTTTCTATTTCTTTCAACTGATATCACCACCAGGTCGGAAACCTTCTTGCAGTGAGATGCATTAATTCAATTGGTTTGTTTCACAGGGACGGGTCTTGCCTTTGATCTACGAGACATTTAATTGTAAGAATTTTCTCACCATTGCATAGTCTCCAGGCTGGACCTTATAACAACATCCCTTCATAAGCTTGTTTGCTTTTCTGGCAAAGTATTTAGATGATGTGAGAATTAGAGTGACAAGTCTGCTGCTGGATGTTGAATAGGGATTGATGGTCTCCCAAAAAAATGTATATATCAATTAAAATAATGATCTTATAAGGGGACAGGTTCAGTGGCTGCTGAGGAGTAGTGTGAATGTCATACAAAACCGAAGACAAAACTTCAAGTCAACTCATGGTAATTTCCACACCCACCCTAAATAATGTGTTCTCAATGTGCATTTGTTAACATGTTCAATTTTGACTAAAACCTTTTAGTGAATGGTGAGTGCAACCAACCTTCAATAACCATACATTGATTTATTCCTTAGAATACCTTTCCTGTCAAATACCTCTATAATTTTTTTTTTTAATACCATATACCTTATGGGATAACATATCTGAACACAAATTTCTCAATAAATTTCTTTGCTGTAAAGGATGCTGTACATGGGACAGCTGGGATGTTCCTTATAATCAAGATAACATATCAGATACCATTTAAATATAATGACAATTTTAAATGCATGTAAATTCAATACATTTATTTTTAACCTTAGGAATGGACCAGTGGTAGGAGAAATGTTAGATGGTTCTATAGGAATAATTTTCCTGAGTTCATTCTTCTGCAGATGCGTTTGGGCCTCTGCATAAGATGAAATCAACATACATGCCCTCTCTCTCTCCTTACATGGGTCATCCCATGGGCAGCTTCCGCATATGCCAGGAGGAGGGGTTTGGGGAGCTACTGGTCTGCCCCCACCATCTTTACATAGGCCATTAGCCTTTTGACTGCATCCATTTATCATCCATTGGCACATTCCTTTTAAATACACAACTCTTGATGTTTTATGAGATTCTGCTGGTCAATTGTAAAAACATTAAATTGTATAGTGGTGTGATTCACAACAGTGGCCATCTTATTTTTGTTACCAAGTGCAACAAGATCACTTTATAACATGTGAGCTTGACACTTAACAACTACTGCCTTTGCAGGGAGTTGCACAGCCTCAATGAGCTCCTTTACTTGCTGTGATATTAGCGTATTATATCATAGCAAAATCACGATGGAAAATGAGGATCTCTAAATCCAATACTACCGCATATCCCGTATATGGCCATCCTGAGTCTCCTTGTTGGTGACAACTACAATCTTTGTAGATGGTAGTGGCGTGTCAGAGATATTAGGTCTAATTGGAGAAATTTTGCTTTAAATATTCCTCACAATCATGTTCTAAATCCTGCCTCTCATCCATCCTCTGGGACTCCCGGGTCCCACCAGGTAGCAGAGTAGCAGGATTTAGCGTACCACACCTGACAATAGTCAGGTCATGTGGCGCTGGGAGCAAAAGTTCCCAACGAGAGAACCATGCACTGGAAATGTGTCTTGTCCGTGAAGAGTTCATTAGAAAAGATGTAGCATTAGAGACACATAGTGTGCGGTGTTCTGTACTTTCTATACAAAGGCTGCAGCAGCCGCCACAGTCCTTAAACATGTTGGTAAAGCAGATGCCACTTGGTCAAGTGCACAACTGTAGAACCTGATGGGTCTATGTGAACCCCCATGTATATGTGTTCAAACTCCCAAGGCCGCTGCTTGTTGTTCATTACAGTAAAGACTCAAATGAAGCAATTATGTCAGTATATTGTACTTTGTCAGCTCTGTGTCAGTTAGATTTAGTAGTAGTAATAGAAAAGGTGTCAGTAAGAGAATCCTGTAAAGAATTTAAACACATCATTAGATCATAAACATATTGAATCAGCATTGTGGTAGCAATCATGCAACTCATTGTGGGACATAGTGGGGCTGTCCATAAAACCTTGGCTTAATTGAGTCCACGTATATTGGACTGTGCTGTAAATAAATGTAGTAAGTACTGACTATCTGCTATTTGATAGTAAGAGATATGCAGATCATAAACCAATGACTAGATGACTGTAATACTTCCATAACTGTAAAATGAATTGATTTACACTAAAAAAATAATAAGAATAATCGCATTGGGTAGATAACCTGCAATAACAGAGTGTTGCAAATACTATGGGTATTAAATAGTATGCGTTGTTGTAAAATCTGGAAAAAAACTATTTCTTGTGGTCCATAGATGTTTAGAAACTTGTGACATGATTAGTAATGAAAAACTCATCAAAATCCTCTAACCCCGTGAGGGTCCTCATATCGGTTAGTGCCTTCTGACAGCAGTCTCTCATGGATTCCTGTTAATAATACACAATTTCTTCCAAACCACTCTGAGAAAAAAACAATCATTAAATCATTACAAATATTTGAGAGAATATCATGATTAGTTGTACAGCAAATGCAATTACTAATGGCAGTACCTAGTAGTGCTGCACCTAATTGTGACCTCCATTCCTTATTTGTGGGCTCATATGCATGACCAATGGATCTAGTAAAGTGGCAACATGCAATCAGATAAATCAGTAAGCATAAAAATGCAACTCAATATGCATCTTATAATAATCACTATAAAATCTATATTTTCCAATAAGGGCTTTGATAAGGATTCTGCAGAGGTACCTGCAGACTCAATATTTTTTCTAAATAATTTCTTGTGGCTCAGTAATAATAATAATAATAATAATAATAATAATTTTTTTTAAAACACTTGCTTTTTCTGTGCAAAATGAAATGCATCAATTTGTAAATTAATCTTTTCTCTGGAATAGTCACACCTCTATTGGCTGGGATTTTTATTTAAATAAAACAAGCAAAAGCAATAGCATTATTAAGCTCAGACATCATATTAGCATTTGTCATTTGGAAAAAAAAATGGCAGTTTTTAAACAGATGTTGACAAAACAACATTATCACTTGAGGGAAGCAATGGGGAGGGGGCTGGAGGTCATCCTTGGGTATGGCTGATCACTGTCCCATACAGAACATTGCAATAACTTTAATCTATTCATTGTGCTTTTTCAAAAGGGTAAACAATATCTTCAATTCTAAGATCTTTTCAACCCATAATTGTTTAAATGTCCTTGTTATGGAAAACAGTTCTGTAACACTCCTTGGATATTTCACATCATTTAGGAATAAAACTTTACTCTCTTATCAATCTCATTAACCATTTCCTGCCTTTAATCTCCTACAGAGTTATTTCTGATGTTACTCTCACCTCATCACTGAAAAAAAAACTTCTTCCCTTCTGCTTTTTCAAAAATAAACAAAAAATTTCAAAATTATTCTTTTTTTTTCCCCATTTTTTTCTTTTTCTCCCTAAGGCTCTAAAAAACATATCACCTCTCCTCACTTCTCACTGAACAGAATTAACCCCTCAGTGGGACAGTACAATCTTTCCAAACATATGTGGGTTAGTGGGATATACTCTCTCAATTCTTGAAGCTTTCACTACCTGTCACCAGACCATTGCACGTTCACTCTCATCAAATAATCATTACCTCACAGGTGCATCATCATCGCCAATTCCAAATAACTATGACCAGCATAGTATTTTCTATTCCTTCTCACTTGCTCACACTAGTCACACACTCAGAGAACTTTCTGTGATCCCATACAAATGCTTAAAAAGGTGTTACCTCTTTCAAAGACAAAAATGTAAATAAAATAAATGAAAAATGTCCCCAAAAAACCTAACCTTGCGTTATGTGTCTGTCACTGTTATCACACCTACGCCTTCCACATACTGTCCTCTGTTATCAGTATAGTGGGCCACCTACTGTCCATCTCTGTTATCAGTATGGTGTTTCATCTACTGTCCTCTGTTATCAGTAGTCACGTGTCCCACCCCCACCCTGTCTTCTCTTATTATTTTTCCCCATATATTCTACCTTGTACGTAGGTGGCAGATACCCCCTGTGAATCTCGCTACCGGTCAGCACTGTCACAGGAAAAAATCAACTCGTCAAATCATAAAAAATTATATGCAATATGTCATTCTTTGTTACCATATCTGCACATTGTCTAAGTGATCATTACACGATTAGATCACTATCTCCCCTTGTTATTTAGCTAACTGTGGCCACAGTATTAACCCCTTAAGATACTCTATCAATTTAGTACCCTCCCCCTTTCAAAACAAACAAAATTAAATTAACACAAATCAACAACAAAACAAAAATTGGCTTAAAGAAAACCCCACAGCCTTGAGTCAGTTATCACTGATTACCTTCCATTCATAAGAATAAAAATAAACCCAGGACTTATCTGCGCATTACTCAAGGTATATCTGATTCAATATATGTATCCAGATTAAGCAAATAGGCAACAGAAATTGCAAACAGAAAACATGGTCTAATATATCAATATGAACCTTTAAGAATAGATGTTATATTGGACTTATATCTCATCGATATATATCACTTTTCTTATCCAAAATATATTACTCATTAAATGAAAAAAAAACATTGAATTCACATGATCATTTCCTGTTTCTTCACCTAACATGGACAACTCCTTATCTCGCATTACATCAACTGAATCCATCACTTTAGAGTTTCCAACTCACAGCTGCTTTGTTTAATAAACCAAAAAAATTAAATCAAAAACCCATAGCAGAAAAACATCAGTCCTACATTACGTACTTCATCTCCGCAAGACAAGAGATGAAAAAAACTTTACAATGAGATAAACTCGATCTTTCTTTGTTATAAACAATATTCCAATTAACTTTATTTATTCTGGTGGTAAAAATGAACTGTTACTTGGCTTACAATATTAGCGTCTACTCCTTTAAACCCTGTATTTTAACGGACCTCTGTCTATGGATATAAAGAAATTAGCTCAAACTGTTATTGTAATCAGACTGCTTGCTAGCTCTAACAATGCAACGTATACTTAATTATTTATTAACATTTTCTTATATAAACCATATACAGTAGACAATCCGGGGGTTTCCAAACATCACAGATTATGGATAAATCATGCATTTCATTTCTTCCACATGTTGCTGGCCAGTCAACCAGAAAGAAATGTAAATGAACAATCTCCTATTTCTAATCACCAAATTATAAGCACGGGAAAACCTACAACAAATATATGCAACTTCTTTAAAATTTATAGATTGGACAAACAAAGAACTCTAATTATCAAAACAACCGCTACAGATTAGTTACTTCAGCAATATCCTCAGCAGACAATATACACCAAACAATCCAACCGCGGTCAAAAAATAAAAACAAACAAAAAAAATACTGTCATTTAAAGAATATTATTATTATTTTTTTTTTTTTAAGTAGAAAATTTATTGTCAGCATAACCTTTATACCAATATGCTTGCTATAGTCTGCATGCTTTGCAAATAAACTAAAGAAATACTCTTCCTGACCCAAGCAATGTTGTTTACAACTTCTTGCCAAGTTTCTCGCTGCTCTCCTTATCTATTCTCTGACACAGAGAAGAAATGGGCAATGCGGGGGGGGTTTAGTAAGCTGACAGTCTGCAAAATGCAGCGTTGTCTTTCCATGCCTTAAATTACGATCTATTTGTTTTATAATTAAAAATTGCTTCAAGTGATTTTGGATTAGCACACTTTAACAGATGTTGAGAAAGATAAGGGTACAAATAAATGCACCGACTTTACAATTTTTTCTACACATTTTTTTTTTTTTTTTATTATTTTTTTTTTTAAATAGCTAATTTTTTTTTCAAACTTTGATTTTCTCAATAACTGATAAAATGTAAAAACCAACATCATTGAATCTCGCTGGGGCCTCCAACTGATAAAGCAGATATTTATCTGATAAGATTAGATATGATTAATAACCCAAATCAAATTTATTTACTTTATTACCTATAAATACAGTGATCAGCCATGATTAAACCTCCTTCATAATTACCTCCAGCCCCCTGTGCTTCCTTGTTCTTTCTCAACTCCCTTCTCCCTCCTTCTATCACTCTGATATTTAAACCTTTATCACATTAATTAATTAATTACTCATAAGCATTAAGTCTTATTGGAAAGCTCTGCTTTCAATCATGATGTCATAATTAACCCAACACCCAACTTCAGTGGCCTTGTGGGTCTACGCATGTGTGGCCTTGTTCCCATCTTATTCAGTTTGTGGAGACTAGCTTCCTGTCCTTGCTACATTATACTGTCAACATCACATTCTTAAACTTCTAAAACCAAAAACAATTCTTTATAAGAAATCACTTTTACAGCACTATTCTGAATGATCAGCCATTTTAATAATATTATTATGCAAGTCATGCCTAACAAAATGGCTGCATATTATAACTGTTTAGCGCAAGGGGAAGGCCTCATACGCAGTGGATAGTACAGTGTGCAACAAACTAAAGTCATCTGCAGCAATAATAGCGGCAGTCAGGAAAACAGAATATAATAAAAGCATAGATTTATTGATTAGTTGATTTTCTGTATTATCACGAGCCACCGAGCCCGAAGCGTGGCGAGCGCACGCGCATAACTTCACAGGTATACGCGTCCCCTCCCGGGGCTCGCTGCGCTCGCCACGCTTCGGGCTCGGTGGCTCGCTGCGCTCGCCACACTATATAAAATTAACTCCACACCGACGTGGATAGTGGGGGTATGAAAAGGTCATAGGACGCGTACCGCCGCCCCTCGCGGCCTCACTGCGCTCGCCTCGCTTCGGGCTCGCGTGGGGGTGCATTTTACATTGTAAGCACCCATTAGGGTGCTTAAAATCACCCATTAGGGTGCTTGTACAATTTCTAATCGAATAGTCGTGTAAAATCACGTCGCATCGCATCGTATGCCATCGGTTTCCTACTTTTTTTTTTTTTTTTTCAAACATAATTTATTCAAATTTTCACATAGTATATTTACATACACATATATCAAAAATACATTGCAACATGGGTATTTCGAAGGGAGGGAGTGTTTGGAGTTCTTCGAAAAGTCTCCATTTTCTGTTGTATCTGGAGATTCTTCCCGTAGGGAGGGAAGTGTCGTATTTGTCAAAGTGCATTGTCTTAACAAGTATTGAGATGAGGTTTGTCAGGGATGGGGAGTTTGGAGATAACCACTGTTTTAGAATTAGTTTCTTTGCAGCCGTGACCAGAATGGTAAGAAAGGGTATATGTTCTAGTTGGGGGCTGGAGAGGTGCCAGGGGTCAAAGTTAGCGAATAATAGTGGGATAGGATGTAGGGTAGGTGTGATGTTGAAATGCTTTTTTATATAATTTATGATTTTATACCAGAATTTTTTGATATGTCCACAGGACAAAATGTTGTGGAAGAATGTTGCCGAGGAAGACCTACACTTGGGGCATTTGCCTGTTTCTTCTTCTACAAAGTGACTTCTTTGGCTTTGTGAAATGTAAGCTCTGTGCAATATTTTCATGTGTGTTTCCTGTAATAAAGAGGATTGAAGTGTGCTCATTGTGTCTCTGTGGTACTTGAATAAGGTGTCTTGTGCGAGGGTGTCTGGTAGGTCTTTTTCCCAGGCCGTGGTGGCATGGGACCAAGCCTTTTTTGTTTGAAGAGCTAGAAATTCGAAGTATATCATTCTGGTCTTGAATTTCTTGGATTTATATTTCAAGATTATTTTGTGAAGAGGGTCTTGGGGGGAGTCGGAAAATGAGGTGGTTGGGAGGGATCTGGCATAGTGACTAAGTTGCATTATTGGGAATAGGGCACTATGGGGCAGTCCGAACATCTCTCTTAGTTGCGGGAATGTATGGATACCTCCCCCCGGGTCAAAGACCTGGGAGGTGAGGATCAAGCCTTTTAGTTTTATGCGGTTGAATGCTGCAGAATTAATGCCTGGAGAGAACATCGGGTTGCCCCATATCGTTAACCATGGTGAGCTTGACGGGTCTTTTTTAAGGACTTTGCATAGATGGTGCCACGCATCATAGGTATCTCTAAAGAAAATATGGTTGAGGATGTGCTTTGGGATCGATTTTTTTGGGGTGTGGAGAAGGGCTGAAGGTGAATAGGGTGCGAAAAGTGTTTTGTCAAGGTTTGGGACGGTATGGTAGTCTAGGTCCAGGAGCCAGTCCATTGCATATCTATTTAATAAGGCTTTTGTATAGAGGAGTAAATTAGGAAGTCCCAGCCCGCCGAGTGCCTTAGGTTGCTGTAGCTTTAATATAGATATTCTGGGCTTTTTGGATTTCCAGATGAATGAGGTGAAGGATTTGGTGATTTGGAGTGCGTCTGCATTGGATATTTTTATTGGTAGAAGTTGCATGATATAGGTAAGTTTCGGTAATAGTATAGATTTGATCACTTCCATGCGACCTATCAGTGAAAGAGGGAGTTCCATCCATCCCTTGATTAAGTTGCGTATTTTGGTCAGGATAGGGGCAAAGTTTAATTTATACAGGTGTGTTATTTTGTTTGGAACTTGTATGCCTAGGTATTTAATGTGGGAGTTTTGTGTGCGGATGGTGTTTAGTTCTGGGTAGTCTGGGAAAGTCGGGGGATGACCAGAGATTGTTAGGAGTTCAGATTTGTTTATATTTATTTTATATCCTGAGAAGGTTCCGAATTGACTAATGATCTCTATGGCTGTTGGGATTGAGTGCTGGGGGTTGTTGAGGAAGAGGAGCATATCATCTGCGAAGAGGGATAAACGAATGTCATTAGTGCCTGATTTTATACCTGTGAATTTTGGGGACGAACGGAGGGCTACTGCGAGGGGTTCTAATGCAAGGGCAAATAGGAGGGGAGACAGGGGGCATCCCTGTCTTGTTCCCCTGAGAACCTGGAAGGGTTCAGAGATAGTGCCGTTGCAAATGATCCTAGAAGAGGAAGCGTCGTATAGTGTCCTTAGCCATTCTATGAAAGTGTCTGGGAAGCCAAAGCGGTGCAGGGTATTGAAGAGATGGTCCCAGTGGACCATGTCGAACGCCTTCTCAGCATCAAGTGATAAGATTGCTTTTGGATCATCCGACATGGCCCCCTGGGACTGGCATATGACAGAAAGAACTTTCCTGATATTTGTAACCGGGTTCCTCCCTGTCACAAATCCTGTCTGGTCCGTGTAGACCAATTTGGGGACTAGGGGCTTTAGTCTGTCTGAGAGAGTTTTTGTGAGTAACTTGTAATCTGGGTTTAAGAGTGAAATGGGTCTGTAAGAGGCTGGGTCTGAGGTGTCTCTGCCTGGTTTAGGTATTACGCGTATGTTGGCTGAGTTGAAGTGTGGGGGGGCTGAGCCGGATTGAAGGAGGGTGTTAAACAAGGCTACTATTGAGGGGGCTATGTGTGGAAGTAGTAACTTATAGTAATCGGCTGTCAAGCCGTCCGGGCCTGGGGCCTTTCCCTGTTTGAGGTGTGAGATGGCAGTGGTTACTTCCAATAAGGTGATCTCTGATGTGAATATGTTTTTTGAGGAGGTGTCAAGTTGGGGAAGGTCGGTGTGTTCCCAGAAGTTTTGTTCCTGTGTTTTATCTGAGTGTGGTAGTGAATATAGTCGGGTATAGAATGTATTAAGGACATTGGCAATTTGGTAGTTGGTGGTGGTGCGTGTACCGTCTGGGGTTTTTAGGGGGTGAATAGTAGAGGGGGTTCTCTGACCTTGTAAGAGGTTTGACAGTAGTCTGCTGGATTTATTACCAAATTTGTGAAATTTGAATTCTTTTCTGAATGTGTACCAAGCTTCCAGTTTGGTGAGTATCTTGTCGAATATTGTTTTGTTTGAGTTATACACCAGGCGGTGTTGGGGGGTAGGACAGGATTTAAACATTTGGTATGAGTTAGTGAGATTTGTTTGGGCTAGGACATAGTCCGCAGTTAGCTTACGTTTTTGATGGGTGGAGAAAGAGATCATAGCTCCTCTCAGAACTGCCTTTGAGGCCTGCCAGAATAATACTGGGTTTTGTTGGAGGGTGTCTGCGTTATCTTTTTGATAATTTGCCCATGTCTCCACCACCACGTCCCTAAGTGCAGCTGAGGAGGCTAGGGAGGCTGGGCATTTACATGAGATGAATGTGGGGTTGTCAGTGGTCAGAGTTATTTTAAACCAAGTGACCGCATGGTCTGAAAGAACAATGGGCTCTATTTTGGCCTCTTCAACCTTTGGTAGGAGGAAAGATGACATTAATATGTAGTCTATACGGGATAAACCCCCCGTGGCTGCAGAAAGGCAGGTGAATTCAGTGTCTGTGGGGTGAAGTGTCCTCCAAATGTCTATGAGATGTAGTTTTGAGGCTAAGGTCGTTACTCCAAATTTGGGCTGGCGTCTCTTGGTGTTCCCTTGGACTTGCTTATCTAGCAGGGGGTGAGCTAACAGGTTGAAGTCTCCACATATTATAGTCGGGAGGTGTGTGTGGGGAGTTAGTAAGGTGATCAGTTTGCACAGGAACTCCTTTGAGTACACATTTGGGGCGTATACATTCATACAGATATTTTTTTTGTCAGAAATCGTGAGGGTACACAATAAATAACGTCCTTCTGGGTCAGACACTACATCGTTTACAGTAATCGGCAGGTTGCTTTTGGCCAGGAGTACCAAACCTCTTGCCTTAGAGGTGAATGGTGCGGATGCCCACACCTTCCAGCCCAGGATGGATAACTTGAGGGTTTCTGCGGCTGTAAGGTGGGTTTCCTGCAGAAAGGCTACATCTATATGCAATTTGTTTAGGTATAATAAAATTTTCTTTCGCTTGCAGGGGGAATTGATTCACCCTACATTCCAGGAGCCCATTTTAACTGACATATTTAGACATTAGCTTGGAACAATATAAAGCATACTCACGATCCTGATACTGGATTAAGAGGTACATTTCTGTTTCATTTTCATGTGTCATGGGGGGGAGGGGGAGGTGAGGAAAGAAGGGGAAAGAAAAGAAAATAGAGAGAAAAAACATTAGCATTAAAGCAAACATGTAGATAACATCATACTTCCGGGGAAATAGGTGTCTACAAGTGCACCCTGGGTGCATTAGTGTCCAAGTGGACATAAACAAGCTCCTAAGGCGGAAATGCCCAAGGATAACAACTTTTTAACATGGTCCACCGCCTGGTGGAAAGGAGGGGGGGGGGGTCTTGCTTGCCCTGATGAGACCAGATTTGATGTCAGTGTCTAGTTCAGAATTGGAGCATCTGGCGGAGATCTTCGGGCATGTTAGAGGAAGGATTGGGGGGGGGGGGGATTATTATTGCAGTTTCTGGTGTCTGGCTATCCAATGTGTAAGTGTCTTTCTTCTGCCATTTTCAGCCAAATGTGGGTAGACCAGGAGATGGAGAGGGGGTGAGGTGGATTCAAGTAGGTTTCAGTCTTGTGTTGTAGTGATGCTGCAGGATTAGTCACAGTCTGACATGGATCGGTGGTCTGGGGACTGGGGGTCCTCCTCCTTCAGGAATCTCTCCGCATCCAGAGGAGACATAAAGTCATGGAAGGATGATCCTGTGAAAATGCGCAGCCTCGCGGGGTAAAGGAGGGCAACTTTTCTGTTGATTTTTATGAGCTTAGTGCATACTGGTGAGAAGTCTTTTCTGGCCTTTGCTAGCTCAGCAGAGTAGTCCTGGAAGATCAGGATTTTATTTCCTTCCCACTCCAGCTCTCTGTGTCTGCGTGAGGCTGACCATATGAGCTCCTTATGGAGGTAGTTTAAGAGCCTGAAAATAACAGCTCGGGGTCTAGTGCCTTCCTGCTGTCTCTGGGGGCCCAGTTTATGGGCTCTTTCAATTACCAGATCTTCACAGCGGTTTTGTATTTGCAGCATTGTGGGGAGAGATATCTTAATAAAGTCATAGAGCTCTTGGCCCTTAACGGATTCCGGGAGCCCCACAATCCTCAGGTTATTACGCCTGGATCTGTTCTCAAGATCTTGTAGTTTATTATGGATTTGATAAAGCTCTTTTGTGTCTCTCTGTGACTCCCTTTTCAGCTCAGTGATGTCTACCAGGTTCTCTCCCACCCTGTGTTCTGTAAGCTGTACTCTGTGGTTTAGCTGGGCGATTTGGTTAGAGATGTCTGCTGTCTGCTCTTTAAGCAGTGGCCCAATTGCTACCCTTATGGCGTGGATCATGTCTCCGTAAGTGACCGGGTCAGTGGGGACTGGGAGTACCTGTGAGCGGTTGTCAGGGAGATCCGCTGGCTGTAGAGGGGTATCATCGGCTTCTTTATGGCTGGAGGGTCCTGGTCGGGGTGCAGGTGTGCTGTGGGACAGCGTTTGCTGCTGCGCCACGCTGTCTGCTGTGCCGGTCGCCATTTTGGGTTCTTTGGCCCGTTTCTCCTGTTCGCGCTGCGCGCGGCTTTTCGTGCTGGGCATAGCGGGGAGGGAGTTCTCCATACAGCGGGTGCCGTCTGCTGTGAGAGTGGAGGTGATCGGCGGTGGTTTGGAGGCGTTAAACGCCGTGAAAAAGTGTGCTGGGCAGCCTTAGTAGCGGAGCTGCTGTAGTCAGCCTCCTCTCATCAGGCAGCCGGAACCGGAAGTGTCGGTTTCCTACTTAAGGGACAATGGGGGTTATTCTAGTTCATTCTTTCTGACAAAATCCTTCTTAGATGGACAAAACCATGTGCACTGCAGGTGGGGCAGATATAACATGTGCAGAGAGAGTTAGATTTGGGTGGGGTTTTTCTTCAAAGTGAGATCTATATTGCAGTGTAAAATCATGCAGTCAGTATTTTCCCTGCACAGAAACAAAATAACTCACCCAAATCTAATTCTCTCTGCATATTTTACATCTGCCCCCCTGCAGTGCACATGGTTTTGTCTATCTAAGAAGGATTTTGTCAGAAAGAATGAACTAGAATAAACCCCAATATTATCAAGATCCTAGATGAATCCTAGTCATCTCACGGCTTGACTACTGTAATGCTCTTCTCACTGGCCTTGCTCAATCCCAACTAGCTCCTCTCCAATCTGTCCTCAATGCTGCAGCCAGGCTGATCTTCCTCTCCCGCCGCTCTAACTCTGCTACTCCCCTTCAACAAAATCTGCACTGGCTTCCATTCCCCTACAGAATCCTCTTCAAACACCTCACACTCACATACAGGGCCATCTCTAATTCCATTGCTCCATATATCTCTAACCTCATCTCCATTCATACACCCTCCCGCCCTCTACGGTCAGCTGACGACTGTCGTCTCTCCTCCACCCTGATCACTGCTTCCCATGCTAGAGTACAGGACTTTGCCCGTGCTGCACCCCTTCAGTGGAACGCACTCCCTCGCTCCATTAGACTCTCCCCGACCTTGCAAAGCTTCAAACGGGCACTGAAAACTCACCTATTCATCAAAGCGTACCCTTCCACTGCATAAACCAGCTGGTTCTCCGACCCCTTGCCTGTTTCCTGTTTACATCCTGCTATCTAACCACCACCCCCTCGCGCTTGCACCTCTTGTAATCTGTCTGTCTCCCCTTCCTACTAGATTGTAAACTCCTCCGAGTAGGGCCCTCTTCCCTCCTGTTGTCAAAGCCCACTTCTCTTCACATTTCACTCACAGCTCTCCTTTACTCCAACACTCAGTGACCATCTTCATACTCATCTCCATCATTGGCCTCAAGCCTCTAATTGTATGTTGATTGGGTCCTCACTACTTACATTTAAGCTGTAATGTGTATTGAACTGTGGTGCTCTTTATTTGTACTGTATTTTTGTTATTTATTCAATGTTATGCCAAGTTTTGTCTCCCTGTATTGTTCCTTTGTACGGCGCTGCGAAACACTTGTGGCGCCTTATAAATAAAATTATAATAATATAATAATAATGAATTGGTATGCTCTGACTCAGTTATCTATTCAATTCCCTACCTCAGCCATCTGACTCATTTACTTCATTTGTTGCCACAATTGAAGATGTAGGGTGACATTCTATGGATTGTGATAAATCCACATTTTTTTTATCGCACCACTTCGCACTTTTGAAAATCGCAAGATTGGCCCGTTTTTCGCATATTTAATGAGATGCGAAAAACGGGCCAAATACTGTGAATAGGTGCGAGTTGGTGCGATGTGTTTAGTCCTGAAAATGTGCGATTTTCATGTCTGAAAATCGCACGTTTGCAGGAAATCGCAAATTAAAATAAAAAAAAAACAGCGCGGGGTCCCCGCCAGAGCATAACCAGCCCCGGGCTCATTGAGCCGGTGCTGGTGACATAAAATCAGGGTCCCCGACAAATATGGGTCCCCTTGATTTAATGAAACCAGCACCAGGCTCAAGGTCCGGCGCTGGTTCCCGAAATACGGGGGACAAAATGACTAGGGGTCCACCATATTTTAAGAACCAGCACCAGACCCAACCAGCCAGCAGGGTAATGCCACAGCCGGGGGACACTTATTATATAAGGTCCCGCGGCCAAAGCATTATCCCCCTGGCTGGTCAGCCTGGGCAGGGGTCCTGGGGAAGTGGGGACCCCCCCAATGAAGGGGTCCCGCCCCTCCAGGACTTACCAGCCCATGCTGAAAGTCCGGGGCTGTCCCCGATGCCCCTGGGCGGTGGGCATCGGGCTGATGGATAGTGTAAAAAATAGAAGAAAAACTATTGTTTTCTACTGTAGAACTATGAGTCCCAGCAAGCCTACCCCGCATGCTGGGACTTGGAGAACCACAAGTCCCAGCTTGCGGGGCATTAAAGGTCCCGCTGGCACTTGTAGTTCTACAGTACAAAAAATAGTTAAATAAAACACACTGACACCCTGAAAAATAAAAGTTTAATACACACATAACACACACACTGATACTTACCTACCTTGAGTCCGTAGGTCGGTCCCTGGATCCTGGGTCCGGGGTCCGGGGCTCCTGGACAGAAGAGTCCGGTTCCGGGGCCTTGGTCCTGGTTCCGGGGCTGGTCCGGGGTCCTGGGCTCCAGGGCTGATGTCTCCGGGGTCCAGGATCCGAAGAAGTCCAAAAGGGGTTCCTAAGGAAGGAAATCCTACTCACCTGGTCCCCCGCGACGACATCGGCATCCTCTCCGGCAGACGCGCTGCTCCCGGCTGGTACCCGCTCTCGGACTGAAGAGGCGCAGAGATGTTTCATCTTCCGCGCCTCTTCTCAGAATGATTCCATTGGCCGCCTAGCGGCCAATCAGGAGCCGAGAAAGTCGGCATAGTTCTACAGTAGAAAACAATAGTTTTTCTTCTATTTTTTACACTATCCATCAGCCCGATGCCCACCGCCCAGGGGCATCGGGGACAGCCCCGGACTTTCAGCATGGGCTGGTAAGTCCTGGAGGGGGGGGACCCCTTCATTGGGGGGGTCCCCACTTCCCCAGGACCCCTGCCCATGCTGACCAGCCAGGGGGATAATGCTTTGGCCGCGGGACCTTGTATAATAAGTGTCCCCCGGCTGTGGCATTACCCTGCTGGCTGGTTGGGTCTGGTGCTGGTTCTTAAAATACGGGGGACCCCTAGTCATTTTGTCCCCCGTATTTCGGGAACCGGCGCCGGACCTTGAGCCTGGTGCTGGTTTCATTAAATCAAGGGGACCACTATTTGTCGGGGACCCTGATTTTATGTCACCAGCACCGGCTCAATGAGCCCGGGGCTGGTTATGCTCTGGCGGGGGACCCCGCACTGTTTTTATTTTTTATTTTTACTGTTTAAACTTATTTTTACACCAGAACCCTGCACAGATCATTGCGATCTGTGCAGGGTTCTGGCTAATTCGCCCATCAGAACCTGGTCTGATTTTTGGGCGAATTATAGACACACTTTATACAAATTGCATACCATTAAATATGCGATTTGTATACTTTTTAATGTGAAAACATCTGGATGCGATGTGCTGCGAAAAGCAGACATCGCATTTCCAGTGTGTCCAACTTGTTGGCCACAATCGCACTTTTTTCACATTTTCGCAGCTCATTAAATATGCGAAAATGGAAAAAAATGCGATTTCGGCCGTTTTTGCGAAAAAAACTCGCAAAAGTCTAATATTCTCAACCCATAGAATGTCACCCGTAGTATCTGCACTTTTCTCTTTCTCCCACTGTATTACTGTACCTCTCCTATTGACCCTATACCCTCACAAATAAGTAAATGTCTGTCTCCTGTGCTCATCCCAACCTCAACTAAAATCAGTAACCTCTCTTTCTCTACTGGTATCTTTCCTTCATTGTTCAAACACAATTATTACTCAAATTCTGGGGAAAAAAACAGAATTCTGACCCAAGCTCTCTCTCAAACTACCATCCCATCTCACAGCTTTCAGGCACCTCCAAACTACTTTAGAGACTTGCCTACACTTGCCTCACACAATTTCTCAACTCACACAACTTACTGGACCCACTGCAGTCAGGCTTTGTTCCCAATACTCCACAGAGACAACACTGACTCTACTTATTCTCCTAGATCTCTCTGCTGCTTTTGACACTGTTGACCATACACTTCTCATACAAACACTACAATCCCTAGATTTTAAAGACACAGACCTTTATTATTATTATTATTATAATTTTATTTATAAGGCGCCACAAGTGTTTCGCAGCGCCGTACAAAGGAACAATACAGGGAGACAAAACTTGGCATAACATTGAATAAATAACAAAAATACAGTACAAATAAAGAGCGCCACATTACAGCTTGGATATAAGTAGTGAGGACTCAATAAACATACAACTAGAGGCTAGAGGCTTGAGGCCAATGATGGAGAAGAGTATGCAGACGAAGATGGTCACTGAGTGTTGGAGTAAAGGAGAGCTGTGAGTGAAATGTGAAGAGAAGTGGGCTTTGACAACAGGAGGGAAGAGGGCCCTACTCGGAGGAGCTTACAATCTAGTAGGAAGGGGAGACAGACAGATTACAAGAGGTGCAAGCAAGTGGGTGGTGGTTAGATAGCAGGATGTAAACAGGCAAGGGGTCGGAGAACCAGCTGGTTTATGCAGTGGAAGGGTACGCTTTGAACCTTTCTTGCTTCTCATCCTACCTATCTAACCACGCCTTCAGTGTTCATTTTTCTGATTCCTCTACCTCTTCTCTATCAATTGGAGTACCTCAGGGTTCAGGCTAAGGTCCTCTGCTTTTCTCAATCCATACCTCATCTCTTTTGGATTTCAGTATCAGTATGCAAATGATATTCAACTACCTATCTTCCTCAGACCTATCTCCATCTGTATTGTGCTGTGTCTCCGCATACTTTTCTGCTGATTTATCCTGGATGCCATCTAGCCACCTCAAACTGAATATTTCAAAAACAGAATTGATTATATTTTCACCAATAAATAGTAGTTACCAACCAGATATCTCTATCACTGTTGAGAATATGACAATCACTCCTACCACTCAAGTTCGCTGCCTAGGTGTCATCCTTCGATCTGAACTTTTCTTTGTTCCCCACATTCAGTCTGTCTCAAAGCAATGCCACATGCACCTAAAACAACATTTTGAAAATATGCCCTTACCTTACACAAGACACTGCAAAAACTCAAATCCATGCTCTCATCATCTCACGCATTGATTATTGCCATAGTTTCCTTATTGACCTTCCACAATACAGACTCTTACCACTACCATCCATCATGAATGCAGCTGCAAGGCTAATCTTCCTAGCCAGATGTGATTACCCTGGGGGGGACTATAGGAACACGGTTGTGCACTGAGTTCCTCACTGGCATCCCCGCGACTACAGCGGACTACAGCGAGTTGTGGTATGGAGCTAATTTGTGTCTAATGACGATATGCATTTTTTTGCTATACCGACATCTGGGACACAGAACGTGATCTCTGCTGTATGTGTCCAGTAAGCGCCATCAGCCTGCTTCTCCGTAGCCGTGACATGCAAGCATTGAGTTGCTCAGTAACCAGCTGCGTGTCAGTGGGCGGAAGCAGGCAAGGATGACAGCTTCCGGCCACAACGGAGGGGTGCGTTTGGTGCGTCCTGGATGTCGGAAGGTGTTTGTTTGTAAGTATAAATATGTAAATTTACATTGTATATATTGCTGAAGGTTGGAGCTGACGAAGGGGCTCATACCCCGAAACGTTCTCCCTCATAATATATATGAACTACTGTGATTGAGCGTCTCCTGAGTGCCGTTAATCCCCTGCTGGGTATTGGAGTTGTATATATATATATATATATATATATATATATATATATATATATATATATACTCCGTGTGTCGGTACTCTCATGGAATAGCAGGCTTTGCTTGCTAGGTGCCTCCCGTATGCTCCAGCTAATGTACTGGGGCAAATGTACACTCTGTCAACGGTGCCACTCTGGACTTGGTAACAAAAGAAATTCAGACCACTCTGGTTTTCTGCAACGTTTCAACGCTTTATTGTGTTTTTATCAAGCTAAAGATCAGACAAATATAGTCAGGTATAAATACCCTAGACACCACCCAAAACACCCCATCAGCTGGAGACAATCCCACTTTATCAGGAGCCGGGTCATAGGGGAACACAGTGAAATAAGAATTAAATAACATCTTATCTACAAGTGATACAAAATACATACATTTTAACAAATGTTAAACAAAACACCATAGACAAAGATAACATATAACATACATATTTACAACAAGCAAGATAAGCGCATCTGTACCGCAGGTTATTGAACTGCATACACATTATGCGATCGATGATAACTCAATCACTGACCGCAATTTCTCACATAATACTGCAACAAGATAAAGTCAATAAGTTATCACAACTAACATTGAATGGGCAACTAATGTGCTAAAGGAAACATTGTAATCCCACCATTTTATTCAACCCTTTCGGTGCCAATGTGTCGAGTTTAATTATCCATTTGGATTCTAGTTGCAAAAGTTTTCTAGATCTGTCACCACCTCGGGGTATGGGGGGTACATAATCTATTATCTTATACCTTAACACTGAAATGTTGTGTTTAGCAGTCACAAAGTGTCTGGGTTGTTCACTGGTCCCAGACTCTAGTGCTGCTTTTATTGCTGACCGGTGCTGTCCCATTCTTTCTTTAAATGTGCAATCAGTCTTGCCCACATAGACAAGCGAAAAAGGGCTTGTGATTGTATATACAATAAATCATGTGCTACATGTTAGAATTTAATGTTGAAGTTTTGTCCAGATCGGGGGTGGCAGAAATAATTGCCCTTCTGCAAATAGCGACATGTCACTCAGTTAGGACACCGATAGCAGCCAACTCTAGGTTTACCTAGTAACGTGTTGGATTGCTTTTTATTTAAACCTGTTATGTCAGTCTTTACCAGCAGGTCTTTTGAGTTCCTGCTTCTGCGATAGCAGGTCATTAATGTTGTCCCTTTGAGAGGGCTTAGCTCTGAATCGGTCGATATAAGTGGCCATACATTTTTTGCTGTCCTATTGGCTTTATCACTTAAATGGTTAAAGTTTGTGCACCACGTGAACTTGTTAGTCGGGGCAGATCTGTCCTTTGCTATCATAAGTTCTTCATGAGATAGTTTTAACTAGAGATGTGCACCGGCCACTTTTCGGGTTTTGGGTTCTGATTACCTTGAGGTTTTGGGTTCCAATGGGTTTTGCCAAAACACCTCCTAAGTGTTTTGTGTTTGGATTTCTTGGGTTTTGGGTTCTGATTTTTTTTGTTAAAAAAGGATAAAAACTGCAAAAATCGCAGAATTTTTTTTTTTTTTTGCTCCTACGCTATATTAACCTCAATAACATTCATTTCCACTCATTTACAGTCTATTCTGAACAGCTCACACCTTACAATATTGTTTTTAGGGCAAAAGGTTGCACCGAGGTAGCTGGATAACTATGATAAGCCACACAAGTGTGCGGCACAAACACTAGTCTGATATGGCACACTTAGCATACCCTCTAGGCTGATACTGCACACCTAGAATTACCCCTGGACTGATATAGCACAGGTAGCATCACCCCTGGACTGATACGGCACATTTAGCATCACCCCATGACTGATATGGCACACTTAGCATCCCCCCTAGTCTGATACGGCACACCTAGCACCACCCCTGGACTGATTTGGCACAGGTAGCATCACTCCTGGACTGATACGGCACATTTAGCATCACCCCTGGACTGATATGGCACACTTAGCATCCCCCCTAGTCTGATACGGCACACCTAGCATCACCCCTGGACTGATATGGCACGCTTAGCATCACCCCTGGACTAATACAGCACACTTGGCAGCACCCCATGAATTATACGGCAGACTTGGCTTACCCCAGGAATAATACGGCACAGATGGTGGCACCCCTGACCTGATACAGCACACATGGAATTATACGGCACAGATGGCGGCACCCCTGGACTGTTACGGCACACATGGCGGCATGCATGGAATTATACGGCAGACAAATTCCTGCAGTAAAAATAAAAATGTGTATTCTTTTAATTATAAAAAAGAGCAGCACACCTTACTTAGCAACACCCCATGAATTATACAGAACTCTTGGCTCACCCCTGGACTACAGCGCATTTAACAGCCCTTGCAGTAAAAAAAAAAAAACACCTTAATTTTATTTTCATTAAAAAAAAGGGCAGCTCCCCTGGTCTGATATGGGACACATGGGGCACCCCTGGAATTATACGGCACACATGCGGGCACCCCAGGACTGATACAGGACACATGGGGGCACCCCTGGACAAATACAGCACACATGTGGGCACCCCTGGATGGATACAGCACACATGTGGGCACCCCTGGACTGATAGTACTGGTAGCCAGTGGAAACAGCAGATTGGAATTATATACTGCAATAAATACTGGTAGCCAGTGGCAACAGACTGGAATTATATACTGCAATAAATACTGGTAGCCAGTGGAAACAGCAGACTGGATTTTTATATACTGTGATAAATAATACTGGTAGCCAGCAGCAACAGCAGACTGGAATTATATACTGCGATAAATACTGGTAGCCAGTGGAAACAGCAGACTGGATTTTTATATACTGTGATAAATAATACTGGTAGCCAGCGGCAACAGCAGACTGGAATTATATACTGCGATAAATACTGGTAGCCAGTGGCAACAGCAGACTAGAATTATATACTTACAGATAGTGGTAGATGCTCAATTAGTTCAGTAGCATTTCCCAGGTGCATGAGGGAGGGGTTAAATACTGGTTAAGTAAAACAAGACATTTTTTCCCTCAGCACACTGAGCAATGCTAGTAACCAATCTAGAACACTACATGATAATAGAATTCAGAGATATTGGTTACATATATGTAACCAATATCTCTGAATTCTATTATCATGTAGTGTTCTAGATTAGAATTATATACTGCAATAAATAAAATACTGGTAGCCACTGCCAGTGGCAACAGCAAACTGGAATTATATACTGTGATAGGTACTGATAGCCAGGGGCAACAGCACACTGGAATTATATACTGCAATAGATACTGGTAGGCACTAGCCAGTGGCAACAGCAGAGAGCAGACTGCAGCAGACACTAGGCAGTGCAGGACAGGCAGTGGCACTAGCAGCACCAGTGGACTATCACACTGTGACTGACTATACAGGAGCAGACTCAGCAGAGGCAGGCCCCAGCACAAAGGAGAGACAGAACACAGCACCAGTCATCCTTGCAATGGTGATGTCTTGATCACTGAGCAGAGACACAGTACACAGCAGCACAGGCCCCAGCAGAGACCACACACAGCAGCAGCACACCCTTCCCTACCCTTCTCCAAGATTGGAGTGAAGATGGCGGCGCGAGGTTGCGGAATTTAAGGGTTCCGTGATCTCGCGAGAATCCGACGCCGGGCGATGACGTTTTGCCCGTGCGCCCAGATTCGAGTAAGGCGGGAAGCGCCGAGCGCTGCTCTGATCCGGGCCCGGATTGATGACGTCCGTGCTGGCTCGGATCTGAGGAATCCGGGCCCGCACATCTCTAGTTTTAACGCTTTAAATTTAGCTGCATCCAGCACACTTCTACTGTTCTACCATAAACATAAATGTGTTGGCATACGATGGGGCCACATTCAACTCCGTCGCACCCCCCCCCCCCCCCCCGCAGCTGTAGGTAGTATCCGACATCATTGAAAAAGACAGTTGGGAGCTGATTGGCTGGTGCTTTATCTCCTTTTACCTTTTCTCTGCTTTATCTCCAGTTTATCTCTTTTCCAAGCTTAATAAATCTGCCCCTCTGTCCTGTACTTACTTGTTCCTCTACATGCCTCTACTACATACCTCCCAACATGACCCATTCCAGGAGGAACAAGATGCTCTTTTTCTGGACATCCATGCCAATGGCATTTTCAGAGTTGCAGGGCTGCATCATAGTCCAAACTTGAGACAGGGGAGCCCCACAAACTGCTACCCTAAACAGCACAGTCCAGGACTCACTGGCAGGTGTGGCTCCACTATTTGAATTTGCGACAGTGGTGCAGTCCCACCTCTGCAACTGCCACTGGCAAGGATGTTCAGGAGCAGAGCATTTTGTCCCTCCTGGAATGGGTCATGTTGGGAGGTATACTACTACTAGACCTCCTATATAGTTTATAGGCAATTTACTATAGTGGTTGCTAGGCAACCATTTTCTACACTGTAGGCTCTGTACAGCAGCTTATGATGCTCGTCCTTTACATGTGCATGGATGTCATCTAGTATTACACGATCCATTGCCATTAGTAATTTTATAGTCTTTAACCCCTTCCTGACAGAGCCAGTTTTTGCCTTCCTGACAGAGCCCTTTTTTTCAAATCTGACATGTATCACTTAAGTGGGGATAACTTTTTTTTGCTTTTACTTATCCCAGTGATTTTGAGATTGTTTTTTCGTGACACATTGTACTTCAAATTAGTGGTAAATTTGGGTCGATACAGTCTGTGTTTTTTTGTGAAAAATACCAAAATGTCGGAAAAAAATGGAAAATTTAGCAATTTGCAAAATGTTAAATTTTCTGCTTGTGAGACAAATAATCATACCACTCAAAATAGTTAATAACTAACATAGACCATATGTCTACTTTATGTTTCCATCATTATTTCAACTTCCTTTTAATTTTTTTGGACACTAGGAGGCTTACAATATGAATAGCAAATTCTCAATTTTTCAAGAAAATTTCAAACACTGATTTTTTTAGGGACCAGTTCAGTTCTGATGTGACTTTGAGGGACTTGTATGTGAGACACCCCCATAAATGATGCCATTTCAAAAACTGCACCCCTCACAGTATTCAAAACAGCATTTTGGAAGTTTATTAACCCTTTAGGTGTTTCACAGGAATTAAAACAAAGTGTAGGTGAAATTTCAAAATTTTTTTTTTTTGCAGATTTGCAATTTTAATACATTTTTCTAAGGAACACAGTACATTTTACTAGAGAAATGTGACTAAAAATTGATTCCCCCAATTCTTTTGTTTTCATAAATATCCTATATGTGGCCCTAGTGTGCACGTTGACCAAACCACAGGCTTCATAATAGAAGGAGCACCTACTTGATTTTGGAGCCTCCTTTTTATGAGATTATTTTTTAGGCACCATGTAGGTTTCTAGGCACCATAAGATGCTAAAAGTTAGGAACCCCCCCACAAGTGACCCCATTTTGCAAACTACACCCCTCAGGGAATTCATCTAGGGGTATAGTGTACATTTCAAACCCCCAGGGGTTTCACCAATTGTTGTACAACTGGGCAGTGAAAATGAAAAATTAAATTTTTTACACAAAAATGCAGTTCTGGCTCAAAATTTTTCATTTTCAGAAGGTATGAAGGAGAAAAAGCACCCCAAAATCTGTGCCCCAATTTCTCCCGAGTATGGCAATGCCTCACATGTGACCAAAAAATACCATTTGGGTGCATGGCAGGACTCAGAAGGGAAGGAGTGATTTTTGGATTTTGCAGCTCAGATTCTGGTGGAATGTTGGTGGGTGCTATGTCGCATTAGCAAGACCCCCCAAGCACCAATACAGTGGAACCCCCCCACAAGTGACCCCATTTTGCAAACTATACCCCTCAGGGAATTCATCTAGGGGTATAGTGTACATTTCAAACCCCCAGGGGTTTCACCAATTTTGATACAACTGGGCTGTGCAAATGAAAAATTACATTTTTTACACAAAAATGCAGTTCTGGTTCAAAATTTTTCATTTTCACAAGGGATGAAGGAGACAAAGCACCCCAAAATCTGTGCCCCAATTTCTCCCCAGTACGGCAATGCCTCACATGTGACCAAAAAATACCATTTGGGTGCATGGCAGGACTCAGAAGGGAAGGAGTGATTTTTGGATTTTGCAGCTCAGATTCTGGTGGAATGTTGGTGGGTGCTATGTCGCATTAGCAAGACCCCCCAAGCACCAATACAGTGGAACCCCCCCACAAGTGACCCCATTTTGCAAACTACACCCCTCAGGGAATTCATCTAGGGGTATAGTGTACATTTCAAACCCCCAGGGGTTTCACCAATTTTGATACAACTGGGCAGTGAAAATGAAAAATTACATTTTTTTTACACAAAAATGCAGTTCTGGCTCAAAATTTTTCATTTTCAGAAGGTATGAAGGAGAAAAAGCACCCCAAAATCTGTGCCCCAATTTCTACCGAGTACGGCAATGCCTCACATGTGACCAAAAAATACCAGTTTGGTGCATGGCAGGACTCAGAAGGGAAGGAGTGATTTTTGGATTTTGCGGCTCAGATTCTGGTGGAATGAATGGTGGGTGCTATGTGGCATTAGCAAGACCCCCGAAGCACGGTGAAATTATGAACCTAATAATCCATAGATGTGTGGTATATTTTAAAACACTCCTTTATACATAGGCCGGGTTTGTCGGGGCAAGTGTCACACTGGAAAATAGTTTGCTTTCTTATTCCCTTTTTATAGCAAACTTTGCACCTTTTTTGTGTCCTGCCCTTTTTTCCAGTGGAGGGGATTTCATCAGGAAAATGCTGCCCTGGTACAATACGGGGGCCAGTACTAGAAGTACTGGGGCCCTCTGCCTGCTGGTTCCCAAATATTAGGCCCTTTATGACTTCCTCTTGAAAGTGCATAAATGTCCCCCTCTGGCCGGTAGAACGGAATAGCACGTAAGCGTTATACAGTGCCATCTGGATGATATACACGGCCAGCTTCTTGTACCAGATTTTTGTTTTCCGCAGGGCACTGTACGGCTTCAGTACCTGATCTGAAAGATCCACTCCGCCCATGTACCTATTGTAATCCAGGATACAATTAGGTTTTGAGGTGTGGGTACTGGTACCTCGTACAGGGACGGAGGTGGTACTGTCTCCGTGAATTGTTGTCAGTATAAGGACATCCCTCTTGTCCTTATATTTGACCAACAACATATTTTCGGTGCATATTCCCCTGCTTTCACCCCTTCTCATTACTTGGGCAATGTGCGTTTTTGGGAGGCCTCTTTGGTTCTTGCGCACAGTACCGCAAGCTGCTGTACCTCTTGAACCAAGGGCCTTAAACAGGGGGATGCTAGTGTAAAAGTTATCCACATAGAGGTGATAACCTTTATCCAGGAAGGGGTGCACTAAATCCCAGACAATTTTTCCACTAACACCTACGAGGGAGGGGGGGCATTCTGGCGGTTCAATTCTTGAATCCTTCCCTTCATATACCCTAAACATGTGGGTGTACCCTGAGGTGCTTTCACACAGCTTATACATTTTTATGCCATACCTTGCCCTCTTACTGGGAAGGTACTGGCGGAATTTAACCCTTCCTTTAAAATGTATAAGGGACTCGTCAATACAAATAAATTTTTCAGGGATGTACATCTCTGCAAATTTGAATAGCCGGTCAAAGGTGGGATCATCTCTGGGTGGGCACTGTGCATTATCGTTGTAATGCAAAAATTTAAGGATCGTCTCAAATCGAGCCCGGGTCATGGCCATACGGTAAAATGGGGTGCTGTACAGAACATCTGTACTCCAATATTGACTAATTTCTGGCTTTTTTACTATGCCCATATGAAACACCAGACCCCAAAACGTCATCATCTCTACTGCATCTACAGGGGTCCACCTAGCAAATGATGACGTGGGGTTTTGAGCAATAAACTGCTGGGCATATAAATTAGTTTGATCCACCATTAAATTTATAAAATCATCAGAGAAAAATAATTTGAAAAAGTCAATTTCTCTGAGACCTGTGGAATCAAATTGGATTCCTGGCATGGCCAAAAACTCAGGAACCTGGGGCTCAAAATTGTCTGGTGGTGGGGTCCATACGAGATCAATTATTGGGGGGGGTCTCAGCTGCTCTACGGGGGCGTCTTTGAGGGGGTCCCTCATCACCAGAGGAGGAAGAGGAGCTTAAGACAAATCCTTCAAATTCCCCGCTTGCATCACTGGCTGTGTCAGAGTCAGAGGCAAGCATGGCATATGCCTCCTCCGCTGAATACATTCTTCTGGATGACTGGGATGACATTTGGGATGACATTTGGGATGACATTTGGGATGACATTTGGGATGACATTTTTATTTTTGTGTTTCTGGTAGTGAAATGTTTCAACACGTGTATAGTGTAGGGGGGTACAAACTTTATTTCAACCCGGGGGGGTATGTAGTGTGTAGTGTGTATGTAGTGCAGAAAAAAAAATACTTTATACAGGAATTTGATCCCAATAAAAAAAAAAATTGAAGGGGTTAAAAAAAAAAATTGAAGGGGTTAAAAAAAAAAAAAAGGTCCTGTGCCAAAAATTGAGCACAGATGTTGGTCAGTAACGTCCGTCACTGAACAGCGCTCAAAGGCAACAGGAATTTGATCAAAAAAAAAAAAATAGATCAACCCTGTGCCGAAAAAGCTGATCAGTGATGTACGTCACTGATCAGCGCACAGTGGCCACAGGACACCCACAAAATCACAGTGTGTGTAAAAAAAAAATTAAAAAAAGACCCCACAGCACCCTCAAAAAAAAAAAAAGGTGATCACTGATGCGACACTGATTACCAGTGAGGGGCAGCAGGTGCACAACCTTTGGTGCAACTGACAGTGCAACTGGCAGCAACTGACAGGTATATATATAAAAAAAAAAACCCTGCGCCCCCAAAAAGTTGCTGATCAGCTCAGATATACTGATCAGCACAAAAGGGGGGGTAGCAGACACAAAATATACACTCTCTATCACTCTCTGTCACTATCTCTCTCTATCTCTCTATCTCTCACTATCTATCACTATCTATCACTCTAGGACACTGCAGCAGCAGCACTGACAGTTATATATATATAAAAAAAAAACCTGCACCCCCAAAAAGGGGGGGTAGCAGACACAAAATATACACTCTCTGTCACTCTCTGTCACTATCTCTCTCTATCTCTCTATCTCTCACTATCTATCACTATCTATCACTCTATGACACTGCAGCAGCAGCACTGACAGTTATATATATAAAAAAAAAAAACTGCACCCCCAAAAAGGGGGGGTAGCAGACACAAATCTCTCTATCTCTCTATCTATCACTATCTATCACTATCTATCACTCTATGACACTGCAGCAGCAGCACTGACAGTTATATATATATAAAAAAACCCTGCACCCCCAAAAAGGGGGGGTAGCAGACACAAAATATAGCTCTCTCTGTCACTATCTCTCTATCTCTCTCTATCTCTCTCTCTATCTCTCTATCTCTCTATCACACTGCAGCAGCAGCAGGAAGTCACAAGAAGTCAGATCCAGGAAGCATCCAGCACGCTACAAGCAGTGATCAGGTGATCAGGTAAGGTATTTGCAAGGATCAGGTAAGTATTAGCAAGGATCAGGTCAGTATCAGGGCAGATAGGCACGGTGACCGCTCTGCACGCAATTCCAGACCGGAATGGCGTCTGCAGCGCAGTCACCGTTAGTTTAAATGTCGCGCCTTGGCTGTGATTGGCTGTCGGTCCGACGGACCAATCACAGCCTTGGGGGCAGGTGGGGTGAGGTGTCATCGTCACCGATGACCCCCTCATGCCCCCTGACGCCCGGCGGTGATTGACACCTGTGTTACCGAGCGTCTGATTCGCTGGTAACACAGGAAAACGCTGTGAATGGCTGTTCACACTGAACAGCCAATCACAGCGATCGCCGACGGGGGGGCGGCATCGCAGCCCCCCCTGGGCATGCAGGGACATGTCTGCTGTCAGGGACAGCAGACATCGTCCCTCTGTCACTGCGTCTCTAGACGCAGTGACACTTTAAAGTCATGACGTACATTTATGCCATGTGTCGGGAAGTACATCCCGGCCATGACGTAAATGTACGTCAAATGTCGGGAAGGGGTTAATGTCTGTATCGCCTGCTCAGTTTTCCATAGATATTGGAACACAGCAATAGTACTGTGTGTATTTGATTGTATTTAGTTATATTCATTATTTTAGTGTTTGTCCACTAGATGTCCCTATTGCACCATGTTTATATATTAACAGCACTTTTTTTTTCTAGGTTTGTTTTTTTCACTTTATGGCCCTTATTCTGGTTGGTGCGGCCGGAGCCGCACACGGTGCTCCGGCCGCACAAACAAAGCCCCGCCCACGAGACGGATCGCCACGGCCGTCCGTACACGGACGGCTGGCGATCCGCATAAAAATGGTGGGGCGTACGCCTCCACCATGGTGGGAGCTGCCCCCTGCATTCGATGGTCGTCGACCATCGAAGGCAGGGCCGCACGCCACAGCAGCTCCCGCAAGCTGAGACCACACGGACAATCGTCCGTGTGATAGCTTGTATGGGGGCTGAGAGCTGACATCCGGCGACGTCAGCTTTCCGCCCCCATCAGTGGCGTCATACCCTGATTAGCATGCATACGCCCCGCGTTTGCATGGGAACGCCCATGAAACGCGGGGCGTATACATAGGGAAATGAGGGTATGAAGCCCCTCACGCCCCTATACGCCCCCTTTGCGGCGGACGAAATACGTCTGCGGCGAATGGGGCTGCACATGCGCAGATTGACCTCTGCGCATGTGCAGACTAAAAACATCGGCGGTACGGCCGCACGCGGGCCGTACCGTCCGATTCAGAATAAGGGCCTATATCCGCATCCTCTTCCAGTATGATTTTACATGGATGCCTTCATTTATTCACCTGCCTGTTTATATATTTTCATATGTGTGTCTCAGCACATTGTATTATTATTCAATATCTTATATCATTTGTTTCTCCCCACAGCCAGGGCCGGTGTAAGGCTTCTCAGCACCCTAGGCAAAACTTCAAATTACTCCCCCCTACCAACCCAACACCCCCCCCCCCCACACACACACACACTTTTCTTTTTTAATCATGTGGTCCTCCATTTTTTTTAATCATGTGGTCCTCCAATCCCCCCCCCCCCCTGGAAAAGTGGCCAATCCCATGCTTTCCCTGGAGGTCCTCTGCACTCTCCCCTTTGCCACCCACAACAGAGTACAAGGAGGAGGGGGCAGCAATGTAGGAAGTATGACTCAAGGGAAAGTATAGAGGTCTTAGAGGTTCCACAGCCACCACCAAAGACAACCAGCATCCTCATAGACATCCTTGATTTTTTGATTTGTAGATTTGATGGCGCCCCCAAGATCCTGGCGCCCTAGGCAGCTGCCTAAAGCTGCCTAGTGGTAGAGCCGGCCCTGCCCACAGCACCCCACGTTACCACTGAATGGTATTAGTAACCAATCTTGAACACTACATGATAATAGAATTCAGAGATATTGGTTACATATACCTACATAAAGCTTCTCTGTATATTGGGGGTCCCTAGCGCTATATCTAGGTGCAGGGTGTGGCACCCCATAAAACTAGCATAAGCTAGAAAGCCCAGCGCGGCAAACCAGTGAAAAACTATAGTGTTAATACATATTAATGGTTAGAAGCCAAAGCTATGTACAGAGAGAGAGAGAGAGAAAAAAAAGTGCCGTTGGGCTGGGTGGCTCTATGGATGGAGCCACGGAAAACTGTTACCTGGTAACCATATGTCTACTCATTATGGTGCTTGCTATCTCTTGTGCTAGCATGTACTATATTAACATATGGAATTGTGAGAAAGGATCTGTTTAGAAATCTTTTTCTGTAAGTTTATTTGTGATAGTATGAGGCTTGCTATCATTGTTTTAATCTGAAAATTTGAATTATATGTAATAATTATGTGGTAGAGCAACACCTGTTTGGGTTAGTAGACCGGTGTACAATTATTAATCAATGTTCTGATTGGTTGGTACCTAGTTAAACACCAAGCTGCTGCTAAGTGGGGTATCTTCTGAGGAAACTGGCAAAACTCTATGCCGAAGAAACGTATCACCACATATGAAATGACATTGTACTAAGTGGAACATCTTGACACTTTCATGCTCTAAACCATCATCCACCTGGAAGGCTGCTGGATGCCCAGTGGTTTGCTGCGCTGCAGTGGAAGCGCCTTGCCTCCCACCCGCCCAGATTGCTAATTTTGTCTGGAGGCACACGTGGAGCCTGCGGCTGCCCCAGCACATTGCGAACATCCAGGATCACTACGTGGGCCACCCACTCAGGACAGGAGTCTGCTGGGAGGTTGCCACCGCACAGGTGAACCACTTGGTCCCACAAACCTTATTGTAAGAAGCTTGGGGTGCGGGCACATATGGAAAGAGGCTGCAGGCGGATTCCGTCACTAATGGACTTGACTGGTCCTAATGACTGTTAAGTGGTACGAGGCAAACCCCATTAAGAGCTGCTGCTGTGGAGTCTCGGAGTGCAGCCTGTCGGAGTGCAGCCTGTTTCATAACTGGAGTGCTATTGCTTTGTTTGAGAGCATGGTTAGTCTAACAATTCTTAATTGATTGTTGAAATCCAAACAACTTTCAGAAGTACCACCATCTGATGTTGAATTGGCCAGAAATACTACTCGGGTGTCTACCAAACACGAATGTGTGGTCTAAGTTCCACACCGTGCCTGAATTACCGATCACACCTGTATGGATCACATTAATAATTGAACATTAATAACTGAAACATAATTAAAACTTGCAAAGACTAGCTGAGGAAGGGAAACAAATAGTTTTTTGGTTGACCTGGATGGAGTCGAAACCACCAAACCTAAATTTTAAGAGGTGAAAAGTGGAAATTCCTCCAAAGCCACTGTATAGAAGTCAGGTAGCTTAGAGCCTAAAGTTTCCCAAACAACAAACTCAACAGGAAGCATGTATGCTTACTTCTCCTTGCTCCCAATATAAGACCTATAAGCCTTGGATTTCCAACGCACCAACTTTTTAATGTCCTCTGAAGAAGCTCCTGACGCCACTGCACACATTGCCGCCTCTATCCTAAATGAGTGTGTCCCGAATTCTGACACTGGCAAGCCTAATGCAACTAAGCATTTCTCAAAAACACTGCTAAACTGAAATCTTTTAAGTGGTGATAAATCGAAATGAACAAGCCATTGAACACCACCTTAAAGCCTTATCTCAGAAAACTTATTTGCTAAAAACACAGGGCAAATTGCCTTATCCCCCTGTGGAGGAATAGAAATCCATTTACCCCTACCTAACTGATCTGTTTTGAATTTCTGAATCTTTATTAGAACTAAATCCTGCTTCACAACCACATTCTTAAGAGAAATGCCTGAACTGCTAACTACCTTACCCAGGACTGCCGTTAGGAATTTTGGGGCCCGGGACTGATTTTCAGCCTGGGTCCCCCCCAATTGCTCACCTGCTGGTGGTGGCAGCGGCATAGTCCTCACATTTTCTAACCTTTTTGCACATCTTTATTATTGTCTTATTTAAGAGGGTGTAATTAGTACACCTCTTTTTTAAATTAGAATAATAAAAGTTACATTTTAAGAAATTGTGAAATATCAGTTGGACGTCTTCTTGAGCTATTTTCAGAGTGCACCCAGAATTTCTCCACTTTTTTTCTCTTTTTTGTTGTGAACTATTACATGGGAGAGGGGTAGCACCTTTGTTTTGTAATTCACTGATTTTAGAATGAACATATTGAAAAAATGGTAATGAATATGAAAATATAACTTAATTGCAGACGAACAAAAGGAGCACTCTGTGTGGAATTAAAAACCCTTTCCCTCTAAAAAGGTGTGCAGTGTTTACCTGTTCCCTAGGCTGCGAAACATACGTAGCCTAGCAAACAGGTCTGAATTAGGGGTTTATAGGGATTCACATCTCATGAATCTGACTCCTCTGCACATTCACACTTTCATTTGACATATGTAGAGGTACAGGACAGGAGACATCTAATATCATATTGCTACCTCTCGCTCCCAGACTGCAGCTCCATCTGACAGCAGCACGGCCGGTAGGTGGGGGGCAGCGGAGTCTGGCAGATGGGGAGCAGTGTGTGTAGGGGAGGAGGAGCAGGAATTTGCAGGGCCACAGCTGCTGCTCACAGGAGTTGTGTATCATCACTGGGTGAGTGCTGCCTGTATCTGAGCAACTGCAAGCGTGTCCTCTGACCACATCACGCTGCACAGAGCTGCATAGCCGGGGGAAGGAGCAGCCGGGCAGCGCCTGAGCAAGTGCAACAGAGTCACATAACTGAGATTATGTACGAGTGAGAGAAAAAGGAGTAAGAGAGGGATATAGAAAGGGATAAGAGGGGAGAGTAAGAGGAGGCATCAGAAAGAGAGAGAGAGAGGGGGGGGGGGAGCAAGAGAGAGTGAAATACAGACTGTGACGGAGACAGATAGCAAGAGAGAGTGAGATAGTGTCAGACAGGTAAGTATGGGAGATAAGAAGAGAGACAAAGTGTCAGGAGCAGAGAGGGAGAGAGACAGTGACAGGTGAGAGTGTGTGTGGGGGAAGAGACAGTGTCAGGGAGAGAGACAGTGTTGAAGAAGGAGAGAGACAGTGTCTGGGAGAGACACAGTGTTGAGGAGGGAGAGAGACAGTGTCAGGGAGAGAGGACTGGGCCATAACCAGACATTTTGCTTCCTTGTGCCAGAGAGAGAATGGGTGCCCCCCTCTTTCCCATATTTAATGCGTCAAAAACATAGGGCCTCACTTGGAAGGGATGAGGTCACAAAATAGTCCAATTCATGTTACACAGCACAGTATAATAGTCTTATACATTACAACCAAATAGAGTCCCTCGTATACATTACTCCAGGTAGAGTCCCCATACACATTATGACAGGTAGAAACCCCAATACACATTGAGCCTGTTTTGTGGATATCCCCCAGACACTGCAGGTGTTTCCTGGGAGGGTCGCTGATGTCATCGTCAGCCTCCTGCTCTCCACAGCCTTCGCAGCACCGAGTGGGGGGGAAATAATTTGATGGTGAATGATTTTCCCAGTGTGCACGGCTGCATATGTGTTCACAGCCATGCACAGGGGCAGGGGGCATGCGGTCATTGTTGTGGCATTTACCTGCTCGCTGGGCTATGAACACTTGCAACCCAGTGAGCAGGTCTGAATCAGGCCCATTATATAAATTAGAGCAACTCTATATCATACTATGCACATGTCATAGCCCTTTCAGACAGAATAGCCCCATAATCCCACTTTTACTCTGCATTTCTGTGCTGGGTTGTTTTGTAGGTCCCAGCCTGACCCTGCTTTCACACAGAAATGCAAATGACTACGTCAACAATTCCTACCTGGTAATTTGCTGATTAGCGTGGGAATTTCTTCTGTGTGAAAGAGTCAATCCAAGTCGAAATTCTCGTTTCATAAGACCCAGGAATTTCGACCTGGGTTGACTCTTTCATTGCTTATCTGTGTGAAAGGGGTATCAGTGGCTTAACTATAAATCCCCCCCCCCCCCTGAAAAAATAGGTTTCTACTTTCTATGAAATTTGTCTCCCAGTGAGAACGTATAAAAAAAATGCATCCCCACCCCCTATAGACATTGTATGAAAAAAAACTTATGTGTTCCAAAATGGTTTGTGGCCTCCCTGTAAGGGATATGGCTATGTAGAACAAGACTACCATATACAGTACCTCACTTTTGCAACATACATGCCCAGACATTGGCTTGAAATATGTCACTGGCTATTGATCCATTCGGAACTCATGCCCCAGTATCCATTCATTGACTGCAGCTCCCGGCATACAAGCTCTGATTGGAAAGCTTCTGGCACCACTTTAAATAGTTGAATGTGTCTACAGTCAGTCAAGATGTGAGCAACACCTTGACCCATAAGCCACCATGGGGGCAGCGGGGGCTGTAACTATGTCACTGGTACATGATCAAAGAGGATTTAATAGTGAATAGATCTGAAAGACACCTAAATGTTTACTATTATGGTCTGAAACATTTATTCAGCTACTTTTCAATGTAATATACTGTTACCATATGTGACTTAGTTTTCTCAATTGTATACCATTATTTATACCTTTAATTTAATTTGTAGTATACCCATTATATATAGGCACTGCGAGTGGCTGCCAGCCCTGTGGCTGGCAGATTTCAAGCCTGCATTTCATCTTGTTTAAGGGCCTGATTCAGCATGGATTGCAAACCCGAAATCTTTCTCAAACGGGCAAAACCATGTGCACTGTCAGTGCAAATGTAGCATGTACGCACTCCACATAACATTGGCCCTTATTCTGATCGGTGCGGCCCGATCAGAAATATGCGGTGATGTCCGTCTTGGCGAATCCCCGCCTTCCATACGGATCGCCACCTCCGTCCGTATGCGGATATGTGGCGGTCCGCATGAATGTGGACGGGGATACGCCTCCTCCATGGTGGGAGCAGCCCCTGCATTCGATGGTCGCCGAACATCGAATGCAGGGCCGCACGCTCCACCAGGTCCCGCAACACAAGACCACACGGACACTTGTCCGTGTGAAATCTTGTATGGGGGCGGGCAGCTGACATCCGGCGATGTCAGATGCCCGCCCCGTACCCACGCGTCACGGCCTCATTACCATGCATACGCCCCGCGTTTGCATGGGATTGCCCATGAAACGCGGGGCGTATGCATAGGGCAATGAGGATAAGTAGCCCCTCACGCCCCTCTACGCCCCCTGTGCGGCGTATAAAGAATCCATGCGGCGAAATCGCCTGCACATGCGCAGAGTGACCTCTGCACATGCGCAGACGATAAACATCGGCGGCCCGTACGCAAGCGGGAATATCCGCACCGTTCAGAATAAGGGCCATTATGAGAGGCATCTAGGGAAGTGGACAGTAAGGGCGGGATGTAAGGGCCCCTGCGTCTCCTCCTCCCCCTGCAGCTGGATGTCCTCCCGGCTGTGACACCTGCTGGGGGAGGAGGGGATCGGTGGAGGACGGGAGGGGGGGGGGGTCGTGCGGGCGGCGATAGAAGCCCATACCCTGCCAGGCGGAGACGGGGCGGACGGGTAATGGTACATAGGAAAATGCGGTAAAACCCCTGTTTTACCGCATTTTCCCTTTAATACATCCCGCCCTAAGAGAGACCAGGGTGAGACATTTATACCGGTGTGGGGGATATTGTTTCTATAACCATTAAACACAGGCATCCTGACTTGTGGCCAGAAGACCAGCGCCGGAATCCCGACACTGATGTAAATGCTGATGCCGGAATCCCGACTGCTGGTTAGACCGGGGGTTTAAGTTAATCTAAAATTAAAAATAGAAGTGCTGTCAATAAACAAACGGGTATAAGCAGCTGCAGTGGGTATTGGGGGCCTCCGTCACCGCACCGCGATGCCAACTGCATATGTTAGTACATATGCGCTGGTATCGCGGCGGCCGGGCAGCGATGTATGTTAATACATCCTGCCCTGTCACACCAGGGGTCTGAGTCGGTGAGACAAAGACCTCTGGTGGGGGTCTAGATCGGTACTGGAACCGGGCAGGCTGTAGAAGACCCTTGTGCATATGAGCATGACAGTGCACCCAGAGTAAGAATCAGGCAGCAGGTAAAATACAACAGGTTTATTGAAGGAAGATGGTACAAACAGTTTGTGAACCGATGGAACGGTAAATGACAGCCACTGATAAGGTGAAACAGAGTTACTTGCACCGATATGGATTCAATGGTGGAACATCGGATGGAGTATGGTATCCGGAGTATCGGACCAGGGATGCGGAGGTGATGAAGGCTGTGGAATCCGGATGGAACGGATGGAGACAGCGGAGGATAACCGGAGTATCGGTCTGGATCGATGGTAGAACATCGGAGCTAGGCTGATGCTGGTAAGTGGATCTGCGGCAGGTGGAATCACAGGTGACCCTTCCAATCGATCAGATATTGTAGTTGACCATATCGAATGCGAGAGTCCAAGATTTTGCTGACCTCATATTCTGTTCCACGTTGAGTACAGACTTTAGGTGCCTTGGGGAGCTTGGAATGAAAGCGATTCAGAACCAGCGGTTTCAATAAGGATATATGAAATGTGGCTGGCACTTTCAAGTATGGAGGCAATTTGAGCTTGTAGGCCACAGGGTTAACGACTCGTTCAACAGGTAATGGACCAATATAATGGGGAGCGAACTTCATTGATGGCACTCTCAATCTCAGGTTCTTGGTGGATAACCAGACACGATCTCCTAGATGGAGGGCTGGTACAGCTCTGCGTTTCCTGTCTGCAAATTTTTTGTACCTTTTTGAAGCTTTCAACAGAGATGAACGAATGAGCTTCCAGGTTTTGCTGAACTGGCAGATGGTCGCATCAACAGCTGGCACTGAAGACACCGGTTGCAGACTGAAATCAGGAACTCGAGGATGGAACCTGTAATTGGCAAAGAAAGGAGTGACATTTGAAGAAGAGTGATATTGGTTATTATGGCAGAACTCAGCCCATGGAAGAAGTTGAGCCCAGTCGTCCTGAGAAGAAGATACATAGGTCTTGATTCACCCTCTCCGTTTGGCCATTTGTTTGGGGGTGATAAGTCGTGGAGAACTTGAGTTCTACTTGCAGGAGTGCGCACAGGCTTCACCAGAATTTGGCCACGAATTGGACTCCTCTATCGGAAATTATTTCAACGGGCAGTCCATGAAGCTTGAATATCTCCTTTATAAAGAGTTGGGACAGCTTGGAAGCTGACGGAAGACCGGTGATGGGAACGAAGTGAGCCATCTTGGTGAACCGGTCAACAATCACCCAGATGGTGTTGAATTTGTCAGACTCTGGAAGGTCAGTTACAAAGTCCATTGAAATATGTGTCCAAGGACGATGTGGCACTGATAATGGCATTAATTGCCCAGGAGGAGACTGACGACTGATCACTTAGCACAAGAAGACACAAAGTCCTGTACATCCTGTTTGAGGGACGGCCACCAGTAGGATCTGGTGATAAACTCGTAAGTTTTCTGAATGCCTGCATGACCAGCAAATTTAGAAGAATGCGCCCAGTTACGCAGCTTCTTTCTTAAGGCCGGTTTTACAAAACTTTTCCCCGCAGGGGGCGTGAGATTTGTTACTCCTGTTGCGGAGAAAGCCACTGGATCTATTATAAAATGTGTTAGGGACACGGGAGATCTTGCCAACCCTAACTCCGTTGTTACCTAGTGGAGTTGGCGGACGCGTGCTAAGCTAACCTTCACCAATAATAGCCGAGAACTACCCTGCCCTACGGAGGAGGGTGTCAGTGGATAACACTCTAAGCAGGAACCCCCTAGGCAAATGCTGTTGCCAGCGGGTGTAACAATACACAATAGCTGATACAATAAATAATACTGACAGGTGTAACAATACACAAGCTGGACCCAATAGGAAATGCTGACAGGTGTAACAATACACAGAACGCTGACACAATAATGAAAATGCTGACGGGTGTAACAATACACAAAATGCTGATGCAATAATGAAATGCTGATGGGTGTAACAATACACAGAAGGCTGACACAATGCAAAAATGGATAAGCAAGGAACCAGAGAGTGGGACACTCCCAACTTATCTGAACACGGAGGGATCTGCAACCAGGAGATGACAGGAATCCTGGAGGCAGCTAGGACAAGGCCACTGGGGACAGGAACAAACACTGAGCAGGAGCCTGGAACCGGGAACACTCAAGACGCTACATCAAGAACTATAGCCGGCGTCTGAGTGAGCCGGCCAGGTAGTTTAAATAGCGCGCCAATGCGCTGTCCTGGCGCTGCATGCGGCGTCACGTGCACCCCTTCCTCGCTGCGGCCGCCAGGCGTCCCCCGTCGCCTAGGCAACCGCTGCGGCAGGGGAGGAAGGGGTTGCACCCAGGCTGCCTGACGCCCGTCACCGTCCGCCGGAAGTCTCCGGGTGATGACGCGACGGCGTCGTGGTAACCCGGCAACCGCCGGGAAAAGATTAGTGGAGACTGCCGGGCGGGCGCAAGTGCTGCCCGTGCAGCTCCTAACAGTACCCCCCCCTTGAGGAGGGGTCACCGAACCCTTAGACCCAGGTTTGAACGGGAAGGTCTTAAAAAACTCTGCTTTGAGCCTGGGTGCATGTAAAAACCGCTCAGGTACCCAAGACCTCTCCTCTTCTCCGAAGCCCTTCCAATGGACCAAAAATTTAAGTTGACCCCGAACGACCTTGGAATCTAATATCTGCTCCACAATGAATTCTTTGTGCCCTTGAACGAGAACTGGTTTACGCTTAAGAGCAGGCCCCGATTGAGGAGCCATCGAGACTGGTTTAAGGAGAGAACAGTGAAAGACATTATTAATTCGCAGCGCTCTGGGAAGCTGCAACCTAAATGCCACCGGGTTGATCTGAGCAGTGATCAGAAATGGACCGATGAACCTGGGTCCTAGTTTTGGGCATCTCTGGCGAAGCTTGATGTGGCGGGTTGACAACCACACCTTTTGCCCCACTCGGAATAAACATGGTCTCCTATGTTTGTCAAAAAAAATCTTAGAACGTGCAGAAGACTCAGAGCTAAATGCACCTTTTGCCATGACTTCCTAAGGAGGGACACCGTGGACAAGGGCGACCGAGAAGAATCCCTAGGAACAAAGAAGGAGTTGCATTTGGGGTGGAACCCGAAGTTACATAGAAAAGGTGAGCTCTTGGAAGCCACATGATAAGAGTTGTTATAAGCAAACTCGGCCAAAGGTACCAGCTCAGCCCAATTGCTCTGAGATTTGGAGACAAAACAGCGTAAATATTGTTCCAAGGCCTGATTGACCCTTTCGGTCTGTCCGTTGGACTGTGGATGATATCCGAAAGAAAGACTGACCTGTATTCCTAACCCAGAACAAAAACTTCTCCAGAACCTGGCCACAAACTGAGACCCCCTGTCCGAAACTATATCCAAGGGGAGGCCATGGAGTCTGAAAACATGAGTGATAAAGAGCTGTGCCAATTCTTTGGCTGTGGGAAGTTTACGCAAGGGTATAAAATGTGCCATCTTGCTAAAACGGTCGACCGTGACCCAAATGGTGGTGAAATGAGTAGATGGAGGAAGGTCGACAATAAAGTCCATAGAGATATGGGACCATGGCCTTTCTGGAATGGACAGTGGCAGGAGTGTACCCACCGGTGATAATCTGGAAGACTTATGTCGAGCACAAACAGGACAAGAAGAGACAAAACGAGTGACATCTTGTTTTATGGTGGGCCACCATACCGCTCTGGACAAGTGCTCAAGGGTCTTAGTAACGCCAGGATTTCCCGTGACCCTACTGGAATGAAAGTCCTTGAGAACTAATTCTCTAAGATGTTTGGGGACAAACAGGCGATTATGTGGAGTCCCCTGAGGGGCTGAAGGCTGAGAAGCCAGAACACGAGAGGCCAAGTCCTGAGTCAGACCCGCAAAAATGACAGAAGACGGGACAATGGGTGCATCTTCCAGTTCAGCACTCTGACAAGTCTGGAAACTACGAGATAAAGCATCAGCTTTGACATTTTTGGGACCAGGTCTGAATGTAATGATAAACTGAAACCTGGTAAAGAACAATGCCCACGAGCTTGTCGTGGGTTTAGCCGTTTGGCCGACTCGATGTAGGCCAAGTTTTTGTGGTCGGTGATCACGGTGATGACGTGTTTGGCCCCTTCAAGCCAATGACGCCACTCCTCGAAAGCCCACTTAATAGCCAACAATTCACGATTCCCGACATCATAGTTCTTTTCGGCTGTGGAGAACTTGCGGGAAAAGAAGGCGCAAGGATGAATCTTCTGATCATGAACATCCTTCTGGGAAAGAACAGCTCCAGCCCCTACATCCGAGGCGTCGACCTCCACGAGAAAAGGAATTCTGGGGTCCGGGTGATGTAAGACGGGAGCCGAACAAAAAGCTTTCTTTAACTTGTGAAAAGATTCGATGGCCTGTGGGGACCAAACTTCCGGATCGGCTCCTTTGCGAGTCAACTCAACAATGGGGGCGACAATGTCAGAAAAAGAACGGATGAATCTCCGATAATAATTAGAAAATCCTAAAAATCTTTGGATCGCCTTGAGGTTGGTAGGACGAGCCCAGGTCATGATGGCCTGGACCTTGCTTGGGTCCATTGAAAAGCCCTTGGGAGAGATGACATAGCCCAGAAAAGAGACTTGAGAAATTTCGAATTCGCACTTTTCGAGTTTGGCATATAGTTGATTCTCACGCAACTTCTGGAGGATCAAGCGGACTTGTTGCCGATGTTCAGGAAGTGACTTGGAAAAATTCAAAATGTCGTCTAGGTAAACAACAGCAAATAACCCCAGGTAAGGCCGGAGAACCTCATTGATGAAACCCTGAAAGACTGCAGGAGCATTGGCCAAGCCAAACGGCATTACAAGATACTCGTAGTGGCCTGAGTGAGTATTAAAAGCAGTCTTCCACTCATCTCCTTTCCTAATCCTAATGAGGTTATATGCTCCTCTAAGGTCGATTTTGGAAAAGACTCTTGCCTCCCGGATTTGGTCGAATAAAACAGAGATGAGTGGTAACGGGTAGGAATTTTTTACGGTAATTTTGTTCAAGGCCCGATAATCAATACAGGGACGTAAAGATCCGTCCTTTTTTTCTACAAAAAAAAACCCTGCGCCTACGGGAGACTTAGAAGGACGAATGAATCCTTTTTCAAGACTCTCTTTTATGTAAGAATCCATGGCCTGGGATTCAGGTGCTGAGAGGGCATATAAATGTCCTTTCGGCAATCTGGCATCGGGGGCTAGGTCTATGGCCGACAAACGCGTGGCCCCAATCTGCATGGGTTCGTCACAAGTAACCTCCGAGGTTTCCCCCAGTGGAGACGAGGGAAATATCCCGGACTCCCTCTCCCTCTGGCGTTCCCGGAACCTCCGATCTACCTTGATGGCTAATTCCATAAATTCATCAAGGGAGGTCGGGGTAGGGTAGTGAACCAAGGCATCTTTTAATGTTTCCGACAGACCAATTCTAAACTGGCTGCGGAGTGCTGGGTCATTCCAACCTGAATCAATGGCCCACCTCCTAAACTGAGTACAATAAGCCTCTGCATTACCCTGACCCTGCCGTAGTAACCTCAGGTTGGCTTCGGCTGAGGCAGCACGGTCCGGGTCATCGTACAGCAACCCCATGGCAGAAAAGAAAGCATTTACAGAGGTGAGGGCCTCGGACCCTGCGGGAAGGCCGAAAGCCCAAGTCTGTGGGTCCCCCTGTAGAAGGGATTCCAAGCCGGAGGATGCCGGGCGGAGTTTGAAGTAAAGCTTACATGACTCCCTAAAGTTAAAAAACTGGGAACGCTCCCCGGAAAACCGGTCCGGGAGACTCAACTTGGGTTCAGGGCTTCTTGATGAGGATAAGACCCCTTGTACCCGTTCCTCTTGTGAGTTAACCCGGAGGGTCAATTTCTGGAGCTCTTGTGTCAGGGTATGCATCTGTCCCGCCAAAGCGTGACTAGCAGCCTGCTGGGCCGGATCCATGACAGCAGAACTACAGCCAGGGGGTGGAGTGTGAAGTATGGGCCGGCTATAATGTTAGGGACACGGGAGATCTAGCCAACCCTAACTCCGTTGTTACCTAGTGGAGTTGGCGGACGCGTGCTAAGCTAACCTTCACCAATAATAGCCGCGTTCGTGGGAGCCCGTTAGTCAGGCTCCCACCCCGATGCCACCTGGTCTTACTAGTGACAACGCAGCCGCCAAGGCCAGAGGTAAACAAGGGGAAAGCTAACTGAACCACAAAAAGGCGAGAACTACCCTGCCCTACGGAGGAGGGTGTCAGTGGATAACACTCTAAGCAGGAACCCCCTAGGCAAATGCTGTTGCCAGCGGGTGTAACAATACACAATAGCTGATACAATAAATAATACTGACAGGTGTAACAATACACAAGCTGGACCCAATAGGAAATGCTGACAGATGTAACAATACACAGAACGCTGACACAATAATGAAAATGCTGACGGGTGTAACAATACACAAAATGCTGATGCAATAATGAAATGCTGATGGGTGTAACAATACACAGAAGGCTGACACAATGCAAAAATGGATAAGCAAGGAACCAGAGAGTGGGACACTCCCAACTTATCTGAACACAGAGGGATCTGCAACCAGGAGATGACAGGAATCCTGGAGGCAGCTAGGACAAGGCCACTGGGGACAGGAACAAACACTGAGCAGGAGCCTGGAACCGGGAACACTCAAGACGCTACATCAAGAACTATAGCCGGCGTCTGAGTGAGCCGGCCAGGTAGTTTAAATAGCGCGCCAATGCGCTGTCCTGACGCTGCGTGCGGCGTCACGTGCACCCCTTCCTCCCTGCGGCCGCCAGACATCCCCCGTCGCCTAGGCAACCGCTGCGGCAGGGGAGGAAGGGGTTGCACCCAGGCTGCCTGACGCCCGTCACCGTCCGCCGGAAGTCTCCGGGTGATGACGCGACGTCGTGGTAACCCGGCAACCGCCGGGAAAAGATTAGTGGAGACTGCCGGGCGAGCGCAAGTGCTGCCCGTGCAGCTCCTAACAAAATGTTGATTCGTGGACTTCGACTCACCATCTTGCTCCCATGACCGAGAAAGGGCAACAGCATTCCGATTTTGTGTCCCAGGACAGAATGACAGCTTGAAACGGAATCTGGAAAAGAAAAGCGCCCATCTGGCTTGATGAGGATTCAAACATTGAGCAGACATAAGGTACAGAAGATTCTTATGATCTGTGATTATTGTGACTTCATGAACAGCACCTTCTAAAAGATATCTCCATTCTTCTAATGCCAATTTAATAGCGAGAAGTTCTTGGTCATCAATGGCATAATTACACTCTGCAGGCATAAACTTACGTGAGAAGTATCCACAGGGGTGGAGACGTCCATCTGGTGCTTTCTGGGAGAGTACAGCCCCAACACCCACGGAAGAGGCATCAACCTCCAGGATAAATGGCAAGGTGGTGTCAGGTTGTTTCAACACAGGAGCTGAAGTAAACTTCTGTTTCAGCAGATGAAAGGCTTGGATGGCTTCTGCCGGCCATTTTGCTGGATTGGCACCTTTCCGTGTCAGAGCGGTGATGGGTGCCACAATAGAAGAGAAATTACGAATTCACTTTCTGTAGTAATTGGCGAATCCTAGAAAGTGTTGAATACCTTTCAGAGAAGAAGGAATTGGCTAATCTTGGATAGCCTGCAATTTTCCTGGATCCATTTGAAGACCAGAACCGGAGACAATGTACCCCAAAAAGGGTATAGACTTCACCTCGAAGACACATTTCTCCAGTTTACAATAAAGATTATTAGCTCGCAGCCGGGACAGGACCTCTTTTACCCAATAACGATGTTCCTTGAGATTGTTGGCATTTATTAAAATGTCATCAAGATACACGACCGCATGTCGATAAAGAATGTCCTGAAAGATCTCGTTGACATAGTGCTGGAATACGGCTGGGGCGTTGTTGAGCCCGAAGGGCATGACGAGGTACTCATAGTGGCCGTCTCTGGTGTTAAATGTCGTCTTCCACTCGTCGCCCTCTTGTATGCGAATAAGGTTGTATGCACCTCTCAAGTCGAGCTTGGTAAAAATGGTCGCACCACTGACGTGATCAAATAATTCTGTAATGAGGGGAAGAGGATACCTGTTTTTCACAGTGATTTCGTTGAGATCACGATAATCGATGCAAGGGCGCAGACCTCCATCTTTCTTTTTAACGAAAAAGAATCCTGCACCAGCAGGGGAAGTTGAAGGGCAAATGAATCCCTTTGCAAGATTTTCTTTGACGTAATCAGCCATGGCTTGGGTCTCTGGAAGAGATAATGGATATGTCCTACCACTAGGTGGCTCCTTACCGGGAATGAGCTCGATTGGACAGTCCCACGGTCTGTGAGGAGGCAGAATATCGGCACCAGATTTGCTGAATACATCTGAAAAGTCTCTATACGGAAGAGGTGGAAGATCTGAAGACTCTGTTGAAGAATTGCGAGCTGGAAGTACCTTTTGGAGACAGGTACCAGAGCAGGAAGTATCCCAGGAAAGAATTTGAGAAGTCTTCCAGTCGATTCGGGGATTGTGAAGACGTAGCCAGGGCAGGCCCAGAACCAGCGGATGAGTAGCTCTGGGTAGGACAAGAAAAGACAAAAGTTATTTGTGCAGAACTCACACTTTAACTGAAAGAGGTAAAGTTCTGTAGTAGACTGTCGCATCAGGAATCCTACTGCCATCCACTGCAGTAAGGAAGACAGCCGTAGAAAGACGTTCTGTGGGCAACCCCCACTTCTGGACCAGTTCAGCAGTCACAAAGTTCGCAGCGGCCCCGGAATCAAGGAGTGCAGAGACTGTCTTGAAATGCTGACCAACTTGTAACGACACTGGTAGAATACAATCGGTTGCTGATGGAGAGGACTTTATTACTCCTAGCCTACCCTCTCCTTGATGGGCTAGGAGGAGGAGTTTTCCTGACGCTTTGGGCATGCAGATATCTGATGCGACGGAGCGGCACAGTAGAGACACAGTTGTGCCAGTCGACGACGTCGTCGCTCTCCTGGGGATAGACGGAAGCGATTGATCTCCATAGGCTCTTCCTTGGGGTGTAAAACTGGAGTAGCAGGTGGAGGAATTGGAGAAGCTTGCATTTTAGCAGGAGGAATTTTACTGCGTTCAATAGCCCTTTCACGGAAGCGTAGGTCCACTTTAACAAACAAGGAAACTAGATCATCTAGTTTGGACGGTAAGTCTCTGGTAGCAAGTTCATCTTTTATTCTGTCAGACAAACCTTGCCAGAATGCTGCATACAAAGCCCCATCGCACCAGTAGAGTTCAGAGGCAAGGATCTGGAACTGGACCAGATAATGTCCAACGGATCGTGACCCTTGTTTGAGGCGGAGAAGTTCAGTGGAGGCTGAAGTTGCACGCCCAGGCTCATCGAAGATACGCCAGAATGCGTCAACAAAGTTCTTATAAGATGACAGGAGGGCATCAGATGTTTCCCACAATGGTGAAGCCCAATCTAGCGCTGCTCCAGACAGGAGGGAGATGATGTAGGCGACTTTGACTCTCTCTGTGGGAAAGTTGTTCGGTTGCAACTCGAAGTGGATCTCACACTGATTTAGAAAGCCCCTGCAGAACTTGGGGTTCCCATCAAACTTGGTGGGGACAGATAGATGCAGACGAGGTGTGGCAGCAAATACAGGAGGATGGACTGGAACCTGCAGCTCACTGACGGGCTCTGGGCCACTGAGAGTGGTCTGTATCTTATCCAGTCGAGATGACAAGTCTTGTAGGCAATGGATCACTTGACCCTGTGCCGCTTCTTGCTGGTCCAAGCGGGCAGCCAGATGTTGTACAGGGCTGGGTGGCATCGCTTGGCCTGAGTCTGGATCCATCTGGCTAGTGCTTACTGTCACACCAGGGGTCTGAGTCGGTGAGACAAAGACCTCTGGTGGGGGTCTAGATCGGTACTGGAACCGGGCAGGCTGTAGAAGACCCTTGTGCATATGAGCACGACAGTGCACACAGAGTAAGAATCAGGCAGCAGGTAAAATACAACAGGTTTTTTTGAAGGAAGATGGTACAAGCAGTTTGTGAACCAATGGAACGATAAATGACAGCCACTGATAAGGTGAAACAGAACTACTTGCACCGATATGGATTCGATGGTGGAACATCGGATGGAGTATGGTATCCGGAGTATCGGACCAGGGATGCGGAGGTGATGAAGGCTGTGGAATCCGGATGGAACGGATGGAGACAGCGGAGGATAACCGGAGTATCGGTCAGGATCGATGGTAGAACATCGGAGCTAGGCTGAGGCTGGTAAGTGGATCTGCGGCAGGTGGAATCACAGGTGATGTCACAGGGAGACCTGGATGGCACAGGATAGTAGACCTGGCTTGGACACAGGCGATGGTGACCCTGGTATCACAGGCGATGGTGACTCCAATATCACAGGCGATGGTGAGCCTGGATGGAACACAGGCGATGGGAGACCTGGATGGACACAGCAGCCTGGAGCACCTGGATGGAACACTGCAGCAGGGAGAGAATACCAGCAGACAAACACTTGCATAGCAGGATGACAAATGAAGCACTAGCAATGAGATGAGAGCTCCCAGGATACTTATACCCATGGCTTGGCCTGGATTGGCCGGGCAGGTAACCTAGGAGATCAACTCATTGCCGGATTGGAGGAACCAGACATGTGACTGACAACATCATGGCAGCCACCATGTCTGGCTAAGGCGGGAAAGTGTGTTTGTAAACACCATGCTTGTGGCCGGGAGCAATGGCGTCGGTCACGGAACTTGCAGAGTAAAGGATACTGTTACTGCGGGTGAGGAGAGTGGTGCACCGCGCAGCCGCAGACTCAGCAGCGCTGAGAGGACTGCCGGATGACTGACACGGAGGCGCACTGCGCTCAGGATGCCGGCTGTATCGGGACTTGTAACGCAAGCTGAGCCTGCGCAGGCACTTAGCCGGTAAGATGGTTTGCTTTAATACCTGGATCGTGACATGCCCATTGTACGCTATAGTAGTCCCTGCAGCCGTGGCATTACCCCCCAACTAGGTTGCCCTGGCCTCGGTCCCTTAATAAAATGGTCCCCACCACAAGGGTACTCAAGGGCCAGGGCTGAAGCTGGGAGGTGGATGCCAAGTTGATAGAATTTGGTGTAAAATTTGAATAAATATTGTGTTTTACAGTGGAACTGTAAGTCTCAGCAAGCCTTCCCTGTATGCAGGTACTTGGAAACCCACAGGTACCAACATGCAGGGCATTAAAAGGCCCACTGGTACTTGTAGTTCCACAGTAAAACAGAGATGAAAATAAAGGCACACCCCATGGAAGTAAATGTGTATTAATCACTCATGCATACTTTCACACATTCACATATTTATACGTTGCACTTTGGATCACGTGTCCGAATCCATAGGATACCTCTGTAAAAACAATACAGGTGAATCCAGTGTAGATCAGTACGCTCTGGTCCAAGTAGGCCTTGATAGGATTAAAATTAATAAAGCTATGTGTCCCAGCACTGTCTGGTTATGTTAGGGGGGTCCACTCTATTTTTAAATGTAACACTTTCTTTTATTCTTACACATAGAAGCATTGCATGAGTCTGACTGGACCGTACAAGCTTTATGTTCGGCAGTGTTTGGCTACCAGTAAACTCAGCAGCCAAACACGAATCACCATTTGAAAATATAAATCCTGAGAACATTTCAGTTTAGTAAATAAGCTGCTTATTATCACACAAAATACAAACAGTTAATTAATATTACCCCTAATGGGCTGACTCAGCTTGGGTAGGCTGTCAGGGGCTGCCCAGCACTGTGTAAGGCTTTCCCACAAATCGGATCACCACCCTGCAATACACCCATAAAAAATTTGAAGACACATTGCTAAAGTATGATTGGTTTAAACATCACAGGCTGCTAATGTTTCGGGTCACATTACAGATGGCTATTACAGATGGACATGCTCTCATCAGAGTGGCCCTCGGCACTCCTTGGCATGAATAAGGTGCACGTACGTGTGAGATGCTCACACGCCCCATTTGTGGCAATGGACACACGAGATACTCCCAGTGAACATCCGAAGAGGAAAGTTGTACTAATGTTATATTTTCTTATTCTTCCTGCTTTTGGTTTATATTAATATATACAGTATAGTGAGAATATACTGAACATGTTCATATGTTGTTTGGTTTTAACAGTGATATATTAACCATATTTTATACTATACATTTAATTTCTAAATATCAATCCGTTTGTGCATGTTCAGCGCTTCTATTTTTATATTATATCTTTTGACGGTCAGCTCCTGTTCAAAGCTGACTAACTTTTGTTGTAATGCTTTTTCTGCATACAACTTTGGCCCTTTTACACCCGGACTTTTGCCTCGTGGACCCAGGTCAGCGTTGGTGTAAAAGGTGTAGCTGAAAAAAAACATGGGTCCATTTCTCTGCGAATCCTATTCTGGTCCTGACCAGGGTGGAACACGGGAAGACCCGGGTGAGGGGCAGTGTAAACGGATATGCAGGGTCATCTGACCCGGTTCCCGTTTACAGCAATTGGGGAGCCCAACCTCCGGACCACAGCGTCCTGCAGTCACTATGGAGGTTGGGTGGGGTGGCGCACACAGCCTCTGTTGCTGTCTGCTGTACTGTGCAGACGGGATGCAGTTAAATTCCATGCGGTCGGGATTTCGGCGTTCAGAATCCCGACGCCGGAATCCCGACCGCCGAAATCCTGACAATTTCTCCCTCCGTGGGTGTCCACGACACCCCTGGAGGGAGAATAAATTAGCGTCCCGAGCGTAGCGAGGCACTGGGCCCGCTGCGTGGCGACCGCAGCGAGCCGCAAGGGGGGGCCATCCATGTCCCCCCCTGGTTGGGATTTCGGCGGTCGGGATTCCGGCGACGGGATTTTGAATGCCGGGATCCCGACCGCCGGGATTTCATACTGAATCCATGCAGACAGTAGCAAAACCAGGGAGGAGGTGAATGGATGCCTGTCTGTCTTTCTCTCTTCTTTTGTTGCTGTAAAGAAGTCTTCAGTATTTGTTTTTGTTTTTTGTACCAAAGCAGTTCCACCTTTTTGCTGCATTCCAGATTGCAAATGCTGGGTTGCACCCGTAATTAGGACACGGGTCCGTCCCAGAAGTGTCCCAGCATTTGCACTAAATATGGCTGTCAGAGATCCAGCTTACATCATCTGGGAGGGGTGGGGGAGGGGCGAATCGGTGAAGCGTAATGCCAGGACGGTAGAGGAGGCAGCACTGAGGTGATGCTGCTGCCTCCTCCATAGAAGTGAACAGGACCTGGGTCGCTTGACCCAGGTTACCCATTCACACTGCATAGCAACCCCAGTCCGACCCAGGTAGAACCCTTCTTTTTATCCAGGTTGTATTGCCGGGATGCGCAGAGTGATAACAAAGGCTGCTGGGCATGCTGGGAGTGATTCATGATGGATCCCTCAATCTGCACTGCAGAGTGAAGCCCATAGGCTTTTATAGGGTAATGCCAGCATTTGCTGGTGTTACTCTCTGCACCGACACCCTGACATGCGGGGATTAGTGCATTGGGAAATGAGGTAAAAACCTTAAAAACCAGTGTTTTACCGCATTTTCGTTTAGTGCACCCCACCCAAGATGTTCAATTAAAGTTTTAAGTTGAATGCATTGGTCATAAGAGTACAAGGGGCAAGTGTTGTAACAGAAACAAGCAGTATATAATGTAATAGGTACAGTACAGTATTGACAGGTATTCGATATCCTTTTATACAGTTTCATATATGTCTAAGAGTGTGTAGAAAAACTGTACAATTAACAGTAATGGTGTTCTTGTGATGTAAGAAGTAAAGTATCCAATGGGCCCAGAGAAGTCACAGGGGATCAGTGCTGTGTATGGATGGCCATTGACCATTTCTAATCATTGATGGTCTTTAAACAATGTTGAATACTGTTGCCATCAATCGAGAACTAGATGGTTTCCAATCATCGATGATGCACAAGCAACACAGAGCTTATCTGCACCCCCCTCCCCAGGGCTCTCATTTGGCCATAGCCTACTGATTTGTAGAGTTGGTTCCCTTGTAGATGTTTCACACCATGGGGGCCATTTATTAAGGATCGCCTGGGCAGAATACTCCACCCAGGATCGCATTGTAAAATGCAATCCTATTGCCGGGATGTATGATCTTGCACATGCAGGGACCAGGGGTTTGGAAAGGAGCCCGTCCGTGTGACACGCTCAGCCGGGTGCCGAGGGGTCTGAGCATGTGCGGATATCACTGACCCCCTCCGACAGTGTGGTCTGTATCCCATAGGCTACAATGGGTCACCGCCATTGGGCAGCTTTGCATCCCCCATAGTAAAAAGAGGGAAGCGGCCGCGAGCTGGGCAGAAGGGATCACAGGAGGGATACGGTCCTTCCTGATACATTCGGGTGATAATATTACCTAGCTTGCCTATCATTGGTATCATTGATGGTGGTTATCAATGGGTAACCCACAACATCCATCCCTAGTGCTGTGTTTGAGCCTTATGCAGTTGCAAGAATTTGGAAGCAGTGAGTTCACAATCGGAGATCACTGAGCTCTGCCACAGAGATGAAGCACTCATGTGGAATTATCTCACGCTTCTGATGAAAGATTATTTCCGAAAATGCGTTTAAGCGTAATTTTACTACTAGCTTGACGTGTGGACCCGTTGGGACAGATGTGCGGCGATGGTGAATCCTGGACTGAGCCCTTTGTTTCCGGACCAAGGGACCCAGACTGAGGAAGGATCTTTAAAACATCATTCGCATGCTGTTTTGCCTGGGACCACATTATTAATGCTTTTTTATAAAGTCACTATATTGTAAGTGCATTTGACATATTAAAAACCTGTTTGATTTTATTGACCTGCACTATGTTGCTTTCTATGTCTCCCCTGTCTGTTTATAGGGGAGCATTGGAAAAAGATTGGATAATCTGGATTATTTACTATATGCCAGGGGTTCCCAATCTTTTTTTAATCACGGCACCCTAGAGTATAAGAATTTTTTTCGCGGCACCCCTAGGCCAAATTTATTTTAATTAGATTGGATTTATATGCTATTCTTAGGGTCAGTTATGTGGAAAAGGGCAGGGATTGCTTCTGATTGTACACATTTTATGATTGGCAGCCACCAGCACTGGTTTTGCTTATAAATAATTAACCATTAATAATTTTAGTTGGTCCTGGACTACCAACCCAGGGCACCCCTGCATGTGTCCCGAGGCACCCCAGGGAGCCACGGCACACAGTTTGGGAACCACTGCTATATGCAATATACCTGTGAATCCTTACAAGCTGTATCTGGTTTTGTATATATTTTTTTAATTCTAAAACACCTTGATACATAGTTACCACTGAGCGCTATTATTTCCTATTCACTTCTTTTCCACTTGTATCGTATTTGGGGTAGTTGAAGGTGTTTCTACTCTGTGAATTGGATTATAGCTGCACGCTGGTTTAATTGCCCACCCACCTGGTAAATTTCTTTGTTCTTTGAAATATAGCAAATGCTATATTTCTGCAACACCTATATTCGTTTCCCAATTATTTAATGTAAAAGGGAAGAACTGTACTACAAATGGTTTGATTTCAACTATAATGTGAGCTGCTAATTATTCTACTGCATTTTATGTCAAACACATTGCTACAATCACATAGGGAATTTAGTTTATTGACAGTGGCATGCACACCGTACTAAGACCAGCGTGTAATATGTATAGATCACACGCCATTCGCAGTCAATGATCCGTCTGTGTTAAAAAGTTGGCATCAAACTGGTTTGATGATCCATCATATTAGAGCCATTGTCACCGTGTCGTATATACGTGATTCCCTCCAGCAGCAGTAGCGGGCACCCCGCAGTTCCCCGGAAGAGTGTCCCCTCCCCTCCCCCTGTCTATGAGGCGCTGGGTGGAGAACGACCTTTTGTGATGGATTTTTACATCCTCTCTGTTAACCAAGCTCAGACCCAGAACCACCATGAGGCGGCCAGCTGGGGGCGCTGCTGCGACTGTTCCTGCTCCAGCTGAGCCTCGCCTGCATCCGGAGGGCAGCAGCAGCAGCAGCCCTGGCAGAGCATCGTCACCAGCCAGAGCAGGGGACACCGCAGCCCGATCGGTGACCGGAGTGGGGGGCAGGGAGGGGCGGGCGGTAGGAGCCAGGTGGCGGCCATCTCCCCAGCTCGGCGGCGGTACGGCAGGCTCGCAGCAGCCTCAGCAGCAAGGAGCTGTCCCGAGCAGCCGTGGTGCTGAAATCGCAGCATCCAGGGCGGAGGCCGGCGGCCGGGAGACGTCACCGGGCGAGCTGGAGGGTCACCGCAGCAGGGACCCCCCCGACCTGTCCCCGGCAAAAACGGAGCAGGCACGGGCGGGTACCCCTGAGCAATCAGGGGACGGATCCCCAAAGAGCGTAAAGGGTAAAGGAAAAACCGCAGCCAGGGGCGGGGATGGGGCGCAGTCACAAGCCGCCGCGGCGGTGGGGAAGAGCCCGAAGAAGCACGGAGGTGGCGGCTACTGGAAGGAGGGCTGCCTGCAGACGGAGCTTATGCAGTTCCACCTGAAGAAAGGCCTGGCCGCGGCCGGCGCTAGCGGTACCCCTAAAGGCGGCGGCGGGGCAGAGGCAGACACAGCAGACACGCAGCTCCGGGGGGGAGCGCAGGTGCAGCTCGGCGAGGAGGAGACCGGGGGCGCCAGTGGCCCGATGCTGCAGGAGGAGCTGGAGACGCTGCGGGATGAGAACGAGAGTCTGAAGGTGAGGAGGGAGGGGGCGCTGCCGCTATTGTCTGCGCCAGGCGGTGATGTCATGTGTCAGCCAGGAGACAGTGATGGCCGGCGGCTCCTGCCCGCTGCTGCTGCTGCATCACCGCCCTGCTGGCTGCACTCATCCCCTACATGCCGTATATATACACATTCCCCCAGCCGGCCCTCTGTGGGGAGGCCATTATCACCATGTACCCCCTGCTAGCAGCGCACTATATAGCCTCTGTCAGGGAGTGTCTGCATTGTGCTTCTAACATCATCATGTCTCCTTCCCCTGTGCTGTCGCATTGCCGGGAGCAGCATGAGATAGAGGAGATGCGGTCGGAGATGGACGAGATGCGGGACACCTTCTTTGAGGAGGACGCCTGCCAGCTGCAGGAGATGCGCCACGAGCTGGAGAGGGCCAACAAGAACTGCCGGATCCTGCAGTACCGCCTCCGGAAGGCAGAGCGCAAGCGCATCCGCTATGCACAGACCGGGGAGATAGATGGCGAGCTTCTGCGCAGCCTGGAGCAAGACCTAAAGGTGACACCAACCATTATATTGCAGATGGCACACACATGGCACGTTATCAGGGTTACCAGGGGCATGCAACCAGTCTGCAGGAGGCTGCCAGTTGCTGTTGCCAGCCTGCAGCTTGTACACAATACACACGATCAAAGGATATAATAGAGAAATATGACAATTGTCTTAATGGATTCAATTATAGTAATGCAGCAATCTTTTACATTTGGTTTAGAACCATTTTCAGGGACTATGTAAAAACCGGACCCGGACTAAACTCCGGACCGCCGGACAGGACATCAAAATCTGCAGTCCGGAGCTTATAGGGTCCGGTCCGGGGGGTGTCCTGTTCGGGGGGTGTCTTGTCCGGGGGGGTCCCTGTGATAGCTATCACCAGGGACATGGGGAAGGGGAGATTACAGTCTCCCCGTGTGATCCGGACCGTTCGGTTTTTGCTACATGCCCGGACCATACAGGGAGGCTTTATTCTACCCCTCCTCCTCTACCTGGTGACAGGTGTGACAGGTGTGACAGGCAGCCCCCCCGGACAGGACACCCCCGGACAGGACACCCCCCGGACCGGATTCTACAAGCTCCAAAATGCAGAGTTTGATGTCCGGTCCGGCGGTCCGGGGGTTTTATCCTGGTCCGGTTTTCACCCATACCCCCATTTTCAAACTTTTTAGTGCACAGGTTCTCACCCCACATGGTGTTCCGGTCTCACAGAATCAGTGAAATAATTAGCTCCACTTGTGGATTTTTTAAAATATGTCAGTCTGTAATGAGTGCACCTGTGCACCTGCCTGGTGACCTAGAAAACATGAACTGGGTGACCTGAAAACCGAGTTTGAGAACCACTGTTTTAGAGTATTACCATATGAAATCTGCTTAAACCCAATAATGTTCATCCATTAGCTAATGATGTTATGATTATCAAATGTAATATAAATATGACTGGCTCCATTTTCAAAATACATTATACATTTTTAATATTATACCTTTGTTTCATAAAATATAGTACTAAATGCTTCTTGTTTTATGATTACTGTTATGCAGTTGTCATGTATTGTAATATTGTTTATATTCATATACAATATTTGACATACTGTATTGCTACTTAGTAATAGACTAGTACAGTAGATTTATTCTACAAATGCATGCCAATATCAGCATTAGGTCAGATAACATGGACAACCATATTACCACCCAGCCTACTGACTTCTAAGGCTAGACTGAGAAATATGAAATTAATGCTACGACTACTGTAGGTAGACTGTCATCTGTATAGACACCACTCCACTGTATATTTTCTATTTAGTATATAGAGAACATAGATGAAGAAAATAGCCAAGCTCTTATTATACAGAATATATTTTTTGCATAATCACTGCACATATACCTGTGTTGCTTTAGGTTGCGAAAGATGTATCAGTGAGACTGCATCATGAGCTGGAAAATGTGGAGGAAAAACGGACCAAAACAGAGGAAGAGAATGAAAAGCTACGTCAGCAGCTCATTGAAGTTGACATAACCAAGCAGGCTCTGCAGAATGAGCTGGATAAGCTCAAAGAGGTCAGTATGGTGCAGCACATTCTCTCAGGACAAACACAGTAGGGAACATGATTCCTGCTACATCGCTTTCACTTCTTACTATACTGTATATTCCATCAACATACAGGAACAGCTAATGGATCAGTTTTGCACAGTCATGAGAAGTGCAGGACCATTTTCCGCATGGCTGCTGCTGTTCATATACTGTTTAGTGACAATTTATTTCTTATTTATGCCCCTCTATGCTTGTTTTTCTGTAATGATTTGACTTTGGGATTTGTAGAATTGTAGTATCACAAATATGTGCACTTTAAAAGTTTTCGGTACTTGATTCCTAGCACGGCGCCCATCGCATCGAATACCATAAGCCATACAATGGTATACGATGCGATGTTATGCGATGGCAGCCGATGTTATACAATTTTAAATTGTATACCATCGCATTGTATGCCATATACAATGTTATATGATTTAAAATTGTATAAGCACCGTAATGGGTGCTTACAATGTTAAAAGCACCCCCACGCCACCCCCACTATCAATGCCAACCCGAAGCTTGGTGAGCGCAGCGGTACACGTCCTCCGACCTTTTTATTCCCCCACCATCCACGTCGGCGTGGAGTTGACTTTAGATAGTGTGGCGAGCCACCGAGACCGAAGCGTGGCGAGGGGCCGCGGAATACATGTAAAATCACACTATATAAAATCAACTCCATGCCGACGTGGATAGTGGGGGGCTCGCTGCGCTTGCCACGCTTCGAGTCACGTTGATAGTGGGGGTGGCGTGGGGGTGCATTTAACATTGTAAGCACCCATTGAGGGGGTTATACAATAAAAAATCGTATAGGGGGGCCATTTAACATTGAAAAAACCCATTATGGTGCTTATACAATTTAAAATCGCATCGCATGCGGGTATATGGCATGCGATGCGATACAATACATAAGATGCCATATGACTGACTATCGTTGGCGCCGTGCTAGGAAACAAGTATTGTACCAAGTTTTCTAAAAGGGAAAGTATGTCCAAAAATAAAACAATATAAAAAAGCATAATTTAGGTGGAAGACAAATGGAGTAAGAGACAAGTGGAATATATGCTATAGAGGACAAGTCCCACCTACAATCTCTTTTAGACCATTCCTTAATTAATTACAGCTTGCATGTATTTATGCTTAAGGAGTTCCCAATCTCTCTCTCTCTCTCTTTCTCTATATATATATATATATATAAAAGTATGGTGTGGCGGTACTACAACAGGTTTGCTGGCTGTATAATACAGATGATGCGGTGCCCCCCGTGTATGGAGAACCCGAGAGGAGCTCAGGGTATTTAGGGCTGGATCACGGCGGCACTCGTCTCAAGCTATAAAGAATGACCAGGAGACTGGATGAGTTCCCCAACGTTTCGAGGCGTTGTGCCTCTTTATCAAGGTGCAGAAAGACTTTCTGCACCTTGATAAAGAGGCACAACACCTCGAAACGTTGGGGAACTCATCCAGTCTCCTGGTCATTCTTTATTGCTTGAGACGAGTGCTGCCGTGATCCAGCCCTAAATATATATATATATATATATATATATATATATAGAATCGAAAGAGACCGCACTCTCACTGTGTAAAGTAGTAGTTTCTGGGGTGTTCACAAGGGGTTAACATGGTTCGCCATGTGCCCCAAACATATCGAGAGATCCCTCCCTTGTTGGAGGGGGGGAAGTGAACACTCTCCTTAAAATAGTCAAAATAAAGTCACTGGGGTTTGTAAAGTCAACAATAGAAAATTTAATCCAATGTGTACAGTTCCATCAATGCCCCGACGTTTCGGTCCACAAACGGACCTTCCTCAAGGAGCCTATAACACAATGTATATATAGTATAAATATCACTCAGGTATGGTGCTAAGGTACAAACATAGCAAACAACATCCAGAGTGCATAACATAAGAAAAAAGAAAGTAACATACTTTTAGATGGTACATCAGCGTATGAAGTATCCTATGCCTCAGCCCTGGAGGACCTGGAAACAGCTACATTCAAGTGCTGTCCAGGACTAGCTTTTATACCTGACTAATTGGGGTAAATGGGATGGTTTTGGCGCCAATTCACAGAATCAGCGCGATGCGTCCACGTACTTCCGGAAAAACCGGAAGTGCGTACCCCGGAAGTGACGCCGGTGGAACGCATCGGTGAGCCGCACAGTAACCGGAGATATCGGTACTGTGCTGCGGCTCCCAGTCAACAAAGTAATGGTTGTTAAATACAGCGGGCAGCTAACAGGCGCAAACTGAGCCTGTTCACGCAAATTATTGTGGGTTTAAACGGATCAATGAATAATCACGATCGTGGGGCAAGATGGCCGCCATTTGGACCGCAAACAAGTGCAGATGGAACGCATATATCTTTAGCGCCATCTGGTTTTTATGGGTGTCATAGCAAGTGAATATATTTGGATAAGTGAATGAAAAAAAATATGCTGTTTTAAAGCTCGCTGAGTCTATTGGGCAAAGCTAGACCTGAGGGCAGATGGAAGCATTTATTATGTGTTTATTTATGACATGCTTTTGAGCCAATAGATATAATTCTACATCAAACTAATTTTTAACACTATATGGGATTTTTTATGAAACAAATTTTTATGGTTATTTACGTTTTTTTTTTTTTATCTTATTTATTTGTTTTTATCTTATTTATTTTTTATTTATTTTATAATGAAAAAAAAAAAATTTTAAATTTTTTTTTTTTTTTAATTAAAAAAAAATATAATGTTTAAAGATTCGTGATATTTCTAATTGGTATAACATGTGGAACCATCTGAAAAAGATGGTGCATGTGGGACAATGCTTCCATCAACAAAGTATCCATAGATTAGTCCACTTCAATAAAAAAACAGGTGGTACAGAATGACACCTAACCGGTGAAACTAACGCACTGACTGCAGGTATAATGGGAGTGCAACTACTCTAGGCACAGGTTTTCTTATAAAAGCAAAAACATATTTGGTCATAGGAAAGGGAAAACTGGAACACAATACATAAACAGACCAGAAAAACTATTCAAAAAGACATAGAGGGATAAATCAAAAAAAAGTTTTTTGATCAGGTTGCTTTGAGGAAGATGGCCAGGGGGTTGTTCTCATTAAGCCCCCTTGAAGATAGAGTTCCCAATGAATGGATCCATCTACATTCTGCCTTGCGAAGGAGTAGTCCTCTGTCACCACCTCTGGGTGGAGGGGGTATCCAATCAATTAATCGACACCGTAGAGAGGCTATCTGATGTCCAGCCGCTAAGAAATGCCGGGGAATTGGTAGCTCGGCTTTTCCAGATTCTATTGCAGCTCGAATGGAATTGCGATGGTTTGCCATCCTTTCTCGGAATTTCCGAGTCGTCATCCCCACATAGGCAAGCCCACAGGGGCAGTTGAGGAGATAAATGACGTATTCCATTTGGCAATGTAAGCGATAGCGAATTTTGATTGCTTTACCAGAATGTGGGTGTGGAAATGTTGGACCTTGTATCATACCATTGCAAGTGGTGCAACCAGCACATTTAAAGCACCCCGGTCTTTTAGTGTGGAGCCAGGTGGTCTTTATTTCAGCATTAGGGCTAAGGGTAGGCCGCATTAATAGCTGCTTCAGGTTAGGGCCTTTTTTGTATGCCAACATGGGTGCTTTTTGTTGTTGTAGTTTTAGCATGGGATCAGTCGATATTATAGGCCAATGTTTTTTTATACTGTCATGGATGGAATCAGATGCATGGTTATAGGTGTTAACGTAGATCATCCTATTGCCAATTTTGGATTTGGTAGTTTGGTTGGTCATGGAGTGACTTTTAAGGATGTTTTTCCTAGCCTTACGCAGACATCTGTGCAGGGTCGTGGTCGAGTATCCCCTTTCTGTGAATCGTACGGTCATTTCTTCAATCTGACGCTCCATAGTCACCTGATTAGAGTTATTTCTGATCACTCGCATATACTGCGATATGGGTAAGTTCTCCTTTAGAGCTGGAGGGTGTTGACTTGTTGTGACCAATAATGTGTTCCGGTCAGTTTGTTTACGAAACAGGCAAATTTCAATGTGGTTGTTGGATATTGACACATTAATATCGAGGAAATTAATGGTGTGGGTATCGATAACATGAGTAAACTTAATGGGACATCCCAGGCCATTCAGATCAGAGACCATTTTGTTGAAGTTTTCAATAGAGCCATCCCAACACAGAAACACATCGTCTATATACCGTTTGTAAAACGTAATTAATTCGGAGTATCGTGGAAGAATATGTAGCCGCTCGTACTTGTACATATACAGTCCAGCGTAAGATGGAGCCAAATTAGAGCCCATAGCGGTCCCGGAAATTTGCACATAATAATTGTTGTTGTACATGAAATGATTACACGTGAGGATGAGACGGGCCAGCTGGATCAAAAATTCAGTTGGTGGTTCTAATTGTGCTCTTGTGTCAAGCATTTCCCGTAGTACCGACAGACCCTCGTTGTGGGGGATGACCGTATATAAAGAGCATACGTCCATTGTGGCCAGTTTTACAGTATTGGTGATATGCACTTGGGATATTTTCTCAATGAAATCAGATGTATCACGGATGTAGGTGCTGCTGGAAGTAATTAAAGGCTGAAGTTGATGATCAAGAAAAATCGCCAATGGTTGTAACAGTGAAAGCCGGGCTGAAATTATAGGTCTACCTGGGGGATTTGAACAAGATTTATGTATTTTGGGAAGCGTGTATATGATAGGACAAACCGGGTGTTGAACTGTAAGAAAATTAAATTGTTCTTTGGTGAGCCATTTAGACTCGAGTCCTTGTTTTAAAACAGAGTCAACCTGCCGTTTGTATTCAGGAATGGGATTGTTGCTGAGCAGTTTATAAGTGCCTTCATCAGATAGTTGATGTTTAATTTTAGTGTCGTACTCTTTCCAATTTTGGATGACCACAGCTCCCCCTTTGTCCGCTTGGCGGACCACTATGCTGGCATCTTGCTTCAACTCAGTGAGTGCCTTCCTTTCACCAGATGTTAAATTGTCAAAGCGAGGTTTACTCGGTATACTCGCAATCTCATGTTCTATCATGCGGGAGAATGTTTTTATGCTTGCATTGGTGGAAGCTGGATCATAGATAGATGGAGGGCGAAAAATTGTGGATTGTTCACTGGGTGCTGAATCCTTAAATTGCTCATGCAATCTGAGTTTGCGGCTGAATTTATAAAGGTCGACGGAGGCTGAGAAGGCATCATATGGTTGGGTAGGGACAAAAGATAAACCTTTACTAAGCAGTGAAATCATTTCTGTTGTTAGTGTCTTGTTGGATAAGTTGAAAACTAATTCTGGACTTGTTTTCGATTGCGTTTGCCCAAATCGATTACTTCTTGGATGAGGCCTGTGCCTCTTCCTCGTTTGGTTTTTACCGGCTGGGTGCTCAGGCCGGAACCTGCGCCTAAAAAATCTTGTGCGGCACTGGACTGGTCAGTGTCAGATGCAGACGTCGACGAACCAGTCTGAAGGTTATAAGGGTTCCTAGGCTGTCTTCTGCCGCGGTATGGTCGTTGTGGGCGTCTGGTGTTAGTATCGCCAGATAACCACCTATACACCGTGTGGTTTTGGTAGTCGGCAGTCACTACTGCCAGCTTATTCCTTTTAAAGGATACTAGTTCCCTTTTATAGTTGTCAACCTGTATTCTCAATTTATCAATGAGATTACAGGATTTGTCACTTTTGATGGTAGCTAGGTGTTCCACACCGAAGTCTTCAATTGTTTTCTTCACCTTTTTTAATTCTGTGCCTACTTCCTCGACCACAAGAAGCATTAGGTCAAGGGAACATTTGTTTAGTACCCCGCACCATCTGCTGCAAAAGGTTGGGTTGTTGCGCCCTAATGTGGGGATGTTGGGTACCCGGAATCCTCTTGGTATATATTTTTTTCTGTGGTACTCGGAGAGGAAGTGGCCATGGAGTGAAAGGTCGGTCTCTCTCTTCCGAAGTTTCAAAAGGCGTTCATAAAGATCTATTGGTGACTCGGTGGGAAGGATGTCGAAATCTATTTGATCGAAAAGGACTTTGTCCGCGTCGTCATCTGTAAGTGAGACTATCCCAGTCTCGGCCAGGTTCAGAAGATTGTCGTCCAGAAAACCCAATCCTCCAGCAGCCATTATATAGCAAAAGGTTGTGGTGGGTATAGAATGTTGCCGTAAATCAGTGGACTTAATGTCTGGACACCTTGTATAGGACAGACACTAGATTGTGGATGTAACCAGATCCCGGTGTTAGGTCTGGTGCTTGGTGGGTGACAGGTCAAGAGAGGTGATGATTAGAGCATAATCAATCGCATCCCAAATGTAGAATCGAAAGAGACCGCACTCTCACTGTGTAAAGTAGTAGTTTCTGGGGTGTTCACAAGGGGTTAACATGGTTCGCCATGTGCCCCAAACATATCGAGAGATCCCTCCCTTGTTGGAGGGGGGGAAGTGAACACTCTCCTTAAAATAATCAAAATAAAGTCACTGGGGTTTGTAAAGTCAACAATAGAAAATTTAATCCAATGTGTACAGTTCCATCAATGCCCCGACGTTTCGGTCCACAAACGGACCTTCCTCAAGGAACCTATAACACAATGTATATATAGTATAAATATCACTCAGGTATGGTGCTAAGGTACAAACATAGCAAACAACATCCAGAGTGCATAACATAAGAAAAAAGAAAGTAACATACTTTTAGATGGTACATCAGCGTATGAAGTATCCTATGCCTCAGCCCTGGAGGACCTGGAAACAGCTACATTCAAGTGCTGTCCAGGACTAGCTTTTATACCTGACTAATTGGGGTAAATGGGATGGTTTTGGCGCCAATTCACAGAATCAGCGCGATGCGTCCACGTACTTCCGGAAAAACCGGAAGTGCGTACCCCGGAAGTGACGCCGGTGGAACGCATCGGTGAGCCGCACAGTAACCGGAGATATCGGTACTGTGCTGCGGCTCCCAGTCAACAAAGTAATGGTTGTTAAATACAGCGGGCAGCTAACAGGCGCAAACTGAGCCTGTTCACGCATATTATTGTGGGTTTAAACGGATCAATGAATAATCACGATCGTGGGGCAAGATGGCCGCCATTTGGACCGCAAACAAGTGCAGATGGAACGCATATATCTTTAGCGCCATCTGGTTTTTATGGGTGTCATAGCAAGTGAATATATTTGGATAAGTGAATGAAAAAAAATATGCTGTTTTAAAGCTCGCTGAGTCTATTGGGCAAAGCTAGACCTGAGGGCAGATGGAAGCATTTATTATGTGTTTATTTATGACATGCTTTTGAGCCAATAGATATAATTCTACATCAAACTAATTTTTAACACTATATGGGATTTTTTATGAAACAAATTTTTATGGTTATTTACGTTTTTGTTTTTTTGTTTTTATCTTATTTATTTGTTTTTATCTTATTTATTTTGTATTTATTTTATAATGAAAAAAAAAATTTTAAATTTTTTTTTTTTTTTTTTTTTTTTAATTTCATTTTTTTATATATATATACATACACACACACACACACACACACACACACACACCATTTATAACTCTAGTTAAAAACCCGTTAAAATAATGGCTTCTGCAATGTACTTTCACTTTGAGCTGTGATAGTTTTTTAGCCCACAAACTCTCCAACTCACCCCTAGTCCCTATCTGCTCCTACCTCCAATCTCTGTCTTCCCAGCTTCCTCTCTCTATATCCAGCAAGTTTGAATCAATTTGGTGTCCCTGCTTTCACTTTCTGATATGACATCTTTTAGCACACAAAGGAGTAATTTGGCCCGTCGAGTGGCCTCTAGTGGTCACTGGCAGTACTTTGCCTCAAAGTGGCGAGGATAAGTTAACCTTTCATATATGGGTATGGGTCATAGGGTCCACTGTATGAAGGTCGACCACTAAAGGTTGACAGTGCTGATGTCGACACATGAAATAGGTCGACAGAATTGGAAGTTCGACACAAGCATTAGGTCAACAATGGGAAGGTCGTATTTCATTGTAAGTCGACATGGACACTGTGGCAGTGTACCGGTGCCTCGCTGCACTCGGAACACTATCACATTCTCCATCCACGTCCAAGTGGTTGGTAGGGCCTGTTGGTACAAGTCAGCAAAAAAAAGTGAAAAATCACGTTGACCTTTTGACTGTCGACCTGATGCTTTTGTCAGCCTTCCAACCCTGTCGATTTTAGCCATGTCCACCTATTTCATGTATTGACTTAAGCCCTGGTGACCTTTAGTGGTCGACCTATTGTATGTCGACCTTTATACAGCATAATGGGGCAGTTGCACTTAGTTGTGGAGAATGATAACGTGAATTAGCTCTAAACATCATTTTATTAAACACAGCCGGTAACATGGCAGGTAGGAACAGATTGTCTGGTAGTTTATCCATCACTACTTTATCTCTCTCCAAGACTTACATCCTCCCCCATGGGATTTGTTAGATCTCTTTTCTGATGATAGACTCAGCCACTTACACACCTGGAGATGTTCTGAGCAGTGCTAGATAGCTGAGTATGCTCAGCAAGATAGCTCAGCACGCAGTGGCCGATCTGTCAGTGCCAACGCAGCGGCAATTAATATCCAGCATGCTAGATATTAATTGCCGGTGTGATAGCGACATGCGGGCCGTGCATTACACGGCGATATCTAGAGATATCGCATAGAAAATGCCTCCAAATTGCTCTGTGTGTAGGCCCCATAAGCCCTTCTTTCATATACAATGTTGATTTTCCCTAGCTCATTTTACCTTGTCTACTGCCACTGATAATGGGTTTGTATTCTCCCCAGAAGTATAGATAAGTAATTTAACTGCCTTAATGATGTCCTGTTACTGTTTTTATTTTTTTATTAGTTGTCATTGAAGAGAAGAGGAAGCAAAGATGCACTAAAATCAGAAAAAAAGACTCAACAGACACCAACAGAGGTATGTCGCATATTAACTCCTTACTTCATGAATTCAGTTTATTTTAGTGATAGTATTATATTCATTATTTGAATTGATAAGTGAATTAAAAAATAAAAGTGCAGAGGTGAGAAAAATTATTTTCACTAAGGCCCTTATTCTGATCGGTGCGGAAATTCCCGCATGCGGACGGACCGCCGATGTTGATCGTCTGCGCATGTGCAGAGGTCACTCTGCGCATGTGCAGGCGATTTCGCCGCACGGATTCTTTATACGCCGCACAGGGGGCGTAGAGGGGCGTGAGGGGCTACTTAGCCTCATTACCCTATGCATACGCCCCGCGTTTCATGGGCGTTCCCATGCAAACGCGGGGCGTATGCATGGTAATGAGGCCGTGACGCGTGGGTACGGGGCGGGCATCTGACATCGCCGGATGTCAGCTGCTCGCCCCCATACATGATTTCACACGGACAAGTGTCCGTGTGGTCTTGTGTTGCGGGACCTGGTGGAGCGTGCGGCCCTGCATTCGATGTTCGGCGACCATCGAATGCAGGGGCTGCTCCCAAGACGGAGGAGGCGTATCCCCGTCCAATTTCATGCGGATCGCCACATATCCGCATACGGACGGCAGGTGGCAATCCGTATGGAAGGCGGGGATTCGCCTGCACGGTTGCGGCCGCATATTCTGATCGGGCCGCACCGATCAGAATAAGGGCCCAAATCTTCCTCTCTGTGACTTCTTATGAATAACACATAGGGGGTAATTCAATCCATTCCGATTTTTCCCACAGTCTGGAAAATCTGCTATTTTTCCATTTTCAAATTGTCGCAAAAATCATCATGGTCGGGAAAACGTGGATCGGCGAATTACTCGCCGATCCGCGTATTTTAGTCGAGAACCAGATGGTTTCCCTCCATCGATGGAATAGCAAAACAATGTTTTTTTTTTTTTCAAAGTGCCGGGACACGGAGCATAGCTCCGCCCCCGATACCCGCGAAGCCCCTACACGTGTTTTGATTGGCCTGTGGATGACCATGATTTGTAAAAGTATCAATGGTCATCCATTGCATAGTTAAGCACTATTGATGGCCAGTTGCAGAATTGCCATCGATGGCAACCATCAATGGCAATGGTAACGATGGACATCCCAACCAGATACTGGCTGTTATCGGGTACTAGGTCTGCATGCCTGAAGCACGCTAGGCCTAGTCCCTAATAAGCAGTCATGGGACATGCGATTGGGGAATATTCCTGATCTCATGTATTTTCACTTGATTGAGGGTCCATTTTCGCCCAATTAAAAATGGTGGTTAATTGGATACCACAATAATGATCATCAGTCCACGTCCACCCGCTGTTATCAGCCAAAAGTACAACAGGCTAATAGGATAGCACCCATAGATTTCTTATCATCCAGTCATTGAATTTTCCAGCTATTGTGCCTGGAGACTGTGGACAATTGCCTTGTTTGAAGATTTCATGTTGGTAATTAACAGATATGTAATAAACATTATTACCTGTAACTTAAAGGTTCTAAATATAAAGATGTAAGATATCCATTAAATATTGCTATTTATTGGTAATTTAATGAAGACTACGAGGGAGATTCAGAGATGGACACTATTAATAAACTCCTCAGGAAATTATATAATTACCCAGGATATATTCGTCATAGGTTTCCCAACTACTTCAGGTTAAAAAACAATACAATACTTTTCATGGTTTAAGATATTCTGGCAACAGTCGGTGTGCATGGAACTGTGGAGCTCAGCTACGCGGCTGGTATTGATTGGCTTATTAATTTGATATATGACACTTGTATAATGTGTGTGACTGTGTTTGTATATGAAGCAGAACAGAACCTGTATTGGAAAAAAGCTGCGGCTGCTACATTATAGCACTGTGTACATATTCAGAGACTCAGTTGCACACAGATGTATGTCATATATGTATCAAATTACTCAGCACAGTCTCCTCGTGTATCCTAGGTGAATTCAATTATGACTAGGGAAGCCAATACCTCAGGACATTGGCTTCCTAATAAAAAAATACGGACAGCCACCTTGCATACTTACTTACATGGGTGAGTGCGGGCTGGAGCCGGGTGGGCAGTGCAGCCGTAAGCCTGGTGGTGCAGCCGAGTTGGCATGTGGTGCTGCTGGGAGCCGGGCTGTGCAGAAGAAAGGAGTGGCAGCTGGGGCAGGCGGTGCAGCCTGCACAGCTTGACCTCTGACCACATTACGCAGTGCAGAGCCGCACAGCTGGGGATGGAAGAAGCCAGACAGCGTCTGAGCAGGTGATCAGACGCTGCCCGGCATTAGACTTAACATGTGGGTCTGTTTGGCATGGCTGCAAGCATGAATAAGGTCAGATCTGTACTACAATAAATGAGGGGACCCTGTGTTGTTGATGCCAGGATGTAGGAGCTGTAAACATTAGAATCCCCATCTTCGGGCTTGTTAACTCTTTCTAAGAATAAGATGTCATTGTCTAATGAATACCAGAAAACAGCTACTAAATGGGCATATTGTTTTAAAGATGGAGCACCCCTCTTTAAAATTAGGGTGCTCTTGTGTAGAGGCTCTGATGGGGGAACTGGGCACATTTCTGCAGGGCAGGGATGTTCTCTGTTGATTCTCCAGTTTATCTTCTTATCTGTCACACTTCACTAGGAAGGAAGGTAAGATGTGGCCACTCAGATGTGATTATAACATTGGGCCTTATTCTGATCGGTGCGGATATTCCCGCATGCGGACGGACCGCCGATGTTGATCGTCTGCGCATGTGCAGAGGTCACTCTGCGCATGTGCAGGCGATTTCGCCGCACGGATTCTTTATACGCCGCACAGGGGGCGTAGAGAGGCGTGAGGGGCTACTTAGCCTCATTACCCTATGCATACGCCCCGCGTTTCATGGGCGTTCCCATGCAAACGCGGGGCGTATGCATGGTAATGAGGCCGTGACGCGTGGGTACGGGGCGGGCAGCTGACATCGCCGGATGTCAGCTGCCCGCCCCCATACATGATTTCACACGGACAAGTGTCCGTGTGGTCTTGTGTTGCGGGACCTGGTGGAGCGTGCGGCCCTGCATTCGATGTTCGGCGACCATCGAATGCAGGGGCAGCTCCCAAGACGGAGGAGGCGTATCCCCGTCCAATTTCATGCGGATCGCCACATATCCGCGTATGGACGGCAGGTGGCGATCCGTATGGAAGGCGGGGATTCGCCTGCACGGTTGCGGCCGCATATTCTGATCGGGCCGCACCGATCAGAATAAGGCCCATTATGCTTTGCTTCTCCACTCCAATTTTTACCCCAACTGGCCTTAGGGGGTGATTCCCTCTTGGTTTGCAAAAGCAAACTCCTTCTTTAATGGACAAAACCATGTGCACTGCAGGTGGGCCAATGTAACATGTGCGGAGAGAGTTACATTTTGGTGAGTTATTTTATTTCTGTACAGGGTAAATACTGGCTGCTTTATTTTTACACTGCAATTTTAGTTAGAACACACCCCACCCAAATGTACCTCTCTCTGCACGTTTCATCTGCCCCACCTACAGTGCACATGGTTTTGTCCATTAAATAAGGAGTTTGCTTTTACAAACCAACCAGAATCATTCCCTTAGTGTTTAAGTGGGTAAACAACATGGAACCATAGTTATGTACAACAAATTGCATACCTCCCAACTTTTTCATCCAAGCAGTCGGGACGCTGCTGCTGCGCCCCGGAGGCGCGTTGAAATTTTCAGGGGCGTGGCATATGCCCGCGGCTCTTCCGCGAGGCCACGCCCCCATTTTGCCGCTATGGGGGCATGACCCAGAGGCATGCGCACAGCGTTTATTTACCGCTGCTTAGCAGCTGACAGGGGGGACTCCCAACAGCCCCCCCACACCGCGGGACACTGCCGCCCGCGGGTGGGACAGCGGGACAGGCCCTGACAATCGGGACTGTCCCGATAAAATCGGGACTGTTGGGAGGTATGAATTGTTCCAATCATTAAACAAGGCTCCATTAACTTTCCACCTCTTTTCTTTGACAGGCCTACTTAACATGTGTTGTTAATGTATTTTATGTAAACAGCATACGTATTCCTCAGCATTAATGTTGCAAGGGAGGTTTTCTACTGTACTAAGTTATGCAGAAATATAACTTGCAAAATACTTTCAGCTGTTCTCCATATAGAAAAGTGCTATCTGTATGTATAATATTTATTGGTTGAAGTTATATTATGTGAGTATTTATTGTCTCACTAAACCTTCCATCTGTGTCCAAAACATTAATTCAGAAACCTATAGTATAACCTTTAATAGCTACTCTATTCAGATCATAGTTATCGACTTTTTTCTCTTCATGCCCGGAGAAGCTCGGAGCAAAGATGCAGCAGGTTACTAGGTGGGCAGGGCCAGATTGTCATGTCATCAGGCCCCACCCCTTTGATGGGGAAACACCAGCGATTTGCAGATCCATAGGTAGGGGTGGATCTAAGTGACATCTTTCCCATATTTTAGTCCTGTCCCCTTCCTGCTGTTGCAGGTTTTGCCTGCTTTGTCCTCATCCTGTCCACTTCAGTAAGAAGCATGCATGGTGCTGGACCATTACCTACCCTTCCAGAGCTGAATGCAAAAATACCCTGCATGCAAAATAATAAATATATTTGCACCCTTGCATTGCAACATTGTTTGTTCCATGTCACACAATACCTGCTTGTTCATCTTTCCTCCTTACTCCCAATAGGTCTTATTACATTTTATTTTATGGACCTTTTATATGGCTTGCTGTATGTATTTTTGCAGATAACAATCCTAGTACCTAGCAATCAGAGTATAAGTACTGTGCTTTTTTTCAGGAAAAGTAAAATAATAACAATGATATTTTTGGGTGTATAAAATGAAATGTAAAGTATAATCTTAAGTATGTAACAGAACACCTTTATGCATTCAATGAATATCATTGCTACTGTAGTTCTAGATCCATATCTGCAGTTTACACACCAAGCCGGAGGTGTAAATCTGGGAGGCAATGGAGTCATTTGCCACCGGGCTCCTGCTCTCAAGGGGGCACATTTCCTCCCCTGTGTTTGAATCAGTTAATTGAAAGCCTCAATATCGCTTCTGTGGCTGACTCCCCTTCCTAACATCATTTTTGCAAGTATCACAACCTGTATTTGAACCCATGGCCATACTTACGCCACTGCACCACACTAAGGGTGACATTCTATGGGATGAGATTTATAGACTTTTGCGATTTTTTTCGCAAAAACGGCTGAAATCGCATTTTTTTCCATTTTCGCATATTTAATGAGCTGCGAAAATGTGAAAAAAGTGCGATTTTTGCCAACAAGTTGGACACACTGGAAATGCGATGGCTGCTTTTCGCAGCACATCACATCCAGATGTTTTCACATGAAAAAGTATACAAATCGCATATTTAATGGTATGCGATTTGTATAAAGTGTGTCTATAATTCGCCCAAAAATCAGACCAGGTTCTGATGGGCGAATTAGCCAGAACCCTGCACAGATCGCAATGTTCTGTGCAGGGTTCTGGTGTAAAAAAAAAATTAAACAGTTAAAATAAAAAAAAAAACGAGCGCAGGGTCCCCCGCCCGAGCATAAACAGCCCCGGGCTCATTGAGCCGGTACTGGTGACATAAAATCAGGGTCCCCGACAAATAGGGGTCCCCTTGATTTAATGAAACCAGCACCAGGCTCAAGGTCCGGCGCTGGTTCCCAAAATACGGGGGACAAAATGACTAGGGGTCCCCCGTATTTTAAGAACCAGCACCAGACCCAACCAGCCAGCAGGGTAATGCCACAGCCGGGGGACACTTATTATATAAGGTCCCGCGGCCAAAGCATTAACCCCCTGGCTGGTCAGCATGGGCAGGGGTCCTGGGGAAGTGGGGACCCCCCCAAAGAAGGGGTCCCCCCCCTCCAGGACTTACCAGCCCATGCTAAAAGTCCGGGGCTGTCCCCGATGCCCCTGGGCGGTGGGCATCGGGCTGATGTAAAGTGTAAAAAAAAGAATATAAACTATTGTTTTCTACTGTAGAACTATGAGTCCCAGCAAGCCTACCCCGCATGCTGGGACTTGGAGAACCACAAGTCCCAGCATGCGGGGCATTAAAGGGCCCGCTGGCACTTGTAGTTCTACAGTACAAAAAATAGTGAAATAAAACACACTGACACCCTGAAAAATAAAAGTTTGATACACACATAACACACACACTGATACTTACCTACCTTGAGCCCGTAGGTCGGTCCCTGGATCCGGGCTCCAGGGCAGAAGAGTCTGGTTCCGGGGCCTTGGTCCTGGTTCCGGGGCTGTTCCTGGGCTGAAGAATCCGGGGTCCAGGATCCGAAGTAGTCCACAGGGGTACCTGAGGAAGGAAATCCTACTCACCTGGTCCCCGGCGACGACATCGGCATCCTCTCCGGCAGACGCGCTGCTCCCGGCTGGTACCCGCTCTCGGACTGAAGAGGCGCAGAGATTTTCATCTTCCGCGCCTCTCCTCCGGATGATTCTATTGGCCACCTAGCGGCCAATCAGGAGCCGACTTTTTTTATCGGCTTCTGATTGGCCGCTAGGCGGCCAATGGAATCATTCTGAGAAGAGGCGCGGAAGATGAAACATCTCTGCGCCTCTTCAGTCCGAGAGCGGGTACCAGCCGGGAGCAGCGCGTCTGCCAGAGAGGATGCCGGTGTCGTCGCCGGGGACCAGGTGAGTAGGATTTCCTTCCTCAGGTACCCCTGTGGACTACTTCGGATCCTGGACCCCGGATTCTTCAGCCCAGGAACCCCGGACCAGCCCCGGAACCAGGACTTACCTGACCAGGCTGAAGCCTGGTGCTGTCCCCGGTGACCCTGGGCTGTGGTCACCGGGCTGATCTTGGTGTAAAAAAAAGAATAAACTATTGTCTAATACTGGTGAACTATGAGTCCCAGCAAGCCTCCCCCGCAAGCTGGGACTTGGAGAACCACAAGTCCCAGCCTGCGGGGCATTAAAGGGCCCGCTGGGTCTTGTAGTTCCACAGTATTGAAAATAGTAAAACACACTGGCACACACTTAAAATAAAACTTTTATACATCCAAAGCCCTTACATACTAATACTTACCTATCTTCATCCTGTAGGTAGCCCTGGTCCTGATGTCCTGGTCTTCTGGTCCTGTGTCATCTTCTGGCTCCATGTCGACCGTCGCTGTCGCCGTTGCCGTCCGGGTCCGACGAAATCCATGGTGGAAGCTGTGGAAGGAAACCATACTCACCTGTCCCAGGGTGACGTAGTCCAGGGGGTCTTTGCAAAAAACAAACCGAGAAGCCGAACCTGACGAACAGCTGAGCCGCACGGTACTCTGTGTACATCGTGCGGCTCCGCCTCCCGAATGCCGCTATTGGCCGCCTAGCGGCCAATCAGGAGCCGCTAGGCCGCAAGGCGGCCAATAGCAGCATTCGGGGGCGGAGCCGCACGATGTACACAGAGTACCGTGCTGCTCAGCTGTTCGTCTGGTTCGGCTTCTCGGTTTGTTTTTTTTGCAAAGACCCCCTGGACTACGTCGCCTTGGGACAGTTGAGTATGGTTTCCTTCCACAGCTTCCACCATGGATTTCGTCGGACCCGGACGGCAACGGCGACAGTGACGGTTGACATGGAGCCAGAAGATGACACAGGACCAGAAGATCAGGACCAGGGCTACCTACGGGATGAAGATAGGTAAGTATTAGTATGTAAGGGCTTTGGATGTATTAAAGTTTTATTTTAAGTGTGTGTCAGTGTGTTTTATTTTACTAATTTTAATACTGTGGAACTACAAGACCCAGCGGGCCCTTTAATGCCCCGCAGGCTGGGACTTGTGGTTCTCCAAGTCCCAGCTTGCGGGGGAGGCTTGCTGGGACTCATAGTTCCCCAGTATTAGACAACAGTTTATTCTTTTTTTTACACCAAGATCAGCCCGGTGACCACAGCCCAGGGTCACCGGGGACAGCACCAGGCTTCAGCCTGGTCAGGTAAGTCCTGGAGGGGGGGGGGGACGTCTTCATTGGGGGGGTCCCCACTCCCCCAGGGCCCCTGGCCAGGCTGACCGGTCAGGAGGTTAATGTTTTGGCCGCGGGACCTTATATCATAAGTGTCCCCCGCCTGTGACATTACCCTGCTGGCTGGTTTGGCCTGGGGCTGGTTCTTAAAATACGGGGGACCCCTAGTCATTTTGTCCCCCGTATTTTGGGAACCAGACCTGGAGCCTGGGGCTGGTTGTTAAAAATCAGGGAACCCCTATTTGTCGGGTTCCCTGATTTTTAATTACCGGCCCCGGCTCCTTCAGCCTGGTGCTGGTTACAGCTGTGGGGGGGACCCCCACGCTGTTTTTTTTTTAAATTTATTTAATTTTTCTATTTTTTTTACACTAAAGCCTGCACGGATCTGACTGATCCGTGCAGGCTAAAGCCAAATACAACAGGAACATCAGGGTGTATTTTCCTGTCATATTTTGGTGCCTGTTTTACACCAAGTAGCAGCCGTATTATCAATACGGCTGCTTAGTAAATCAGGAACCACCATTCTTTTGAATGGTGATTTCTGTCGTATTCTATCGATGGTGTAGACATTCGTATTTGTAAATACAAATACGCATGTCCCATCATTAGGAATACGAATTGTTGTATTTTCGGGATTGTAAATCCCAAAAATACAAATGTGTAAAAAATAGGTGTATTTCTGCCTACGAATACACCTATTTTTTACGAATCCATTTTGGTAAATTTCCCCCCTACTGTCCAAACATTGTGCTCCTGTGCGAACTGGAGATGTCTGCGCTTGTTCAAGGCAGACAGTAGAGGCTTTCAAACAGGTCGACTTTGATAGCCTATACGGTGTAATGTGCAGTGAACAGTTCGTTCAGAGACCTTCACAGTTGCTCCTTGATTAATATTCCCCGCAAATTGATGTACTGTTGCTCTTCTGTTAGACTGGACAACTCTGGCAAGTCTCCTTTCAGTTTAAGCATTCAGTAGTCTGTGACGACCACAAGCCTGAGGTTGAAACCTGGTTTTCTGCTTTGTAGTCCACTTTCTGTAAACATTAATAACTGCTGCTCTCGAACACTTCACAAGTACAGCCGATTTGTTGATACTGGTTCCGACGGTTCAAGCACCTACAATCATCCCGCGTTCAAACTCAGTTAAATCACGTTTTTTTGCCCATTTCTTTGGAAGCAACACCGTGCAATCGATGCTTCACTTGTCCTGCATTCCTTTTTATAGCTATCTCGCCCTCTAGCAGCAACAACGTGAAGTTATGGCCGATCTAGTGTAAAGTGGTCATAATAATTTGGCCATTAAGTGTATAAGAAACTGTTAATAAATATTAGTGTCTATTACTTTGACATCAAAGTTCAATCTCGCTGATTGAAATTTGCTACCTGAACAGGCAAGATGGGCAGTTTTCTCAGGGTTGTGTTTGAGTGTTTTAATTCTTTAGATACATTTCCAAAATGCTGGTAACCATTTCTCACTTTGCTCCTCTTTCTGCTGGTCTACATATGGCTGAATCGCGCGAGCCTGACCATAACACCCAGCTTAGTTGGGGCCCTGCCAATTCACAGCAGTCCCTGTAGAATGGCTGAGAGTGCATACGTTGTGTGTGTTTATATTATATACTTGTCTTAAGGCTCGTCCGATGGATGGGCGAAGTTTATGCTTATGCAATTCTCAAAAGTTTTGTAAAGTGAAAATGTTTTTCATTTAATAGAGCCTTATAGGCTTTTAACCCCTTCGGTGATATGGCCGGAAATTTCTCGGGCTGTGCTGCAGGAGCAGGCTCTCCTGAGAAATTTCTGGGCATGGCTTGCTAAAGAAAGAGTGCATAAGTGGTGTCTCCAGTGGTGACCCACTGGCGCACCACCATCCCCCCTGTCGCTGATCCTCCGCCTACCATTGCCAGTCCTCCCCATTGCCGATTGGGGAGGATTGGCCACGCTCCGCCATTCATGCACTCCCGAGCCTCCCCAAATGGCCCCCAAACTTCTTCAAGTGGCCGCAAACAGCCGAAGCCGGCAACAGCCCCAGGGGAGCAGGTGCTTCTGCAGAAGGCAGCAGCTACCCCTTCTGTGTTGAGTATTTCTAGGGCGGGACAAAGCTACCCTGGTAGCTTTGTCCTGCCCCAGGAAAATCCACCACTCAAGGGGTTAAGGGTCCACTTAAGGTAGTCTGTTCATTGCTTTGTATTCAGAGGCGTCGAGAGGGGGGGGGAGCCAGTTTCGGGTCTGATGGAGGGGCCCGGGTCCCACGCCCACTTCCCCTGTTGCAGAGACCGGGTAGTGGGAGTAGAGAGCAGAGGCTGCTGCAGCAGCACAGCCTCTCTCCCTCACTCAGCACACACTGCTCAGTGCCCTGTGCTGAGCGGAGGTGAAAGGCAGCAGCAGAGGCCTGGCCACGCCCCTCCATTGGCCACATCCCTTTGTTGGCGCATTCACTGGCCCTGGTTGGATTCAGAGTCATAAGCTTTACAACGACATATCACAATGCATGAACACAACAGAAATAGCATGGACCCTTATGACAGCACCCTTAAGGAGTTGTCTGATTAAACCCATCTTCAAACTTAGATTGTCCCTTAAGATGATAAAGTAGTGTGCAAAGTCATCCCTTAATATGATAAGGTAGTGTGCAAAGTCATCCCTTAATATAATAAGGTAGTGTGCAAAGTCATCCCTTAAGATGATAACATAGTGTGAAAAGTTTGAAGACGATTAGTTAAAGCGTTGGAGAGTTATCAAGGAACATCCGTTCACAAACACACAAACATCATTCAATTATACTTATGTAGATAGAAGTTTATATATACAGTATATATGAATAGATAGATGGATAGATATATAGATACCTATAGATATATACACAGAACAAGATAAACTCTGAGTTAAACTCAGTACACATCCCACTGCATTAGAAGAAAATACTGTATACTGTACATATATAAAATATTTATTGAAGTGTAAAGCACTTCCTAAAGTATCTACCTATTCTGTGTGGTCAATTAAAGGTCTTGTGCTATATTTGTATTATCTAAAATGCAATCAAATCCATAATGCTATCTTGATCTTTATAGCCAGCCAGCCACCCCCCCCCCCCCCCCTTTTTTTTCCTGGAAGAAAAAAAAACTGTAATAAAAAATCCTTCTTCCATTTCATCTTATCCAGCAAGTACCTCATTTTTCTCGTCCACTTGGAGTTAGTTACAGTGTCCCCCTCCTGTGGCTCCTGTGGAAGCTTTCATGCAAAAGGGCTCCATTTGAAACTTGAAAATGCCAGCCCAAAAATTTATATTGGCATTTCTTCCATGGCTGAATAAATCTTTTAATCTTTTAATTAGCTATAAATTGCTGTTTTGGAAATACAATAATTTATGTCTACAGTATGTATATCTGCTCACATTATGTTTACTTGTATTCTTTCTTTTGATCAGGAGGATAATGAAGATTTAAAGTGTCAATTACAATTTGTGAAGGAAGAAGCAACATTGATGAGAAAGAAAATGGCTAAGATTGATAAAGATAAAGACAGGCTTGAGCATGAACTTCAGAAGTATAGGTCATTTTATGGTGACCTTGACAGTCCGTTACCAAAAGGAGAGGCTAGTGGTCCACCTACAACAAGAGAAGCAGAGCTGAAACTCCGACTTCGTTTGGTTGAAGAAGAAGCTAACATACTCGGTAGGAAGATTGTGGAGCTGGAAGTAGAAAATAGAGGTTTGAAAGCAGAACTTGATGACCTAAGAGGAGATGATTACTCTGGAGAATCAAATTCATTAATGAGGGAGCAAAGTGAGTCTGTCTCAGAATTAAGGCAGCATTTGCAGTTAGTTGAAGATGAAGCCGAACTTTTGCGGCGGAACCTTACTGATTTAGAAGAACAGAACAAACGCATCACTGCAGAAATGAATAAGTACAAGTTTAAGTCTGGGACCCACGAGACCTCTAGACATATTGACAATGTCAAGACTGAAGCACTGCAGGAGGAACTTAAAACTGCACGTTTGCAGATCAATGAGTTGAGTGGGAAAGTCATGCAGCTCCAGTATGAGAACAGAGTTCTTATGTCTAACATGCAGCGTTATGACCTTGCCTCACACCTAGGTATCCGTGGAAGTCCTAGAGACAGCGATGCAGATAGTGATGCAGGAAAAAAGGAAAGTGATGATGATTCTCGTCCACCGCACAGAAAACGAGAAGGCCCCATTGGTGGTGAGAGTGACTCAGAAGAGGTGCGCAATATTCACAGCCTTACTCCTACTAGATCTTTCTATCCTTCAACTAATGTCTGGCAGAAGACCTTTGCTGAGCGGCAGCAAATGAAGGATATTCGCTCTGAAGCTGAACGACTAGGGAAGACAATTGACCGCCTTATATCAGATACAAGCACTATCATCACTGAAGCTAGAATTTATGTGGCCAATGGAGATCTGTTTGGACTAATGGATGAGGAAGATGAGGGAAGTAGAATACGGGAACATGAGCTACTGTACCGGATAAATGCACAGATGAAGGCTTTCAGGAAAGAACTTCAAACTTTCATCGATCGGCTAGAGGTCCCAAAGTCTTCTGAAGATAGGGGTGTTGATGACCCTCTTTCTGTCAGTCAGGTAGGTAATGTTAATGACATAGCATTGCTGTGTACTCTACATGGAATTATTTATTTAGCACATCATGTCAGTTATAGAAAACTAGACCTTTTCCAGGTTATCTATTCAGAATTTCATCTGGTACTCCTTTAGCTATTTAAAAGTCTTAAAAATATATATTATTTCAAATGTACAAATAATGTAAAAATAGCATTGCAGTTATCTGGTAGATTACTGGAAAAGTAGCATATTCAGAGCCAGATTGGAAAGGACAGGTGGTAAATGTCTCACTTCCAAACCCCCCTCAATCACGGCCTTCCCACTTTTGCAGTGCAAAAGTACAGTGCAAGTTTGTTACAGTATGCAAATATGTGTATAATTGCGTATCTGTATATATTTTGCTGTTTGTACCAGGGCTGTGGAGTCGGTAGATAAATGGTCTGACCCTGACTCCGACTCCTCTGTATTAATATGCGAATGTATTTGATACATTCCTTGAAGGAAAGAAAGGCAACATACATATTATTACAGAAACTAGAGGCTGGGAAGCCAACAGTCTACTGTATTGAACAGTTTAAGCAAAGGACAAACACAATGTTTGTCCGCTGGTTTGCTTGCTCGTCACCGTTCAATTCACGGACACAAGGAACGATTTCTTTACCGAATCGTTACTGGCGACGAAAAATGGTGCCTGTACATCAATATGAACCAGCGTAAGGAATGGCTTAGCCAAGGTAAACAAACGACCCCGCGCATGAAACAAGATCTTCATCCGCGTAAAAAGATGTTGTGCGTATGGTGGGAGGGCTTGGTTGAATTAATTTTTCAAGGTATTGAAAACCTTATTGAACGTTTGAAATAAGTTGTAAACTACAAGGGAGAAAACATTAATAAGTATTGGTGCTCCGAATTGTGCGTCGCGTGCCATATAATGAAGCACATGAAAAGCATGCTTTTTCATGCTCACTTAACGTTTTCGTTTTGCGGTTACGTGAGGCACTGCATGCATTGGTCTTTATTCTTACAGTAGAGAAGTCATTAATTATAATTTTCGGAGTCGGAGTTGGAGTCGGTGCATTGTTTGCCGACTCCGACCCCAGGTACTCGAAATTTGCACCGACTCCACAGCCCTGGTTTGTACAGTATGTGTTTGATTGTACGTATGTATATGTGTGTAACTGTGTGTATGTATGCATATATTTATGTTATGGCTGTATGTAAATGAGGGTGGGAGGGAGAGACAGTGAGTGAGAGGGTGGGAGGTAGAAACAGGGAGTAAAAGATGGTGTGAGGGAGAAGCAGGGAGTGAGAGAGGTTGTGAGGAAGAGACAGGGAGTGAGAGAGGGTGTGATGAAGAGACGGAGTGAGAGAGGGTGTGAGGGAGAGACAGGGCATGTGAGGAAGAGACGGAGATAAAGAGGGTGCGAGGGAGAGACAGGGAATGAGAGAGGGTGCGATGGAGACGGAGGAAGAAAGGATGTGGGGGAGAGACAGGGTGTGAAGGAGAGCCAGTGAGTGAGAGAGTGTGAGGAGGAGACAGAGAGGGTGGAGGGGAGAAAAAGATGAAGGGGCAAGAGAAAAAGATAAATGAGACGGGAGAGAAAGGGAGACAGGGGTGAGATAAAAAGACGTAGAGAGAAGAAAATCTGAAAGATGAGTAGGGGGATGAGAAACAGGGTGGATAGAAATGAGGAAAGAGTGGTGAGGCAGAGTTGGAGTGAGAGGCAGGGTGAGAGAGGGATAGAGAGAGAAGGAGGGGAGGCAAGTAGGGGGTTAGTTAGGGGAGAGGGGGGGTGGGGTGGAAAGCAGGAGTTTAAAAGGGATCACTTTTTCCTGCATAATCCCCCTCCTCCACCCCCAGTATAAGCAGCCTGGGTAAATATGGCATTAGCAGTCACTGCCTGGTCTCCTATTCACCGAAAGAGGTGGGTCTCCTGGGCAGCGGTGGTGGTGGGGGCACCAGGGCAGTTGTTCCGGGTATCCTGGGTAGCGGCAGCACCGGGTTCTCCGGGCAGCGATGGCGTTGGGTTCTCAAGGGCAGTGGTGGCGCTGGGGTCTCCAGGGCAGAGGCTGCACCAGGTTCTTCAGGGCAGCAGAGGCACTGAGTATTATATCACTCCGGGTCTCCAGTGCACAGTTGTTTGTCTTGAACGGCGCCTGGTCTCTTGCTCCCACCTCCACTGAATGGGGACACAAGACACTGGCGCAGCCACTGCCTGCGGCCTGCGCTGTACTATTTAAAAAAAGGAAAACCAAATCAAGATTGTGCAGGGGGTAGCCCCAAGGCCCAGAGCCCCATTGCAGTTGTGTCCCTGTACCCTCTGTAGTTACGCCACTGCCGACAGCAGAATCCCAATGGCCAGAATACTGGCAGATCCTTGATTTATTTTCACCCTATCAGCAACTCTAACTGTCCCCTCCCCACAGCCTAACTTTAATCTCCTTTACTCTCTAGTACCTAACACTAACCCCCTGTACCTACCTCCGGGATACGTTGGGATTCTGATCATCATGATCCCACTGATAGTCTGAGTTTAGTGCAGTCATTCTGCCAACTGTCCAGGGTACCTCCTGCTAAGTTAACTGAGAGTGGGCGAACAGGAGTATGGGTCCGAGACTATATTCGGCTGAGAGGAGACACTCACCATACATGCACAGATTAGAGGAAGGTTTACTTGTCAAGTATGATTAGCTTCTCTTTACCTGATGCAGAGTGAAAATGGGCACAAAAGACTCAAAGGAAACATGCACAAAAAGCAGCATACAGAATATGTGCATATCTATGCAGAGCTGTACACATCTAGAATTATGTACTATACATCTACATATAGGTGATGATGACATGCTGTAATTCCTGACATTATAGGGGGGGTTATATGGGAACGCCCATGAAATGCTGGACGTTCCCATATGCAAATGGTCCACCCCGCCACCCCTCTCCACCCCCCGCCCGCACACTTGGGTGCTTGCGCCCGGCGAACAATCTGTTTGCCGTGGATGCACGCACCCAGCGTATGCACATGCGCAGAAATGACCCTGCGCATGTGTATACTCCCACCATCGATGCCCTTTTGAAGATTCTGGTCCGTGCGAACCTATGTTCGACTTATGTGTATAGTGTGGATGGTGCAGTATAATTGGAAGTGACCCGTAGGATGTGTCTGAAGGTGAAGGTGATTTGTGCAATGTGGCTTAGCAGTCTGTACAATATGATTGTGTGCAGTAGGACTATGCAGGATGAACTGTGAAATATAGATAGGACTCTGCGCAGTCTGAATGCTGGAAGCCTGCAGTGTGGCTGGGAGGTTTAGTGTCAAGGCTAGGTTCTGTACAATTTGGATAGGGCTTTATGTAATCTGGCAGATGTTTTGCATACTGTGTCTGGCAGTTTGTGCACTGGCGATTGGAGAATAAAATTCTGTCATTACATTCCTGGACTTTATGGAGTAATACTAATATCACTGGCACTAGGAATAAACTAATATGCAATGCTGGAGAAAAATCTAAAATAATAAAGCTAAGTATACTTAATAAAATAAGCATCACAAAGTGTAACAAGAAAGGCCAGTCACCTACAGTACATACAGTGGAGGCATTTATATTGTGTGCTCCACCAGTGTGCTGCTGCGTAGTCATTGGCTGACTAATAATACTGTGTTGTCATGTATATTCATGATAGGTTGCACTCTCATAAACATTGGTCCAGCCCACATTATGGATGTCTCCTATGTCACAGGTCCATTTTAACATAAGTTTACCTTTAAAATGTGTTACATGCACATTTATCTTTCAGTCCTGATGATGAGCCATTGCTTGTTTAGGTGAATATATACTGTATATGTTGTCTATAATTTACCAATGCAAAAGTCATCTCTGTAAAGCGCTGTACACACGGGGCAACCCGGCTTTTTGTGCTGAGTGACGTGCTGCAGCATGAACGTTGAGCACATAGTGGGCCACCCAATAAGCACACTGCGATGCTTTGTGCTGAGCGGTGCGTTGCCTATTTTTATATTAGGCCAAGTCCCGTGACCTAGGGAAAGCCAGTGCAAGCACTGGTTTTCCTTGCGGGCGATACCAACGCTGGAGACCCGTATTGGCATCATTGTAGGGCATACACACGGATCGTTTGAATTCTTGCTTTGAAAATGTAGTCTATAGGTGCACACACAGGGCGATTTCAGCCCCTTTTCTAAGTGATCTGACAAGATCACTTAGAAAAGGAGCACCAGACGCTCCGTGTGTATGCCCTGCTGTGATGCCGATGCTTGGCCCCATGCGTCGGTATCGCCCGCAGGGAAAGGCAGTGCTTGCACTGACTTTTACCAGGTTGCAGGGCCTTGCTTATTATAAAATTAGGCAAAGCCCCGCTCAGCATGAATGCTCAGCACACAGCATTGCAGTGTGTGCTGAGAAGGTGTCCCACTATGTGCTGATCGTTCGTGATGCAACCTCGCTCAGCTGAAAAAGCCGGGTCGCCCCGTGTGTACAGCGTTTTTTTGGAATAAATTTACTAAAGTTTCTAAAAATGAAAAGAGGTGATGTTGCCTATAACAATCAATCAGATACTCTCAATCATTTTCTACTAAGAAATGATAGACATAATCTGATTGGTTGCTACGGGCAACATCACCTCTTTTCATTTTTAGAAGCTTTTTAAATTGAACCCTTTAGACCAACGGTCCCAATCTCTTTCAAAATGTGTTAGTGAATAATAAGTAAAACTGTGCACCTGCCAGGTGACCTGAAAACATGAACTGTTGGGGCACTTGAGAACAGATTTGGAAGCACTGCATAGACAGCATTACTGTATAAGCAAGAGTAAAAACAGCAATCTTTAAAATAAAAAATATATATATTAGGTGTAACTATGTGCCTTGTAAATATATAGTTTTAATTGAGATAGAAATTAAATCTTTATAATGATTAAATGAGACATAGGTAAATTAACATTTTTGGTTATAACCATATAGATATTTTTTTAGGTAGAATTTCCTTTTTAAAGTACAGTAATAGATTGTAATTAATTTTACTACGCAATTTAGAAAAACCACTATTTTGGAAGCGTATTGTGTTAAACCCAACAAAAAGCTGGCAATATTATAAATAACTCTATAAGCATTTTTAGAAAAAATATTAATTTGGTGCACATAACACTTACCTGAAAATCTAGATGTGCATAATAACACATAGATAATGCATGTTTTACTTGAAGGGGTCCAACTAAAAATATTTAGGTGCAACCTTCAGAGTATTGGCAGGCACTTGGAGTCAGGAGCACTGTACTTGCTAAGATGGTCCTTGCTTGTACGTGGCAGCAGGCAAGAACCAGCTTATCAACCAGTGGCCTGGGCAAGTTTCACATTATCTTAAAGGTTTGTGGGCAGGGAAGGGAGGTAGTCTTCTTCTGTGTCCACTAATGTAATTCTTTCTGGGTTATTTACTTAATACTCTTATACACTTTTTAATAGAAATGAATGTATATAACCTCCAGTCTTTTTTATTATGCTTTATCCCCTGATAGCATATACAGTCACTAGGTCGAAAGGTCGACAACATTAGGTTGACCACTGAAGGTCGACAGGCCTTAGCTCAACATGTTTTAGGTTAACATGGTCATTAGGTCGACATTGGGAAGGTCGACATGAGTTTTTCACGTTTTTTTTTTAACTGACATGCCGACAGGGGGTATTTCATGCCCTAACATGGGGAAACTGTTTCAACATTCTTGCCAAAAAACTTGAACACCCATGTCGACCTTTTGACTGTCGACCTTTCCAAAGTTGACCTTATGCTTGTGTCAAGCTAATGACCCAGCCAACCTAAAGCCATGTCAACCTTTTTTCTGTGTTGACCTTCAGTGGTCGACCTACTGCTCGTCAACCTTAGTTTGGTCGACCCAATGACCCATACCCTTACTAGTTGACACTTTTATTATTTTAAGCTGAACTAAATGTTGTTAAACCCTTTTTATCTGGGATCATAGTCTAGGTCTAAAGTTAATTCAGCATTTTATTATGTCAAAGGACAGTTCTGTGATAGTGTATGTCATGATAATGTTTTTGTATTTGGGATATTGATGTAAACAATTTTAGGATGTTTGAATTTTTCTGTGGCCTGTTTTATATTTCTAACAGAGGGGCAGATTTATCAAGCTTGGTGAAGTGATGAAGTGTCTGGTTTTTATCACCGGCCAGTCATCTCCTACCTGTCATTTTTCAAACCAAGCCTGTAATTTCACAGTTAGGATCTGATTGGCCAGTGATTAAAACCAAACACTTTATCATTTCACTGAGTTTAATAAATCTGCCCCTCAGAAACAAAACACAAAAGAATTATAATCCATCATGTGCACCATAGTATTAAATACAGTACATGATTGTATGTTCTTGCTTGCAGTATCTGGGTTGAGAAGTTCACTTTTGATGCGGTACTGTTATTTGTTCATGTGTATTGCTGGCAGCACTGTGAGTGAATAAATCTTTCTGTTTCTGTATTTACCTTCCCAGATGTTCCAGCCTATTATTTTACTTATCCTCATCCTAGTATTATTTTCTTCTCTTTCCTACACAACTATATTTAAGCTTGTCTTCCTTTTCACCCTCTTTTTTGTCCTGTAACCCTTTCCACCGTTTTCAGTTTTGTGTAGTTGTTTATTTTCAGTTCTGTTTGTTTTGTCCACTCACCAAGATAAGAAGTAAAAGAAATATAGTTTCTGCTCCAGCTACAGAAAACACTGAAGACTATTTATATAATGCAATGCTACATTCTGCCACAGCTTCTACACGTAAGTAATTTGCCATCCATATCTGTTACTGTTAAAGAAACAACATTTTATTTTATATATATATATATATATATATATATATATATATATGTGTATTTTTTTCTTCCTTTTTGAAAACTTGTTAGAGGGCATGCAAAGTGCGCAACTCTGTGCCACAACATCTGTTATGCTTTTTTAATCATATAACTTTTATTCACTGACACACCCTGAATTTGAGTCATGAAGCAAGACTTAGAGGAAATTCCTCAGTAAATCCATGCAAAATGGAATTAAGATGGGAATATTGCTATTTGCTTTGGTAGTGAAACAGTTTTGCATGGCTACCTAAATGACATCTTGGCACATTTTAAAAAAAGAACATTTTAAAGCAAATAACTTTCCTCTGAGAGGTCCAGCTTGTTGAAAATGATTGTGTAATCTCAGTAATTTCTGTAGTTCCTGCCATGTCACACTACTACTCTGCACAAGAAGTTTTACTAAGGAGTTCAGACTGTGGCGGTTCCCTATTACCACACTGGAAATGGACATTAGATCAGAATGGTTAAAATTTGTACAGGTTGAGTATCCCGTATCTGAGTATCCGTTATCCGAATTATTCCAAAAACCATACATTCCAGAAAGTGGGGGAAAAAATTTTTTGTTAAAATTTACTGGGGGCAACTGTAACAGCACTACTGAGGACATGATATGTAACTGGCACTATATACAGATATATATATAGCCATTCTGCCAGCGTCCGGCTCCCGCCAGGGGCGCGCACGAGACGCTCAGTTGCCCCGTGGCAACGGACCTTGTCCCAGGTCCCCGCTGCCTCCCCCGGTGCCCCTTGCCACCTGCCGTCCCCCCTTACCCTGCCCGTCTCCCTGAAGCGGAGACAGGCAGGGACCCGCATCGCCACGGTCGAGAGACTGGGACTGCGTGTGAGATGCACGCGCGTCCCAGTCTCTGTCACCGGCGCTCACCAGCGCAAGGGGTCTGGCGAGCACCGGCCATAGATAAGACATGCTCCATCTGTATGTGCAAGAAAATGATTGCTTTGCATTCAAATTCAGTGCCTGAGATAATACACAAATTTTGTTTCATGTTTTGAAACCTTGTTTTTTGAACAAATAAAATATTTGTGTGCATTTCATATGGTTGCTGTGTTTATACAGCATAAATGCAAGATACTTCAAAATACATGATTGAAATATTAAAATATTCCGAAATACGGAATAATCCGTTATCCAAAATTCTGCTGGTCCCGAGCATTTTGGATAAGGGATACTCAACCTGTATTTATGATAAAGGTACATACTCAATAATATGTCATTATTTACATATATCATCATACTGTATCTTTTCTCGTTCTTCAAGTGCACATTCTTCTGACCCCCTGCCTAAAGGTCCATGGCGACTATGCCCAGCGTGTATGGACAGCGATGATCGCGTTCATCAATGTGGGGAAACCGCTCAGTGCATACACACTGAGCAGCTTTCCCCCTGCCCGGCGCCGATGGAGGGGGGAGGACGGCGTTGCGTAGCGGAGCGCTATGCAAAGCCGTCCTGAAAGCCGCTCTTCTGGTGGTATAACCAGCAGATGAACGGCTTTCCCGGGAATGTTGCAGGAGCGTGCATCAGCGCTCATCGCCGGGCCATACACCCTGGGCGTCCTTGAGCTGAAAGCCGTTCAAACAGGCTGTTGTGAGCGACTTTCAGCTCAAAGTCGCCCAGTGTGTATGGGCCTTAACATTGCTATGTGACCTTATCAAACAGCCAACCTAAAACCTTTATGCAATAGATTGCACCTATCCTTGTGTATTAATCCCAATTTCCATATAGATTGTAAGCTTGCAAGCAGGACCTTTCTACATCTACAGTATGTCTGTCTGTTACTACCCAGTGTGGTACTATCAATGTTGTTTCCAATGTAAATTGCAATGAAATACGCAGCGTTATATAAGAATCTTAAATAGTAATTATATGCAAAGGACTGTGGTATAAAAAGTTGAAATTCAGAATGTCAAATCTGGTATATTAACATGTTTTACGTTTTTACAGTTTGGATGTCAACCTTAACTTTGTGTTATTACGCTATTAATTTAGAGTAAAATACACGGTATAGCGTGTTTTTGCGAACCCTGCTGTATATTGGTGGTGCCTCTAGTTATCTAATGTGTATGGGGCTTAAGACACAAGACAGGAAAGAGAAGGACCCGCTCATAAGAGTTTATAGAGGAAAGTTGAAGGATATGGGGAGTAAGTGGGTAAGGGGGAGAAGTCAGGTGAAAGTAGGATGTGTACAAGAGGCACAAGTGTTTACATTTCTATTTGCCAAAGTCACCATACAGTGAACAATATTTCCTCTCTCATTACCACTAATTAAGATAGAATGTTAGTAAAGTATGGGAACATGTAAAAAAAATATTCACATTTCACAAGGGTCTTTTCAATATCTATGGTATTTGTGTTTTAACATTTTTTTGATAAAGCACTCTGCCCTATGCAGCTTCCTCTGAGGTGACCTTCTGATGACTATGAGGCCTACACTGTCAGAAATAATGTACAGATGTGTCCTTAAACACCTTGCCTTAATATGCCATGCAGCGCGAGATGCCTGGTGCAAGTGAGCCGTTATGTCCTGTACAACTCTGCTAATGTTGTTTTTGGGTGAAAACTGCACCTGAGTCACAATGCAGTGACTAGTATGTATGAGGAGACCATGCTGTTTAATTTAATATATAACACTTGTATATTATGTGATTAAACAGAACTTGTACTGGAAAATAACTACATCTTCTACATTGTAGCATTTTGTATACAGATTCAGAGACTCAAGGCCCCCATACACCAGAACATCGTGTGTACACAATCATTCAATGCACGGTCCCTCTGGTCAAATCGTTGGTCCTCTAATCAGACGTACTGCACGTCTGATCAGTCATGATTGGGAACAGATTGCTTTAAAGCACATGCAATTGGTCTTTCAATGTCTCATACGACCGATGCAGCCGGATGGTACGGTGTATTGTGTGTACATTGTGTGTCCAAAAACCACTAATTCATGAGTCTGGGACTGCCGTGGAGTTGAAGGGAAATCTGGACACAATCATGACTGTGAGAAGGTCGTTCTGTTGTATGGCCAACTTCACTTATATACAGATATCCGTGTGTCATATATCAAATTAAGCCAGCACAGTCTAATGTGCGCATTGTGTTGTGACAGAACCCCACACACACACACACACACACACACACACACACAAATGGGTTGTTTGACAGGACTGCGACAAAGATCTATGAGGACATAACTTGAACTGGAAATCTTACTCGAGTATAAAGCTGCAAAACCAACAGCTATTTTTAAAGCTGTTCACGGGATGCTTTGTGATTTATTTAATACTGATTCAACATAATCAGCTCAGAAAAAGATGTAATTGAGGGGCCATCATTGGGATGTGGGGAGGGTGACAGGTGCAACCATATAAATAGATATGTATTATAATTGTGCATTGAGTCCACTTTCTCTTTCTAACTGATAAGAAAGGCAGCAACACCTCCATAGCTGAATGACCAACTGTAGGCTACCCACCATCTCTCACCATCCATCACCCACAAGTGTCTTGGTTGTCTCCTGTTAGTATTTACAGCCTGTACTACCTTAAATACAATTAATGCACATGGATAGGCCATACACACAGGGAGATTTCTGCTTAATTTCTAAGCAATTTGGCTAAGACACTTAGAAATTAAGCACAAATCGCTCAGTGTGTATGCCCTATAGCGATGACAATGCGCGATCCCGTATGACGCTATCACCTGTGTAGATCATTCAAGCATGCTGTATGTATATATCTAGTCAGATCACTTAGCAAGAGACTGAAAATCCCCTGGGCGAAATGTAATAGAGTGCGATTTTTTAGACATGTGCGATTTTTGGTCAAAAACGGCCGAAATCGCACATTTTCCGAAAATCGCACATTTAATAGGTTGAAAATCGCGGTAAAAAATCGCACTTTTTACCGCGAAATCGCACTTTTAGAAGTGCGATTTTTAGTCACATTTCAATTCGCATCCAGATGTTTTCCCATTATAAAGTATACAACTCGCAAATGTAATAGGGTGCGATTTTTGGTCAATGTTACCAAAAATCGCAAAAAAAATAGACCAGGTTCTGACAGGCGAATTTGACAGAACCATGCACAGATCATTGAGATCTGTGCATGGTTCTGTTAATAAAAATGTGTAAAAGTGTTTTTATAAAAAAAAAAACGGCGTGGGGTCCCCCCTCCTAAGCATAACCAGCCCCGGGCTCATTGAGCCGGACCTGGTTCCAAAAATACGGGGGAACAAAAAGCATAGGGGTCCCCCGTATTTCTGAAACCAGCCCCGGACTCTTGGACCGGTCCTGGTTCCAAAAATACGGGGGACAAAAAATCTGGGGGTCCCCCGTATTTTGAAACCAGCACCGGGCTCCAACAGCCCGCGGTGTCATGCCACAGCCGGGGGACACTTTTTATACAAGGTCCCCCGGCCAAAACATGAGCACCGTGGCTGGTCAGCCTTGGACGGGGTACCTGGAGGAGTGGGGACCCCCCCAATAAAGGGGTCCCCCCCCCCAGGCTTCACCCGTCCAGGGCTGAAGCCCGGGGCTGTCACCGGCGTCCGTGGCCAGTGGACGCCGGCCTGATAGGGTTAAATCCATCATACATATCATTACATTGCTTTTTACCGGCGAACTACAAGTGCCAGCAGACCTCCCCCGCATGCTGGGACTTGGAGAACCACAAGTCCCAGCATGCAGGGCATTAATGGGCCCGCTGGGACTTGTAGTCCACCTGTAAAAAGAATGTTTATAAAAAACACACACACAGAGAAGTACAAGTTTATTACACACACACACCTCAATTTTACACCAGCATACTTACCATTCCTGGATCCAGCGCTGGTCTGGCTGCTTTACAGCCGGCTCCCCCCGCACTGACAGGCAGCGGGGAGAACCGGCTTTCTCCGTTGCCTGTCACCGGCTTTCTCCGTAGCTTCTGTAGCTCTGTCCCAGTGCTACAGAGGCTGAGAGCGTGATTGGCTGAGCTACAGTATGCGTCTCCATGGAGACGCATAGCTCAGTCCTGATTGGCTGAGCTATGCGTCTCCATGGAGACGCATACTGTAGCTCAGCCAATCACGCTCTCAGCCTCTGTAGCACTGGGACAGAGCTACAGAAGCTACGGAGAAAGCCGGTGACAGGCAACGGAGAAAGCGGTTCTCCCCGCTGCCTGTCAGTGCGGGGGGAGCCGGCTGTAAAGCAGCCAGACCAGCGCTGGATCCAGGAATGGTAAGTATGCTGGTGTAAAATTGAGGTGTGTGTGTGTAATAAACTTGTACTTCTCTGTGTGTGTGTTTTTTATAAACATTCTTTTTACAGGTGGACTACAAGTCCCAGCGGGCCCATTAATGCCCTGCATGCTGGGACTTGTGGTTCTCCAAGTCCCAGCATGCGGGGGAGGTCTGCTGGCACTTGTAGTTCGCCGGTAAAAAGCAATGTAATGATATGTATGATGGATTTAACCCTATCAGGCCGGCGTCCACTGGCCACGGACGCCGGTGACAGCCCCGGGCTTCAGCCCTGGACGGGTGAAGCCTGGGGGGGGGGACCCCTTTATTGGGGGGGTCCCCACTCCTCCAGGTACCCCGTCCAAGGCTGACCAGCCACGGTGCTCATGTTTTGGCCGGGGGACCTTGTATAAAAAGTGTCCCCCGGCTGTGGCATGACACCGCGGGCTGTTGGAGCCCGGTGCTGGTTTCAAAATACGGGGGACTGAATCCTCTGGACCATTGGAGGGGGGGTTGCTGTATGACATAACATGCAGCCTCTGCGAGTCAAAAGATGGCGACCCTGTGCCAGGCTTTGCAGCTTAGCCAGGGGGTTACCGTTGCTATGCGGGCACTTTGCTAAAGATTCAACTGCCCGTCGGAATCCAGACTGTCGGGCAGTCATCCGGCACCCGACTTGTATGGGGCTCTGGGTTGGTGGGGATCAATTCAAATTATTTATGGTCAATGTTATATACAAGGTTGGTCCTTGTGGCTGCCAGGCAGAAAATATGTGGACAGTCAGAAGAAAATCCTGTCTCTTATAACATAACAACATTGGATGACATATAAACAGTATTTAATAGTTTTCTCTAAATTGGTAAATAAATAAACCTTTGGCTTAGGGGTTCCATGAATAAAGTTCTGATCGTTTAGGATGCTGATTCAAAAATGTTTGAGAACAATTTGTAGCCTGGCAATAAATGTCAAGAATATGTAGCAGATCCTTAATCACAAATAGAAAACACTGCTGTTTGACAAGGAGATTTACCAATGGACATATTTAAAAAAAAAAAAAAAAACATTTTAAACGGCTGTATGCAAGCCACACCATTAATAGACAATATACAGAACTAGAAAGAAGAACACTACTTTAAATAAAATAAAATCTAAGCAATGTTTTCATGCTGTATATTAAGGTATATTAAGGTAAGAGCATAGACAATACAAATGATAATTTGAGCATGTTTCTTAATTTATCAACATGCATACATCCAACTGTCCTTATTTCAGCAGGACAGACAGACAGCCCCACTGCAGGTTGGGAGACAGTGTCACTGCTCTAGCTACAAGAGAAGCAGCGGTGTATATACGCCATTGGCATGCATGCAATATGGTATTAGTGCAGAGTCTGGGAGAATGGCCAGCAGCTGTCAGAGTGCTGGGATCACTCATAGCATTACAAAAATAAGGGGCGTGGCCATGTGTCATACTTTAGGGGGCATGGTCTCTCAGACATGAGGTAACACCCCTTTCCTAAATCTGGCAATAAGAAAGTTGGGCAGAGGGATAATGCCAGGAATTTACCTGCCTGATGATTATGTTCAGGAGTAAAACCACAACTTTGTGAGACCAGGTTTTCTACATGAGGGCAGATTTTGAAAATGTAGACAGATTTAGAAGAGAGCATTCACAGGGGAAAAAAAACCCTCATAAAACTCAGGTCGACCTTATTCATGTTGACTAAGCATGTGTCAACCATAAGCTTCTGTCTACCTTTTTACAATATTGACTCTGGGTATGTCGACCAATTCAAGGTTTTCACCTAGTCACTGTCAACCATTAGTGGTTGACCTAATGACTGTCGACCATTGGCTGCATACCTATCCCTACATGCAAAACCATTTGCATTGCCACCTGTTTGCCAAGTGCAGGACTACCTCCACCAAAACAAAACATGAATAAAAAAGTTATATGCCTGCACCTTACAAAGGGGAACATTTATTTTTTAACCTTTTATTCTGCAAATCAGTGTGGACGATTTCTAATTCACATGTGCCTTCTTCCCAAATATCACTTGGAAGGGGTATGGATCATTGGGTAGACAGCAAGTAGGTCAACAAGCATTAGGTCGACACTACTAGGTCAACATGCATTAAGGTTGGCATGAATGAATGTCGACATGGGTTCGGTTGACAGATCGTTGGGTCGACACAAGCATTAGGTTGACATGGGGAAGATCGACAGTCAAAAGGGCGATATGGGGTTTTTCACCTTTTTTTTGTCCTGAATTTCGACACGGACGTGCAGTGTAGCACCACATCCCAAGGTGCCTCGGTCCGCTGGGCATACAATTTTATTCTCCCACCATGTCCTAGTGGATGGTAGGGCATGAAATACCGCCTGTCGGCACATGAAAAAGTGAATAAACCCATGTCAACATTTTGACTGTCGACCTTCCTCATGTCGACCTAATGCTTGTGTCGACATAATGCCCTGTCGACCTTAATGCATGTAGACCTAGTGGTGTCGACCCAATGCTTGTAGTCCTAATGACCGTATCCCCTTGGAAGTTGGTGACAGCCAAGGAGTCGGACCCACTGTCCACAAGTAAGGTAGGAAGCAGGTGCACTTGGATTATAAAGGTGCCTCCTGTGCAGCGCGAAGTGGTCCTACAGTTATTACTTTTTACCTTTTTATTATTTCCCGCCCCTTTTTTACTCCAAATCACCATTCATTACAGGGCACAATGTGGCTCTCAACGCCCCTTTTGCAAATGCCCCATTACCACCCAGTAAATCACTTCAGCTACAAACTGAGATGCACCTGAGTTGTACTGTATAGGACTCTGCATCAGCTCCTTTATCCAAATCTGGAAACCAGGCACCTTATGTGGATTCACATGAAATATATTGTGTAAAGTTAAACTTTGCTGATGAACTATCTGATCTGCACTTGGTAAGATAATTGGGCTTCATTTCCATAACAGTTAAACCACTTGTAGTACATTCCTACTTCTGGCTCCTACAGCAGCATTACTTTATTGACTCATTAAAACACAAAATTAGGCTTATGTAACGGGGAACTAAAATTGGCAGCTATTAAAGTTTGATGTCAATTCACGTGGGTACATTTTTGTTCCCGTGAATTTCGAAACTACACTATAAAGGCTAAAAATGACTTGGACTTGAAGTTGTTTATACAGAATACCAGCAGATCTAAAGTTACAGAATGGGGGCTGGATGTGAAGCTGTAAAGCTATCCACTCCCAAGCTTACGTCACTTGGGACTCATCTGCCTGGGTCATTTTTATCTGGACTAGTTTTAAACATTTGAATGTTGCTGGGTTGATCTTTTTTTTTTTCTTGCAAACGGTTTTCTCTGCACATCACAGATGAAGTGACTGCTCTGCTCCGTCTCTCTTTGTAGTTGGAAGAGCTTAATAGAGATTCTGTACAGCAATCCGTACTGCTAGAGTCCGTCTGTATCCAGCTGCACATTGTACTGCTCTGAGAATCCGGCATATTCAGGGGATTGTCATTAATCCATAGAAGGTAAGTTCTTGCAGATGTTTTTGAATACACTGCCTAGAATTCAGGGACAATTAAACACAGCCAAAATGCTTTAGTGGTTTGTCTAACTACACTGTACATGAGCCATAAAAGACGGGATGGGATCTGCAGACACCTCAGCTGTTCATCTGCTGTTTAGGACAGTGATTTATTGACAAAACAATATTGACAAGTGCTACTGTTACTGATATGTTACTGGGTGGTAATCGTGGCATTCCTTTTATATATACGTTTTCTTTAACAGCTGTTAAGAGAAATGAGACCATGGATGAACTTAGTTGGCGTGTTCTTTATTTAGAAAAAGCAATAGATTTTTTCCCCGGTAGCATTTTTTGTTTATGATCCCCCATGTACATGTATATATATTTACTCAGAATGCCATGCCATAAAGTCTACTCGTTAAAAATAACAGCCATGTTTTGACGTCAGAGGAGGTTTAGATTTAGATGCCGCGTGGAGCTCATAAGGTTTTATGCTCTTTCCCCAGCTTGCAGGCAGTAGGTATCCATAGTGTAGAGGGACAGAGATTCAGAGTAAGCTTTGGCTCCCTGACAAAGATTGTGACTGAACTAAGGACGTTTATTAGTAGAAGTATGAAGACAGTCTCCTGGTGACCTTCCTGAAGTCACATGGAAAAATGCAGATGCATCAACACGATACAGATGCCAAAGACCCGTGGTACAGAAGGAACTCATGGCTACAGCTAATAATGGTTGTTTACACCTAAAAAGAGAAGCAATGCAACAAGGGGGAGGGAGTGGGTAGATATCCCATGTGCTGTGTCTGATCAAGCTATGTGGGATGGAAATGAGAACACACCAAGGTTATGTAATTGGCAGCAATACCAATGCAGGTATGGTACGTGTGATTTCTCTGCGAGCCGCAGTAAGGTAAAAAATACAGCCAGAATTGACAGCCCTTTAAAGAACAGTGTCAGTCACCCTGCCGGGGCTCTGCTGAAAGGCAATTCTTATCAATACTCTATACTGAGCTTTCAAGAACAAGTTTGGTTAAAGCAGAAATGTGATGAACTCAGGAGACAACACAAGAAGGAAAGGAAAGTATGGCTGAAGGAGAAGGAAGGACTCTTGAAGGAAATTACAGAGTTAAAAGTAAATGTGGTTCCTTTCACAATATTGCATATTATTAGAGTGCAACAGTTATGTCCAGTATTATAAAGAAGTCATTTTCCTTTCTGCCTAGATTGGTGATAAAACGCACACATACTGTATATCACTGTAGTGCTTATGTTGTCTATATCTAATTTAAGAAGGTCTTGTTCATTCTAGATACATTGATGTAGAGTCACTATGTTAAATAGAGGTTGTATTATTTTGGAATTCATTGTATTGTCCTTCATATTGCTAGTGCTCTTTTGCAAAACGGCTGCAGAATTGGTATGGACATAGGGGGGTTTATTTACTAAGATGGGAGTTCTATATAAGATGTGATCTTGCCTATATCAACCAATCATAATCGACTTATTTATTTAGCACCTTCTAGAAGATATTGATGAAATCAGATTGGTTGCCAATAGCAACATCCCATCTTATATAAAACTCACATCTTAGTAAATAAACCCCTGGATGTCTGATTCAGAGGTGCACACAATGCCAATATTCATGCCATTGGCCAATGATGGATGTACTGCACATGCGCTGGGAAATGCAAAGGAATTTGAGCACAAGAGCCATGGATTTCAGTGGGTGTTTAAGGGAGGCAACATGGGGGTAGTCAGGTAGTCACAGGTGTATTGCGATCAGTAGCTGTGGATGAATATGCAGTCCCACCGACACAGGTAGCCATATTTAGATGCAGATTCTGCCCCTTCATGGGATCCATCTCTGATGGTATCTCTTAATACGCACAGCAGCAGAGAAGTGCCACAGCTGCTGTGGCTCTCAGTAGGAAGAACGGTGGCTGTAGCATTAGCATGAATATGCAGTTGTGGATGAATAAAAAGACACCGTGTCCACTTCTGTGTCAAGCCCGGAGAGTTTGTAGAGTTGAATTTAGGTTTATTTTTTCGCACAATGTATGCACATATATACCAAAAAGGGTAGGCGTTACCAAATATGTGAGGGATATAGGAGCTATTGCAGTTGTATAATATTTTATTCCACCATTATATAGCACTAATATAGAATATAAACAATTATGGCAAATCTGAATCCACATCGAAAATTGTGTATAAGCTACAATGAGCAAAGAATATGACTGTACAGATATATTCTGCAATATATTTATGTACAGTAGGTTGCACACCTGCTGGTCAAAAGCAGTACCGCAGTTTTTTCTTTGAGCATTGTTTTTATTGTTGGGCACTTTGGGTGAAATTTAATAGGATGTGAGATTCAGAAAGTGAGAGATTTGGGCCCTTATTCAGATCGGAACGGTACGGCCCGCGTGCGGCCGTACCGCCGATGTTTTTGGTCTGCACATGCGCAGAGGTGAATCTGCGCATGTGCAGCCCCCTTCCCCGCAGACGGATTTCGTCCGCCGCAAAGGGGGCGGATAGGGGCGTGAGAGGCATCATGCCCTCATTTCCCTATGTGTACGCCCCGCGTTTCATGGGCGTTCCCATGCAAACGCGGGGCGTATGCATGGTAATGAGGGCATGACGCCACTCATGGGGGCGGAAAGCTGACGTCGCCGGATGTCAGCTTTCAGCCCCCATACAAGCTACCACACGGACGATTGTCCGTGTGGTCTTAGCTTGCGGGAGCTGCCGCGGCGTGCGGACCTGCCTTCGATGGTCGACGACCATCGAATGCAGGGGGCAGCTCCCACCATGGTGGAGGCGTAGCCTCCACCATTTTAATGCGGATCGCCAGCCGTCCGTGTACGGACGGCCGTGGCGATCCGTAGGGTGGGCGGGGATTGGTTTGTGCGGCCGGAGCCCCGTGTGCGGCTCTGGCCGCACCAACCAGAATAAGGGCCTTGGTAAGAAATCTCCAGTTTGATTTTGCAGTGTAAATGATTGCTGCTTTAAAAAACCTGGAGATTTCTTACCAAATCTCTCACTTTCTGAATCTCTCATCCTATTACATTTCCCCCACTGTTTTGGCTTTTGAGATATCAGTGACCTGCGTCCTAGGCACTCTACTGATAACAGACATACAGTATATAAACTCATATGCCATTCAATACAAGCATCACAGGTGTTATAAAAGTTAATACAATTATTATTTTTTTTTCAATTATATGTAAAGCTACTCTATTCGATCTGAGGCAATATTTTTATGCAAATAATTCTTGATAAGCAATTGCATCAATTTTGTAAGCTTGTACAAATGCATCTTTTAAATGTAATATATTGGGGGAAATTTACTAAGATGTGTATTCTACTTCACATGTGGTGTTGCTACGGGCAACCAATCAGAATCTACGTCTTATTTATTTAGCACCCTCTAAAAGATAGACAGGATCTGATTGTTGCCCGTAGCAACATCATATGTGAAGTAGAATACACATCTTAGTAAATTTCCCCCATTGACTGCTTCAGTTACTTCATGCTGATGAGGGAAGTTTACATGTGTCATCTCTATTTCCCCTTTTTGGACACCAATTATTTAAATTGACATTTCTTGAATACATGAAATTGAAACTGAGAGGCTAGCATTGCATTTATTATTATACGAGTTGTATTTAATGTTGTTTATGCTATGGTTTTTGCACCAGAATTCAATTAAAAAAAGATTAGGTTGAAAATAACTTATCCAGCACTACTGCATATGTAGGTTTTTATGAATATACCACTTCCGATACAGCAGATGTCATATCTCACAGAATACTTATTAGGCTCATTCATATACAGTATACCCACAGGTATTTCCATATAGCCAAATATTGACAATTATCTCATGGATATGAACTGTTTTTTAGGCAGAAAATCACTATTTCTCCCACTGGTCTCATCTCAGTGATGCAACCTGGTATTCCTGGCAAGGTCCAAGATGTTTGACACATTATTTGGACTTGAGAAAGACTCCAGTTAGGATTACCAGGTGGCATCTTTAATGCAAGACCCGACAGTTAACATCTGAGTCTGCATCAGTGGGAGTACCCAAGACTTACAAAAATTCAAGTGCACTTTCAACTGTTTAAAAAAAATTATATCCATTCGGTAATATTCAACATTTGGCTACTTGGAAATACTGTGATCTGTGTGAAGTTTATATGTTCTATGTTTTTGTCTTATGAAATTTTCACATTTTGAATCACTATATTTGCTTATCCCTTCTATTTTGAGTATATATGAATGAGCCTTATAAGACTGCGGGTGAGATTTAATAGGATGAGAGATTCAGAAAGTGAGAGATTTGGTAAGACATTTCAATTTTTTTTAAAGAGGCAATCATTTACACAGCAAACCAGTTTGATTTAGAAGTGTAAATGATTGCCACTTTAAAAAAACAGGAGATTTCTTACCAAATCTCTCACTTTCCGAATCTCTCATCCTACTAAATCTCACCCATACAGTGAGATATGCTGTATCTTAAGTAGTATAATCATGAATGCCCTACAAATGCAGTACTTCTGAATAAGTTCTTTGGCACATATCTGGTGAAGGTGTGAGGATACCTTTATGTTATATATTGAACCCACCTAGCTGCTTTTTTTTTAAAATTATATGTTTGTAGATATGGTCTCGGCACTCCAAATGTTCAGTGTCTAGTCAGTGTTGCCGGGTGCCTTCCCGTGGCAAAGATACAGGAAACAATAGATAGGCAGCACTCACGGGCTTAAATGAGTCAGTTCTCCAGAGGTAACAGGTAAATCAACGTTTCAATTTATTGTAATTGTATTTGTCAGGATAAAGAGGATATTTATCCTGACAGAGGTTTTACAATAAACCAAAACGTTGATTTACCTGTTACCTTTGGAGGTCTGAATTCAGTTAAACCCATGAGTGTCGCCTATCTATCGTATAATATCTTTTATTTATATATATATATATATATATATATATAGTGATAAGGATCACAAACAAGAGTCTCAGATGATGATTTGGTAGTTTATTCTCATCAGCAGGTACAGCTTAGCAGGTGACATTCATATGCAGTTTGCATCATAGGCAGTAGCATACAGGCATATCAGATTCCTAACAGGCTCCAATGGTCCTTAATCTAATCCACACCCCGGCCTATCACTCGGGCTGATAGTCCACCATCAAGAGCCAGCAAACAATGCCATGGGAAGCCTTAAATCAGGACATCCCAGGTGCTACTGATTACACCTGGGCTTCTACAACTGCCAACAAACCTGGTCTGGATCCTTCACATTACTTTCATGTGCGGGGATGCTGACTCTGCCATACATAGTGGACTGTTGTGGCCCGGCACTCCCTCTCAATAGACAGCCACCTCGGTGCCTTCTGATTCAATAGATAAGACTGGAACAAAGCATGCAGTTGCAAAAACGTGTAATTAGTCACAAACCCGAAAACCAACGTTTCGGGGCTAGCACGCCCCTTTGTCAAGGTGTGGGTGAGTACCACCCACACCTTGACAAAGGGGCGTGCCAGCCCCGAAACGTTGCCCCGAAAATTGCCCTGTGTATTGGCCCCATTAGATAAATTTAGAAAAGCTGCGTCGGTCCAATCTAGAAACAATATATATATATTTTTTTTAAGGGAGCTTGTTCTCTGTGTCTTAACATATTGCTGGTTCTAAAATTTAGTTTAGTTCATATAAAATGGCAGTTGTTTATAGAATGTGGGTCTTAATTCACAAGATACTTGATTAACTTTATAATGTAAACAGGAGTTTCTTATTGAACCACTTCCAAGGGCAGTATTCAATGCCGATTTTCGGCATGTGCAGCGAATCCTGTTTAGGATTTGCTGCACATTCGCCGCGTTCCGGAGGGCTGGAGCTGCATGGGCTCGCTGCCCCTGACAGCGAATTTTAACCATTGTGGCAAATGCCGCAGGGAGCCAGGGGACGGCGGCAGGCAGGGAGATGGAAGTCTCCCTGCCTGCGCCGGAATGTGTGTGGGGGGGGGAGGGCTGCCATTTAGCCAGTAGCTAGTGAATCAGCAGCATTGAATACTGCCCTAAGTATTCAAATTTCAATGTTGGCTGCAGTGTTCACAAACAGTAATGTTTGATACAATAAATGAACGTTCTATGGGAGTAACTACTAGTTAATTGTAAAATTGACCCATACACACTTTGGTGTGGTGCACTGGCATCAACAAGTGCATAAACACTTTCCGATGCTAGCTGGGGGGAGCAATGGGGGTGGGGGACAGTGGCCATGCTGCATTCTGGCTCTCTTAACAAAGTTCTCCCTTGTCTGACATGTGCAGGTCATTATCGACCCGTGAGAGCGCACATTGTTTGTTGTTGGGCGTTGGGCGTACACACCGGCCGATATAATGTGCGATATCACTCAGATAGACCTAAATGACCGATATTGTTCATTTTATCACCTAGTGTGTACACACCTTATGAGGTGCAATTTTGCACACTGATAAAACTGACTTGTACTGCAGGGATTAATATATGAAGACAGGACAGGCTCACTGTACACTAGGATATAGGGAGGTTTATAGAATATGCTTCTGATGCTTTCTTAAAAATGTGGACAGTTCCTTCAACCCCATACTTTATTATTATTATTATTTTATTCTGGATTATTCATATTGTTTTAATTTGTATTACATGCTCTGCTCAAGATGTTGTGTATTGTATTGCCTTATCCCATTTCAATAAAAATTTAATTTTGTAATAAATTCTACACTTTAAACAGGGAAAAACATTTTATAACATGGGCAGTGAACCAAAGTAAGTAAGGGGCAGATGTATGAACCGGGCGAAGAGATAAAGCAGAGATAAAGCAGAAGGTGATAACGCACCAGCTAATCAGTTATGTTTGAAAAATGACAGTTAGGAGTTAGAAGTCCATTTTATCTCTTCACCAGCCTTAATACATCTGCCCCTAAATGCTAAATCATACATTTTCATTGTCAAGAAAAAGAGAATAATGTGAGGAGTACAACGTAGTTGGTTTCATTGGCTCAGGAAATAGTTTTAGTTATCAAAGTCCGGCAGATAAATCACTGGCAGATGGTCATTCTTAACTCAGATCAAACCTTACACAATAGGAATCTCCAATGCTCACAGAATATGCTCTGTCTAAAATTATACATATACTTAAGGGTATGCGGTCCCTGGGTCGACAATGTCTAGATGGACAGTCACTAGGTCGACCAAGAATGGTTGACATATACTAGGTTGACCTTGACAGAAGGTCTACACAAGCTTAAAGGAGACATGGACCTGTTCGACATCAATAAGCTCAGTATGAGTTTTTCATGTTTTATTTATCCAAAAAAGTGGTTTCTCATACTTTACTATCCAAGAGGGCATAGAGTGTAAATGTAATAGTGTGCCAAATGCAGCGGTACACTTACACGGTGTCCATGTCGACATGCAAAGAAAAACTGCTCCATCTGCAGACACCAAAAACCTAAAAAAAGGAATGTCGACATTAATCCTTGATCATGTCCATGTCGACCTAGGGTATGTCAACCATTGTTATGTGTAACCTAGTCCTGTAAACCATTTATTTCAACTTAGACATTGTCCATCATCTATACCGTAACTATACTTACTGTAAGGGCAGGGCTCATTGTCAAGGAGAGGACAGTAATGCCTTGTACTGTTGTAATGTTTTTGTTTCCTTACGACCCTCATAAGTACAAATTAGTAGTTTTCTTAAATTATATACTGTATGTGTGCATACATGTACCTCGTTCTTCTCCAATGTACATTAAAGGATACATTGTTAATATTATTGTAGTCTTGCATAAATGAACCACAGAAGAAATCTGAGGAGATCTGTTTCCCTTATCAGCGGAAACGTCTACTTACTCACATATAAAGTATACACAAATATACAGGCCAGCACTGACACTTTTGTGAGAAGAAACTACAATTCTGTTATGCTCTTATGTAAAGTGTCCTGCTTTTTTCCGTATGAAAGTGTCCTGCTTTTTCCGTATGGGCTGTCTCGTGCTGGACCTTTTCCATTTGACGGCTAGGGACTTGGCTTCTCCAAAAGTAGTAACAGATTTATTTCATCTTAGGAATGCTGTGTGCTTTGTGTGTATGGTGATATTCCATCACATAAATATCTTGCATGTTACAGGCAGGTGAAAACAGAGGGATTTTGCTCGAGCTGAAGGCTGTTTTGGAAGTGATTCAGAGAGAGCAGAGAAGAGAAGAAAAAAAATGGACTGACTTTCTGCTGCAGTTCCTAAGCGATCGATGTGGGTGGGGGACTGACCGGATTGAACTACAACAACACATGCCCAAGGTATTTGAAATGCAGTGATGTCAATAATGAAAAATGTATGAACTATAGAGCTGCACACTAAACACTAAAGGATGCATGCTAAACATCCCTCATGTTCATGAGTATGGCCTTAATTTATTTAGTATAGTCCAATGACTTTCCCAGAAGTTTCCCTAGAGCCGCAGTATTTGTATTTGGCATTTAGCCAATCCAATTATCAGCCTATGATTGAATGAGCTAAAGTAATCACTACAATATCCAGGCATGTAGGACACGTAAATGGGGCCCTGGTACAGGACAAATAACTGTTTAGGTCAGGGAAAGTATCACTATGCACTATAATATAATCTGGTATACCTGCATTGGAGAGAGCAGGTACGGATAGCACAAATTGGGGGATGGGAGTTCTATTTCACATGGGATGTTGCTATGGGAGACCAATCAGGTACAGTCTATTATCTTCTAGAAGGAGCTAAATAAATAAGAAGTAGATTCTGATTGGTTGACCATAGCATCATGCGATGTGAAATAGAACTCCCATCTTAGTAAATTTCCCCCATTATGTCATTATGATAGTGATTCACCTAGACCAGGGGCCCTCAAACTATTTTGCTCTGGGACCCCATTACACAATGAAAATAATTACGGGACCCCAGCAAGTTACACATGTGTAGTCAGCAGACAGCCCATGCATGGCAGCATTGTGGAGGCATAAAATCATAGGAGGAGTCTAAAATACAGGTTGAGTATCCTGTATCCGCACATCCCTTATCCGAATTATTCCAAAAACCGTGGTTTTTGGAATAATTCGATTTTTTTTTTTTAACCCCCCCTAACCCTCTTTTCATACTTACGAAGTCCCCGGGCGTCCACATCAGGCCTCCGGCATCTTCTCTGGGTCTCCAGCGGTCCCAGAATTGCATTACGCGAGTGTGCGCACGCACCGGTAACGTCCGTGGACTGCGTGGACGCCGAGGGACCACCGGACACCATCAGGGGACAGGTAAGTATGCTTAAAAAAAAATATTCCAAAAAACGAAAAATTCCCCTATCCGGAATGCTCGTGGTCCCGAGCATTTCGGATAGGGGATACTCAACCTGTAACAGACAACTCAAAAGATTTTTCATACTCCTTGAATGACTGAGATTAGAAAAGTCATCCGCCTGATGGTCAGCAACATAGAGTCGCGACCCCATACAGAGAATTTCGAGAACCGCTGACCTAGACAGCCTTACTAATGGGGAAGGTATGCATGATAATTGTGTTGTCAGGAACAACACATACTAACATACCATATTAACAATATATTGTGTTTTTATGGACAGTGTAAACAAATCAATTAATTGACATTTATAAACAGTTGTCATTCTAATCTGGTTTGTTTGTACCCTTCTATGAAATCTGGGTAAAAAGTATATATACAGTACACGTTTTCTATGAATATTAAGGTTTATTCTCTATTGGTTGTTTTTTCTTATCTTTATTTTGATTAACCCCTTCCTGACAGAGCTAGTTTTTGCGTTCCTGACAGAGCCATTTTTTTCAAATCTGACATGTCTCACTTAAGTGGGGATAACTTTTTTTTGCTTTTACTTATCCCAGTGATTTTGAGATTGTTTTTTCGTGACACATTGTACTTCAAATTAGTGGTAAATTTGGGTCGATACAGTCTGTGTTTTTTTGTGAAAAATACCAAAATGTCGTGAAAAAATGGAAAATTTAGCGATTTGCAAAATGTTAAATTTTCTGCTTGTGAGACAAATAATCATACCACTCAAAATAGTTAATAACTAACATAGACCATATGTCTACTTTATGTTTCCATCATTATTTCAACTTCCTTTTCATTATTTTGGACACTAGGAGGCTTCAAATATGAATAGCAAATTCTCAAATTTTCAAGAAAATTTCAAACACTGATTTTTTTAGGGACCAGTTCAGTTCTGATGTGACTTTGAGGGACTTGTATGTGAGACACCCCCATAAATGATGCCATTTCAAAAACTGCACCCCTCACAGTATTCAAAACAGCATTTTGGAAGTTTGTTAACCCTTTAGGTGTTTCACAGGAATTAAAACAAAGTGTAGGTGAAATTTCAAAATTTCATTTTTTTTGCAGATTTGCAAATTTAATACATTTTTCTAAGGAACACAGTACATTTTACTAGAGAAATGTGACTAAAAATTGATTCCCCCAATTCTTTGGTTTTCATAAATATCCTATATGTGGCCCTAGTGTGCACGGTGACCAAACCACAGGCTTCATAATAGAAGGAGCACCTACTTGATTTTGGAGCCTCCTTTTTATGAGATTATTTTTTAGGCACCATGTAGGTTTCTAGGCACCATAAGATGCTAAAAGTTAGGTACCCCCCCACAAGTGACCCCATTTTGCAAACTACACCCTTCAGGGAATTCATCTAGGGGTATAGTGTACATTTCAAACCCCCAGGGGTTTCACCAATTGTGGTACAACTGGGCAGTGAAAATGAAAAAAATTAATTTTTCATTTTCACAGCTCAGTTGTATCAAAATTGGTGAAACCCCGGGGGGTTTGAAATGTACACTATACCCCTTGATGAATTCCCTGAAGGGTGTAGTTTGCAAAATGGGGTCACTTGTGGGGGGGTTCCACTGTATGGGTGTTTCGGGGGTCATTCAACCAGAATCTGTGCTGCAAAATCCAAAAATCACTCCTTCCCTTCTGAGTCCTGCCATGCACCCAACTGGTATTTTTTGGTCACACATGAGGCATTGCCGTACTCGGGAGAAATTGGGGCACAGATTTTGGGGTGCTTTGTCTCCTTCATTCCTTGTGAAAATGAAAAATTTTGAGCCAGATCTGCATTTTTGTGTAAAAAAATGTAATTTTGTACACAAAAATGCAGTTCTGGCTCAAAATTTTTTATTTTCACAAGGAATGAAGGAGACAAAGCACCCCAAAATCTGTGCCCCAATTTCTCCCGAGTACGGCAATGCCTCACGTGTGACCAAAAAATACCAGTTGGGTGCATGGCAGGACTCAGAAGGGAAGGAGTGATTTTTGGTGGCGGAATGAATGGTGGGTGCTATGTCGCATTAGCAAGACCCCCGAAGCACCAATACAGTGGAACCCCCCCACAAGTGACCCCATTTTAGTCACCAGCTTTGGGAGGGGGGCTGGCGCTGCGGCTGGCGGGGGGGTGGGAGGGGTGCTGGCGCTGCGGCAGCCGGGTGGGTGGGAGGGAGGGGGGCTGCCGGGTGGGAGGGGGGGGGGGGGGCTGGCGATCGGTGGGGTATATACACACACACACACACACACATATATATATATATATGTGTGTATATATGTATATATATATATATATATATATTTATATATATACATATATATACACACACATATATATATATATATATATATGTGTGTGTATATATATATATATATATATATATATACATATATTTTCAGTGCATATATTTTATTTTAGAACTTTTTCAGCAGCTTGATGCTGCTGCTGCTGCTGCGGGGGGGAGGGGGGAGGAGGGCAGCGCTGCGTGCGCTCCAGACGCTCCGGGGGAGCCGTGGGAGCCGCTGCTGCTGCCGGGTGAGTGCCCGGCGGGTGCGAGGGGTGGGCTGCACATCGGTGGTGATCGGTGCTGTACCTGACAGCACCGATCACCACCGATCCCTGTGTTACCGAGCGGCTTAGCCGCCGGTAACACAGGAAACGCTGTGAATGGCTGTTCAGATTTGAACAGCCAATCACAGCGATCGCCGACCGGGGGGGGCACCCCTGCCCCCCCTGGGCGGCGAGGGGGGATGTCTGCTGTCAGGGACAGCAGACATCACCTAACTGTCACTGCGTCTCTAGACGCAGTGACAGTTAGAAGTCATGACGTACATTTATGCCATGTGTCGGGAAGTACTTCCCGACCATGACGTAAATGTACGTCAAATGTCGGGAAGGGGTTAATACCAGATCCCATACATTCTGAACTAAAGGTTATAATGAGGTTTTGATCATTTTGTCTCATACAACTTTTTATAGCTAGAAGCTAATTCAGCCAAGACATGTGCTAATAAAAGTATTCCAGACATCCCAAAAGACACAAGGAAGGAGAAGATAGAACAGAGGCGCCTGCTTGAGGACACTCACACAGCAGCCATGGAAGTCAAGAGACAGTTAGAGAATAATGAACGCAATTGGAAAGTGGAAAAGATGGAATTATTGGAAAGATTTGACAGTGAAAGAAAAGAGTGGGAATGCCAATGGAAAACCATGCAGAAAAAGATAGAAGAGGTATATTTATATCTTGCTGTTATATTTATGCAGCTAAACATTATTGAAGTTGTATGTAATATATTTTACAAGGAGCTAGAGTGGGGAGGGAGGTGGGGCATGGGGGTTTACCAATGAGAACTGTGACAGAGCTACATGTGCCAGAGGAATGTGTTGCTATATCAGACCAATGTGAGAGATGATTGTTTTAGTAAACAGTCTGCTTATTTTGTAATATTCTTTAATAAACTCAATTTAAAAAAAAACACTGTACAGTATATTTAATTCTATCAACATCATACTTTGGGGGGGGGGGGGGGGGGGGGGGGTCCCGTGTGTCTAATTTGCTTTATTCATGTCACATACTTTTGTTTAAAATAAGTGTATCTATATAATATAATACTGTAGATCAAATAGTCAAAGTCAGGAGAAAACAGATTTAGGGCATAATTCAGACTTGATCGCAAAGCATACTTTTTCTCTAATGGACAAAACCATGTGCCCTGCAGGTGGGGCAAATGTAACATGTGCAGAGAGAGTTAGATTTGATACCCTGCACAGAAACAGAATAACTCTCCCAATTGTAAAGGTCCATACACACTGGGTGATTTTGCCCAGCGTGTGTGCTAACCGATGATGGGGAAAGTCACTGGGCTAAGAAACGCTCAGTGCATACAGTGCAGGGGTGGACAACTTTCCATAGCAGGACGCTATGGAAAGCCGTCCACTCTGTCGCTCATCTGCTGGTATTACCAACAGATAAGCGTGTGGGCCAGCGATGATGCGGGAGCGCGCATCAGAGATAAGCGCTCATTGCTGGGGCATCGTTTTGCCCATCTGAGAAACATTGTGCTTTGCGATCAGGTCTGAATTAGACCCTTAGATTATTGTAAATGATTGCATTCTTACTATCTGATAAGGTTTATAAATCGTTGGGTCTTTAGGTTCACATAATAATCCCTAATATTATCATTTTTATTTTTGAGCAGCTGTATCAGGAAGTGAAACTGAGAAGGGAGAAAACGCTGAAGGGAGATGGGGATAGCACTGAGGAGAAAGTACAATTTGCATTGCCTGTATCACAGCCTGAAGCTATGGAAATGCCAACTATAGAAAGACAAAGTCACCAAAATCATACGGTCAACACTAAGATGGACAAAAGGAACAGAATATTGCCGAATGATTGTCTTCATTTAAATAAGGAGAAAACAGCTGAGCTAAAATTGTCCCAACAAAAGCATGATGTTCGCAATATTGAATCCGAAAAGTGGCTTGGCCAAAGAATGTCCAAAACTGAAAACGACACCTTGAATGATGTGAGTAATGGTTTGATTGACAAGTTGGGTATGGTCGTACTGTGTACTGTAACTAAATCTGCAGTTTAAATCTGTCATTCACTTCAGGCATTAAAAGAGATTGCCAGAGTCAGTGAAGAACTATGTACGTACCAGGAAGAAATTCGAACAAGATCCAGCTCCAAAAAGTATGTATTGTACTGACACAATCGTGCCCAATTTACCTTTACAGCAGATAATGATGAATAAGTGATTTATGGTTGAAATGCAGTGATGGAGGCAAAGGAACCATGAATCACGTATTCTATATTTTATGGCATAATCTGTCAGTGGGATGTAATTAATATTCTGGTGCTCTGGATCCTGATGGTCAGAATGCTGACAGCTGCATCTCAATGGTTTGAATCCTGATGGTAAACACAAAAGTTAGGATTATGCACTATGGGGAGGGTTAGGGTTAGGCAGTGAAAGGGCTGGGTTAGGCAGAGGGAGGGGTGTGTTAGGCAGAGGGAGCGGTGTGTTATCCCACTTTCACATCGCATCAGGACTTTGAAATGGTTCAGTCCTAGAGCGACCCTGCATTTTGCTCTCTTCAGACCCCTTCAGCGATCTGGCAGGGCGGAGCATCATCGGGGTAGCCCTGACACTGCTCCAAGCACTACCTCCTTTATCAGTGTTAACGGGAACCTTGACCCGGTTAAGCTGTTCACACTGCACAGCAAGCCAGCTACGAACCGGTAAGAACCCTGCTTTTGTTCCGGTTCGTAATGCCGGGTTACTAAACCCAGTAAGCCCTTTCAGATTGCACCTATTACCAGGTTGAACCGGCAACAAACCAGCATGAACCCGGTAATTAGGTATGATCTGCTGGGGTGTAAGGGTTATAACTAGGGTTAGACACTAGGAGGAGGGTTAGGCTGCAGGGGTGGGTTAGGGTTAGACAGCGGAAGGGGTGAGTTACTGTAAGGTTAGGATTAAGATTATAATACCAAAATCCACGTGGATTTTGACCATTGGGATACCACTTTTGGCTTCCTGACGATCAGGATCCTCTGAGCCGGGATAATAATACCAACCTTGTATTTATTGTATTGATTTTCTTTTCTGGTTATATCAGGAATCATATTATGTAGGCCAATTAATATAAATATTACATGTTATTTAATGTATTATTACAAACAACATGTATTACTTCAGTTATTAATAATTCACTTATCCAGTTAAAAACCTTGAGCATGGTCAATGTAGATTTCTGATATTTCCAGAGGGCAAATTGCTTTGCTCATCTCTAAATATACTGAGGACACACTGTTCAGTCAGTGGCGATGGGTACGTACAGTACAGTATAGTGAAGTACTGGAACAAGTATGTAGGCAGTCCTTTAGCTTTGTGTCCCTGAATATAAATTTTCAGATCCTCCCAGCAACATATAGAAGCAGTAATATTGCTAGCTGATTTGGGATGTTTTATTGTTTTGTTACAGTAGATGCTGTATGTTTTTGCCACTTGCAGGGCAGAATGAGGGGCATGCAGTGATTAGGTCAGTCAAACATGAAAGTGTAATGCGGATGTCAGTAGGGAGATCCCTGTAATGTAATACCTTGCTTTGGAGTGAAGAAGTGGTTCTCAGCCATACGGGCAAAGAAAGGTTAGTCAGCAGGCAGATATCATTTCAAAGGTTCTGCAAAGGGCAAATTTCTGCACCAGATCCGGCTGACGTACAATTTCATCCTGAGGTGTGAAGTGGCTGCTGAAACACTGCTCAATGCTAGGTCCAGTGTTTTAATCTTTGCTTAAAGGGCCCCATACATCAGCAATTAATTGTGACAATTTTCAGATATAGAGAGGATTGCCACAATTAATTTGAGATGTGTGGGCTCCTCCTTTTTGCAATTCCAATCAAAATCGCCAATCGATTGCTTAATCAGGTTTTTAAACATGTTTAATAATCTGGTATTATCTGCAGATCTTTTTTTTTATATGTGTGGGCATTCCCAATTCGTCTTCTTCATCTATTTACATTATGAACAGCAATCGATTGGGCAATTTCCAGATATGAAGATGCAATCTTTAGATGGAAAAATCTGCCGATAACTAAAATAAATCTGTAATGTGTGGGCAAAGTCAGATAGATTGTAAAATCCATTTATCTGGCCAAAAAATCCCTGGATCTGGAAATCCATTCATTGTGATTGCTGATGTATGGGGGCCATTACTTTACTTACAGTATGTATTCTGCATAGCTAGGTATACATGGTCAGTTGCTGTATATTCTATGTAGTGTGTGTGAATGGATCTTTATTTTAGTGAGATACAGACAGAGGCATAATACAATTAGCATAACCACAATTGTCTGCAAGTTGTGCAAAACTAGATTTTTGTTCACACATTAAGTTTCCACTTTTTTGTTGACACAAATTAAAGGGAACACGAGTCCAACCGACATGATTATTTAGTAGTTTAACGCTCTTATATTAATATTATTTAAATGATGGTACTTTATCAGGGCAGTCTATCAAAATGAACTACAGATGACTGACATTTGCTCATTTATGTATTGTTTGGCGCAATGCAACCCTTGTGGCGCTATATAAATAAACAATAATAATAAATGATGAAGTGTCTGTTACACAATATATTGCTTTTATTTTCATCACTTATGTGCACTGTAACTCTGCAGTGTTACTACTGTGTAGAATGTAACTTTAACCAGTTCAGGAGGTGAAATACAGATGGAGCCGGCCTTAACTTTGCAGGGCTAGTGTTTCTACCGCCAGGGGCGCGCTCGCGGGTCCTCGCCGCCTCCCCTGCCACCTCCCCCGGTGCCCCTCGCCGCTCCGCAGTCCCCCCTAACCCTGCCCGTCTCCCTGAAGCGGAGATGGGGAGGGACCCGCATCACCACCATCGAGAGACTGGGACGCGCGTGCGTGTGCGACGCACCTGCGTCCCAGTCTCTGTCGCCGGCGCTCACCAGTTAAAGGGGTCTGGCGAGCGCCGGCCAAAGATAAGACATGCTCCATCTGTATGTCAAACTTACATTTCTGTTGTCATAGTTACTTCTCCATTTAAAAGACAGATGCCAGATTTCTCTGACAGAAAGAATTCAGGGTCCTTCTACTTGATGTCGCTATAAGCTAGCATGTTTCCATTCCATAATTATGTTAAATATGTTTAGGTTTTTAAAAGATAAAATAAATATATATATATATATATATATATATATAAACCCGAATAAAGACAAACCTCCCTCTTTGAATAGAATGTGACAATCTGGCATTAAAAAATGGTACTATCACTAGAGTTTTTAATGTCAATAAAGGTTGAGTATCCCTTATTCAAAATGCTCGGGACCAGAAGAATTTTGGATAACGGATTATTCAGTATTTCGGAATATTTTTATATTTCAAAGAGGTATCTAGCATTTATGTTGTACAAACACATGAAATACATACAAATATATTTTATTTGCGCATGAAGCAAGGTTTTAAAACGGCATAAAGTTTGTGTACAATCTCAGAAACTGAATTTGAATGCTAAGCAATCATTTTCTTGCACATATTTAGTGCCAGTTACATATCATGTCCCCAGTAGTGCCAGTTACATATCATGTACCCAGTAGTGCCAGTTACATATAATGTCCTCGGTAGTGCCAGATACATATCATGTCCCCAGTAGTGCCAGTTACAGATGTCCCCAGTAGGTTTTTAGCAAACAAAAAAATACATTTTGGAAACTGATTTTCAGAATAATTTGGATAACTGATATTTGGATAAGGGATACTCAACCTGTAAAAGCAAATAAACAAGTGTTGGCGTTATTGATTCCATGGGGTATATTTAATGCTCTGATGATGAGCTATGATGGAGAACAGTGCTGATAGTTTGGCGTCAATATTCAACTGCCCCCCCTTCACTCGCCGTTTCCACCTCGATGATTCTTTTCAGTGAGGTGGAAACAGCGAGTGCGGCCATCAACACAGCAGGGCTCCCCCACAAAATGCAGCAGACTTGATGCATTTGTGGGGAACCTCGCCGTTTAAAGAAACCATCAACACCCTCTAATGGCGAGGATTTTGCCAGAACATTAAATACAGAAAAGGGGGGTTGGACAGCAAGGATGGCTTTTCCTTGCCAAAGAAAAAACAACCGATTTGTAGAAAGATTTGTAGAAAGAAAGGGTGTCTCCGCATTGAAAATACCCCATATATCTTTCTATTTTATTTTTATTCAGAAGTGGCAGCAGCAAAACTGTATTTTAAAGGATGCAGTCTCCTCTTCTTACATGTTTAATATGTCGACTGTGTGCATGTAGACATTTTGGGGTTGACCTAGACACTGTCACCCTAATAACTGTTGGCCCTATGAACCAAACAGATGAAACTATTACTATTGAAACATGTTATTTCCAAGATGTTCAGAAAACACATTTCAAAATATTTTTGGAAGCGTATCTAAATTACATTTTCCCAAGAGGCTAAATATGATGTTGCCAAATCAATTTTCATCCTTAAGTTTTACTTGATTGAACAGGCAAGATATTGGCCTAGATGCAAAATACTGGAAGAAAAAGTTCTTTGTATCTAAAAATTATTTTAGTCTCTGAACAGTAATGTATTTGTTCTGGGAAGTAGACATATTTCTGTATTTTCCTCCAACTTGGACTTATAAGACTACAACATACTGTACACACTGATTTATTTGTATATTTTTTTAATGGTTTCTATGGTTACCTTTTAGATGGGAATATAAAATGTTTAATGTTTTGTTTCAATTTATGTATGAATGGAAGTAATGGTAGCACTTTTGATTTTTACTCTTGACTTAGGCCCATACACACTAGATGATTATCTTTCCAATCTGGCAGGTTGGAATGAAAATCTGGAAATTTTGGGGAGCAAATGACAATAGACCATTTGCTTCTAACCATGGAAAACAGACAAAAATAGTAATTTAGACAAATTAATTAAATCAATTTATGCAGGCGAGTGCTTTTGTCCATTTTTCCGCTTTTGGGAGCAAATGGTTGCTTGTAATTTGTTTCCAAAAATGTCAAAGTCGTATTCCTGATTAAACTTTTTAGCTAAATACTTGCTACACACGTCTTGGAGTTGACAACTGTACTAACACACATCAGATTGTCTGAGATGGGAAAAATGGGCCCAATTCAGATTCCGACACAAGTGGACAGCATGACTCAAAGTATAGGTGTTCAGTACTTTGCTCATGTGCGTAACCGTACTGTGCATGTTCAGTATAGGCCCTGTGCTGTGGATGCCCTAGAGCTGCAGTCATCAATTGATTGACAGTGGAGATGGAGAGGAGACCTGCAAGCTGTGGCAGACGGCTTGTGTGATCCCATGGGTTATGTAGCTGGCTTATGGTGTTGCAGGTGACCCGATGCAGAGTCCTAGGATGCAGTACGGGTCATTAGTGCATGCAGGAGGCATCTAATTACAGTATATCAGTTGCTTCCTCCTGCATTACCATATCTGTGCATTGCTGCTATTTCCAAGGAAACAACAGTGATGCTTGCTTCAACCACATCTGAATTACACCCAATAAGCATTGAAAATAACAAACTGCACAATTTAATCAGCTTTAAAAACCATATACAGTAAATTGCATACTTTTAATGTCTTGTGCCTTAATACATTTGTAGTGGTTCACTTAAAACATTAAATGAACATTGAATAAGAATGCATGTTATATGTTGTACCCCCATCTCCCCTAAGTTGTCAGGACACAAGTACTGTTTGTGTCAGATGCATTTATACATTCATGTAGCCATTCATGCCCTTGCATTTCCCATATTGATACAAATGTAATAAAGCCTTTTCATATGATTTCTTACTTTTTTTATATTTTTTGTGTTCCAAAGTCTGAAAGCCTAAATTTTTTTTGAACAGTCTAGGCTTCCGCACAGGGTAAATGATTAGTGTAGTTGCGGGCAGTGTAGCAGTTTATGCTAATATGAGAATCCATAGGGATAATGCTAATTTTCATGTATCTGCAAGCGGGAATCAAACTCAGAAATTTGACAGTAAATATGGTTTCTGATTGAAGGTGGCTGCCATTTCAACAAGAAGTTAAGTTTATTAAAAAAACGGCGCCAAAATGACTTTTTTAAAATATGTAAAGGGGTACCACTCTTCACTCGCGTCACACCACACAAATGTACCCTTTATTCACATTGTACCACACCGAAGTACCCCTTATTCAAATTACACTACACAGAAGTACCTCTTATTATCATTAGACCACACAGCAGTAGCCTTTATAGTGTCCCCAGTGTGTGATCAGTAAAAACAGTGCCCCTGGGATCAGACTGGACTGATAGTTATAGGCACAGAGGTGTCACCCACCCAGTACAGCTGTCTTCAGTCCTAGGTAATAGAGTGGCCTTCAGTCTTCTGGCAGCAGAGTGGTCTCAGATCTTGGCAGTGGCCACCATTCCTTGAACACAGAGCTCACTAGCCAGCCATCTTTGAAAAGGTGCAATGCCTCATGGGATTTGTAGTTCAGAGTTTGAGCAGTAAAAGATTAAACTACAAATCCCATGATGTGCCTATTTCTACTCTTTCTACTCTGGCCTTTATTGAAAGGGTGCAATGCCTCATGGGGATTGCAGTTTACTTTTCACTGCTCTGAGTCTGAGAAGTAAAAGATTAAAATAAAATGCCACTCCTCTTCCTTATGTGGCTGTCCAAGTGCTGCAAGAAACCAGCACATCCCCGCTAATCCGGCACTGGGTCACATGCCTCCTTAGCTCCCCCCTAGGTGCGGCCCTGACAAATCCACCAAGTGTTAGATTCAGTTATCCATGAGCTGCTTTTGGCATCTTTGTGGAATGTGTCTCAGAGCTGTTTTCATATTGAGTGTGACAGAAATCAGCAAAAAGATTTCATATGTGTGCAGAGCAATCTGCCGACAGCTACTGGTGGCAACTTGAATTTGGCCCTTAGAATGGGTTGGGTCTGACAGTATATGTACTGTATTTTTCTTGGTGCTGCTTGGCGATGGCTGTAATCCGATAGCAATAGAGGGTTAGGAGACTAACACCAAATTGGTACGGGGGGGTAAGAACGACTGGAAATGTGAATGTAAGGAGAGAAACATCTTGTTATTTAATTTAGTTTGTACAAGTTGACATTTACCTCATGATTTCAAACATTATAATAGTTTTTCTTTTTGTTCCACAGAATTTTGACCAAGAAAGTTGCCACCAGTGAATACAAGAGACATTTTTATCTAAAAACTGAGAGGAATCATACATCTTGTTCTAAAGTGTCTACAGCCAGTCAGAAGGACAGCGTGAGTAGCAGTAAAACTATACAAGCCGCTGTGTTCACCTCTGCAAAGTCTCAGCATTCTGAGAAAGATACCCTATCTTCCCAGGCTCAGGACCCCGCATGTCCAACCTTGAGTTTCTCATGGCATTTACCAAACTCTAGGTTTCCAGGCATGGATACAACTTCATCTATGAAAGACAACCAACTTTCTAGCAACGAAGAGGCTGCTGACTTTGGACTGAATAACAGTGATGGGCTTTGTACTCTGCAGTGGCTATGTGACATTGGAGGACTTGAAGACATTAACTTCAGAGAGACTTTATTCAACAGCTTTACAGATGGGAAGGACCTAACTCCTGAGCTGAATAAGCAAAACGTCTCTTTCCACTCTAACAGCCTATACCCTGACATGATAATGTTAGACCATCCCACCACAGGCCCTGGGTATAACGAGAGTAATAATAATATAGAGAATGGCAAATTGGCAGCAAAGATTGATGAGTTTAATAGAATTGTATTTAAGACTGGAAAAGGAAATGCCGTTTTTCATGAAGCGTCAATGGACGTGGTACTAGATGTAATTGAGGAAGAAGAAAAACTTTCAAGTCTCTCGTGTGAGTGTCCAGGTATCGGGAATGCTACTAAAAAAACACTAAGTGTAAATAAGATCATCGAGCCAACTTGTGCAAACGGCAGTATTCATAACTCCAAGACTGTGAAAGCTACATCTCAACAACATCACACAACTGCACCTCACACTGCAAAAAGTTACAAGAACCGACTACAAGAACATAACTGGAAGCAAATCAACTTGTCAGGACGGCCGCGGTCAGCGGACTCTAGGTCCAACTATGGAGTTGTTGAAAAGCTATTGAAAAGCTACGAGACCAAAGCTGCTGCTCCTTTTTGTAATTCTAAGCAGTCACTAAGTAAATGGACACAGTCAGACTTCCTGCTGGCTGATAATAGTTCTGAATCTTTGACTCAGTGTTTAGAAATGCTTCATCTCGAACAAACGGCAAAGGTTTTACAGCGTGACATTCATTGGCAATCAAAGCAGGAAGCAATGGGCCTCAAGCTACCTGAGGTAAAAATGCAATTATCATGCTTGTGCTTATTGTTCTGTTTAACAAGTTACCTTTCCTCCTTTCTATACTGGGCCCAAGCTTTTATGTCAGTAGTAGAAGAAATCATTTCCCACAATTACATTTCACTGATCTTTATCTTTTATTATAAAGCCTAAATATTCTATAGTACATTTACAGTATCTTCTATTCTTTTAATTAAAAACACAAGCAATAAAAATTGTCAGTGCTATACATGCAAAACCTGTATAGTTCCTTTGGTTGCATTAAAAAATGACAACCCAAATTGTAATAGGCAAATAGGTATGGGTAAAGTATCAGTGCTGAAAGTAATACAAGGTCCAGCTGAGGCAGAACCGGACCTGTCCTCTAAACTGTGTTGCCCCGGTCTGATGTTAGCAAATACGTGCGGTGCTAGTCTTCTCCTGTAACCGCCCCGGCTGTAAGGGCGAATTAGGTCCGCCCAGACTCCGTTGCAGTCAGGTCTTACGAGGGACAACGTATTCCCTAAGGCAGACTGGGTACAAAAGGAAAACTAACTAAACAAGGAAAGGACGGGCCGGAATCCACCTGGAGTGGCCCAGAAGGGAGGTTATCCACCAGGGATGACTATGTATACCGGTGGACACCACTAAACAGATATGACCCTTAGGGGTATACAATGCAACAATGTGTAGGTGTGATATACAAAAATATGAACGCAACAATGCGCAGGAATGGAATAATAAACAATACGGGCGCAACAATGCACGGGGTGTAATAATAACAAGACTGGCAGAAATAAGGAACTGCAGGGTAACCCCTGACTTATCTGGGAGATGACGGGAACCACAGATGACGTCCTCCTAACTGCAGTGTAACTGCAGGAACCAGCTGACACAGGAGCTTCTGCGGGGGGACAGGGAACAGGGACCAGAAGAGACCAGGCAAGGAATGGCCACACTGACAGGCAGACTCTGGAGACCAGAAACTCACCACCAACTTTAGCAAATGCAGGGTTAGGATGCTTTGGGAACCAGGAACACCACCAAGCTGACAAGTAGGACAAGGAGCTCTGAGCTAAAGGCTCAGTATTAAATGGCCGGGGTCGCGGCTGGCAGCAAATCCTGTGTAGGATTTGCTGCGCTTTCACTGCAATTCTCCCTTCAGGTAGATTCGCCCGGCAGCTGCCCGTCCGCTCTATTCAACACCTCAGGGGCTCTCTGCCCCTTGGCGGTGAATTTTAACCCCCCACCGGCGAATGCCACGGTGAGCTGGGGGACGGCTGCAGGCAGGGAGATAGAAGCCTCCCTGCGTGCGCCGGACACTGAGGGTGAAGGAGGGCTGTCGGGGACACAGGGAGAGCCCCCCAGAGCTGGCAGAGGGCTGGGATAGGAGCCGCTGCACTGGTCCTGATCCTGCATATGTAATGATCGGGACCAGAGTGCAGTGAATATATGAATATTAATGAGCGGCTTCCGGCCCCCTGCTGGCGAATGTGTAAAAAAAAAAATTGTTAACATTTTTTTTATATATATTCATGTGCACATGAATAAAAATAGCATACCCCTTCACAGAAAAAAAAATCTGATTTTTTGACACCAAAAAAAAAAGCTTTATTTTAAAAGATCACATTCCAGTTCACCTAAAAAAGATGACGAATGTAAAACGGATAATCATGGCAAAAATCAATGGAGAAAGCAGTTCTCCATTTGAGCATTGAATACACTCTTGGCGAATTCCACTAAAAACCCCATTGAAAACCACCGGTGAATTGCGGCGAATCGTATACGGCGAATCGCCAGACATTCGCTGTTCATTTGCAGCGAATTGGCTCCATTGAATAGGGCGAATTGTTTTTTTTCTGACAGAAAATTCGCTGTTACCCCGGCGAATTGCCAGATTCGCTGTAAAATACGGCGAATGTGAGGCATTGAATACTGCCCTATGACTGGCAGGGTTGCACAGGTCAGGATGCCTTATCAAGGCCTCAGGTGATTAGGGCAGCTGTGCACCATCCAGCCCAACATGACTGATGAGGTCAGACACAGACCAAAAATGCAAGCCAATATACTGTATTAAATAACAATACAGCTGACTGCTACAATTACTTTTAATATCTTTGCTATATTGCATTTCTGAGGTTATTAGCATAATGATGGCCATTATTATCGGCTTGTCCACCACGTCCAGGTTACCTCAATAGGACAAGTCCCTAACACTACTCTGAGACAGGTCTAGGGCACGGGACCCCCCAGGCCAGCCCAGCAGAACCACCCCATGACATCATATTGGTGTGAAATTAAAGTGATAGTAAAAGGGATAAGGGAAATGATATGTGATAAGTCTTACCTAAGTAAGAGGTAATAATTGTCATAGTGGGGCGCAGTCTCCCATGGATGACATACCCAGCGTGGTTGGGTTGTCAGTTTGTTATGTGGAACACACATGACTTCCGGGTCTGCGTTCCATTCGGGATATTGATTAAACTTTAAGTGCATTATTAGGTGATAAACTGATGTCACGAATATGAGTCTCAGAAAACTCAATTTAAATTGCAGTTGCAGTAAGTTCTCTGCTATATGTCCTTGGCTAGGCAGAAAATGATGGATATCTGTATGCTCCCTGGATGCACTTTGTGTGTGTACCCAGCTTAAGTTTGAATCCCGACAACAGAATGCACTAGTTCTTCTCTGGATAATATGATAGTTGTGTCCTACATAAACAGGGGGAGATTCTCTAAACTAAAAATGCGTTAAAAACCCAGTTATCGGAGATTTTACCGCATTTTGGGATGCTGTAAGCATCCCCCGCCGGGTTACCGCGGCGGGGGGCATCGCCAGAAAAATCTGCCGATGCCCCATAGAAGCCAATGGGCTTCTACCGCATCCCAACGCCGCCCCTGCATTGACCGCATGGACTCCCGCCGCCCCGCATCTCCCCCCTCACCTGTGTCCGGGCAGCACAGCGCTGTGCTGCCCGGACCTGTGACTCCTCCCTGCACTGATCCTCTTCCGGGTGCAGGGAGGAGGAGAGCCTGGCGCAGCAGCAGCAGCGCCGGGTGTGTGAGTGAAGGGGGAGCCGCCGGGACCTGCTGGGACCCGGCGACTCTCACCGCAAAGGACAGCTCTTAACGCAAGAGCTGTCCTTTGCTATAATTATCGCATATGTTAGAACATATGCGATAATTATAAATGCGATGGGCGGCGAAGGGGGGCGGAAATTCTTAGAGAATCTCTACCACAGAATGGGAAAACCTATTAATGTTTCTTTGCCTAGAAGCTTTGGCAGGAGACCACAGATTTGTCAGATTTCCTTTCCTCTCTTTAACCATCTTGCCTTCCTTATCAAATTTTATGAGGGATGTCCAATGATGCCGATAAAACTATAGTTTTTTGCTATTTTTCCTGGATGTTTTCTAAAATGTAAAAGTGATCTCTAAAAAAAAACACAGGGTTGCATCTGCCAAAAACCTCTATGTTTTTGGCAGCTGCAACCCTGGGACTGCTTTTGGTGACTTTGCTTTGCTTGCCTGAGGCAGGCAAAACAAAATCCTTGATAAGCCATGGCATGTGCTGGTTTATCCGGGCTTATTGGATAGCCCTCGGTGAGCTTATCACCCACCTCTTTCATTGCTGCCCAGAACGTCCGCGCTGGCGGAGAGGGACTCCATTAGACAGGGATGTGCGAGCGTCTCACAGGCACGCGCGTCCCAGTCAGTGGCAGCGGGACCCTTCCCATCTCTGCTTCAGGGAGACGGGCAGGGTTGGGGGGGGGGGGGGGTTCGGGGAGGCGATGGGGACCGGAGAGGCGGTGAACGGCAGTGGTGAGCTCCGTCGGAACCAGGCGCTTGTGTGTCTCGTGTGCGTGCGCCCCCTTCCAACAGCTGGCGGGGGCTGGCGATAGAATATATATAATATGCATATAAAAGCATGACAGGCGCTCCGAGTACTTATCCCACTTGTAAGTATATACAGATGTGTCCATATACATCTTTGCTACGTGCATATGCATTGCAGTAAGGACATCATTCCATAGTGGAGCGCGTGCGTATGCATGCTTCTGCTATGCCATACACTTGAAAAGGAGCTGGCATGCACCTGCCTCCCATTCATTGCCATAGGACCCCCACAGTAAATATAAAAATACACTAGCCCCTCCTGTGAGTCAGTAGTTGTGAATCTCAGTTTTCCCTCTTCCTGCCTCAGTGTCCAGAGTTTGAGGAGTAGTGAGTAGCAGGGTGCAGCACTGGGTTGGTGAGCGAGCAGGCAGGTGAACGGTCTGGTGAGAAGGAAGAAAAGTCCCCTTCCGTCCAAGACTAGTTGGTGATGATGGCAGCAGTTGAGCACCGACATCTCTGGCGTCAAAACTGCTAGTGTGCTTGTGAAATACCTAGCCTGCTGAGCAGGTACAGGGCCAGCCCAATGCAAGAAAAAGAATTTGACAGGAGAATGTCTGCGCCCGGGATTGCCGCTAAGTGTAAATTCTGTGGGTCACTACACACCCACTACTCCAATACACCAAAAAAATGAAAATACACTTCAGCGCTATCCCCACTCTAATTTAAATTTCCTTAAGTAGATCTTCAATGTTGCTTGAAGCTATTTAGCCCTTGTGTTCACTCCGAAACCATCAAGGTGAGAACCACAAAGATCCCTACTGACCTCTAATAGGGTGAACATAGGGACCCTATTAGAGGTCAGTAGGGATCTTTGTGGTTCTCACCTTGATGGTTTCGGAGTGAACACAAGGGCTAAATAGCTTCAAGCAACATTGAAGATCTACTTAAGGGCCAGCCCAATAGTTATGCCGGATACATAACACGTAGTGCACCACATTGCCTTCTCCATTCTGAGTATTAGCTGACTGCTGCTGACCACTGCTGTCTCAGATGTGCTCACATCCCTGTGACTCTGCCTGCAGAGAGAAAAAACTGAGACAGGGTCGCACTCTGCAGACACCATCTTGCAGGTACACTCACTATCTTTCTGTCACCTCTACCTTACTAGTTACTCTTTTTCCCTGTCACCCCTGCCTCCCCAGTTACCTACTATCATACTGTCTCCCACTATCTTCATGTACTCTTGGGGGTATTGTTGTGAGGCCACACACCTTTCTTGTGAAACCACACCCATTTGGCACACACTGGCCCTTTAAAAAAAGTATCCCATCAAGGGATACCTCCAAAAATTAAGATCAGGCCAGCTCCGGGCAGGTGGAGCATCACTGTTAGGCCAGTTACAGATTTCAACAACCTGGATTGTGGCCAACGGGATAACTTTGTGAAGATGCATTGGTTGGCTGTACACACATAATGGTATAGCTTGCGGGCACTTATATCTTCCATCAAGTTTATCAAGTTCCAGAAGCACCAACATAACCTCCATATGAGATATTCAGCCCAGTTCCCTCCCATGTACAGAGTTCCCACATGACTTTTATATGCTATATGTCCTCTTTCTACACTCGCCAACTCTGTGACCCCAAGAAAACAATTCTGTCTGCATTTTCTGAAGGCCACATATAATGGCTCATTTGTAAAATAATTGCGGCACAGGCGACTCAATTGCCACAAATAGTGTGTCTACGACTATGTGCAGGCACATGCATATGCACCTGCTTCGATATGGATTCATGGTGTATACTCACACTGCTACTAGTCGCGGTGGTTTGTGGGTATTTGTGACCACGATGCATACTCAAGCAACAGGCAAAAACACAAGCTGACTAAAGACACATGAGTGTGCACTTATCCTCACGTATTTTACCTCTTTATCTATCTGTTAATACCTGGTATTATTTTATTCGCATTTTGTTTCCTATGTTACAGCATGACAGAATATGCTGGTGCTTTAGATATACATGTTTATAGCTAATAATAATAGAGAATATATATTAGCAGGCTACAGTCTAGAAGTTGGAGCCAATCCAGGCTACAACGCCCAGTTGCAGACCCTATTACTATGAAGTTATTATGTCAAATGAAATGATTCTTTAAGCTTACTGCTCATTCCAGCTTGATCTTACTGAACACCCGCACTTAGTAAGCAGTTTGTTTTCTGTCCTAGATATCATTGACAACATCATCAAGTGGGAAAGGATTTTCGCGTCCTGCGCGACCTGCAAATCGACGCCCGCCTTCTAGATGGGCTTCAGCGAGATCTCCTTCGATGTCTGCAGCTGTTAGGAGAGCAACACACTAATCTCTGATGTCATGTGTTTTTCAAGCCTGGATGACTGTCCACATTTATAATTATGTTGTGATTTCCAAAGTGATACAGCTGAGATAAGTCAGTAAACTAATATGTAACCTAAAATAACCAATACAAAATGTCTCTTCATGATGCATATTATGTAATCAGCAGACTAGACAGATACTGAGTGTTGTACAGTATCTTAATGGCAGCTAATTGTACCATCGAATAATACTTTTTTCCAGGTAAAATGCTGTATAGTATACCACATTATAAATACTTAGTTCCGGGCACCTGTGTTAAAGGAACAGTAACATACATCATTAGAATAATAAATGTATTCTAACCTAGAAACAGTACCAACAGCAAAGTCGTATCAACATTTATGTACGCATTTATTTATTGTCTATCTGCATTAACGGGGAGGCTTGCCAAGCAACCCAAATTTCCCACAACCTATTTCATCTATAGGAAAAGTACTGTAGGTTGGTGTTGCGTTAAAGCAGTGTGAGTTCCTTTAACACTTGTGCTCATGGAAACCGTGATAATCTATACAGCGTGATAATCTATACAGCGCATTGCTAACATTATCAAATTAGACTTCAGTGTTTTGTGACTGGCAGAAACATATTTCTGTACTTTTTATATTATATAGTTTTTATGCATTTTTATGGTTATTGTTCATTTAGTAATATTTGGTAGATATATGTACAATTCCATTTTGTTATGTATTTCCAGCATTGAAGCAGGTGTAAATGTCATATGCATGTAACATGATCATAATGCATGTATCGAAGTATGCAGTGTCCTGTGTGTAGACATAGCAGGGGCAATGTTTACATATAAACTACAGGACGTACACATATTATTTCATCTTTTGCAGTCTTTATTTGTAGAGAATATTCAACAAGTATATACTTCTAATTTTATCTGTTAGCCTGCAAATATGATTTTTTATTGTATAACTGACGTAATTGTTTCATCAACATGTATGTTAGATCTGGTTAACAACAGGCATGTATGTCAGTTGACATACATGTACTTGCTATATGGGCTAATTCACTTCCATTTTGGATGTAAGGGAGTTTCTCAGTAGGCCCTCAAACTTTTTCAGTAGATAGTATTGTATAATCAGCCTGGATCCTTTATGAAATAAGGGGAAGGGTCATTAGTAGGCTGGTATTTATATAGCAGGCTGGTGAATGTGCAAGGATTTAGCGAAATATATATAAATCAATGTTCTTTACCAGCGCAGCTATTTCTGATCATTTACTCTTTAAAAATATGGCTTTTTATGTACAGAGCCATTCCAAAAATCTATTTATCTCATTTCATAGGACCATTACATGTTATTTGCCAAACTGTAGTGTCAGTAGTCCTAGTTCTATTATGTGGATCCAGAGTTCTAGTGAAATTGAAGATCTGAGGATGCCATGAATGCAGAATGTGTGGTGTCAGTATTCTCTCAAAGTGTTTGTAAGTATACATGATAGGTGGAAGGAAGAACTAGCACTTGTGACCATCAATACCCTGTTAGCATGTTTCTCATCATCTTTCAGCCAATAGGTAAACTGTGTTGACTGATATATTAGGACAAGTATAAACTTAGCTTATAATTTGGCATCAGCTTGTATACACCAATATTGCATCAGTAGCTTCAAGAAATATGATAGCATTGGTGCCAGGGATCCTACAAATATGTTTTCACCATGTCCGGTTACTAATCATAAATAGTATTTCTGCTTTTAATAAAGCAGTATCTTGCTGGTTCTCTCTTGGAGTAATAGATATCTGTTTAATAAAATTTTCTTTATGGATAAATGCAGCATTAGTTTGTCTGGCACCAGGAATTTACTGGGCATATGTATTAAGCCAGGGGAAGTGATAAAGTGGAAGGTGATAAAGCACCAGTCAATCAGCCCCTAACTTTCAAGTTACAGACTGGATTTGAAAAATGACAGTTAGGGGCTGACTGCCCGGTGCATTATCACCGGCCACTTTATAACTTCTCCAGGGTTTAAACAACTGCCCCACTGTCTTTTTTGTTTTTTTTATTAAAAATTTTTTTTTAAATACTTACATTTTTATTGAATCTATTGTTGAAAAGAAACTCCTGACAAAAGCCATTATAAAATGAGATTATTGGTAAATGAAATTACATATATGATTTTTATTAAACGTCATGCCCTGGTGTCATACTCTGATATCCGTGTGATGCTGTATGCGCTGTCGCTTAAGTAGAGGTGCTGAATAGGCACAAAGTCAAGAGTGGCATCTCATGCGCGTGGAAGAATTCATAGTTTGTACAGTGAGTGTGAATTAGAAAGTGTGGCACATTGTCTATTTAGAAATAGGAAGAAGCCATGCTGTGCTCTCCAGCCACTACTTGTGTAAGAGTGAGGAACGATGCTTTCCATTGTATGGGAGCTTCTACCTGGTGCTCTTTGCATTTCCCATGGCCAATAAGTCCCCAATTTAGTGACATTCTGTCTGCACTTTATGCCAGCACTCTTTTACAAGCGGGAGTCCTACATTTTCTTTAGAGGGTGGTTGATGATTTGTCAAGTCAGTTTGCCACATAATGTCTCCCTACTTAAGTTTTGCTCCAGAGTATTTGATGTTCTTACTATATCATGTTATCCATTTATTATATTTATTACTTTTATGTAAAATAGGGGTGGTCGAATTGTAACGTCCCCAAGCTTTGGTGCCTTTAATTCTCTGTGATCTGCATTGAGTTTTATATGGCTGTATAAATAAAGTGTTCTCTGAAACAATAAAAAACATCTGTGTCTGCAGACAAATGGAATTGTCCCTTTTTTTCAAGCACTTATCAAATTTCATTGGATGCTTGTACAATTAATTTAGGATGTGGTCATATAAATATAACAACCTATTCATGCTTTTGTATAGTACTGTGGACAAACTGATGAGAGATTTCTTGAATACTCAGGTGTCAGAAATATTTGGGAGCACGAGTCATCTAGGCTTACCATGGCAGTGTCAGGATGGAGTTAATCACATTTCCGGCTGCTTTACCTCCTCCTACTCCACAACCCTTCACTGCCTGCCTAGTGTGTGGCTATTGTGGGAATGAAAGGCCCCCCTTTTGGGACCAGCCCTGCACTAGTCGCACCTCCGCCGTCACAGGTTCCTAACCTCTCCCCCCTCAGCTCTACCTTCATCCTTTCACTCCAGCCCCTTGCAGTACCCCCCTATATGTGTGTGTGTACAGTATTTCTGTCAGGAAGGCGGTGTAGTGAGTTCACTTGCCCCTGTTGGGTGACATTTCATAATTTGATGGTGCCAAATATCTGCTTGAAGTCATTTGTTTTACAGCTTTTAATAGTATTGTTACATAAAAGTACTATTTACTTTTGCATACATTTTCCAACCTAAAGTGGTTTCTAAATTCTATTTAAATTAGAACACTGATTCACTCTTAATAAATTGTTATAGTAATGAGGATTTAAGAGGATATGAGACTCTTGGAGGTTGGATGGTCCTTTGTGAAGCCTATAGAGAGTTTTATTAGGTGTGTGATTCCACATGTCCACACTGTAGCGGATAATCTGACGGTGCATCCTACCGGACCTATAATTGCAATGCGGGCTGTGTATATACCCAGCAGCCACATACTCTCAATTGTTTATAAGTTCTAACGTTTTGACATCTAAGGACACCAGTGGAATGTCCCGTACACTTATACTTAATAAGAATGCCCATCTGTTTGGGAAGCCTCTTGGGCTAAAACTGAATTTATATTCTTATGTTAAACCATTTTCTCTGAATCATTTGGTTGGACACAGCGTCTACACTCTAAATATAAGCTTCTTGGTTTAAGTTCGTACTAACACAGTTACAGGAAATGGACTACAGCAAGCTAAAGTGACAAGCCAAAGGCAGAATGGCTAATGAGTAAACACTAACAAAACAGCTCAAGAAATATAGAAATATCTGTTGGACAAGACAAGAGATGTAGAATTTCACAGATTGGAATCGGGGGAGAACAAAGCATAGATACAAATGTGCATAAGAACACCTTACATTGGGGCAGATGTATCAACTAGGTAAAGTGCATATGCTGCACTAAACGCTAGTTAACTGGAGGTTTTTTTTTTTTCAAATGTATGAACAGCACACCTAACGTGTGCGAGGAACAGCCCGCCGAGTAACGCTCAGCGCGGCTGTCCCCTTCAATCCCCCCAGCAATTAGCAGCCGGGGTGATGAGTTAACAGCCTTCTAGATGTTAATCCACCCCGGGCGCTTCGCCAGCTCAGGGCTAGCATTGTCCGATCCCCACAGCAGGGACAACGGTAGCCCTGCTGCTGGCTCTGGGCTGTGCTCGAGATATCACCCTGATAGCGAGATTTCGTGCATGCCAAGTGGGCTGGGCAGGCAGAGACAGTGGTTCAGTCTGAACTGACTCTCTCTCCAGAAGGGGACCTTGCCAGAGGGGGGAGTTTACACTTCCCTGCTCGGCTAAAAATATGTTCGTACATCTTGTTGGTGTCCCTTCCTGCAGAAAGCATACCCTCCAACATTTGAAGGGCAGAAACTTGTACACATTCGAAAAGGGGGCGTGGTCATGTGCAAAGGGGGCGTGGTCACATTCCCTTTCCGAATGTGTACTGGGCGCACTGCTCCATCTACTACACCCCCACATGGCTCTATGGACCCCAGGTGCCTATGCCGCCAGTTCCCCCCGGTCCCATTACCTGAGCCTGTACCACCGCGCACTTCCATTGACGCACAATTCAAATTCTCTCCCAGCCCCCTGGGCTGTGATTGGCCGTGGTGCGTTGAAGGTGGCTACCATTGGCTGCAGTGCTGTCAGTTTGAAAGCCTAGCTCTGCACTGCAGACAGCCCCTCTAGCTAGTCAGACCCTCTTCTCTCGGTGCCGCCTTTAGTGACACCTCCGCTCGGCTGTTTATCTCCATGCTGCTTCAGCTGTCACATGGGGGAGCTGCCAAATAAAACGGTACATTCGGTACACTTTGATTTAGCCGGTACAGACCGTTTTAAAACGGTACTGTACCTGTTAAATCGGTACAGTTGGAAGGTATGGCAGGAAGTATAGTGGCGCACTACATCTGCCCCATATTGTGGTTTTCTGTGTTGTTATCCAGCCTGCGTCCACCAATCCCCAAATCACTCATGGGATCAAATACTTGTCAATTTCCTGCTGCTTCCATGTTGTGGCTGTACAGTGCAGGGGAGAGGTGCTGGCTGTGCACTGTTTGGTTATCACTGTATCAGTGAGCCAACATGAGTTAGCAATGTTGTTGCCTAGCAACAGCCTACAGAGATTATGTATCACTGAGGCTGACTGATTCCCAGAGACAGCACAGATCGCACAGCAACCAGGAAGGAGCCAGGGCCAGTTCAACTATGAGGAATTAAAGAAAGAGTCAACCATCAGAACAACATTGAATCATTTTCATTATCGGGATGGATTCAGATAAGGCTCTGGCTGATTCCACTGGAAAGAAAACAACTCCTCTCCCACCTCATGCCTTTCCTATATTTTGGGACCCCTCAGCAGTTTGATGGGACTTTTCTTTCGATTTACGAAAAAATAGTTCTTCAATTCTTTTCCGCTTGGCATGACATTCTGTTACACCTCGTAAACCATAAACTGCAGAGGTTGCTAGGGCTGTTGCTAAAAAAATTATAGCTCTATGGACTAAAGCATAATTACCCAATATGACCCTGCAAACCATAGACAAATGCATTCAGACATACTACGATAAACATTGAGCATTGCTCAACAGGTTTGAACAAAACTGAGGCAAGACTACTGTTTGAGCTTTGCAGTTGTCCTTGTAAAGGAGAATGTACTGTAAGTGTGTGAAGGAAAAGAAGGTCACTTCCAATAATGTATGTTTCTAAAAGAACAAAGAAGTTTGAAGAGTTGTATGGCAAATAGTGGCATTGATAAGTCCTATACCTGTAAGCTGCAATAGCTGGCGATAAGGAGGGTTCAGGGGCAGGGTGGACACCTCTGTCAACGTTGAAACACATTCTGATTCATAATCAGATTTAGGAAAAGTGCTGTGATGAGGTGACCCGCAATGGTCTTATTTTTTCTACTCTCCAGTCGTCCAGTAATGCCAAAGATAGTCTAAAAAGATTACAAGTTGCTAGAACAGTGATCAGCTGAGCATGGTATAACATGACAAGGTGGGCGGCGGGGGGACTCGCGCTACAACCACCTCCTTGTGGTGAATCTTGGGTTATTGCATTTCTTTGTTCACAGCAAGATTAGAGCTGCCAGTAGAGGGCTACAGATACCCTACTACTGCATTTAAGATGGGTATGGGTCATTAGGTTGACCACTGAAAATTGACACATGAAATAGGTAAACATGGCTAAGGTCCACAGGTTTGGAATGTCGACACAAATATTAGGTCGACATGAGTTTTTTTTTAAAATATTTGTCCCGAATGTCGACATAGCTACTGTCAAAGTGTACTGCTGCACTCATCATTCTTTAGGCACAGTGCCTCACTGCGCTCAGAAAACTATGCTGTTCTCCCTCCACGCCCTAGTGGATAGTAGGACATGAACCACCTATCGGCAAATGTCGGCTCCCAAAAACATGTGATAAACTTGTGTTACTTTTGACTGTCAACCATAGGGCTGTTTCACACAGTACGGTTCCTGCCGCACGGTGAAATCCCGTACGGTCAGGGAGCCGCGCCGCACTCAGAATTTTATAATGGCAGGGATGGCCACAGCCCGGCAGCCGTCCCTTCCAGTGGGGGGATCCGGCTGCAGCCGTGCGGCCGGGCCGTGGCCGTCCCGTGTGAATGGACACAATAGTGTCCATTCACAACTGCTGAGTGCGGCACGGCTCCCTGGCCGTACGGGATTTCACCGTGCGGCAGGAACCGTACTGTGTGAAACAGCCCTTACCGTTGTGGACTTAATGCTTGTGCTGACCTTCCAACCCTGCTGACATTAGCCATGTCATCCTATTTCATAAGTCAAACTAAGCCATGTCCACCTAATGACCAAATACCTTTAAGATGATACGGCTATGTGTTGAGCGTACTTACTACAGTATATGACACTATATGGTGACAGGATGTGTATTACAAGTCAAAACTATTATGGTCTGCTCCCAGAGTGCTTTGCAGTGGTGGTCTGCGTTTTTTTTTTTTCTTTTTGGCCCACTTTACAGACCACCCTAATGTTTATTCCCATAGCAGCTGCATTACACTATATTTCACAGCCCTGCTTACATTTATCAATCAGCAAAATATGATTATGATATTTATGCAAAAGGGACATAACGTTTGTATAAGGACAATCTTTTAAATAACACATTCATATTATTAAACCAATGTAATTGATGGTAGATGCAAACACTACTCTGGTATCTAAAAATAAACAATAACAGAAGAAAGAAGCATACATATAAGATTACATAAATATTTCCTCATATTATTGTAAAATAACAAGGTCCCATTAGAAGTTTTTCCACATGTAAGCAATAATAATAATAATAATAATAATAATAATTAAAAAAAAAAAAACAATCTTATGCCAGTACCTAAAGAACAATGGATTATTGGTCTGACAAAACAGGCATAAATATAAACAAAACTTAACATGGTTATGCTGCTTTCCCACTGCAGACCCGTTTTAGTTTACAGGTAATCTTAAATGGTATTTAGCATTCCCACTGCAGCAGATTACAGTTTCAAATGCCATTTAAGTACCATTCCCATTGCAGGTAAAACGTTTTAGCTCTTCAAAATGTTTAGTGCCTGTGACAATGGGTCAGGCCTGTCTTTCCTTGTTGATATAAATATATATATATATATATAGATCTATATATATATATATATCTATATATATATATAGATATATATATATAGATATATATATATATAGATATATATATCTATATATATATCTATATATATATATATATAGATCTATATATATATATATATATAGATCTATATATATATATAGATCTATAGATCTATGTCTATATATATATATATATATATATATATAGATATAGATCTATATATATATAGATATATATATATCTATATAGATCTATATATATATATAGATAGATATATATCTATCAACAAGGATAGACAGGCAGCTTGGAGGGGGTAGAGGGGGGATGCTGTCCCCGGGTGCTGTGGGGGTAGAGGGGGGAAGCTGTCCCCATGTGCTGCGGGTGGAGGGGGGTCCCTGCTGCTGCTGAGGGGAGAGGGGGTACCTGTCAGCCTGACATGGCGCTGCCGCTGCTGTATCTCCCCCCCGGCGGCCGGTCCTTGCGGCGTATGTACAGTCAGTGTCGGCGGTCCCTCTGGCGCAGGGGAAATAAGTACTATTTCCCCTGCGCCAGAGGGACCGCCGACACTGACTGTACATCCGCCGCAAGGACCGGCCGCCGGGGGGGAGATACAACAGCGGCAGCGGCCGCCGGGGGGGAGATACAGCAGCGGCAGCGGCCGCCGGGGGGGGAGATACAGCAGCGGCAGCGGCCGCCGGGGGGGAGATACAGCAGCGGCAGCGCCGTGTCAGGCTGACAGGTACCCCCTCTCCCCTCAGCAGCAGCAGGGACCCCCCTCCTCCCGCAGCACCTGGGCACATCTTGCCCAGCGCTGCACGCTGTGGACCCGCTGCGGGCTGAAAGTGGTTAATCTTTCAGCCCGGCAGCGTACACACACGGAGATGATTGCTGAAAAAAATCAGCAATCATCTCTACCGTTTAAAGATGCATTCCCATTGCATCTTAAACGGTAGATTACCGTGCAAAACCCTGCTCTGAAAACGGGTTGAAATACCGTTTAACTTTAAACGGTATTTCAACGCTGGCGCTTTCCCACTGCAGCCTTAAACGGTATTTTGCCCTCAAAAATCGGCAAAATACCGTTTTAAGGCTGCAGTGGGAAAGGGGCATTACTGACAAAGGGGGGCATCTGTAACTCCTCTGCATTACCCACTGGATGTATGAGCTCCCCATATTCTAGGTGGGTGCCCGATGTCTGACAGACAGTCAGGATTCGTCAGTCATTACACCAACGTCGGAATTCCGACTGTTAAAACCCTGACACTCAGAGTCTCAACGGCCACTGGCTATTGTCCCTCGTGGGGGTCCACGACCCCCATAAAGGGAGAATAGAATAGGTGGCAAGCGAAGTGAGCTCGCAGCTTGGCGAGCACAGCGAAGTCCGGGCAGTCGGGATCCCGACGTCAGGCTAATGACTGTCAGGATCCCGACTGTCGGTGTGCTATACCACACCCATTCCAGGTTGCTCTTATTAGAGGGAGGATTTCCACCAGTTTGCTCATGACCCTGCACTTCAGTTGGGAGTATTGTCCTGTGAATAGCCCCTCGTTATTCAGAGCATTACCCACTTACGCAGAAACACTTGCAGCCTTAGGGCTAAAAACCAAATGGGGGTGCTTCATCACCTCAGTGATATGCGCAACATTCTCCTCCTCACCTCTGTAGAGCTAACATTGAGCTGCAGAGCAGACACCTGCATCTCCTGGCCAGCAGGCACCCTCCTCTTCCTACAAAAACTACACAGAACAAAGAAAAATAAAAACGGAAAAATTAGACTAAGGGCGGTATTCAATGTGAATACCTGCGAGGTGCAGCGAATCCTTTTTTGGATTCGCTGCACATTCGCCACGTTCCGGAGCCGGCGGGCTCCGGTATTCAACGAGTCAGGGGCAGCGAGCCCCTGACTGGCGAATATGAGCTCCTGCGGCGATTGCCGCAGGGAGCCTGAGGACGGTGCCAGGCAGAGAGATGGTAGTCTCTCTGCCTAGCCCAGACCTTTGTGGGGGGTTAGGTGGGCTCCCCGGGTGCCAGGCAGCACAGGCTGCCCCCCCCGGGGGTGCCAGCAGGGGGGCGTATATTCACTACACACGATCGTAATGATCGTGCAGTGAATATATGAATATGTAATGAGCGGCTCGGCTCCGGCGCCCCCTACTGGCTGCTGTGTAAAAAAAAAAAAAAAAAATAATATTATTTTTAAAATTAAATATATATTCATGTGCTTACAGCACATGAATAAAAATAGCATGCCCCTCCTCAGAATAAAATTCCTGATTTTTTGACACCAAATGTAAAAAAACACTTTATTTTAAAAGTTCACATTCCACTTCACCATAAAAAGATAGCGATTGCTACTCGGTGAATCATGGCGAAAAAAAACCTTCAAATGTATTCTCCATGTGGTCATTGAATAGGGTGATTCACCGTTTTTGTCAGAAATTCGCCAAACAGCACAAATTCGCCATAAAAACCTGGCGAATCAGGCTCATTGAATACCGCCCATACTGGCAAGTCTGCAAAGATACACAAGACTACTTACATCTTAAGGTGACCATACACCTACAGATTTATTGTCAGATCTGGCTGGTTGGAACAAAAATCTGGTAATTTCTGAATGACCATTTTCCAGCATTTCCAAACAAAAGGTCAACAGTCATTTTACCAGGTTTTTGTTCCGACCAGCCAGGTCGGACAATAAAGGGGTGAGTTAGGGTGATATAGATGGATTTTGGTATTGTTAAATTTGCAAACTCCTCACACTACACCCACGTGTTTCTGGCATTTGTGGGAGTATTTATACAATTTTTTATGCTTAGAAACCATGGGGCATGTTTCAGAATTGACCTCGACAGGTAGTTAGAGAATTTGCAAATCACACTATTATCGAATGTTCCGGATGCATCGCGCATGCATACCTCCCAACTGTCACGATTCCGTCGGGACAGTCCCGATTTTCGGGTCCTGTCCCGCTGTCCCACCCGCGGCAGGCATTGTCCCGCTGCGGGGGGGGGGGTGACAGTTGGGAGACCCCCCAATCTAGTAGAATAGACGCTGTGCGCATGCGCACAGCGTCTATTCTCGTATGAAAATGAGGTCGCGGCTAATTAGCATAAGCCGCGCCCTCATTTGCATACGCCCAGCCCCCTTTTCGGGGTGTCCCTATTTCCTCCGGACGGAAGTTGGGAGGTATGCGCATGCACGAGGGAAATTAACCAAAGAAAATGCATATGGTTCATAAAAGTAATCCCCTCGCGCTTCGCTACACAGTGAAGTGCTCGCACATTACTGGCTGCCCCTGTTGACTGCTCAGCCTAATTGTTTTGGTTTGCAGTGGCGTTGTGTGCTATCACGCAGCTGCCGCCTCCCCAAGCAGTCCGGACATGTCTGCATTGTCCAGACAGCTCCCATAAAACACTCAGCCACTGCCCCATCGGGTTGTATGCTCTGATCTTTAAATTAGGCCCTTAATTCTCTGCATGCAATGCGAGTGCAATTGCATCCAACTTACGTTGAATTCTGCATTGGTACCTCCTGTACAATCACGTACCATTCCAATAATATGAAAGGTCGACATGAGAGTTTCAAATTTTTGTTGGTGTCTATGTCGACAACTGTTGACATTGACACCCAATTAGTGTAGTGTGGACCCCCTTATGGCTCACTTAGCTCACCATGCTTCGAGCTATTATATTCTCCCTCTATACCAACATGGATGGGGAATTAAGAACAAGCCGGTTAATGTAATAATATCATGAAAAACTCATGTCGACCTTGTCATGTGTCTACCGTTTTAATGTTAACATCTTGACCCTGTCATTCTGTTTCTTGTCAGCCTTTTTTCATGTTGACCTTTTAACCCTGGTGACCTATTGCATGTCGATCTTTTGGAGTAAACCTATTGACAATCTAGCTCAGGGGTGTCCACATCGCACTTTTTTAAATTGCATATTTCCGCTAATTTGCATAATTAATGAGATGTGAATATGTGGCAAAAGAGTGCGATATGGTGCGTTTTTAGTCATGAAATTATGCGAATTTGAGGACATGAGGGATTTTGTGGAAAAAAAGGTTATAAAGAAAATGGTGTGGAGTCCCTCCTGCTGAGCATAACCAGCTCATTGAGCTGGACCTGGTTCCAAAAATACAGGGGACAAAAAGTGCAGGGGTTCCCCATATTTCGGGAACCATGTCCGGCCCTGGGGCTGGTTTTAAAAAATCAGCGGAGCCCTATTTAAATGGTTTTCTGATTTTTTAAAACCAGTCCCTGCTCTTTGAGCCTGGGGCTGGTTATGCCAGTGGGGGAAGGGGGGGAATCCCGCTCTGTTTTTTTAAATTATTTATTTATTTGGTACTTGTGTAGTTTCACGGCGCCACCACGCGCACAGTGAAACTTTGAAACTTGGCAGTCTGCCAGACTCTGTGTTTACTGTGCGCGTGCCGCTCTAGCTGTTCTCAGCACAGCGCGTGGCTGCTTTCCTTATGTAAGCTACGTTATCAGCATAGCGCTGGGCAGCAGCAGTGCACCCAGCGCTGACAGGTCACTGTGGTACTTGTAGTTCCACAGTGAAATAGGCAGTCCTGCGCACCGCTGACAACCCGGCAATTTAGACTCCTCCGGCAATTTAGAAGTCTAGATTTAGACGTCTAAATCCAGACTCCCTGCAGTCCTGCGCACCGCTGACAACCCGGCAATTTAGACTCCTCCAGCAATTTAGAAGTCTAGATTTAGACGTCTAAATCCAGACTCCTTGCAGTCCTGCGCAACGCTGACAACCCGGCAATTTAGACTCCTCCGGCAATTTAGAAGTCTAGATTTAGACGTCTAAATCCAGACTCCCTGCAAACCGCTAAGATGGTGGCATCTAAATTTAGACGGTAAAACCTCTAAATTTAGTAGGGTCTAGGGGTACACTATTAAACTTGTTCACAATGCCACTAGTCGACGTAACAGCTGTCGACCTTGTTAATTCCATTATCCATGCCAACCCGAAGCGTGGCGAGAGCAGCGAGCCCGCGACCTTTTCATACCCCCACTATCCACGTCGGCGTGGAGTTGACTTTATAAAGTGTGGCGAGTGCAGCGAGCCACCGAGCCCAAAGCGTGGCAAGCGCACCGAGCATAAAGCGTGGCGAGCGCAGCGAGCCCCGCGAGGGGGAGGCGGATACCTGTGAGGCCCGCGAGGGGACGCGGATACCTGTGAAGCCCGCGAGGGGACGCGGATACCTGTGAAGGTATCCGCGTCCCCTCACAGGCTTCACAGGTATTTGCGTCCCCTCGCGGGGCTCGCCACGCTTCGGGCTCGGTGTCTCGCAGCGCTCGCCACACTTTATAAGATCAACTCCACGCCGACGTGGATAGTGGGGGTATGAAAAGGTCGTAGGACGCGTACCGCCGCCGCTAGCCACGCTTCAGGTTGGCGTGGATAGTGGAATTAACAAGGTCGACAGCTGTTACGTCGACTAGTGTCATTGTGAACAGGTTTAATAGTGTACCCCTAGACCCTACTAAATTTAGAGGCTTTACCGTCTAAATTTAGATGCCCCCATCTTAGCGGTTTGCAGGGAGTCTAAATTTAGACGTCTAAATCTAGACTTCTAAATTGCCGGAGGAGTCTAAATTGCCGGGTTGTCAGCAGTGCGCAGGACTGCCTATTTCACTGTGGAACTACAAGTACCACAGTGACCTGTCAGCACTGGGTGCACTGCTGCTGCCCAGCGCTATGCTGATAACATAGCTTACATAAGGAAAGCAGCCACGCGCTGCGCTGAGAACAGCTAGAGCGGCACGCGCACAGTAAACACAGAGTCTGGCAGACTGCCAAGTTTCAAAGTTTCACTGTGCGTGGTAAAAATTACACAAGTACCATTTATTTTTACATTTTTTTTACACTGCACCCTGCACGGAACTGGCTGATCCCTGCAGGCTAAAACCAAAATCAATTTGTATTTTAAAATACGAATTTGTATCGAAAAAAATACGAATCAATACGCCATCGGATAATACGAATCAGTCAAATACGACTGATTAGTAAATTATCCTCCGGAATATGAATGAAAATAGGACTACACCAGTCGTATTCATTCGTATTAAGAATACAAATACGATTTTTTTGTATTTGTATTCTTAGTCAATTTCCCCCTCTAGATCTATCAACCAGAACCACTTAAAGGCACAACGAAAATTATAAGAGGACAATATACAGTATGTAGCAGGGAGGATAGATATGTACCAGAGGGTGATAGATATTGCAGAGCAGGCAAATACTGTATATACTGTAGCAGATGAAGATAATGTGTAGTAGAGGATGACAGATGTAGCAGAAGAGGACACAGAGCTGACGTACGTGTGTTGTAGTCACATTTACTAAAGTGGTCCTGTGCACAAAGCTTACACAAACAGACCATGCACATCAGATCCTCTCCTGTGTAGTAATAACAGCAGCCATGCTTAGTGGTTCCTGGTCATTTCTGATACCGCATGTGCCTGCTTATGTAAGCTGCCAGGTCCCAGAGCATGCTGGGACATGGAATTTCACAAGCCACAGCCATAGATTGGTAGGAACACTACAACTCCCATAAGGCACCGTAAGATGTAAGCTTTGCAAGCCAAGGTAAACACATGGGAAGGTTGACATGGGCTTACTGTAGGTTGACACAAGCATTAAGCAACATGGGCTAGGTCGACTGCCAAAAGGTTGACATGGGTTTTTTTGAGCTGACATGTGACCACAGGCGGTATTTCATGCTCTACCATCCACTAGGGTAGGGTGGGAGAATAAAATAGTGTGCCCAAAGCATGGCAAGCGCAGCAAGCTATGCGATACAGTGTCCATGTCGACTGTGCCGACATTCGGGTAAAAAGGTGAAAAACCCCATATCGACCTTTTGATGGTCGACCTAGCCCATGTCAACCTAATGCTTAGGTTGACTTAATGACATGTTGACCTAAGCCCATGAAGACCTTCCCATGTGTCGACCTTGGCTCATTTCGACCCAATGCAAATCGACCTTAGTACTGTCGACCCTATGACCCATACCCAATTTCCTATTGGTACACACACACAAATAACCCTAAACACCAGCACTATAATTTGTCAGTGGCTGCAGTGGTCTACAAGAAGGCCATAATGTGGGATATACCAAAGCAGGCAAAGCTCTGTACGTATATATTAATCCCAACTTACAACACTAGAATAACTTGTAATGTTAGGCGAATCTACGGGGTGGTCCAGGGACCACCCATTAGACCGCCGGATGCCTAAAATATAAAGAAATTACAGCAGGGAGAGAGCTGTGCGCTGGCCGTCTTTATAGCCTGACGCTAAGGGAATTGTTCATTGCCAAAGGGGAGTGAGACAGTCGCTGGATACACCTTATTTAAAGAAATGACAGCTGGGCAGAGAGAACTGTGCGCTGCCCGGCTGTAGTCTAAGCAGGAGCATAGATATTTTCAGTTCTCCTGCTGGACAGTGAGCCAATAGGAGCTCGCAGTCCGGCAGCCAATCAGGAGCGGCATTGGTGGTATTGGTAACGGCTCCTGATTGCCTGCCAGACTGCGAGCTCCTATTGGTAACACACGGGTAAGTATATTATTATGATGTAGAGATGAGCAGGTCCGGATCTTTGACATCCGAACCCACTCGAACAGCACGATCCGAGGCGGGATTCGAGCCGAATTCCAGACCGAAAACGAGGTAAACGTCATCATCGGGCTGTCGGATTCTCGCGGGATCTGGATTCTCTATAAGACGCACGTGCGCCCGCCATCTTCACTCCATTATAGGAGAGGGAAGAGGGTGGTTGGGATCTGTGCTCTGTGCTGTGCGCTTTTGTTTGGTGCTGCAGTACTCACTCGATCAGGGGCTGCTGACTGTACAGAAGTCCAGTATACAGGGGCTGCAGGGGCTGTGTTCAGTGTGACAGGGGCTGCGTCCAGTGTACAGGGGTTGTGTCCAGTGTACAGGGGCTGTGTACAGGGGTTATGTCCAGTGTACAGGGGCTGTGCACAGGGGTTGTGTAAAGGGGCTGTGTCCAGTGTACAGGGGCTGTGTCCAGTGTACAAGGGCTGTGTACAGTGTACAGGGGCTGTGTCCAGTGTACAGGGGCTGTGCACAGGGGCTGTGTCCAGTGTACAGGGGCTGTGTACAGGGTGCATTGGCCAGTGTGACAGGGGCTGTGTCCAGTGTGACAGGGGCTGTGTCCATTGTCCAGGGGCTGTATCCAGGGTGACGGCCTGTGTCATGGGCAGTGTCCAGTGTGACGGCTGTGTTCAGTGTACAGGAGCTGTGTCCAGAGGCTGTGTCCATTGTCCAGGGGCTGTGTCCAGGGTGATGGGCTGTATCCAGTGTCCAGTGTGATGGCCTGTGTCCAGGGGCAGTGTCCAGTGTGACGGATGTGTCCAGTGTACAGAAGCTGTGCCCAGGGGCTGTGTCCATTGTCCAGGTGCTGTGTCCAGGGTGACGGGCTGTATCCAGTGTCCAGTGTGACGGCAAGGACAATTTCATCTTGCACCTCTTTGTATTTTTTGCTCTTTGGAGCATTTCTCTTTTTTGGGGGTAGTTTATTAAACTGCTCCCTGTCTGCCCCTACAGTGCCATCTGCTTCCAAGATGTGCTAGGTTGGAAGTGTAAGGTCCACATGTATGTGATGCCCACTGCTGTTGCTTAGCTTAGTCATCCAGCTACCTCGGTATAACCTTTTGGCCCAATTACAGTAAATTAAAACAATTTTGTGAGCTGAGAAGTGATCAAAATTGACTAGAAATGAGTGGAAACTAATGTTATTGAGGTCAATAATACTTTAGGGGCAAAAACAGGCCCAAATTCTGTTATTTTAGCCATTTTTAGCATTTTTTCAGATCCAAAACCAAAACCCGCAATTGGGTCTACGATTAACCAGCAAGGAGCCACATGATAATGGCTCCTTACTTGATATATCCAAACTAAGAGCTACCTACCTTGGAGCAACCCCAGACTACTCCATGTGGCATATCAGGACCCACATCTCCTCCTAATATGGGCTCTCTTCTGCCTCTAACAACATACATACAGATAGTGGTAGATGCTCAATTAGTTCAGTAACATTACCCAGGTGCATGAGGGAGGGGTTAAATACTGGGTAAGTAAAACAAGACATTTTTTCCTCAGCACACTGAGTAATGTTAGTAACCAATCTAGAACACTACATGATAATAGAATTCAGAGATATTGGTTACATGTACCTGCGCAGGTGTATGCTATGCCCCCAAGCCGCGTCAAGGCTTCTCTGTATATTGGGGGTCCCTAGCGCTATATCTAGGTGCAGGGTGCGGCACCCCAAAAACCATCATAAGCTGAGAAGCCCAGTGCGGCATGCCAGTGATATACTAAGTGTTAATAATTAGTGATAAGAAGCCGAAGCTATATATAAAGAGAGAGAAAAATGAAATGTAATTAAAATAGGAGAGAGATAGTGTTAGTGAGGGAAAAGTATTAATAGAATGTAATTACCTTCTATCTATAAACACAACTTTGGTAAATGGTACTTTAATGCATTAAAGTTCAGATTATTAGGTTTTAGCTGCAGCTACCTTAAAAGTCTTAGAAGCAGTTCCTGTCTGCTTTCTTTTAGAATTAAGCCTTTTACAGTGTCCCTGGATGCACTATAATTCCACTTCATCGTATACAGTAGATTCCAGAGTAATTAATTAATGAAGAAGTTGCAGTACTAATTACGTCACTATGTAAAACTTTGGGAGTGTCCTCCCAGTGAGTAGTATACAAGAGGTTAATATTTTAAAAGCTTTGTCTGTAAACTGGTAAAGAGCTAGCCAATGATTATAAAGCCTCTCTCCTTTGCTTTCTATCTCTCTCGCAGACTGTAGTAAATTTAAGCTCCTCAATGATGTTCAAATATAATAGTTGCAGTGTATCTCTGAGATATATGAGCCAGTGGCGTAACTATAGCACCACAGCCCCCGCAACATGCACAGCGGGGGGGGGGGGGGGGGCGCTGTGCATGTGCAGGCGCAGGGGTCGCAGTGCTATAGTTACACCCCGCCGACCCGCCGCAATCCCCCACAGTCTTTATCTGTCTTCAGTACGCGCTGGTCCCGGCTCCCTTCTTCTGCTATGAGGAGAACAAAAAAGACAAAAGAAGGGGGTGGGCAGCGCTAATTGGATGACTGATTAGGTGCAATGGTATGCAAAAAAATAAATGGGGAGATTGGTTAGATCTATCACAAATTTTTAATACATTTCTAAAAACTGCAAGCCAGAAAATACGGGCTAAAAACAATAGACATATATATACATGTATGGTAAAATGGTCATCTCACCGAACCAAACCACATGGGGATAAGACCCAGGAAGTCCCAAACGTCCAGATGGGTGGACAGTGGTGGCACCCACTTGGTGGTGGGGGATGTTCAGAGTGTCCAGTGATGTTGATGGTACAGTCCCCAATCTTGCAATATGGAGGGAGGGCACAAAGATGTTGATGAGTTTGAAAAAACTCAGGAGCCCGAGGTGTGCTCCCCACCACCAGTGCTGTGCCTAAACACGTGCAAAGGAGGCCGTGCGATCGAATGGGTCCGTCTCCTAGGAGACAGGGCCCCGTTTTTCCCCTAACCCCTCTTAACCATAAGGCCGAAGAGGGGAAAATAGGGAACGGTGGGTCCTCTTCGCCGAAGCTTAGAGAGACCCTCATTCCTCAACCCCCGAAAGGGTTAGGACGGTGGGTCCTCCGCACCCCATGGTTTGGAGAGACCCGCAGTGGACTTCCCTCCGCCTTGCGGCTCGGGGTCATCCTCGGGGGGACCGAAGCTCTCCCCAAAAGGCGAGAGCTTTGGCACATTAGGGAAATGGAAGGCCCGAAAGGGTCGACCACACAACCCAAAAAAACGTGACAAAACTACAAAAAACAAGGAACGTGAAAAGTGACAAACGTGAGAGGGGGAAGAGAAATAAATAATAAAGGACCCTAGCCAGAAGGCCAGGGTGGGGGGTTCCTGATGAGCAGGGGCTCTGCCAACTGTCAGAGTATATTTTCCTTTCTGGAATGTAACTCACAGTTCTCCCCTTTGAAGCAGGTTCTATGGCATAGTCCACCCTAATGCATACCTCCCAACTTCTGTGTTGGGGAAATAGGGACACTCGCCGTGCGAGCGCCCGAAAAGGGGTGGGGCATATGCAAATGGAGGCGTGGCTTATGCTAATTAGCCACAACCTCATTTTCATACGAGAATAGACGCTGTGCTCATGCGCACAGCGTCTATTCTATTAGATTGGGGGGTCTCCCAATTGCCACCCCCCGCAGCGGGACAATGCCTGCCGCGGGTGGGACAGCGGGACAGGACCCGAAAATCGGGACTGTCCCGCTGTAATCGTGACAGTTGGGAGGTATGCTAATGAGCTATGCAGACAAGTTCATTGTCAGTTCAGGAAAGGGGTAAACAGTGTTCAGTCCACAATATTCCTTTAAAAAGGGGTATTAACCCATTAATACTTTTACTAAAAAATTTATTAACTATTAATATTACATTTGATATCCACTACAATTACTGTATCACAACCATATAACATTTAAGTTTATATATAAACATTAACCCTTATTGGGTTGTTACATATTGGATTGCGGTCCAGTGGGAGAACAGAAAATATTGATGCTCCTGCTTAGACTACAGCCGGGCTGTCATTTCTTTAAATTAGGTGCATCCAGCGGCTGTCTCCCTCCCCCTTGGCAATGAGCAATCCCCTCCCCCTTTGGCAATGAGCAATTCCCTCCCCCCTTGGCAACAAATAATTCCCTCCCCCCCTTGGCAATGAGCAATTCCCTCCTCCCTTGGCAACAAGCTCTTTCCTCCCCCCTTAGCAACGAGCAATTCCCTCCCCCCCTTGGCAACAAGCAATTCCCTCCCCTCCTTGGCGACAAACAATTCCCCTCCCCCTTGGCAATGAGAGATTTCACTTCCCCTTAGCAATGAGCATTTAACTCCCTCTTGGCAAGAAGCATCTATTCCCCCTTGGCAAAGAGCATGAGGCCCCATGGCATCGAGCATGAAGCTCCTGGTATCAACCCCCTAGCAATGAGCACGTAGGTAAGCGGCACTTATGTGTCAAATATGTAATGGGCATTACAATTTATTATATAGTATGTAATGGGCATCATGATGTGTGGCACAATATGTAATGGGCATTATGGCGTGTGGCCTTATGTGTAATTGGCATTAAGGCATGTGGCATTATGTATAATGAGTATTACGGAGTTTGCTAAAATGTTTAATGGGCATTACTGTGTGTGGTCTAAAGTGGTAAACCACACCCCTTTTGTGATGCCACACCCCCCTTCCCATGAGGCAATGCCCCCTTTTCATCACGCAAAGGTCCACCCTACTTCTGTATTTGGATCTGGGATCAATCATTACCATAATTCTAGATTCGCATTTGAATGTACTCAATGCACTATTCCAATTAAAAATAGACACAAGGTTGTCATGAGGTATAGTGGTTGTTGTAATGCACTAAAGTAGTTGTTTTACAAGCATATCCTATGTTTAGGACTTGTCATCTTGTCCATTCCTTTTCCATTAGGAAATCATTCTTCTTGGCAGCTTCTGCATAACTACAGTGCATGTCTTTTGTCTAGACTGTAAAATGTACACATGAGACACACTCAAGCAAACTCCAGAATATGTTCCTGCTGTAACTGTATACTGCAAAAACATGTTCTCAAATGGGCAGGGAGAAAATAACAGCTTGATAACTGATAGCGTAGCGGTCTATTTAACGGTTTTCCACAGTAACATATTTGACTTTTTACTGTATTTACTACTTGTTTTCCATTTCATGCTAACAAACCTAATCAGAAACATTTTTCAGTTATTTTAGATGATCTAAATCTTTGATTTACTCGCTGCAGGGCCATCTACACAGCTGCCCAGAGGCCCTTGATTCTAGGCATTCTGGGCCAGTGCATTTGCCCCAGGCCAGTGTCTCTGGAGCTTGTTAGCAGCAGGAATGAGGTAACAATTAGGTGTAAATTGAAGTGGGCTAAGGGACCTTGGGACGTGACAGGGGAGGAGGAGGAGCCAGGCCGGAACAAGGGACCCAAACGGACCCTCGCACACACACAATAGAAGAAAAGTAGAAATAAGAGGGTACTTACCATACACCAAATAAAATGTAGATATACTATTTATTCAGAAATAGCCATAGATATACTGTAGGTTGACATTTTGAACCAGTCCAGATCTTTGTATAGACATCATCGCAGCAGTACAGAGACCACTTAACCACAAGCAGGGCAGGACTGGCCATCTGGCACTTCTGGCAAATGCCAGAAGGGGCGATGGCTAGATGGGCCGAATTTGTTCTGTGCGAGTCTGCAAAAACCTGGCCGCCGGCCTGCACTGAGGACTTTTCTAGTGCAGGAGGCCGCTACAGAGAGAGTGGTATTGTGGGCCTCCCGTAGACCTTTGCGGAGCTTGTGAGTGACAGCTCACAGCTCCAGTACACCTCAGATCTCTGCAGGCCGGGCAACAGTGTGCGCGAGCTACTGCGGGGACTCGGTGTAGAAAAAACATGTTTGTGCAGCTTGTCGCCTGGAGAGGAATCTCGGGAACCAGAGGACCGCGCAGGAGGTGTCTGCAGTCAGAGTGCCTCTGCCCTCTGAGTGCCAGTGTGTCAGAGAAACCGCCTCCGGAACTGTGAGATGCAGAACCAGGATGTACACCCAGCTCCACACCACCAGACCGGAAGAGGTAAGCATTACCATAGAAATGCAAAGTCATGTGATAAAGCGCACATATTGCAGTATTGTAAATCATACAGGGGCTGCAATACGGTTATATTAATGCAGCCAGGTGGCACATAATTAATAATCATACTTCTCAAACTCGAGATAGGATGTCCTTGTATAATGAAATGCTTTGTTTCAGGTTTATCACAATGAAGTAGTATTCTCGAACTGCGATGATTTGCCAAGTACTCTTTTAAGAATTATATTTTCATGCTGACATAGTATAACCCACAGGGACAGGTCAGGGTGTAGATAACGTAGTTTGACAGACATGACACTCTGGGTGACATTTAATTATATAGGATGCAATTTTTAATAAGGCAATAGGAAATTGTTCCTTATCGCATGTTATCAAATCGTGAATTTTTGGAAGATATCGACAATTTAATGGAATGTGAACTGAGGCATGAAAAATGCGATGTGATGAGATAAAGGGGGTTATTCTGATTCCCTCGGAAAGGCACAATCACTCGCTAATGGACAAAACCATATGCGCTGCAGGTGGGGCTGATGTAACATGTGCAGAGAGTGTTAGATTTGGGTGGGGGTGTACTTCAAACAATATCTATATTGCAGTGTAAAAATAAAGCAACAAGTATTTACCCTGCACAGAAACATTAACACACCCATGTCTGACTCTCTCTGCACATGTTACATCAGCCCCATCTGCAGTGCATATGGTTTTGTCCATTAGAGAGTTATTGTGCGCGGGGGAGTTTCAGCCGCGATCGGGGGGGGGGGGGGGGGGTTGTGGGTGGAGCAGGGGCCATTCCGGGAGGGTAGGCAACCCTGCATTACCTATGGATTCCTTTGAAGGCTTGTCCTCCTCTCCATGTAGAATCCAAACGAGTACCTGTTGAGGAATATTATACTCACCACACGCCTCCGAATCGATGGATGCCTTCCGTGCCTGGCAGTAGCCCTGCAAGTGAAGCCTAAATGATTGTTTACATTCGCGGCTCCTCCCACATGCTGAGGGTTAGTCCCATCCACCAGCCAATAAGGAGTGGCCTTTAAAGCGCTGCGTAATATGTCTGTTAATAAATAAATACATTTGCATTAAGTTCAACAAGGATGCCTCCCTGAGTCATCATTAATTTTGTGATAGTCAGACTCAAGCTCCCTCCCCCCAGTTTCTAGAGCCTATAGGCAGCTGTAATGGAAGAGGCAGCACTGCAGGCCCCCTCCACTCTTAAAACAACCCTGTTACACTAGTTCTCTTCCCTGGAAATCTATTACCAACTAGAGAACCCAAAATACAGTATTTATCTCCGTTCAGTAAATGTGATATTTTAAGCTCCCATAGATACATTGAAAAAAGGCTGACTGTAGTGGAAATCACTGCTATTGTCACCCATTTCTACATTCACAGGGTATTTTATATTTACACATATCTCGGTACTTATGTAGTATCTGGGCGTCCGATTTTGTGATTGTATGCCTTACCTTAAGGCATACAATCAGATGCGATGCGATTCGATGCGATTTTGTATAGGATTCAATGTTAAGAAGGTCCTGTTTATTTCCCCACTATCCAAGTGGGCATAGAGTTGATTTTATATAGCGTGGCGAGCGCAGCGAGCCTCCGAGCCTGAAGCGTGGCGAGCGAAGCGAGCCCCGCGAGGGGACGCATATTTCTTAAAAAGTATTCTGTGTCCCCTCGCGGGGCTCGCCACACTTCGGGCACGGTGGCTCGCTACGCTCGCCACAGGTTTATATCCAACTCCATTCCCACTTGGATAGTGGGGAAAGGAAAAGGACCCCTTTTTCCCATTGAATTCTATGTTAAAATGGACTCAGACCATTTTAACATTGAATCCTATGGAAAAATCTTGACCATCGCATTGCATACGATTTGGTCGCATGCGATGCGATGCGATCCGATTTCTAAATCGGACGCCCAGATACTACATAAGTACCCATATCTCCAAGGTGTTTTTAAGGGATGTCCCACAAATATTATAGAATTTCAGAATATGGGCTTAATTCAGACTTGATTGCTAATTCGTAGTGGACTGAGAGGAAGAACAGACAGGAAGAGTAACCGCTTCTTGCAGAATTGTGAGCGAATTGACACTGGATCGTTAATCGGTATCCACTCGCAAATCCATATGCAATTCACTGACCATGAAAAGTATTTTTCCATTTTAGAAAACATGAGAAGGTCTGAGGCTTCCACTAGTCTACTACTGAGACCTGGTGGAAGTGGCCATTGCTGATGTCATAGGTCCTCCTCAAACATGCCCAGGCACAACTTAATTTTTTCCACCAAACCCTGAAAATGGCACATTGTCACGCCCAAATGCTGGCTTCCTGCCAGTCACACTGTCAGATTATGATTATGATCCATATGCATTTTCTGTCATTAATACCCCTTGCACATGCGTGATTCGTTCAGGACGCATGCGCAGTGTTTTGAAAATCATAAAATTGACGAATTTACTAGTTAGTGATCAACTCTGAATCAGGCCCCATGTCTTTTCATTTAAAAAAAAAAATCAATCCTCAGTATTAAACAAACCATGTATTTTATTTTACATATATATATTTTATACAAAAACTGCAAATACAGTATATCCTACAGAACCATGTGAGAATAATGTGTGAAATTTTTTTAGGGAAACTCTCAGCAAGGGGGTTATGCAAATGATTTCCACATTCACAGCACTGACGGGATGTCAGCAAGATATACATGCAACCTTGCTGAAATCCAGCAGATTCCTTGAAATAGGAACTCATTACTAAAGGCCCATATACACTGGCCGATTTTGAGCTGAAAGCCGCTCAAAAGACCAAGTTTGAGTGGCTTTCAGCTCAAAGCCGCCCAGTGTGTACAGCCTGGTGATGAGTGGTGATGCGAGCTCCTGCATCATCGCTGTGAAAGCCTTTCGTCTGTTTGTATTACCAGCAGATGACCGGCTTTGTGGACGGACTTGCATAGCGCTACGCTATGCAAAGCCACCCACTGACAGCGCCAGGCAGGGGGAAAGCCACCCTGTGTGTATGGCCCAGTGATGAGTGGTGATGCGAGCTCCCGCATTATCGCCGGGAAAGCCTTTTGTCTGCTTCTATTAACAGCAGATGAGCGGCTTTGTGGATGGACTTGCATAGCGCTACGCTATGCAAAGCTCCTCGCAGACAGCGCCAGGCATGGGGAAAGCCGCTCAGTGTGTATGCACTGAGCGGATTTCCCCCCAGTGATGACTGCGGTCATCGCTGTCCATACACGCTGGGCATAGTCGCCCAGTGTGTATGGAACTTTAGTCTCCCAATCTTGCAAAATAAAAAAAATAAAAGTAAATAATAAAAGACAATGGAAAATGAATGAATTAAATCCATGTCTGATCATATCCCTTCATCTTATACAAAGGTACGTAGGCAATTTCAGGAGGGGGTAAAGGAGGTTGATGCAGGCCTGTGTTCCCCCCTGTTGTTTCTGGCATATTCATTCTTTATTAACAGACAGCTGCAGCAGTTAAGCTCAGGCCCCCACAGTCTTCAGTGAGTAAGTTACAGACAGGTTTCTCCCTCTCTGCATGATCTAACGCTGGGACTAAGCGACAGTCTGCAAGCTATTTGCTACTTTACAAGTGTATCAAACACTGTTGAATACACTTGTATAGTGGCAAGCAGTGGCAAAAGTTTGTCCCAGTTGCCCAGCCAGAGGCAAGATAATAGTATATGGAGTGTAGAGATCCACTCGTGGGCGCTCCCTATAGTTAGGGCAATGGAGAAGGGGGAAATGGAGAAAGTGAAGGGGGAGTATGGTACTTCCCTTTGTCTTCTTCTCCTGTATGGTCGCTTTCTCCTGTACATGTTCTTTGGTTAGGATGTTCCTGATTCCCAATATTTCTCAGAGGACATATGGAAAGGATGAGATATAAAATGGAAGAAATCCACAATGTGAAGTATCTCTGGGGTGAGGAATATGATATTATAATGTCACTTTGAGCTGGGGTGGCGTACCGAACTCACTTGTGACAGCAAGGATACAAGTGCATCAAGGTATCTTTAGGTTGATAAATGGGGTGGCGTACCCGTACTCACGTGGTAGGATGGAAATCAAAGCGCATCAAGGTTTCTTTAAATATCTGTATTATTTTGGACAAGATAAAAACATCAAGGGAATAAATTTAAAAAGAAGGAGGCAAGATAATCATTGGTATGTCCCCCACGCACGCCACTTTATATAATTATATGTATGCATGTGTGTATGTTATGCAGGGCCGGTGCTAGGCACCGGAGCGCCCCAGGCAGGGAGGGGGGGGGGGCGCCCCGGTGCTCAATCACTTACCCGTGCGATGCTGGCCGCCGGGACACTGCTCCCCAGGGAGGGGGGGGGCTTGCCGGGTCCAGCGATGCGGCGAGCGGCGCCGTGACGTTCTGGGGGGGAGGGGCTTGCCATGCAATGCGGCGCTAGCAGCCGCAATGCTCCCCAGGGAGGGGAGGGGGGCTTGCTGGGTCCGGTGCCGTGACTTTCCAGGGGGGGGAGCTTGCCGGGTGATGCATGTCGCCACGCCACAACGCTCCCCGGGGATGGGACTGCTTGCTGGGTGATGGGGGTGGGGGGGACCAGCTCCAAACTGCCGCCCTCCAGCGGCCCGCGCCCTAGGCAAATGCCTAAGGCTGCCTAGTGGTGGTGCCGGCCCTGATGTTATGTATATATTATGTTTAAAATAAATAGGGTACTTATATGTTAGTTGGGTGCCCACTAATTACTATTATTACTATTTGCTTAGTAAAGAGAGTGTGGTCTTGCTAGGAGGGGGAGTCAGCCACACTAGCAATATAGGCAGCTTTCAATTAACTGATTCAAAAGCAGGGGAGGAGAGGGGCTCCCTTGGGAGCAGGAGCTCGGTGGCAGATGACTCCATTGCCTCCCAGAGTTCTGCCTCTGGTGGCAAGTATTTGCAGACTCATTTGACTCGTGGGACCTGGCATACAGAAAGAATGCAGCCAGGTAACTTTGGGTGTTATGGGCATTGGAGGATTAAAGGGAGGGGGGACTTAAAATAAATCCTCTCACCTGGCGTGTGTGCTCTTGTCCCTTATACCTGTGCAAACCCCAGATAGGGGGCAGGGCCATAGCATGGACAATGTTCTCCCCACACTTTATTTCTCAGGCAGTCCTTTCCGAAATATTTACCTGCCATTCAGCACTGTGAGGAGGCCAATAAGTTGTGCTGTGATATTTATGTTTGAAATGTAAATACAGTGCAAACATAGGATGGGTATGCTATTGCCGGGGAGAAAAGACGCCAGTGAGCATTGTGAATAGGAAGAGAGTGGTCAGTGGCTACGTTATTGGTCCTTTTGTAGGACCTGGATTTCATTGACCTATTTTTCCAGAAAAATAGTACTGGATGCGCCTATGTAAAAGGAGTGGCATTAGAGCAAATATATATATTTTTTATTCCATCAATTTCTAAAAAAAACAAAAAAACATGAGGGGCCAGATGCACCAAGTTTCAAAAGTGATAAAATGGAGAGTAATAAACAACCAACCAATCAGCTTCTGCCTGACCTTTTTCAAACACAGTCTGTCACATAGGAGGTAGGAGCTGATTGGATGGTTGTTTATCACTCTCCATTTTATCACTTTTGAAGCTTAGTGCATCTGGCCGAAATGAGAGAATTGTTGTGTTTTGTATACCTTGTCAAACCTGGTCGATCAAATATGGATAGAATGTGTTTTGGTAATGAATCCATACTCAATTTAAATGGGAAGGACTACAAGATGAAGATTGAATATTCTGTCAGTGTTTCCATTAGCAGTCTATGTATTTTATTACATGTTCCCCAATATAGCATATATACTACAAGACATGAGCGCCTCATCTCAAATATCTGTCTGTGGTTAAGACTAAGTTCAAAAGGGCTGACAGCTTCCTGAGGCATTCCTCTACCATGGGGCTGTCATTTTATATTGGAGCCACAGCACTGATACCTCCTCTATGCACATCACATTTTTAGGTCATACAAGAGGAATTATTTGGCATGTTGATGACCTTGTCATGTCTAAATGTAGCTACCACAAACACCCTAGATACTTATGAAGGGCTAATCACAGAAATGACCTACGCCAGAACGGAAGAGCATAACAGATTTATCTAAGTCACAGACACAGGACACAATATTTATTTTCCCTTACTGTGCTGTGTTCATAGGATTTTGTATTTATTATACTGTAGCATGAACAGAATACTGTATATTAAAATATATTAAATTGCACAATTCAAAAATAGTTACCTTGTACATTGTTATCCAATGAACCTCATAATGATCAAGCATGTATAGGGGCAGACGTACTGCGAGATGTACAGCTCTTTCTTTGTACAGGATAAAATACACATTTTCAAAGCAGGCAATGCGAAACCACATACAGCCGACACAATGCTGATAGACTGACTGATATCATAGGATGCCATCATATAACACTTTTCTGTATCTTGGATATATAGTTGTTGGTCTCAGGTTGCTGCTACTCAGAGTTCACTTTTTGTTCTGAATAACACACTTTAAGTCCCTCATCCTTTCCCAATCATCCAACCCCGCAGGCTCTTCACCACCTTCAACTCCTTGCTCTCCCCCTCCCCTCCAGCTCTTCCGTCCTCCATCGTAGCCACTGATTTTGCTACCTACTTTTCAACCAAAAATCTCCTCTCTCAGGACTGCCATCACTGCTGCCATGACCTCACCCTCTCTCTCCTCCCCTCCAACACCTCCACTCCCCTCCTTCCCACCCCTGTCCTCAATTTATCCCACCACTGCTGCTGAAGTCCATTCTATCCTTCAATCCGCTTTTCCCTCCACCTGCCCGCTCCATCCTATCCTCTCCAATATTATCCGTCGTCTCAGTCCGTCGATCTGCTCTCACCTGGCTCACCTCTTTAATCTTTCCCTTTCCTCTGGAATCTTCCCCTCCTTCAAACACTCTCTTGTCTTCCCAATTCTCAAAAAAACAAATCTGGACCACAACTCTCAGTCCAACTACAGACCCATCTCCCTCCTCCCTTTTGCCTCCAAGCTCCTAGAACGTCTGGCCTATAATCGTTTCCTAAGCCACCTTACTGCTAACTCCAGTCTAGACCCCATACAAACAGGGTTTCGCCCTTTACATTCCACTGAAACTGCCCTGACCAAAGTCACTAACGATCTACTATCGGCTAAATCCAAAGGCCTCTTCTCTACCCTCATCCAGCTTGATCTGTCGGCTGCCTTTGACACTGTTGACCACCCTTTCCTGGCTTACCTCATACCTCTCCGATCGCTCCTTCCCCGTCTCCACTCCGAGCTCCTCCTCTCCTACTACCCCGCAGCCAGTCGGTGTTTCCCAAGGGTCAGTCCTTGGCCCTCTTCTCCCTCTACACCACCTCTGGGTACCCTCATCAGCTCCTACGGCTTCCATTACCACCTTTATGCTGATGACACCCTAATCTATCTCTCCTCCCCAGACCTATCCCCATCACTCCTGTCCAAGGTCTCCGAATGCTTCACGGCCATATCAGCCTGGATGACCCAACGCTTCCTGAAACTAAACATGGCTAAAACCGAACTTCTAATCTTCCATCCCCCGAACATCCCCTCTTCTCCCACTATCTCCATCAGCATTGTTGAAACCGAGATCACACCCACCAACCAAATGCGCTGCCTCGGTGTCATCATTGACTCCTCTCTCTCTTTCACCCCCCACATTCATGCTCTCTCACAGTCTTGCCGCTTTCACATTCGCAACATCTCGTGCATCAGACCATTCCTCTCCACTGACGTGACCAAAATTCTCATTCACTTTCTTGTGATCTCCCGTCTTGACTACTGCAACATCCTTCTTTCCGGGCTACCTCTCGCCCGCCTCGCCCCTCTCCAATCCATTCTTAATGCCGCTGCTAGGCTCATCTTCCTCTCCCGCCGCTCTACCTCCGCCTCCCCCCTCTGTCTATCTCTTCACTGGCTCCCCATACCTACAAGGCTCTCTCCTCCTCCACTGCTCCTTACCTCTCTTTACTGATCTCTATCCACACTTCCTCCCATTCTCTTCGCTCTGCCACTGACCTCTCACCTAATCACCTCCTCCCACTCCCGTGTCCAAGACATCTCTCGCACTGCCCCTCTGCACTGGAACAACCTCCCGCCACCCATCAGGCTTTCTGATTCCCTTACTTCCTTCAAGTGCTCCCTCAAAACCCACTTCTTCCGACTAGCCTATCTCTCCTCCTCCTAACCTCTTTCGCTCCTCCTATCCTGCCTACCCTACACCTCCATCCGTTACCATCCGTTCCTACTTATCCTATTGTTTTTCGTTAGTCCACCCACCTCGTTTAGTCTGTTAACTCTTATGAGTAGGGCCCTCCTTCCTCACGTACTCACCCTACCTCTTTACCTCACCAGCGCTCCTGCCCTGTTCTTCCCTTCCTCTACTTCATCTTCAGTCTCCTAGACAATTTCGACACCTACTTCAGAACTGATGCTGATTTTAGTTCTACCAGCTATACCCATATTTATGCTGCATTTTATCAACACACCCTGTACGTTACCTTGTAATTTGATTTTTGTTTGCTATATACGGCGCTGTGGACACCTTATAATCAAACTACTACTACACACAGTGATACCAAGTAACAGCAGTGGTCACTGTGATGGATTTGACAGGTAATATGTGTCTCCAGTGGTCCCAGTTGCCCAGGAGGCAAGATAAATATTGGTGCCCCCTAAATATCTTACATTGTTGCATCATATTTATTTACATTATCAGTTATTTTATACAAATGCATTTCTTAGCAGTCATACCTAGGATTAGAACCTGTGACCTCTCTCACCGTAGACAGACACCTATTACTCTTGCACTGTAAGTATGCAGATTTTGACCAATGTTATTAGGCCAAGCTATGTAGTGTAGTAACTTCATATAGCTAGAATTCACACACTTTCCTTTGCAAATAGCTCCATTAGTAAGGTATCTGCCTCTAGTGGAACAGGCCATGAGTTCTAATACAGGCTGTGATAAGTGCAAAAATTTTGGGGCGAGATTCAGACCTGTTCCCTAGATTGTGTACATTCGCAGCCTAGTGATCAGGTAAATGCCGCCAACTTCCGGTGCTTCTGGTCCTTCCTCTTGTATCCCAGTCTGACTCTAGTCCTGTATTTGCTTTGCCCAGCCTCCTGTAGCAGCCTTGTCCAACTTAATACCTGGCAGCACCCCAGTACCTGATAGACCTAATTCGCTAGGGAAAAGTGGCTGTTATAGGCAAAGCCTTGGCTTGCAGGAGGCTTTAAGGACTGCTGGGAAAGAGCAACAGTGCCAGCTGTACCACATTGGTGGCAATCCTAACAGGGAGTCAGTCACAGAAGTGATATTGACAGCTTTCAATTAACTGATTAAAACTTGGAGGGGAGGAGAGGTGCCCCCTTGGGAGCAAGAGCCCGCGGCAGATGACTCCATTGCCTCCCAGAGTTACGCCTCTGTGTCTCATCTAAGGAGCTAAATACTCTATGTGTGTGCAGTGCAGTGACACTACACATTAGCATGTGCCAGGTTGTGCATGCAAAGTGGCACACCAGTACCCCCATCCTGATGAGGTCATTGCGGAGACAGCACAGGAGGGAAATCCCCTCTCACAAGTTTTCATCCTAATTGTCTTCCACTCAATAAGTCTGTTTTCTTGTAGCCCATGATTTATAAATTAGCAGTTGACGACTCTTTGAGAGTAGCTTTGGATAAGAGCTTAGCCTTGGACCCAGGGCTGGACTGAAAATGTGGCATTTCTTTCAATTGCCAGTTGGGCTAAACTCCCAGGCACAATCCATTTATGATTGTTACTCTTTCTGCTGTCATTTCCAAAAACCCTGTAATATAAATGTCCTAGATTTGAAATACAAAATGCTGAGAACTCTATGCAAGGGACGTATTTACAATCTCATGTACTTCAGCCAAACACTTAAAACATGGTTCAGTACATAGTTGCCTACCCTCCTGCTTTCTGCAGGAGACTCCCTGAAATAACAGCAATCTCCCTCTCTCCCTCATTAGTCTAGCAACCTCCTTCATTTCACCTAGCCCACATTACACTGTTACATTTTTTTGGGAAAAAGGAATGAGAGATAGATACATTTACATTGAATTATCAGCACCATTTCCCAGCACTTTACCAAGTATAATAGCTCTTACTAACTGCTTTAGGCTCATCTACATTTGGATCTAAGTCATATTAAAAGATTCCTCTCAGATGTAGCAGTACACACCCACGCTTCTTGGTGCCACGTTCACAATTTCTTTTCACAATCTCTCCATACATGGAACTAGACACACCCTTTGGGTGGAGCATGACACGCCCCCTCAATGGGGCGCTTTGCTAAATTCTACTACTAACTATAATCTCCCTGAAACTAGTTTTCAAAAGTAGGCAAGTATGGTTCAGTATCTGCTGCTCCCCCTATTAGCCTGCAACTGCATACTACAGTACATAGGTAGGTCTGCATAACCTTAGAATATCTGATGTGTTAAGAGCTTAACTGAAGTACCTGGAATTGTGAGTTCAATTCACTGGCATGGCATGCTGAGAAATGTGCAGTTTAGAGTGGATTAAAATGAGTTATTATTGACTAGTCAAGGGCTCTGGACATGGTAAATAATGTTTGATGTTAAAATACCTTGTTTGGATTGTTCGTTTTTAATGGAGGCTTAAAGCTCTAGCTCCATCTTCCCCATTGTTAATCTGCCCCTGGCTGATGCTAGAAGAAGCAAGCAATGGTAAATTCCATTGTGGAGGATTCTTTACCCAAAATATTGATGAGCAAACAGGTTATCGGTTAAGCTGTCAATAGTTCAGATCATTGGGCCTGATTCAAACCTGATCGCTGATTTGCAAAGTTGCAGATGAAAGAGTAGCTAGCTCCCGCCCAGACAGAAAGAAACCTGACCTGTGCAAATCTGCCATTGAATTGCCAAAGTATTGCAGATCGCTATCGACTTGCAAATCCATGCTCCAGTCATGAACCAAATGATTTTTCCAGCCTGTGCAAATATAAGTCTGACCCTACTGGTCATCTGCAACAGAGACGGGCTGATCAATGCCGGCACTGACGTAACAGACCCTCCCCTAAAAAGCCTGGGCGTGCCTGCATTTTCTTTCAGACACTCCCTGAAATCAACAGGTGTCCACTCCAAAATGAAGACTTTGAGTCAGTCAACCTCCGGCCACAATGTGTAGGATAGGGTCGCTAGGTAGAAACTATGAAGGTCGTCATACTGTACATTAGGTCGACCACTAAAGGTTGACAGGGTTTATGTCGACACATGAAATTGGTGTTGGGTCGTAAGGTCGACACAAGCATTAGGTTGTCAGTCAAAAAGTCGACATGAGTTTTTCAAGTTTTTTTAGCCGTCTTGTGCTGACAGCCGGTATTTGATACCCTACCATCCACTAGGGCGTGGAGGGAGAATATAATAGTGTGCCAAGCGCAGCACAGCACTGTGCCCAAAGCATGGCGAGCGCTGCGGTACATTGATGCGGTGTTCGTGTAGACGTACCTTGAAATTAGGTAAACATTTTTTTTTTTAACTTTGCTATTGTCTATATAATACTTGTGTCGACCATCTGACCCTGTCGACGTTAGCTATGTCGACCTATTTCATGTGTTGACCTAAGCCTTCTCGACCTTTGTTGGTCGAAATTCATACAGTCGACCCTATGACCCATACCCCAATGTGTTTACGATCCATACACAATTTCTGTTGCTAATTACCCTGCATGCATGCGCGCTGTTATCTGTACCATGCACAGTCATTTGAGAATCACTCAATCTGGGAAATCAATGATCAGCGATCAACTGTGAACCAGGACCAGCATTAGCTATGTATTTCTATTTTCTCTTTTTGCAATTGAATGAGTAGATTGGCAATATGCATTCTACTTACATCCTGCTCCAGCTGTTACCTTTATGAAGTCTGCACTGAATAAACCAGTCACATTATGATTGATGTGCTTTGCTTCTTCACTTTAGTTTTTTACTAAATAAGGAAATATGGAATATAACAAACCGTCAAGTACAGGATATGCTGATATGACATAAAGGAGACACAGCAGAGAGCAGCACAGTGTTTATAAAAGCTCCTCGGCGGGAGACAACACTGCAGCTTCACTTCCAAATTTCTGCTTCATACTAAAAATATACACACCAAATGTATATGTGCTAACAAAAGGTGTGTATATCCCCATAAAGGTATTTTCTCCTCTTCTGTGCCCCCTTTCTATATGAAAGATTAAATAAAACAGAATATATATATATATATATATATATATATATATAAATATCTATATATATATATATCACTCTAATCATGTATATATATATATATATATATATATATATATAAATAAAAAAACACACATACACACAATATACACTAAACATCGGCACTCACCTTTCCTAGTTTTGGGGTGCCCTATGGCTTGTGACCACATTCTTTAAACAGAAATTGTAGGGGCTCTGCACTCACTAAATTAACTGATATTAATAAATAGTGGGGATTTGGTTCATGAATTGATCAATGCATTTAAGCCTGCAGCCCCCTTCACAGGACCCCACTTTTCTGCAGGTCCTAACACTATTGCTCAAAAGGTCTACAATACACATAGCTATCACATTAATGCTTGATTCCAGGCATGCTATCTGGTCTAAAGCTCACAGTAGACTATGCTTTTAAAGGTGAGCAGTTACCAACACACCTGTCACTAATCATCTAGGGAAATGGTTAACATAAGCTATGCAATTTAGGTTAAAACAGGGTGCATGAGAGAATGTTACCACAATATATAAATATATTGCCCAATAGTGGTAAGGCGCCAAATAGTATATACACAGTCCTTATAAGATCATCCAATTGTTATAAAATGACGAAGATTTCATCCAATGATTGTTTTATTTGATCCTTCAATGAGCAGTCACAAAACGTGAATACGACAAACGTCTCAGCGCGTTTCGTCTTTAAAAAGACCTCATCAGGGGAACAACGGTACAATCTTGTGAATGATATAGGGTTTCCTATTATCATAAAAAAGGTCCTGTATGGTCCATATTATTATTCCAAGAATAATTTATGCTTTTATATAAACCCTTGATGAGGTGTTCAAAAAAGGTTAATAATAAACCATAAAAAGTATTTCTGGATGGCTTATCTGACCAAACCTTTTAGAATTAGTGAAGTCACCAATAAAAGGATGGAAACTTTTTCATCAGATGATAGAAATAGTAATAGTGAGCCTCTCCAGAGCGCTTCTAACTCCCACAGGTATGGCCAGCAAAATGCATTCTGCTGGCCATACCTGTGGGAGTTAGAAGCGCTCTGGAGAGGCTTACTATTACTGTTTCTATCATCTGATGAAAAAGTTTCCATATACAGTTGTTTTATAATTCTGTATTATTTAATAGCGCATAGAGGAATATTGGGGTTTGATATATATAAATATATATTCCAAAAAGAGGGTTATTAACCAAAAGAGCGCAGATAGACAAGGTACAGCAGCTTATGATAAACACCAAGGGGGACATTTACCAAAATGGATTCGTAGAAAAAAGGTGTATTCGTAGGGAGAAATACACCTTTTTTTTACGAATTTGTATTTTCGGGATTTACAATCCCAAAAATACAACAATTCGTATTCCTAAAGATGGAACATTCGTATTTGTATTTACAAATACGAATGTCTACACCATCGATAGAATACGACAGAAATCACCATTCAAAAGAATGGTGGTTCCTGATGTACTAAGCAGCCGTACTGATAATACGGCTGCTAAGTGGTGTAAAACACCCACGCAAATACGATAGGAAAATACACCTTGCTTTCCCTGTCGTATTTGCTTTAAGCCTGCACGGATCAGTCAGATCCGTGCAGGCTTTAGTGTAAAAAAAAATAAAAAAAAAATAAATATAAAAAAAAAAACCGGCGTGGGGTCCCCCCCACAGCTATAACCAGCACCAGGCTGAAGGAGCCGGGGCCGGTAATTAAAAATCAGGGAACCCGACAAATAGGGGTTCCCCGATTTTTAACAACCAGGCTCCAGGTCCGGGGCTGGTTCCCAAAATACGGGGGACAAAATGACTAGGGGTCCCCCGTATTTCAAGAACCAGCCCCAGGCACAACCAGCCAGCAGGGTAATGCCACAGCCGGGGGGAGACTTTTTATACAAGTCCCCCGGCCAAAGCATTAACCCTACCGACCAGTCAGCCTGGCCAGGGGCCCTGGGGGAGTGGGGACCCCCCCAATAAAGGGGTCCCCCCCTCCAGGACTTACCTGACCAGGCTGAAGCCTGGTGCTGTCCTCGATGCCCCTGGGTGGTGGGCATCTAACTGATAGCAGTGTAATAAAAAGATTAAACTATTGTCTAATACTGGGGCACTATGAGTCCCAGCAAGCCTCCCCCGCAAGCTGGGACTTGGAGAACCACAAGTCCCAGCCTGCGGGGCATTAAAGGGCCCGCTGGGTCTTGTAGTGCCACAGTATTAAAAATAGTACAATAAAACACACTGACACATACTTAAAATAAAACTTTAATACATACAAAGCCCACACATACTAATACTTACCTATCTTCTTTCCGTAGGTAGCCCTGGTCCTGTGTCGTCTTCTGGTCCTGTGTCGGCGGTCTTCTGGATCCATGTCGACGTCCTTCTTCAAGTCGCCGTCGCTGTCGGCGATGGCGTCCGGATCCGACGAAATCCATGTGGGAACCTATGGAAGGAAACCATACTCACCTGTCCCAGCGCGACGTAGTCCAGGTAAGGGTCTTGGCAAAAAAAAAAAACGACACCCGAAACCAGCCCGGACAGTAGGAGCCGCACGGTGTTTGTGTACATCGTGCGGCTCCGCCTCCCGAATGCCGCTATTGGCCGCCTTGCGGCCTAGCGCCCAATCAGGAGCATGTATTCCGCGTCCGCTCGCCACGCTTCGGGCTCGTATTCCGCATCCTCTCGCCACACTTTTCTCAACTCCACACCGACGTGGATAGTGGGGGTATGAAAAGGTCGGAGGACGCGTACCGCCGCCCCTCGCGGGCTCGCTGCGCTCGCCACGCTTCGGGTTGACGTTGATCGTGGGGTGGTGTTAACAATTGGGGGGCCATTTCACACTTCAGGGTGGCTATTTGGGGTCTGTGGGCCATTTAACATTGTTCCCTATGTAAAATCGGGTCAATTGGGCCATTTAACATTGTTCCCTATGTAAAATCGGTAATCGCGACGGTCGCATCGCATGCGATTTTTTGGCCGCATGCGATGCGACCGACGCGATTTAAATTTTACCATGCATTTCTATGTAAAATCGCGGACATCGCATCGGTCGCATCGCATGCCATTATAATGGCATGCGATGCCCACGATGGGAAACAAGTACCTTCTCTTGTCCCAATTCAATCGGGTTTTGGAAATCGGGGTATATCAGTAAAATCAGCTCATTGTGCAGTATTCAAGTTTAACACAAAATTTTTATTATATACAGGAGACTCACAATGATGGTTAATATAATCACATATCCTTATGGCAAAACTGCAAACACCCATACACTGAAATCCAGGACTCTGTTCTGTTAGAGGTTCCAGACACCGGTATCCCCAGTCCTCATACGTCCGGAATTAATGGAGGGTCGCCGCTCAGCCACAAGAAGTTCACTGCATGTACCACACTTAATGCATTTCGGACTCCTTTGTCCTTCGTCACACTTCTGACAAAGGACAAAGGAGTCCGGAATGCATTAAGTGTGATACATGCTGTGAACTTCACCATGTATATATAAATATATATATATACAACCTTTTTATGTCCAGCACTCCCCTTCTAGTAATGTGCTTGTCTGGGTGCCTTTTCCTGTAGGTAATCCTGCTGCATATGCATACCTCCCAACTGTTGCGCTTTTCGTGGGAATGTCCCAGTCTTTTTGGGATGTTCCTGCTTCCTGCCCGGTGCCGACATTGTCCCGCGGCAGGGGGGGAGGGGGGCAGCTGGGAGTCCCCCTGTCATCCTCCTGTCTCTATCTCCCCAGCCCCACAGGCCATGAGCCACTAGCCATGCCCCTACAGCAGTGAAAATGGGGTGTGGCCTCGCTGAAATAGGCCATGCCCCCATATCGCTATGCCATACCCAACAAAATCTCGGGCTCGCCTCCGACGTGCTAGTTTCCTCTTTCGCTATGGACAATGTTGGGAGGTATGCATATGGATTTTGGAGAGACACCCCCCCATTAGGACTGCTTCAAGATATATCCCGGGCTGGTTTTAATTCCCAATCCGCCCCTGCGTGGGTGGGGGCAGAGGGATCGCTTTTGGTGGTGTCGGATTTAGGGACAGGGCACCCATCACAGGAGGAAAAAATTGTTTAAAACACTGGACGACCATCTAACCCAGTGCTTTAAACTGATTTTTTTTTTTTTTTTTGCTGCCACCGTTGACCCTCACTACCTGCTAGCACTCCTTCACAGCACTAAGATGGTGCATCGCATTGGAATGTCGCTTCGCATCCGATTGCATAAGTGTATGGGCACCATAAGACTGAGCTGATTGTCTCTCAACTATCCTGCATAATCTCACCTTCTACAATCTCATTATCTATTGATGGCACTATTTCCTCTAGCCCAGTGATGGCTAACCAGCTGTTGTTGAACTACACATCCCAGCATGCCCTGCATCAGTTTTAGCTTGGCCAAATATTAAAACTGTAGCAGGGCATGATGGCATGTGTAGTTCAACAACAGCTAGAGTGCCAAGGTTAGCCATCACAGCTCTAGCCCCAAGTGCTCTATCTTAGTGTTATCCTTGACTCCTTCCTCTCCTTCAAACCACATTCAGCTCCTCTCACAAACCCGCTGTTTTCATCTCAAAAAATTTCCAAGATTCATTAGCTCACACAGGAGTCTAGCAAGACCTGTCCCTTATTCACTCTCTGGTCATCTCCAGACTGGACTACTGTACTCTCCTCCTATGTGGAATCCCTAACAAATGTATTTCTCCACTCCAATATATCCTCAATACTGCTACCTGGCTCATCTTCCTCACCAAATGCACTACATCCACCTCCCCTCTTCTACAATCCATTCACTGGCTTCCCATCCCTTTTAAAAATCCAATTCAAGCTTCTCACATTCAGTTACAAAGCTGCAACTTCTCTCCCACTTACATGTAGGAGCTGGACTGGAGGCAAAGCCTGGGGGTAGGCTCCCCTGACAGGGTTTGTAGGGAGCTGACTAGCTGGACAGTCATAGAAGGGGTGTCTAAGGAGAGGGTCATAAGGGGGAGGGGCTTAACGGGGTGTTGTAAGGGTATATAAGCAGGGTGCAGACAGGAAATAGGGGTCACTGGGAGATTTTTCTTAACAGCTAAGCAGCACTGCATCTCCCATGGCTTCCCCAAACGCTGATGCTGAGGTATCTGCGGCGCTGGCTGCCCTCAGGGAGGCAGCAGGCACCAGAGGGGCTGAGTGGCTGCAGCAGCAGATGTCAGGTCTGCTGGGGGGACTGGGAGCAGCAACGCAGGAGGCTGCTCCAGCGGGCGCACGGCCTCGGAGGTCCAGGCCTCCGGAGCGCTTCAGCCCATCTGTGTCCCCCAGGGTTCAGCGCCGTTCAAGGAGCCCCGTCAGGGACCCTCCAGGCCAGGCTGCGGGCCGGGCACCTTCCGCCTGCAGGACCAGGTCTGGGAGGAATCCAACCAGCAGGCGGAACCCTCCGCGCGGGGGGGACCCCCCCCCACGTGCAAGAAGATCCGGCGGTGCGTGGTACTGGACCTGGAGCGGCGGGGCATGCGGGGCATGCTGCTGCCCAGCGCGGGGTGAGTCGTGCCAGGGGGGCAGAAGTACAGGCTGAGGACCGCAGGCCTGGTACACGGAGCGAGAGACGCACAGCTGGCTCCGCCTCCAACGAGGTCACGCCGGCTGGTGCTATACCTGAGGGTCGGGATGACAGGAGAAGAGAGATGGCAGTGTCTGCAGATGATGGAGAAATACCTGGTCCCTCTTCATTGGCTGGGTCTCGTCAGGATACTGGACCTGCGGCTGCTGGGTTCACAGCCCCCAGGCAGCCTGGTGAGTCTGTCTCTATGTCTGTTAATGCTTTAGCACAGAGTCAGGGGGGGGGAGGGTTAGCCCTCCAAGGGGAAATGAGTAGGGGCTTTACTGAATTATTGAGTGGTTTTGCAGATTGGTTGGTGGGTTTGCGGCAGGGGGCGGGGCCGTCCCCGGCGGCAGCATGGGCGCCGCAGAATTCGGGCACACCAGCTACCATTAGTGTGCCAGTCAGTAATAGTGTGCCAGTTAGCAGTGGGGTGCCGGTTAGCAGTGGGGTGCCGGTTAGCAGTGGGGTGCCGGTTAGCATTGGGGTGCCGGGGAGCAGCGGGGTGCCGGTATCCGGCGGTGAGCAAAGTAACAGTAGTGCGGGGGCTGATGGGGGCGGTGTGGGGACGCAGGAGGAGAGTGGGAGGCTTAGTGACACCGCAAAAGGGGAGGTGTACGTATGTTTTGAGGGGCCATTGGGGGCCCACCTGAAGCAGGAGGTGAGGGAGAAGATTTGGAAAGGGGAATACGTGGATATATTTTCATTGCTCCCTTTAGAGCGTTTTAATCTGGATAGGCCCCGTAAGGAGGAGAAGAAGGAGGAGGAGGAATGGCGGCGGTATCGGCTGATACCGCGGTCATTCACGAACTGGTTGCAAGCATTTGCTATTTTAGCTAGTGTGATTGGGGAGAAGGCACCTGACAATTGTTCAGGCTTATTTTGTTACATGGATGCGATAGGAGAGGCGTACCGGGTGTATGGGGGTTTGGCTTGGCTCCGGTACGACGAGCAATTTAGACAGAGGAAGGCGGTGCGCCCCAACATTCGTTGGGACCATAAAGATATTGCTTTATGGTTAAAGGTGACGGCCCCCATAAAAAGTGGGCAGCCCTTTCGTGGGGACGGGGGGGGGGCCGAGGGAGGCCACAAGCGGGACGGCCATGCAGAAGGGACTCTGCTTTGCCTTTAATGACGGGTCATGCCGGTTTGGGGCAAAATGCAAATTCAAGCATGAATGTTCCTCATGTGGAGGGAACCACGGTGCAAATAAATGCTTCAGAGGGAAGTCACGAGACGGTAGTTCAAAAGGGGGTGACACCAGTTCGGCTGGAAAGGATGCTGGGCTATCTGCGTAGGTATCCTGATCAGCAGACAGCCGCCTTGTTGGAGGAGGGGTTTAAGGAAGGTTTTAAGATACCTTCTGACGTGCAGGTGTCAGGGAGTTTTAGGAGGAATTTGAAGTCTGCTAGAGAGCATCCAGAAGTGGTGCAGGAAAAACTGGTTAAGGAGGTGCAACTGGGTCGTATGGCTGGACCTTTTAGGGCGGCACCATGGCCAGATTTGATAGTCTCTCCTTTGGGGGTGGTGCCAAAAAAGGAGGCGAACAAGTTTCGGCTTATACACCATTTGTCCTTTCCAAAAGGGGCGTCGGTCAATGATGGCATTGACCCCGACATCTGCTCGGTGGTTTATACATCGTTCGACGCGGCTGTTCAGTGGGTAAAGCGGTTTGGGAATGGGGCCATGTTGGCAAAGACTGATATTGAATCGGCATTTCGATTGCTGCCAGTTCACCCAACCAGTTTGCGTTTGTTGGGTTGTTATTGGGATGGGGAGTTTTTTGTTGATCGATGTTTACCGATGGGTTGCTCCTGGTCGTGTGCTTATTTTGAGGCCTTTAGTTCTTTTTTGGAGTGGGTGGTTAAGGATGTCTCTTTGTGCAATTCAGTTATTCATTACCTAGATGACTTCTTATGTATTGGTCCTGGGGGGACCGGTGTATGTGACTTATTGTTGAGGACTGTTGAAAGGGTGTCGGCAGATTTTGGAGTCCCGCTTGCTCCAGGTAAGACGGAGGGCCCTGCGACTGTGATCAGTTTTTTGGGTATTGTCATTGATACTGTGAATATGGAGTGCCGTTTGCCCGAGGAAAAATTGCTGGGTTTGAAGGCCGAGGTGGGGAGGGCGTTGCAGTTGAAAAAAAATTAGATTGCGGGAATTACAGTCTTTGCTGGGTAAGTTGAATTTTGCGTGTCGCATTATGCCAATGGGCCGCATTTTCAGCAGGAGGCTGGCAGCAGCGACAGCAGGGGTGGTTCTTCCTCATCATTTTGTCAGATTAGGTAGTGAGTTGAAAGGGGACTTGCGGGTGTGGGCAACTTTTCTCGGAACTTTCAACGGCAGGGCGTTGTGGATGTCAGACACGTGCGTGGCTACAGAGCTAGACCTTTTCACAGACGCGGCTGGGAGTGGCGGTTTTGGGGCTTATTGCCAGGGACATTGGTGTGTGGGCAGGTGGCCGGAGTCTTGGGTGCAGAGAGGCTTGGTAAAAAACTTAGCATTGTTGGAATTATTTCCTATTTTGGTTGCAGTGGTTGTTTGGGGTGAGCTATTCCGCGACAGGAAGATTTGTTTTCACTGCGATAATCTGGGGGTTGTCATGGCTATTAACCAATTGTCGGCATCTTCACCGCCAGTGGTCATCATTTTGCAGCAGTTGGTATTGGAATGTCTGGCTTTGAATTTGTGGGTTGTGGCTAGGCACGTCCCCGGTGTCTCTAACGGCATTGCGGATTCTTTATCTCGTTCACAGTGGGAACGTTTCCGGGAGTTGGCACCAGAGGCGGACAGGGAGGGGACCGGGTTCCCGAGTCGGCTCTGGGCTCTGCTGGACGGGTAGTCGATCAGCTCATCAGGGAATCCTTGGCCCCGAATACATGGTCGGCATACAATCAGGAATGGCGGAGCTGGCTAGAATGGCGTGAGGTAGTAGGTTTGAAGGAGGATGATGACGAGTTGGCTGTCTTGCTATATATAGGCCATTGTAAGGAGATTGGTTGGTCAGTGGCAAAAATCACGCGCTGCATGGCGGGCTTGGCTTTTGGGTTTCGTGCAGGTGGGAGGCCTGACGTCACCAAGAATTTCCTGATTGCGCAAGCTTTGAAAGGTTGGAAGAGAGGACATGAAGTACAGGATCAGAGAAGGCCAGTGTCCTTCCAGCTGTTGCAGAATATGGGTAGAAAGTTAGGGGAGGTCTGTAGTTCCAATTTCGAGGAGAAGTTGTTCGGGGTAGCTTTTTCGCTTGCCTTCTTCGGGGCACTGCGGATTGGCGAGCTTGTAAGTCCAAGCGTCTCCAGGCCGGGAGGTTTGTTAGGAGAGGATGTGGATTTATACTCAGATAGGGTGGAGCTAGTGGTGAGGAGGTCGAAGACGGATCAATTAGGGAGGGGGAAGAAGGTAGTTCTCTTCTCCGTACCTGGCTCGGATATGTGCCCGGTAGCACGGCTAAGGATATTTAAGGAGGTCAGAGTGGGCAGGGAAAGGGATCCGTTGCTGATGCATGCGAATGGATACTTTTTATCACGGTTCCAGTTCACAAGTGTGTTTAGAGCAGTCCTGCGGACGTTGGGCCTCAAGGGGGAGGAATACGCGGGTCACTCTTTCCGCATTGGGGCCGCAACTGAGGCTGCTAGGATGGGATTTGGAGATGAGTTAATTAAGCGTATTGGGCGGTGGGAATCGTCTCGTTTTCGCTCCTATGTTCGTTTAGGGGAATTTTGAGGCTGACTGTGTTCTTTCTATTTTAGGGCAGTCCCCGTGCCTGATTTGGATTTTAGGACATTCATATGTCTTTTGGGGAGCTTTGCAGGCTGATGTCAGACCAAACGGCCGCCAGCTAGGTTTGGATAGAGAAGAGGCATTGGTTCGCTGGCTGGGGAAGCGCGGTATGGTATGGAGTGGAGTGTTACAGGAATTTCACCGTTTTGTTCGGCTCGATAGGGCTCCCGACATATTAGTGTTGCATGTGGGAGGGAATGACCTCGGGAGCAGACCATTTAGGGAGTTGATACGGGATATCAAGTTTGATCTCCTACGTTTATGGGCAATGTTTCCGGAGGTAATCACGGTTTGGTCGGATATTGTGCCGCGCCGTTATTGGAGGGATGCAAGGTCGGCTGACAAGATCAATAAGGCAAGGATAAAAGTTAACAGGGCAATTGGGCGTTTTATGGCTAGAAACGGCGCGGTAGTGGTGAGGCACAGGGAACTCGAGTCTGGTGCCGGTGCTTTTTGGAGAGGTGACGGTGTGCACTTGAACGCTGTAGGGATAGATGTGTGGTCTTTGGGACTACAAGAGGGGATAGAAACAGCGTTCCGGATGTGGGGGGGTCGCTCGGGGTCAAGGGTTTAACCCCGTGCTTGGTGGCGGAGGGGGGTCCTCGAGGTTAGTGGCATTGAGGCTTAATTATGCGGCGGGGAGGGCCCCATGAGGGGGCTGGACTCCCCTGGGTGAGGTTTAATTAATGAGCACTGGGTGTTGACAATTGGTGCCCTCGAGCCAATCGCTATCGGCTGGGGGTAACAACTCCTGGAAGTGCTTAGAGGTGTGGATAGATTTATTGAGGGCCTCGGGGACCACCTTCCGTGGGAAATGTTTTTGATTATTGTTAAACTTGTATTGTTTTAATAAAGATGGCTGCTGTGGCCAATTTTATCCAACAAGAGAGTTATGTCATTTTTGGGGGGATTAATTGGGCACAGCGATTAGACAATACCCTGTCATGTAGGAGCTGGACTGGAGGCAAAGCCTGGGGGTAGGCTCCCCTGACAGGGTTTGTAGGGAGCTGACTAGCTGGACAGTCATAGAAGGGGTGTCTAAGGAGAGGGTCATAAGGGGGAGGGGCTTAACGGGGTGTTGTAAGGGTATATAAGCAGGGTGCGGACAGGAAATAGGGGTCACTGGGAGATTTTTCTTAACAGCTCCCACCCACCCTCCCTAATTTTATAGTTTTTAGGTAGACTTATTTGTTAGGTTGTCTTTTGTCACAGTGGCCTGTGCGGAGGGGGGTCCTCGAGGTTAGTGGCATTGAGGCTTAATTATGCGGCGGGGAGGGCCCCATGAGGGGGCTGGACTCCCCTGGGTGAGGTTTAATTAATGAGCACTGGGTGTTGACAATTGGTGCCCTCGAGCCAATCGCTATCGGCTGGGGGTAACAACTCCTGGAAGTGCTTAGAGGTGTGGATAGATTTATTGAGGGCCTCGGGGACCACCTTCCGTGGGAAATGTTTTTGATTATTGTTAAACTTGTATTGTTTTAATAAAGATGGCTGCTGTGGCCAATTTTATCCAACAAGAGAGTTATGTCATTTTTGGGGGGATTAATTGGGCACAGCGATTAGACAATACCCTGTCATGTCTGATCTTATCTGCCTTTATACTCTCACCGATACTCACCTCTCTGCTAATGCACACTGCCTCTCCTGCCAACTGATTATTTCTTCCCACTCCTACCTCCAAAAGTTCAGTTCCCTACCTCTGTAATTCTCTACCTCTCTCCCAGTGGCGGAACTGCGGAGGGTGCAGGAGGTGCAGTTGCTATGGGGCCCGGCGGCTGGGGGGGCCCGATGGACAGCTAGCACTCCCCTGCACCCTCTCAAGAGAGCCGCTGGCGCTGCGGCCTGTATGAGGCTGAACTGAATGGAGAGAGTAAGGAGCTGGGCGGGCGGACGGGATCGCGCTGTTCCGGGAGGGCACATAAGCAAGGGGGACTGCGAGGGAGGAGCTGCCGCCAATACCCTCCCCGCCGCCTAGACCCACTGTGGTCGCCGCTGCCATCCAACCCTCCTCATGCTCCCCACTAGTGACAGGAGCAGGAATCCGGCGTGGACAATGATTGGAAGCTCCTAAGCTGAATGAGACCACCAGGCCGCTGCTACTTCCGCTCCCTAGGACTGCCTGTTAACTAATCACTGCTCGCAGATCGGCAGTCGCTCCTTATTGGCTGCCGGCCTGTGAGTTGTGATTTGCTTCAGGAGAGCGGCACCTTCAAAATGCCGCTGCGCTGTCTCTACAAATGTGGCTGCCAGTCCCCGATCTGCTCGAGTGTCTCAGTCCTAGGAGCTGCAGTAGCAGTGGTCTCCTGCAGCTGAGTAGCTTTATATTTGGGTGCACAATCTCCTGCCGTGCCCCCTGTCTTTGGACCTGAGGCACTAGTCCTATTTGTCCACCTCCTGATGGTGGCTCTGCAGCATCATGCCTGCCTGCCCCCCACTCCAGCAGTCAGGTGCACAGGCACATGAGAGGAGCCGCAGTGCCTGAGGAGCAGCATTGGACAGAAGAAAGAATGTTGGTAAGTTTGTAATTGTCGCATAATGTGTAATGGGCTTTGCGGTGTGTCCGATAATGTGTAATGGGCTTTGCGGTGTGTCCGATAATGTGTAATGGGCTTTGCGTTGTGTCTGATAATGTGTAATGGGCTTTGCGGTGTGTCCGATAATGTGTAATGGGCTTTGCGGTGTGTCGCATAATGTGTAATGGGCATTGCGGTGTGTCACATAATGTGTAATGGGCTTTGCGGTGTGTCGCATAATGTGTAATGGGCATCGCGGTGTGTCGCATAATGTGTAATGGGCATTGCGGTGTGTCGCATAATGTGTAATGGGCATCGCGGTGTGTTGCATAATGTGTAATGGGCATTGCGGTGTGTCGCATAATGTGTAATGGGCATCAGGGTGTGTCACATAATGTGTAATGGGCATCGCGGTGTGTCACATAATGTGTATGGGGCATTACCCTTTGAACCAAGGCCACACTTTTTTTTTTTTTTAGAATGTGTTTATTTTTAAAATATCTATTGGAGTTGCAAATTTTTACTTTTCACACTAATGGTGGCCACACATGGTGCGATGTGCACTGGTAGAGATCAGAGTTAGGGGGGCCCCATTATAAATTTTGCTATGGTGCCCACAAAGTTCTAGTTACGCCTCTGCTCTCTCCCTTAGATTCTCCACCTTCCAACAAAACTTTAAACAAGCTATCTTCTTTACCAAACCCAGCCAAATCTCAAATTTACTCTCTGTTCCTTGTTCAAAGTCACCCCTGTTTGTTTGCCCCTCCCCTTTAGAATGTAAGCTCTCTTTAGCTGGGCTTTCTTCCCTTGCTTTTCCTTCTCTTACTTAAACCCTCTTTGATGGCTTATTCTTTATGTAATTTATGTAAAAAATAAAATAATAATAATAATAATAATAATAATAATAATAACTTACCTCATGAAAATGTTCATTGCTTGGTAGATATTACATAATAAGTAATCAATGTATCTATAGTTATTGATGGTTTATATACTGTGGGGTCAATCCTATTAACCCTGAAGGGTGTGAGTTGCCATTCAGCGTTTTCAGCGTGAAAATGGCACCCAAATTAACCCTAATTTGCACCCTTCGCCCTGAATCTGTTCTTTTTGTGTGCTTTACTTCTTCTTTTAGGTTTGTTTTTATATAGCCTGCTGTGTCTCTACAGTGATGGATTTGCTGTGCACTTCAGAACTGTCATGTGACTAGGTTGATGATGTCGCTTGTGTGGCATGACTGGTTGGGTGAGTGGTACTGCATCCTGAAATTCTGCTGGTTTGAAGAACTGGGTGACTGGCACATTTAAGGTACGCTTTGCTATATGTTACTTTGAGCTCAATCAGTGCCGTTCGCTGAGCAGCCGTTGTTTGCCGATTAGCAGAGGCTTAACGCCACCAGTTGCCTGGCCAAACCCCCTCATTAACGTGCAAGAGGATGTACGTGAACACATCCCCTGCATGTAGCCGAAAGGAAAGGGAAATCATTTGATGTTTCCTGACCATTGAATGATTTCTCTCCCTTTCGTAAATAAAATTCAGTCTAAATTGACTTTTATTTCTGTCGGAGACTGACGAAGAAGGGGCGGCATGACTGGGTCATGTGATGTCAGTGGCCCACCCCTCATCAACCCTCCCTCCCCGCAGTAAACGGCCCACCGAGTATGTAACTCTCTGAAGCCGCTCAGTGCTGGGGTTTGCACATGCGCAAAACCCGACCATCGGGACTGTGGCCTAATTAAGACCACTACGAGCGATCCTGAATCGGCCCCTTATGTGCTAATGAGGCAAAGAGAGAGGTGTTATTTTTGTTTTTGCAGTTTTCAAACTTTAAATGTTTTCATTGAAATATGAACACATGTTAATGGTGGATGCAGAGTACTGATTTCAGCCCTAGTGTATAAGTACTACAAATGCTGCTTCTATTCTGGCATGTGACACAACAGAGGTGACGCCAATCAGGGGAAGTACAGATAGAGAGCTTTTTATTTTCCCTCCTGGAATGGTTCTAGTAAGTCTTAAGCCAGTAATGTTGATGCTGTTAATTACAAGCGCATTTCCATTATCTATAAAACTGTCAATGATTTACAATTCCTTCAGATATGTAATTTTTCCTGTCCTTCAAATAATGTATTCTACTACTTCTAGGGTGGGATTCCCTCTAGTGGTCAAAGATAGATATAGCAAATTAGTACAGGATTTTATAGTACTCAGACAAAATCTGTGCCTATATAAATATTTGAAATGATGACCCTTCATATATTGCCTTCATTACATATAAAACATGGATAAAACACGGATTTCACTGCTTCTCTGTGTAAAAATAGAAAAGTAAATAAATAATATATATATTTTTAAAGGAGGTGTGGTTGTGAAAATATGAATTGAGAATACGGCTAATTTTACTAAGCTGCCGTATTCTCAGGATTTGTATTTTCCAATGGTGAAGTGATTTGTATTTGTATCAGCCAAATCTGAACATGAAACATACAGATCCCCAGGGGCGGATTGGGAATTAAAACCAGCCCGCGAAATATCTTGAAGCAGCTCCAAAAGGGGGTGGGGGGTGGGGGGGTGTAGTTGCGCGCCCATTTTGGGGTGTGTGGCCTATCAATATGGGGGTGTGGCCTATGTTGACAAGGCCACTCCCATTTTTTGCCGCTGTGGGGGCATGGCTAGTGGCTCTCTGGCTGCAGAATAGGCGCATCCGTACAGAGTCTATTCTGCAGCCTGTTGGGCTGGGGAGATAGAGACAAGGGGGGGGGGGGGTAACAGGGGGTCTACCAACTGTCCCCCCCCCGTGCGCCATGGGACACTGAGTATGGGCCACCTCCCTTGACAACATTATGCACCATAACAAGAGGGCCCTTTGTTCTATCAAAAAACCTGTACACCATATGCCACACAGTATGAGCCAATATTCACATTAGGACACATGAAATGATCCAAAATTCACAAAATGCCACAAAGCCGGTGGGTGGGGGGGGGGGGTTAAGTCAATAGTCAGGACTAATCCAGTTAAATAGAAATACATTTTGGATTTATGTTTAATTACATCACTTTGCTTTGTGTATAAGGACATTACTAATGTAGTGAGGTGTGATGCTTAATGTGTGAGGGTAATTACTGTGTGGCCTTATGTGTATACGGCCCTTACTAATGTGCTTAATAATAGGGTCACTCCTCCCTGAGGACAACCAGCCCTGGGTTGAGAGCACATAGCTCTTCTCCACAATCCCAGGGTTTTGGTTGTGGAGGTAAATGTAATAGTTAAATGGACAAAAACATTTTTGCAGGTAGACTATTGGTCAAAGTGCCAGCATGCTCTGACATCAACGGTTCACTGACACATGTAAGAAAAAAAACTATACAAATGATGTTACACACACACACACACACACACACACAATAAAGACACCACTTTTTACCAAGTTATTACCCACACTACAAAAGGGTCCAGCAACATAAAAAAAATGCACCGAAGCAGAGGCAGCTCCCAAACAGCCACATCAGTTTACCCACCGATGAAGCCGCCATTGCCCAGAACTGTGAACTGATCAGTGCATTTCCTTTAACTCCTATGGAGAGCGTCTTATATATATAGCGCTGATGTCCGGCACTCCCTGCATTCAGAAAAGATACTGCCTGGGTGCCATCCAAGGTGGGATGCCCACCATATATAACAGAAGAATAGGTGAGGCGTCACTCCAGGTCTTAGGTGAAAGAAGTATTTATTGTGAGGCGGTCAACGCCGTTTCGGGTGTTACCCCGTCGTTTGGTCCTGACAACGGGGTAACATAGATACAATCATAGATAGTATCCAGGGGCGGGTCCAGGAAAAAATTACAGGGGGGGGGACAACACCATAATTAATAAAAGGGAGTGCCGTTGTGTGAGCAGGTCTCTAGAAAAGGGTGTATGGCCTAATAAAACATGGTTGTGGCCTCAAAAGGGAATGTTGTACTCAGTGGTGCAAGTAGAATTTTTTCTTAGTGGTACCATAAGTGCCAAAAGTGGGACATGTTTCATGATGGGGCATGGTCATATGAAACTATACAAGACTACATGACAATAGCGGCATGGCCACATTATGCCACATACGTTAATGCCCATTACACATTATGCCCCACACCATAACGCCCATTAATTATTATATCACATGCCATAATGCCAATTACATATTATGTCACACACCGCAAGGCCCATTACATATTATGTCACACACCGTAAGGCCTATTACATGTTATGTCACATAAGTGCCGCTTACCTACATGCTAGTTGCCAGAAGCTACGAGCTTGATGCCAGGAGTTTTGTGCTTGTTGGCAAAGGAGGTTTCATGCTTTTGGCCATGGGAAGATTAAGTGCTTGTTGCCATGGGGGGTTCCATGCTTGTTGCCAGGTGATGGGAAGGGTTTACATGCTTGACTAAGGGGAGATTACATGCTCGTTGCCCAGGGGGCTCCCTCCAACATGCCAGCTCATGCCCCTCTCTCCACACCGCAGCACTGTCAAGTGCAGCTGAGCTGCCTAAGCTACTATTTATAACTTAAACTCACCATAGGTGATTCATCAGACCAGTCCAGTAGAAGAACCACCAGGAAGGCGGCATCCAGACCCCTCCGATGGGCACCCACGCTGCAGCAGCCGCCTCAGCTGCTCCGCTGATGTCATGACAGAGCTGACCGGCATACGACTGTGTCCTACTGGCAGTGACTCCTGGAGTCCGATTCCAGGCTGTGCTGTTCATTGGTGAGTGATGGCAGTGTGGGGCATAATTTAAAGGCGGACGGGTGACGTCCACGCAGTGGCTCCTCTGAATTGCACAGATCACATGTGCAGGGGAGCAGACCCTGACAGATCCCGACCATAAAGGGAGGGCTAACAGGCTGTCCAGCACAGCAGAGCACAGCCCTTATGTTATTTACAGTGTCCATGGCAGCCACAAAAAAAAAAAAAAAAGTAAAAAAAAAGTAATAAACAACAGGCGGGGGGGGGCACATGCCCGGGTGCACCCCACATGATAATATCTGTATGTGTATTAAGCCAGGCAGGGCAGAAACATTTACTTAAAGAGCAGACTTTTTTACTCAGCTTAAACAGCGTGTTCACACTGTTATGCCTCCTGTCCCGAGCTCCTCCACTGCACCTTGGCTAGCCAGGCTGCAGCATCCAGTCCCAGCCCCATTCTGCTGCAGACACACAGACTCATGAGATGATGACATCTCACGAGTGTGTCTGTGCTGAGCTCCGCAGTGGTGGAAGACTGCTGTAGCTGTCACTGCACCACACAGTGACAGCTGACCCGCTCAGCTCTCCCACACCTCCGTATACCCGGCGCCCGGCCGCCGCCACCGCTACACCACGCCTGCTGCTGTGTGTGCGCTGTGCGCCCAGGTAAATTGTACCCGCCCCCCTCCGGTGGGGGGCGGGGCGTGCGGACACTACTCGCCGCGCTTACCTCGGCTTCTCACACAGCGCAGCATAGCCCAAAAGAAATATGGCCGCCACATATGTGCATTTAATATATGCATATATGCGGCAGCCATATTTGTTTTGGGCAATGCAGCCGTTTATGACCAGGCTGGGCTGCGGCCGCTTCTAACCAAGGTAAGCGGCCCAGCCAGCTTGAAATCTGGTCCGGCCCACCGGGAAACGGCCCGGTTTCCCGGTGGGCCAATCCGCCTCTGCAGATCCCGTATTTTGGGAACCAGGACCAGGCCAAGAGACGGGTGCTGGTTATAGAAATTCAGAGAGAACAGAGGGGTAGATTTATTAAGCTCGGTGAAGTGATGACGGGTGACATTCTATGGATTGAGATAAATGCGCATGTTTTCATATCGCACCACTTCGCACTTTTGAAAATCGCAAGATTGGCCCGTTTTTCGCATATTTAATGAGATGCGAAAAACGGGCCAAATAGTGCGAATAGGTGCGAGTTGGTGCGATTTCTTGGTACTTATGTAGTATCTGGGCGCCCGATTTAGAAATCGGGTCGGATCGGGCACATCGCATCGCATCGCATGCGACCAAATCGAATGCGATGCGATGGACCCGATTTTTCCATAGTATTCAATGTTAAAATGGTCTGAGTCCATTTTAACATAGAATTCAATGGGAAAAAGGGGTCCTGTTCCTTGCCCCACTATCCAAGTGGGCATGGAGTTGGATCTAAACCTGTGGCGAGCGTAGCGAGCCACCGAGCCCGAAGCGTGGCGAGCGTAGCGAGCCCCGCGAGGGGACACAGAATACTTTTTTAAAAATCTGTGTCCCCTTGCGGGGCTCGCTTCGCTCGCCACGCTTTGGGCTCGGTGGCTCGCTACGCTCGCCACAGGTTTATATCTAACTCCATGCCCACTTGGATAGTGGGGCAAGGAACAGGACCCCTTTTTCCCATTGAATTCTATGTTAAAATGGACTCAGACCATTTTAACATTGAATCCTATGGAAAAATCGGGTCCATCGCATCGCATCGCATCCGATTTGGTCGCATGCGATGTGATTATCGCGTCGCATCGCGTTGATTGTATGCCTTAAGTTAAGGCATACAATCAAAAAATCGGGCGCCCAGATAGTACATAAGTACTGATTTCTTTAGTCCTGAAAATGTGCGATTTTCATGTCTGAAAATCGCACGTTTGCAGGAAATCGCATTTTAAATAAAAAAAAAACCAGCGCGGGGTCCCCCGCCAGAGCATAACCAGCCCCGGGCTCATTGAGCCGGTGCTGGTGACATAAAATCAGGGACCCCGACAAATAGGGGTCCCCTTGATTTAATGAAACCAGCACCAGGCTCAAGGTCAGGCGCTGGTTCCCAAAATACGGGGGACAAAATGACTAGGGGTCCCCCGTATTTTAAGAACCAGCACCAGACCCAACCAGCCAGCAGGGTAATGCCACAGCCGGGGGACACTTATTATATAAGGTCCCGCGGCCAAAGCATTATCCCCGTGGCTGGTCAGCATGGGCAGGGGTCCTGGGGACCCCCCAATGAAGGGGTCCCCCCCCTCCAGGACTTACCAGCCCATGCTGAAAGTCCGGGGCTGTCACCGATACCCCTGGGCGGTGGGCATCGGGATGATGGAAAGTGTAAAAAATAGAATCAAAACTATTGTTTTCTACTGTAGAACTATGAGTCCCAGCAAGCCTACCCCGCATGCTGGGACTTGGAGAACCACAAGTCCCAGCATGCGGGGCATTAAAGGGCCCGCTGGCACTTGTAGTTCTACAGTACAAAAAATAGTTAAATAAAACACACTGACACCCTGAAAAATAAAAGTTTAATACACACATAACACACACACTGATACTTACCTACCTTGAGCCCGTAGGTCGGTCCCTGGATCCTGGGTCCGGGGTTCCTGGACAGAAGAGTCCGGTTCCGGGGCCTTGGTCCTGGTTCCAGGGCTGGTCCGGGGTCCTGGGCTCCAGGGCTGATGTCTCTGGGGTCCAGGATCCGAAGTAGTCCAAAAAGGGTTCCTAAGGAAGGAAATCCTACTCACCTGGTCCCCGGCGACGACCTCGGCATCCTCTCCGGCAGACGCGCTGCTCCCGGCTGGTACCCGCTCACGGACTGGAGAGGCGCAGAGATGTTCATCTTCCGCGCCTTTCCTCCGAATGATTCTATTGGCCGCCTAGCGGCCAAGCAGGAGCCGCGCTGCTCCCGGCATCCTCTCCGGCAGACGCGCTGCTCCCGGCTGGTACCCGCTCACGGACTGGAGAGGCGCAGAGATGTTCATCTTCCGCGCCTTTCCTCCGAATGATTCTATTGGCCGCCTAGCGGCAAAGCAGGAGCCGAGAAAGTCGGCTCCTGATTGGCCGCTAGGCGGCCAATAGAAACATCCGGAGGAAAGGCGCGGAAGATGAACATCTCTGCGCCTCTCCAGTCCGTGAGCGGGTACCAGCCGGGAGCAGCACGTCTGCCGGAGAGGATGCCGAGGTCGTCGCCGGGGACCAGGTGAGTAGGATTTCCTTCCTTAGGAACCCCTTTTGGACTACTTCGGATCCTGGACCCCGGAGACATCAGCCCTGGAGCCCAGGACCCCGGACCAGCCCCGGAACCAGGACCAAGGCCCCGGAACCGGACTCTTTTGTCCAGGAGCCCCGGACCCCGGATCAGTGTGTGTGTTATGTGTGTATTAAACTTTTATTTTTCAGGGTGTCAGTGTGTTTTATTTAACTATTTTTTGTACTGTAGAACTACAAGTGCAAGCGGGCCCTTTAATGCCCCGCATGCTGGGACTTGTGGTTCTCCAAGTCCCAGCATGCGGGGTAGGCTTGCTGGGACTCATAGTTCCACAGTAGAAAACAATAGTTTCGATTCTATTTTTTACACTTTCCATCAGCCCGATGCCCACCACCCAGGGGCATCGGGGACAGCCCCGGGCTTTCAGCATGGGCTGGTAAGTCCTGGAGGGGGGGACCCCTTCATTGGGGGGGTCCCCACTTCCCCAGGACCCCTGCCCATGCTGACCAGCCACGGGGATAATGCTTTGGCCGCGGGACCTTACATAATAAGTGTCCCCCGGCTGTGGCATTACCCTGCTGGCTGGTTGGGTCTGGTGCTGGTTTTTAAAATACGGGGGACCCCTAGTCATTTTGTCCCCCGTATTTTGGGAACCAGCGCCGGACCTTGAGCCTGGTGCTGATTTCATTAAATCAAGGGGACTCCTATTTGTCGGGAACCGTGATGTTATGTCACCAGCACCAGCTCAATGAGCCCGGGGCTGGTTATGCTCTGGCGGGGGACCTCGCGCTGGTTTTTTTTTTATTTCAACTGTTTAAACTTTTTTTTACACCAGAACCCTGCACAGATCATTGCGATCTGTGCAGGGTTCTGGCTAATTCGCCCATCAGAACCTGATCTGATTTTTGGGCGAATTATAGACACACTTTATACAAATCGCATACCATTAAATATGCGATTTGTATACTTTTTCATGTGAAAACATCTGGATGCGATGTGCTGCGAAAAGCAGCCATCGCATTTCCAGTGTGTCCAACTTGTTGGCCAAAATCGCACTTTTTTCACATTTTCGCAGCTCATTAAATATGCGAAAATGGCAAAAATGCGATTTCGGACGTTTTTGCGAAAAAACTCGCAAAAGTCTGACTATCTCAATCCATAGAATGTCACCCAAAGTGTCTGGTTTTTATCACCAGCCAATCGGTTCCTTCCTGTAATTTTTCAAACCAAGCCTGTAACTTCACAGGTAGGAGCTGATTGTCCGGTGATAAAAACCAGACAGTTTATCACTTCACCGAGCTTAATAAATCTACCCCAGTCTTTTTACTGCAATTTCTGCAACCAGCACCTGTTTAAAAAGCCTAGGGATTTTTAAAAAGATTTATTTATTTTATGCTTTTACACAAATCTACAGATTTCATGTTCATTTGTATTCGGCTGCTGGGAAAACTCAGCAGCCAAATTTGGGGGGTGATTCTGATTTATACGCTCCCATGCGAAATCGCATAGAAGCGCAATGTTTTTCTTTTGTGCATGCGCATTTCTGCACTGTGAATAGAGTGTTCGCCGGGTGCTTGCACACAACATAGTGTGGGCAGGGGGTGTGGGGCAGCGAGCTGGGGGATGCGCCCATGGCCCTGGGAACACCCAACGTTTTATAGGCGTCCCCATGAAAATGCTTGGCGTTCTTATTGTAATGCTCTGATGATGCGGGTGCCGGGGGTGGGCAGCTGACATCACCGATGTCAGCTGCCCACCCCGTCCTCGTACAGGACACACGCAAAGCTAAGACACCTGAGAGTGTCTTAGTTTTGTGTGTACTCATCGCATCATTCGATGGTCCACAAATCTCTTTACCATCAGATAATATGAATCCTGAGAATACGGCAGCTTAGTACATTAGCTGAATTCTCAGTTCGTACTGTCAGCCTAATTACGGACATCTTAAAATAGTGTCTTTCAAGGGCTTGGATTATGTGTCTATATATTTTATAGTGTGTTCAAAATATTTTTATTTTTTATATATTAAAATATATTAAACATGTATAAAGAAAGGTACACTGAAAAAAAAAAAGGAAGAACCACAGGTGCGGCCAGAAGCTTCTGTACTGGAAGTGTGTAAATCTCCCAAATACAAATATGCAACAGAATAGGCGAGTGTACAGCGCTGGGGTTTATACTGAAAAAATGCACACTACCACTATTAAAAAATTATAACATTTATTATACAATTAATTATATATGCGTATTTTTCACAAATTAAAAATAACAGTTAAAAAGCAATTCATGGATTTGAAAAAATCAATTCATGGATTTGAAAAAACTCTGTCTGGTATATTATATCCACAAGATGTCAAAATGTTGTATAAGCACTATATCAGCACATCATAGTTACCAATTGTAGACAAGGTGACGGTATAGCTCTCCTTATAAAGGGATTTTTGCATAGATTCCAATTAGATCCTTGATGTGGCCCTTTGTGTCCAGATAATGGATATTGTGGTAAAGACCGCAAATGTGGGACCAGATGATGGTATGGGTCTACTAGGGGGTAGGCCGCACAATGAAAAATGGGATGAGTTCCAGAAAATTGCCCATTGTCCAGGTGTAGCAGAGCAAAGGTGTTGCAGGCAGTCCTTTTGAGAGGACAGACCTGATGACACTGGTTGGAGCTGCTGAGGGTTTATCCTGGAATATACCGGTCCGGAGTCGGTGCAGATGGTGCAGGAGGTCCAATGGTGCAAGAGGTCCAATACTGGAGTGCAAAACAATGGAATAAGGGGTCTTGGTGGGTAAAGTGCCAGTGCTTGGTCTTGTGGATGAATGCCACTGCTCAACGCGTTTCAACGTGTTCACACGTCTTCATCAGGAGCCAGAGTGTGTTGTGTGCATCAGAAAATATGAATCCTGAGAATACGGCAGCTTAGTAAATTAGCTGAATTCTCAGTTCGTCCTATCAGCTCGATTACGAACATCTTAAAATAGTGTGGTTCAAGGGCTTGGATTATGTGTCTATATATTTTATAGTGTGTTAAAAATATTTTTATTTTTTATATATTAAAATATATTAAACATGTATAAAGAAAGGTACATGCCGCAATAATAATAATAATAAAAGGTATATTCCCATTGGGGATAATGTTTTCAGCTCCGTTTGGAGCATGGAAACAGGGCCGGCCTTAGGCATAGGCCAACTAGGCAATTGCCTAGGGCATTTGAAATGCCTAGGGGCATCAGCAGCTTCTGCTGATTCAAATGATATGCAGCATGCCTATATTCTGTGTGTGAGTGAGGCCATTCCCCTTCCCAGCAAGAACACACCCCTGTTTGGGCTGTGCACAGAATGTGTGCACTGTTTATATTTAAAATATTGCGGGTAGGAGCACCAAAATGATGACTGCTATGATGAGGGTTGATGGTGCTGGGAAAGGGGAGCAGGGTCAGAGGCGAAACTAGTGGCGGTGCTAAGGGACGCCAGCCAAAATCTTGCCTAGGGTGTCATTTAGGCTAGGGCCGGCTCTGCATGGAAAAGTGGCTCCGTTCTGCGAGTGGTGGCTGGCAACACGTGGTACCGGTGCGGGGATGGTATGTGCACTGTTGCTGAAGATTGAGTTCTCAGGAGGGAGTGTACACCAGCGGTGCTTGACTAAATATTAAAATATTTTTAAAACACTATAATCTATATCGACACACAATCCAAGCGCTTGAACCCACACAGGATCGTCTGTAATCATGGATCTTAGTAACTTTTTCCATATTGTTTCACCAATAGTGGGCAAAGGCCCTAATTCAGACCTGCTCGCTAAGCATTGATCTTTCGGTAACATGCGAGGTCATGTGTCCAAGAACATATCCCCTTGCATGTGGCTGAAGGGCAGATAATTAATTTGATGATTGCCGACCATGGAATCATTTATCTCGCCTTCGGAAATACAAGTCTGAACTGACTTTTTATTACGCCATGGGTAATGAGTACACCTGCGCACCTGCTAAGTGACCTGGAAAACATGAACTGTAAGGGGTACTTAAGGATTGAGAACCACTGACCTAGACATTGTTGACCCCCTATACCAGGCATGTCCAAACTATGGCTTTCCAGCTGTTGTGAAAGTACAAGTCCCATCATGCTTTGCCACATTTTTTCTATTAGGGAATGGCAGGGCATGTTGGGATGTGTAGTATCAAAACAGCTGGATGGACATGTCTGCCCTATACCATAACCCTTCGCATTCCATGTCATGCCAGGATCTTTCAGTGTTGGCAGCCCAGGCGTTTTTTCAGATTGGTCTATGACAGTGGTAGCCAACTCCAGTCCTCGAGTGCTACCAACAGTTCACATTTTTCAGACAACCTAGCTGCTGCACAGGTGCACTCATTACTTCACTTCAAATCCTTCTTAGCTGGACAAAACCATGTGCACTGCAGGGGGGCAGATGTAACATGTGCAGAGAGAATTAGATTTGGGTGGGGTTTTACTTGAAAGTGAGATCTATATTGCAGTGTAACAATAAAGCAGTCCGTATTTACCCTGCACAGAAACAAAATAACTCACCCAAATCTAATTCTCTCTGCCCATTTTACATCTGCCCCCCTGCAGTGCGCATAATTTTGTCCATCTAAGAAGGATTTTGTCAGAAAGAGTGAACTAGAATAAGGCCCTTTGTGAGGAGATCTAGAAAACACTAGCTCTCGAGGACTGGAGTTGGCTACCCCGGGTCTATGATGTCAGCAATGACCACTTCCATCCTGATTCTTGAGCAGATTAGTGGAAGTCCTACACGCGCAGATAAAAAAAAATTAGATGTTTGGATTTTGCAAATGCGTCTGTGAAAATATCCATATTTGTAATGCATTTGCAATAGGCCAGCTTTTATTTCTGTCTGGGTGGTGGCTTTCTGCATTAGGCTCAATGTGTGCATTTCTTTTAAACCTGAACAGATGCCATAATGTTTCTCTCATGGGCACTGCATTTACTCAACAGCATCTGTGGGTCTATTGCAGGAGAAAATGATGCAGCAGACATTGAGGGTTATTCAGACCTGATCGCTGGGCTCAGTGGCGTAACTAGCTTTTGGGCGCCCCCCCCGCCGTTAAAGGGAGGGCGCCCACCCCGCCGTTAAAGGGAGGGCGCCCACCCACGCACCCCGCCGCACCACCAACCCACGCACCCCGCCGCACCAACCCCCGCCCGCCCCGCCGCACCAACCCTCGCCCGCCCCGCCGCAGCAACCCCCGCTTCGCCGCCCATTCAATCCCCCCCAGTCTTACCTGGCTACACTCAGTACGCGCTGGTCCCGGCTCCCTTCTTCTGCTATGAGGACCACCACAAAATGTCTGCCCCCATGCAGCAGACAGTTTCAGAGAACTATCTGCTACATGGGGGCGGACATTTTGTTGTGGTCCCCATAGCAGAAGAAGGAAGCCGGGACCAGCGCGTACTGAAGACTGACAGGTAAGACTGTGGGGGATGGCGGCGGGGCAGCGGGGTGTAACTATAGCGCTGCAGCTCCCGGCGCCCGCACATGCACAGCGCCCCCCCCCCGCGGTCGCGGGGGCTGCGGTGCTATAGTTACGCCCCTGGCTGGGCTGCTAATGTACAGAGTCCCGCAATCAGTTATCCGCCACCTAGACAGAGTGAAATTTAGCCCCATGCAAGGCTATGAATTGCTTTGTACTGCTTGCAAAAATTAGCTTGATCCGCGATTCGCTGCAAATCCATACTCAAGCCGCTCACCCCCGAATGAGCTGTTATAGAAGCAGTTGGATTGGGGCCAGAGCTGATGTCATGCGACTTCCCCTCAAATGTTTGGGCACACCTGCATTTTCCCTGAAACTCCCAGAAAACGTGCAGTTACCACCTCCAAATGTTGGCTTCCTGTCAATCAACCGGTGTACAGACAGCAATCAAAAAGTAGCAGGATTTTATCACAGGAAGGCCTTACACATGTCTACTATGATCAATACACAATGCGCATGGGCAGTCTATTGATTATCGCTCAGCTTGCGAATTTGCATGGTTGTGAAAATGTCTAGTTCAAAGATGTTGTGAACCCCTGGGTTCAGGTAAGTGTACAACAAATTGAACTACAAGTTCAACATTCAACACCCAGTCCAGGACAGCTGGGGATGTGGGGCTAGGTTTAGGCACTAGTGGGGGGGGGGGGGTCTTAGGCTGCTGGAAGGGGGGTGGTTATGTTTAGGCAGGTTTAGGCTCCTACAAGGGGAGGGGGGTTACGGATAGACTGCAGTGTGGGGGATAGGGTTTGGCACTAGTAATGAGGCATAGGGTCAGGCTGTGGGAAGGGAGGGTTAGGGGGGAGTATACTTATGTGACCCCCTGTCAGGATTTCCTCTAATTGACAACATCCTGACCTCTAGTCATCTGTATCTATCCCCTTTAAGAATGAGGCCATGCTCTTAGACCATTCTGACTTCTAAAAATATGGGGAAAAAATTAGTAGGGGTCCCCATATATTTGTAACCAGCATCGGCTTCATAGCAGTGGGGTAATGCCACAGCCAAAGAAACATACTTAAGTGTCTCCCAGCGCAAGCATTCAGCCCCCCTATTTAGCCAGCCTAGGCTGGGGATTCCTGGGGAAATTAACCCCCTCCCTTAGTAAAGCCCCCCAGCCCTCTCCCGGGCACCCAAGGCCTAGGCTGATGCCCTGGGCTATCCCCAGTACCTCTGGGCTGTGGATGCCAATCTGATAGTAGTCAGTTTAAGTTTGAATAATATTTCCTTTTGCAGGAGGACTACATATCACAGCAAGATTCCCCTGAATGCTGGTACTTGGAGAAGCACATCAGAAGGGCCTGCTGGTACCCGCATTCCCTTGGAAAATAAATAAAAATAAATAACCACAGGACACACGCATACTCAATTTGTCCCTGGAGTGTTCTTTCCACTTGTCCATGTAGATTTCAGAGATAAGGAGCACAATGGCTAAAATCTTGGAGGCAAGAAGGAGGAAGTATCCAGTTGGCAGGAGAGGCGGCGTGAATTTGTGGAGCAAAGACAGCAGAAAGGATTGTAAAGAGAGATAATGTCAGATATGTACAGTGAGTGGAATGGGCGAGGGCTATATAAATGAATGTAAGGAGCTTGCATTATATTATGAAAGGAAAAGAGAGCCAGTGTAGGGCTTGTAAGAGAGGGGAGGTGGAAAAAGTACAATTGGAGAGGAAGCATTGAGGTTAGATTGGGGTGGAGAGAGGTGTTTGTTAGGAAGGCCAGAAAGGAGGAGATTACAGTAGTCCATTCTGGATATGACTAGTGAGTGGATGAAGGTAGCATCATGGGTGAGATAGGGTCTGTTCCAGGAAAAAATTTTTAGGTGAAAATGACAGGTGTGTGAGAGGTGTTGAATGTGTGGTTTAAAGGAGAGGGCGGAATCAAGAATAACGCCAAGGCAGCGTAGTTGGTGGTTATAGCTGTTCCATCAATAGATTGTGAAATTGTGGAGGTGAGGTAGTGCTGGAGGGTGGGAAGATGATCAGCTTAGTCTTAGACATGTTACGTTTAAGAAAGCATTGGGACATCTAAGAAGTAATAGCAGAGAGACAGTTGGAAATACAAGTGATCATAGGGGGAGAGAGATCAAGAGAGGAGAGGTAGTTTTAAGTATCATCTGTATAGAGGTGATATTGGAAGTTGAATGAGTTCACCTAGAGGAAGAGCATGTATAGAGAGAGAAAAGAGGACAAAGATCAGAGCCTTGGGGGGCACCTACTATAAGTGGAAGTGCAGGGGAGGTAGAGTAATGAGAGGAGACTGAGAATGAGATGCAGGAAGATAGTCAAAAGAGAATAGTGCCATGTAGACTAAGGGAGCAAAGGATTGGATGGAGAAGGAGAGGATGGTCAAGAGCACCAGAGAGGTCAAGAAGAATAAGCAGAGTGTAGTGGTCCATAGATTTGGCAGCATGAAGGTAGAAGGCCAGGGGTTAAAAGATGGGTATGAGATAAGGTTCTTCAAGTATGACTGTTTGGAGATGGAAAGGGTAGCACTGTATGATAAGAACATAAATTTGAAATGGAGTACATGAACATGCACGTGAACATTTTTGAAAATATCTGGTGAATTTTGTGTGCTAGGGTTGAGGTGATGATATGGGAGAATGAATGGTGGTTGCTATAGCTACAGAGTCAAGATTAGAAGAATTGGTATTGTATAGGGAAGTGGCTTGTTCAGGAGAAGAGAGAGAAAGAGAGAAGAGGAAACAGAAGTGTGTCAAGCAGAGGGGATAAGCTGTGTCAGTTACCTCAATGATACGCTTAGTGATTGAAGCCTTAGGAGGTAGAGATGGAGAAGGAGAGAGAAGGAGAGAGGGAGAAGTTAAAGGAAAGCAGGTTATGGCCAGCGAGAGGAAAGGGGGAGTTAGAGAAGTCATAAATAGCACAGTGGCGCTTGATCAAGTGAGTTCCCATTTACATTGGATGGTGGGGAGGTTCACTGAGAACGATAAAGTGATGATGTGAGGTTAAGGACTCTAGAGGCAGAGGATTCTGTGGGGATATCAAGTTGGATGTTGACATTACCTAAGATAATAGAGGGTTTGTCTGAAGTGAGGAAGTGTGTGAGCCAGTAAGCAAAGTTAGCGAGGAGTTTGATGTGAATGCTGGGGGGACAGTAAAGAACAGCTACTTGAAGGTGAACAGGAGCATGGCATGGACCCAGGGCCAGTGCAAGTCCCGTCTGCGCCCCAGGCAGATCCCCCCCGGCGCCCGCTCCCCCCCCACCCACCCTGCTGTGATGAGTTCCGGTCCTTGGCAGCTTCTGATTTCTATGGCACCTGGCGGCTCAGTACCGCCCTCCAGTGGCCGGCGCCCTAGGCAAATGCCTAAAGCTGCCTAGTGGTGGCGCCGGCCCTGCATGGACCTCAAATATAGCAAAAGTAAGGGACTGTTTTGGGTGTATGGTTTTGATAGGTGTAACTGGAGAACAGTAGAGCCACAATAACACCACCCCATTGAGTGCCATGCGAGGGGGGGGGGGGGATTGTGAGGCCTCCAGCAGGGAGAGCAGTGGAAGAAGTGGTGTCGGGGGGGGGGGGGGGGGAATCCAGGTTTTTGTAATGGCTGGCAGATTCAGAGTTGGAGAATTAATGGTTGGGGATCAATTTATTCCAGAAAGATCACTCTAACCAACACCCTCTGCCTCCAGGAAACACCTGTAATTTGTCCTACCCCGACCTCCAGAACATACCTTACCTTCACCCCCCAGCCTCTAGACATAGAAGCTTCTTTCAGAGGCAGGAAGAATTTGGTTTACCATCGGAAATGAGAATAAGAGGAAAGCATATTGGAGATTTACATGTAAGCATCTCTTGGTTCTCTCCTTCTGCACATCAATGGTGCAATCTGGACATAGAAAAATGTACCTGTCATTATATCCAAGTGGGCCCCTGATATATGCAGTGGTGGTTTTTACCTATGGGCTGCAGGGCTGCAGCCCCCCCAGGTAAAACTTGCCACTGTTCTCTGACACAGGGGTAGATTTATGAAGCAGTGATAAGGGAGGAGAAGTGATACAGTCCCTGGTAATTTATCACTGGCCAATCAGCTCCTATTTAAACCCAGCCTGTAACAGTCTGGAGCTGATTGGCCGGTGATAAAGTACCAGGCACTTTATTACTTCTCCTCCCTTATCACTGCTTCATAAATCTACCCCTAAGTGAAGCCAGATGCAGTCTGTGAGACTGCTCTGGCTTCACTGTGACTGGCAGTCATCCATGGCAGTCCCATTGGGAGGTGTTGCTTCCCTCTAGAATGCCTCTATATGGGCTGCTGAGTGGCAGCCAAAAAAAAAGGGTTCAGGCATGCACAGTATGAGGACAATACTGTGCATGTGATGAACCCGGGACCCTGAATATGCCTCTGGGGGCTACTACAAAAGCAGCCCATAGAGGCTGGAGGCCAGTGCATGTGCAGTACCGAAGAATCTACTGCACATTTGCCGGCCCCGGGACCAGTGGCTAGGATATGTGGCGCCAGCTGGAGAGGACCACGGGTGCGGTGGCAACTGGAGGGGACCACGAGCGTGGCCGCAGCGGAGGGGGGCCCACATAGCGGCAGCCCAGCTCCTCTGCAAAGGTAAGAGCCGCTGCTGGGTATATGTATATATGTGTACGTAGAACTGCATTTCTTGGTAGTGTAGAAATTTAGCTATAAAGGTACAAGGAAGGTTTTCAGGTGTTAATGCTCTGGTAGGAATACATGCCTTCTCGACCAAAGAATTTGCAGGCATCATGGTTGTACAGTAAGTGTCAGTTAGTCCTTAATCCAATAAATCTTTGGGATGAAAACATTCTCCTCATTCTCTGGCAATCCCACAAAGTGCATGCTGTAATGGCAAAATGTCCCTCCGTTTATAACCATTTATATTGCATTGCACAATATTGCATAGGTAGTGCACAATCATACACAAACTGGCAACAGCAGCCAAAGTAGGTCAGCAGGGAGGATAGTAGTATTGGAGAGTGAAGCTGGAGAGTTTGCCTGCCGTGCGTGCTACTCCATGACCATAGGCGAATCTAGAATTATGGTAATGGGTGGTCCCAGACCTAGACATAATAGGAGGGAGACCTTTGCGCGGCGTAGCCGCGCGCCAAAATGGGGGCGTGGCTTCATGGGAAGGAGGCGTGGCATTACAAAAAGGGGTGTGGTATTACACTTTAGACCATACACAGTAATGCCCATTACACATTTTAGCAAACTCCGTAATACCCATTACACATAAAGCCACATGCCAATTACACATAAGGCCACACACCATAATGCCCATTACACATTGTGCCACACATCATGATGCCCATTACATACTATATAACAAACCGTAATGCCCATTACATATTTGCCACATAAGTGCTGCTTACCTACGTGCGCATTGCTAGGGGGTTCTTGCTTGATGGCACCATAGTACCCATTACACATGATGCCGCACACCATAGTACCGATTACACATGATGCCACACACCATAGTACCCATTACACATGATGCCGCACACCATAGTACCCATTACACATGATGCCGCGCACCATGATGCTGCACACATAATGACCCTTACACATGATGCTGCACACATAATGCCGCTTACACATGATGCTGCACACCGTAATGCCCCTTACACATTAAGCCACACATTGGCCCTTATTCTGGTTGGTGCGGCCAGAGCCGCACACGGGGCTCCGGCCGCACAAACCAATCCCCGCCCACCCTACGGATCGCCACGGCCGTCCGTACACGGACGGCTGGCGATCCGCATAAAAATGGTGGAGGCGTACGCCTCCACCATGGTGGGAGCTGCCCCCTGCATTCGATGGTCGTCGACCATCGAAGGCAGGTCCGCACGCCGCGGCAGCTCCCGCAAGCTGAGACCACACGGACAATCGTCCGTGTGGTAGCTTGTATGGGGGCTGAAAGCTGACATCCGGCGACGTCAGCTTTCCGCCCCCATGAGCTGCGTCATGCCCTCATTTCCATGCATACGCCCCGCGTTTGCATGGGAACGCCCATGAAACGCGGGGCGTACACATAGGGAAATGAGGGGATGAAGCCCCTCACGCCCCTATCCGCCCCCTTTGCGGCGGACGAAATACGTCTGCGGCGAAGGGGGCTGCACATGCGCAGAATGACCTCTGCGCATGTGCAGAGTAAAAACATCGGCGGTACGGCCGCACGCGGGCCGTACCGATCCGATCAGAATAAGGGCCATTATGCGTAATGCCCCTACATACCGCCACTTGTCCCTTAAGCAATGCCCCCAAAAGGAAAATGTTTCAGCTTTGCCTGTCCGTATCTCTGGTTCCCAGGGCGCTAGAGACACAGGGGTGGGCTCGTTGGAAAGCCCAATCCCTCAGCTACAAAATGGGCTAATGGGTGGTCCTGTGCACCCCCGGACCACCCCCTAGATTTGCCTATGTCCATGACTACCTTTCCCCAAGATTTGGATTTTTAATCATGTAATCACTTCTTAGTTGTATAGACTCAACTTGCATTTTTGGTGTTATGTAAGGAATTTATTCTGTAATTCAGTGTCGCATTTTTGTATTATTAATAATATATCCAATCATCTTATTCTGCTTGAGAATGAGAGCTGTCCAATGAGAGCTGTCCATCCAGTATCGCCACCCAGTACCCGTGTATCTCCAGCTGGTTCCAGTCCAGTTTTGCTCATAGGCACTTGTGTATCTACATCTGGTTCTAGTTCACTATTACTACCAAAAACCCTATATTTACAGTCCAATATGTCAAATAAGTAGCTGTGGGGTAGATGTATAAAGCAGTGAAAAGGGAGGAGAAGTGACAAAGTGCCTGGTACTTTATCTCCGTCCAATCAGCTCCTAACTGTCCCTTTTTAAACCCAGCCTGTAACTTAACAGTCAGGAGCAGGACGGACAGAAAAAAGAAAGGTGTATGTGCAAGATAAAGCAACATAAACCTTTCTTTTTTCTGTCCGTCCTGATGATATGACATGTGACCTTGTAACGTCGACTGTAATTATAGACACCAAAATTGTATTTTTCTATGAACAACAAAATCTTTTAAAAACAAGCCCGGTGAGTGCCGCCTTATTCCTCTTTCCAAAGCTGGGAGAGGAGGGTACTCTTGTATGAATTTTATTCAAGGAAGGCACCAATGCAGTTGTCCTTTATTCCCAGCCCCCCGGGAAGGTGTGCAAGTGTCCCGCTTTGTTGTCATAGCCCCCCCCCCCCCCCCCCCGTGCCCGCTGATTTAATTGCCACAAATTGCGGGTCCGCAGAGAGGGGGCGGGGCCAAAATGACACGATAGCATCGTTTTGCATAGTTTAAGCTCCGCCCCTTCCCGCGGCGCCTGCGAATCGCGTGTTTTCCGTCATGGGGGCGGGGCCAAGTGATGTCAGCCTTGCCCCCACCCCCCTTACGTGCTGCCTCTCCGGGCTTCTCCAGGAGAGGTCAAATTCAAAGTTGGCAAGTATGAAATATATATATACATCATACAGTGTGGCCCGGCACTCCTTCTAACTTATTGCTGCTTGCTGGGGTGCCTCCTGAGCAGGGCCGGCGCTACCCACTCAGCAGCTCCTGCAAAGCAGGGAGGCGCCATGCTGAAAAGGCGCCGTCTCCCTCCCTGCTCTGCTAAAGCTGCCTCAGCCCTCACTGTCACTGCCTACTGCACGCCGCCTGCATCGCCTGCCTGACACAGAGGGTGGGGAGCAGCAGTATAAAGAGCTGCTCCCTGCACCGCGAGTGCACACAGCCTGCATGCCGCCCGCAGTGCCTGTCTGACAGAGGGCGGCAGTATGGAGAGGCTGAGCAGCTCCCTGCACCGCGCACACACTGTCCTCCTCCTGCAACCTGACCCTTCTTCCTCACGGACACTTGCGCTGAGGCATGTAGCGCTGTTTGTCAATGCCTGGATAACATGTCATGTCCGGATCCGCCCCCTACCCATTGGGCACCTTTACTTCCTGCAACATTTTACGGACACAGCACTGAGATGGTGTATGCACCATTTCAGTGGTACATGCACCCGAGATCCTCCATAAGATCGCATGTTGCATACGCTCCCACAATCGGGCTTCAGCTTGTTGCAATGGCAATGTGAAAGGGCGCAAAATTTATGGTTTGCAGGAGGGCGCCAGACACCCTAGCACCGGCCCTGCTCCTGAGGGCCCATAGTGGTCTTTAGACAGAGAGTGGCACTCCAAAGACTTTCAAGCATGTAAAATTCCTTTAATCCACCCAATGGCGTTTCAGGGAAGGTTCTTCCGTCTTCAGGGACACAGTGTTAAAATGACAATGCCTATACAGAATTTATATAGCCATCACAAACAGCACACAATTAAAACTTAAAAGTGCTCACCTGTCGGACGCCATCGCTCAGCCCGGACATCCACATGCGGGAATCGTCTGTCGCTGACAGTTTGCGTGAGCCGGCGGCGCCGGTCAGTGATGTCACTGCTGCTGCTGACCGGATACTAGGTTACAGTAGCATACCCTCCAACATGACCCATTGCATTCGGTGCACAATGCTCTGCTCCTGGACTTCCCTGGTAATGTATGATTGCCAGCACCTGTGTGGAACTAGGTAATTGATGAGAAGGGTGTTTCAACACAGGTGATGGCAATCATACATTACCAGGGAATGCAATGGGTCATGTTGGAGGGTATGCAGTAGTACGCTGTAAAGACAGATATATTTGTATATTGAGTTAATATATATGAATGAGACACGCGCAGGAGCATGCTTAAAAAACGTGAACAATATATACAATTAAAACAATAGTACATTGCAGGATAAGTAAACCTGATAGATTACTGTGAAAATTAGCTAAACTATCTCTAACAAAAATTAAATAAAGGGACTAATAGAAAATGTATATACATGTATCTGGTTATTGACCACAGTTGAGGATCACTGCATTGTAGAGATTTAAATTTTAAAAGGAGAATGTCCTACTGGAGAGCTAACTAATTATAGAGAGCAATACTTTATAGAAAGCACTGCAGCCCCAAGGACTCATTTATTCCTTTAGGCCCAAGGTGTTAAGACCATAGATCCATTTGCTCTCTCTCTCTGTAACAACATATTTATCCCCTCCTCATACTGTCTTAGGGGCATGATCAATTATGATTGCTCTGATACTGCTGGGTATTCCATGTTTTTTTGTGAGCACAATGTCTCACCCGTAAACACATGGCACAACATCGTAGTGCCATAAAACAAGCTCTTATTAATGGTTCCAGTGAACAGCCTGTCGCGAGACATTGTGCTCACAACTCTCTCTATTTTTATTTTCGGTACTTGTTTCCTAGAAGGGCGCCCACGATTTTGATCTTAGGCATCGCAAGGAAAAAAATTTGCGTCGGTCGCATCGCATGCGGGCAAAAAATCGCATGCGATGCGACTGACGTGATTACCGCGATTTTACATAGGGAACAATGTTAAATGGCCCAATTGATCGGATTTCACATAGGGAACAATGTTAAATGGCCCACAGACCCCAAATACCCACCCTGAAGTGTGAAATGGCCCCCCCAATTGTTAACGCCACCCCACGATCAACGTCAACCCGAAGCGTGGCGAGCGGCGGCGGTACGCGTCCTCTGACCTTTTCATACCCCCACTATCCACGTCGGCGTTGAGTTGAGAATAGAAAGTGTGGCGAGCGTAGCGAGCCCCGTGAGGGGACGCGGAACATGCTCCCGAAGCGTGGCGAGCACAGCGCCACGCTTCGGGCTCGTATTCTGCGTCGCCGCTCGCCACGCTTCGGGCTCGCCACACTTTCTATTCTGAACTCCACGACGACGTGGATAGTGGGGGTATGAAAAGGTCGGAGGACGCGTACCGCCACCCCTCGTGGGCTCGCTGCGCTCGCCACGCTTCGGGTTGACGTTGATCGTGGGGTGGCGTTAACAATTGGGGGGGCCATTTCACACTTCAGGGTGGCTATTTGGGGTCTGTGGGCCATTTAACATTGTTCCCTATGTAAAATCGGTAATCGCGTCAGTCGCATCGCATGCGATTTTTTGTCCGCATGCGATGCGACCGACGTGATTTACATTTTACCATGCATTTCTATGTAAAATCGCGGCCATCGCATCGATCGCATCACATGCCATTATAATGTCCTTGTAATGTCCATTATAATGTCCAATTATAAAGTACCTTATTTTCTATTTCTAAAAAAGGGTGTAATTACAGTAATAAAGAATAATAAATAAAAAAAATACTAACTATACACAGGTTGAGTAGGTTGGGATCATTTGGTCGAATGCATTATGGTCGAATGTCATTACATCGAATCCATTAGGTCGAATTGCTAAAAGGTCGACATGATTCTATGTCGACATGGGAAAAGGTCGAAAAGATTCTAGGTCGAAAGGTCATTAGTTCGACAGGTCATTAGGTCGACAAGGTCATTAGGTCGACATTGTCTAGGTCGACATTCACAAAGTCGACATGGGGTTTTTCACTGTTTTTTTACCTGAATTTCAACACAGTCGACATGGACACAGTTTAAAGTGCACTGCATCCCCTCGCATCGCTCGCTGCGCTCGCTATGCTATTTTTTTCTCCCACCACGCCCTAGTGGATGGTAGGGCATGAAATACCGCCTGTCAGCACATGTCGGCTCAAAAAACAGTGAAAAACCCCATGTCGACTTTGTGAATGTCGACCTAGACAATGTCGACCTAATGACCTTGTCGACCTAATGACCTGTCGAACTAATGACCTTTCGACCTAGAATCATTTCGACCTTTTCCCATGTCGACCTAGAATCATGTCGACCTTTTAGCAATTCGACCTAATGGATTCGATGTAATGACATTCGACCATAATGCATTCGACCAAATGACCGCATCCCATCTTGAGGTATCTTGCATTTATGTTGTATAAACACATCAAACACATGAAATACACACAAATATATTTTATTTGTGCTTAAAACATGAGTTTGTACTATCTCAGAAACTGAATTTGAATGCCAAGCAATCATGTCCTTGCACATATTTAGTGCCAGTTACATGTTTTTCCACCAGTGGTGCCAGTTATAGATGTACCCAGTAGGTTTTTAGCAAAAAATAAAAGTACATTTTGGAGATCATGGTTTTTGGAATAATTTTGAATAACAGATATTTGGATAAGGGATACTCAACCTGTATATTACTTGGGGGGAAGTTTGCAGACATCTCATAGTACTGTGCCCCAAGATTTGTGTTGCCAGTCCTGCTCTAATGTAGTAGTACATGTTCACACTTATAGGTGTCAGCTTCAAAATCTCCCTGACATTCTTTTTCAAAAGTAGGCAAGTATGGGTTTAGAGCTGCTAGTAATGCAATTATGTCTGGTAGTAAATGTAAATAAAAAGCAGTTGAAATCTACCTTTTAACTCACATTAAAATGTAAGCAAATAAATGTACCAAGCACTATGCAATACAATGAATGCTCAATCTCAATTTTTAGTTTGACCACAAGGTGTCAATATTTTCAAACTATTGAACGAAGCTTGGAGATATTTGCTTCCACTAGGAAGGGCTAAACTGCTCAAGAATCTTTTGGCTTTGTGAAGATGCAGAGTGTAGCAGGCAAAAATAAACTCTGCTTCTCGTTTTTAAGTTTTAAGATTGTGTTAATAAATACAATCTGGGGATTCCCAACAGAATGCAGTACTGCTGAACTGGTGAATATGGTGCTGCACCAAACAAACATCCATAAGCCTTATAGATTGTAAACTTGCAGCAGGGCTCTCCAACCTCCAAGTCTGTCTGTTGTTACCCAGTTTGTTTTATCACTGTCTACTTTTGTAAAGTGCAACGAAATCTGCTGTGCTATATAAGAAACTGTGGTACTCTTTACCTAGCACGGCGCCCACGATGTCCATCGCGGTCATCGGGGGTAAAAAATCGCGGGCATTGCGGCCATCGCATGCACTAAAAAAACGGGTGTGACGCGATGCCCGCGATTTCCCATAGGGATCAATGTTAAAAGTGTGATTGGACGCGATTTTACTGTTCAATGCCTCAATGCCCGCGATTTTTCCATAGGAAACAATGTTAAATGGGCCACAGAGCCCTAATAGTCCCCCTGAAGTCTGAAATGGCCCCCACAATTGTTAACGCCACCCCACGATCAACGTGAACCCGAAGCGTGGCGAGCGCAGCGAGCCCGCGAGGGGCGGCGGTACGCGTCCTCCGACCTTTTCATACCCCCACTATCCACGTCGGCGTGGAGTTGAGAATAGAATAGTGTGGCGAGCGCAGCCCGAAGCGTGGCGAGCCCCGCGAGGGGACGCGGATACCTGTGAAGCCCGCGAAGGGACGCATTTACCTGCGAAGGTATCCGCGTCCCCTAGCGGGGCTCGCTGCGCTCGCCACGCTTCAGGCTCGGTGGCTCGCTGCGCTCGCCACACTATACTATTCTCAACTCCACGCCGACGTGGATAGTGGGGGTATGAAAAGGTCGGAGGACGCGTACCGCCGCCCCTCGCGGGCTCGCTGCGCTCGCCACGCTTCGGGTTCACGTTGATCGTGGGGTGGCGTTAACAATTGTGGGGGCCATTTCAGACTTCAGGGGGACTATTTGGGCTCTGTGGCCCATTTAACATTGTTTCCTATGGAAAAATCGCGGCCATTGAGGCATTGAACAGTGAAATCGCGTCCAATCACACTTTTAACATTGTTCCCTATGGGAAATCGCGGGCATCGCGTCGCACCCGTTTTTTAGTGCATTTGATGGCCGCGATGCCCGCGATGGGCGCCGTGCTAGGTAAAGAGTACCGAAACTGTAAATAAATAAATAAATAAGCCATCCTTACAGATGGAGACCATCAGGGTGGTGAGAGATGTAGCACACTCTGGGTGGCATGTACTAAGCAGTACATCCCACCACTTACCGCATCTATATAGCATATAGTCACAAACCTGTGTGGTTAAGAACAGACTTGGGCAGCGAAGACTCAAATTTAGGCTTTTTAAATAGGGAAGAGTAACATAAACTCCCACCTTTTTGTCATTCAATTGATTGACAGTGCACCCAAGATTCTAATTATCCCAGGGCCGGCGCCACCACTAGGCAAGGTTAGGCATTTGCCTAGGGCGCCGGCCACTGGAGGGCGGTAGTGAGCTGCAGGAGGAGGAAGAAGCAGCAGCAGCAGCAGGAAGCTACGCTACCGCAGTGGAGAGGAACTTTGAAATAGAAGCTGCAGCCAGCGTAGCAGCTATTAGGTGAGTCTCATCCTCCCCCGTCTGAGTCCGCCCGCCCACCCATGTACCTTGGTCCTTGCTGCCGCCTGCCGCTGACAGTGTCAGTCCCACGCCACTTCTCATCCCTGGCTGCCGCCCGCCGCCCAGTCATCAGCTCCAGCAGCAGGCGGCAAACGTCGGAGGCGGGCGGCGGCCGCCCCAGCCCCCGCCGGCAAGTGTCAGCCTCAATTCGAGCCTGGACACACAATGTTTGGAATGGCTTCCCTAGTTGTAGATCTCCGGAGGGTGGCGGAGCCGCCGCCCGCCCCCCTCCCCCACCCAAGCTCTAACAGTCAGTGCTGGCCAGGGCCGGCGACAGGGGGTTGCTGTTTGTCACTGTGTGCACGGAGCCCTGAGAGGCTCCGATATCCTGCAGCAGCAGCAGAAGAAGTGAATTGGAGACAGGATGTGCACTCTGTATGGGTGGGGGGACTCGGAGTATGTGAGGGGTTTGCTGAGCATGGATAAGTGACCATGTCAGTAATGAAATGTGCAGAGAACTCCTCTGCTGTCGATGCTCAGCAGCCCCTTAGAGGACCCCCTGCTGTGCATCCACATATGTGAGGAAGCTGCCGGCTCCTAGTAGCAGCACTGCAGCAGAATGTGTCCCAGTTCAAACACAGGAAAAAAAAAAAAGTTCAGCAAGTTAGAGGAGCCCCCCTGCACCTGCTTACTGCCCCAACAGGAGTCCAGCACCCTTCACAGGTACTATCCTATTATTTTACATACAGTCTCATACACTTCACCCTGTATGCTGCAGCACTGATAGTGCAGTGTACATATTAAGACCTGCTCCTTATATAATTGGGTGCAGCAGCATACAGGATCATATACAGTGAGTGAGTGAGTGCAGAGTATTGCTGGGTACACACCAGGATGACAAAGGTCCGATCCCATCAATCTAAATCCAATTCCAACCGATTGGATGTAGATTGTGTGGTGATTGGTCCCTTTTCTGTCCTGGTGTGGACCGATACCGATGTGCGGGTCGGTCAGTCGTTAATCAGATCCTACCTGCAGCAGGTAGGATCTGGAAACGACCATACTCCCGGGTGCGGGTTGCCATCGAAACACTGACAAAACACTGACGTCCCGATGCAGGGGGCTCCATAAGGGTTCTAACCCTCTACCCTATTCAAGCAGCGGCCTTACCCTTTCTCCCCTGCAGCCTGATCCTAAAACTTCCTCCCTGCTAGGGCCTAACACTAACCACAGCTCCCAACGGTCCCGATTTTCCCAGGGCAGTCCCTAGCCACCTAAACCTAACCCCACACTCTAACTCTAAATTTCCCACCTCCACAGCCTAAATTTAAGTACCCCACTAGTGTCTAAACCTAACCCCCCCCCCCCCCCCTCTCCTGCAGCAAGCTAGCGAATACTCAATGGATGCCAGCTGTCAGTATTCCCGGCATCTTCAGGGCTAGTGGGGGGGGGGGGGGTGTTAGTATGCTAGTCAGTTATGTCTGTGGTCATAAGGGGGCCCCAGAGATAAAAGTGTATGGGGCCCCAAGATTTCTGTTGCCGGCCCTGGTGCTGGCTGCCTGTAATGAATTAATAATAAATTAAATAATCACTGTCTGTCTGTAGACAGCTGCTGGTGTGGGGGACTAGCTGGGCAGTGGGTACACAGCTAGTCCTCAGGTGGGTGCATGATTATACTGTACTGGGCAGTGGGCACACAGCTAGTCCCCCAGGTGGGTGCATGATTATACTGTATAATCATGCACCTACCTGGGGGACTAGCTGTGTGCCCAATGCCCAGTATAGTATAATCATGCACCCACCCTGCACATAGAAATGAATGGACAGCCAGTGATTGGCTGAGAGCTCTCTGACTGAGAGCTCTCAGCCAATCACTGATTGTCCATACATTTCTATGTGCGCCCGCTGCTACCCGGCTTCCCCTACGCCAGTGGCGTAACTCCCAATGCGGCAGACCCCACGGTGGCTTGGAGGAGCCAGCACCGCGGGATATGCAGGGAGCGAATTATATCATCCTCTCTGTTATTATTACACCCCTTTAGGCTAATTATATCAACCTTTCTGTTATGCGATCCCAGTTTGCTCAGTGGCAGGGGAAGTGTTGTGGTGTAAGTTGTTTTTTTTTTTTGGGGGGGGGGGGGGCGGTATCCTTTAGGTTTGCCTAGGGCGCCTAGGTGCCTTGCACCGGCCCTGAATTATCCCCTTATTCGGACTGATTATCTTAGAGGTTTGTACTGTTTATATAGTTACATAGTTGGTGAGGCTGAATAAAGACTTGCGTCCATCTAGTTCAACCTATGTTTATAATAGCTTATCCCTTGTTGTATGGTATGTTCCGATATTTTAAAGACAGATTATGTTACTTATTCGTACCCGTGGATGTTTTTAACCAATAAATGTTTATCCAACCTTATTTTAAATGTATTTATAGTGTCTGCCGACACCACTTCTCCAGGAAGAGAGTTCCAAAGTTTGACTGTTCTGACTGTAAGTAAAAAAAAAAATTCTAGATGAACAAAATCTTTTTTCTTCTAATCTAAACTATAAATAAAAGGGTGTAACTAGTGTAAATAGTCCCAGATTGCTTAATCTTTCCTCGTAGCTTAAATTCTCCATCCCCATAATAAGCTTTGTTGCTCTTCTTTGGATTTTTTCTAATTCTATGATGTCCTTTTTATAGGATTATACAGAATTGTACTCTGTATTCGAGGTGCGGTCTAACCAATGATTTGTACAGAGGCATTATTACTTTTGAGTCCCTAGTTTCCATGCCCCTAATACATGCTAGAGTTTTGTTGGCCTTTTTTGTTGCTATATTACATTGAACACTACACCCTAGTTCAGTGGTAGCCAACCCTAGCCCACGAGAGCTACCAACAGTTCACATTTTCCAAACAACCTAGCTGCTGCACAGCTGCACTCATTAATCACTGACACATTTTAAAAGATACACAGATGGAGCTAATTATCTCACTTCTGATTCTGTGAGGAGACCTGCAAAACATGCACTGTTGGTAGCTCTCGAGGGCTAGGGTTGGCTACCCCAGCCCTAGTTTGTTGTCTATTTGGGATCCTAGATCCTTTTTGAGTACTGAATTACCCAATTCGTCCCTGCTTAGGTTATAACTAGCACACTGGTTATCTCTCCCAAGGTGCATGACCTTGCATTTGTCCACATTGAACCTCATCTTCCACTTTTTTGCCCACTCATCTAGATTGTCAAGATCATTTTGAAGCGTGGTGACATCGTCTGCTGATTTTCTGCTCAGTTTTGTATCGTCCGCAAAGATGGATACATTGATGAGTAACCCCATCCCAATATCATTAATAAAAAAGTGTAAATAATATGGGCCCTAGAACCGAACCCTGAGACACCCACTTAGTACTGGTGTCATATTTGATACGGCACTGTTCATGACCACTCTTTGTTCTCTATTACACAGCCAGTTCCCTACCCATCTACAGATATTTTCCCCTCATCCCAGGTCCTCCATTTTATTTATCAACCTCTTGTGTGGTACGGTGTCGAAGGCTTTAGCAAAATCTAGGAATATTACATCTACAGCGTTTCCATTATCAAGGTTTTTGCTAACCTCTTCATATAAACCAAGTAGATTAGTTTGGCATGAACGATTTTTTACAAACCCATGCTGGTTATTACTGAGTAAACTATGAAGGTCTAAACATTGCTGGATACCATCTCTTAAAAATCTTTCAAATAGTTTACCCACTATTGATTTTAAACTAACAGGTCTGTAATTAGCGGGATTCTTCTTTTTTCCTTTTTTGAATAATGGCACTACCTCTGCCTTTCTCCAGTCTTTTGGTACCTTTCCTGATGATAGTGAATTATTAAAGATATAATGTAGAGGGGAAGCTAATTCCTCCCTTAATTCCATTAGTACCCTAGGATGAATCCCATCTGGCCCATGTGATTTATTTGTTTTGATTTTGCTGAGCATCAATATTATTTCCTCGGTAGAGAAATCAATATTGAGATCCGGCTTGTACATCCCATTTGTGGTATGTGTGCGTTCCACAGTCTGCTCTCCCTTAGTAAACACGGATGAGAAGAACTCATTTAACAGTTCTGCTTTTCCCTTATCCTCCGTAAAACTTTTTCCAGTGATATCAGTTAGTGGGCCTATGTTGTCCATAATTATACGTTTACTATTTATGTATTTGAAAAACTTCTTGGGGTTAGTTTTGCTTTCAGTGGCTATGCGCTCTTCATAATCCCTTTTAGCTACTTTGATTGCCCCTTTGCAAATTTTGTTTGATTCTTTGTAATTGGTGAACACCTCCTCATTTAAGTTATTTTTATAGAATTTAAATGCTCTTGTTTTATTGTTGATTTTTGAATAATTCGAAGTTAGCTTTTCTGAAGTTTAGTAGTTTTGCCTATCCTTTATGATGTAATTTACTGAAGTTTCCAGTGAAACCATATTGTGGTCACTGTTCCCTAGATGTTCAATTACTTTTGTGTTTGAAACTAGATCTATGTTATTTTTTAATACCAAATCTAATAATGCCTTATTACGAGTTGGAGCTTCTACCGTTTGTGTGATAAACTGGTCTTTAAGTAAGCTTAGGAACCCACTGCTTCTTGCTGTTATACATGTTTAATTTTTCAATCAATATCAGGTAAATTCAAATCCCCCTTAATTAATACCTGACCTTGATCTGATGATTGTTTGATTTGGTTTAAAAGAAGAGAATCGTCCCTTTCGTTAATGTTCGGAGGTCTATAGCATACCCCTATTTCACACATGATGTTAAGTTATTTTTTACATAAAGGCACACCCCCCCGCCCTATCTATTTTCCCTATCTTTTCTGTAGAGTGTATATCCCTCCATGCTTAATGCCCAGTTGTGCGACTTGTTACACCATGTTTCTGTAATACCAATAATGTCATAATCGTCCCTAGTGACTACAGTTTCTAGTTTACCTGCTAAGCTTCTTGCATTAGCCAGTAGGCATTTTAATTTATGTTTATTTGCATCCCTAATATTGTGTTTAATTTCTCCTCTGGACTTATTTGTATTCCTTACTAACTTCCTCGTACCCACCTCCCCCTCAGTAGACTCTCTACAGCCCTCCATACCATGCCCACTGCCCAACCTATTTACAGTTTTGAAACTTCTTCCTATGTCGTTTACTCCTTCCCATACCCTAAGGTCATCTGTACCTGAGAGCTGTAATGAGGTAAGATTACTGTTATTACATAATATTCCTGGAGCACCCTGGGAATTACCCACGATATTACCCTTATTTTTACCCCGGACATTGCCTGTAACTATGTCCCCCCCCCCCCCCAATTGATTCTTGACCCCAATCCTACTATTCTCACTACGGGACCCATAGTATCTATCTACCCCTATCGCGTAGTTTAAAATCTCCTCCAACCCTCTAACCATCCTTTCCCCAGCACCTCGTTCAGGTGCAATCCAAAAAAGATGGCACCTGACGTGAAGTCCGTCCAGTGTCCCATGAACACAAATCCCTCCTTCCTACACTAGTCCTTTAGCCACACGTTTACCTCCCTGAACTCCCTCTGCCTCCATGGGATAGCGCGTGGCACTGGTAATAATTCTGAGAATATTACCCTAGATGCCCTCGCCTTCAATTTCATACCTAGTTCCCTATACTCTTTCTTGAGGACATCCCACCTACCATTAACTTATTGTTGGTGTCGATGTGTACCAAGACCGCCCAGCCCCTCTCAACAATCTGTCTACTCGGTCCGCGATGTGCCGTACCCGAGCACCCGGGAGACAGACTGTACGGTAATCACGGTCCCGATAGGAGATTGCCCTATCTGTTATCCTGATGATAGAATCCCCTACCACCACTATCTGACTTTGCACCTCCCTGTCTGTCATCCCATTTGAGCTGGAAGGACCGATCCTCTGGTTGCTAGAGGGAATAACAACATTTACTGTTGGATTATTTTGATCAATTCATTATTGATAAAGAATATCCTGATGTGGTTTACATATAAATTCATGTATTTGCTGAAATTCAATAAATAAAAACAAACAAACAAACATATAAGTCAATATCAGAGCCATAACTAGATATGTTGGTACCCTTTGCCATAAAAGGGAACTGGTGCCCTCCCATACTCAAATTAGGTGCGTACACATTTGATTGAATTATATATATTTATTAGCAGTTTCTTATATAGCGCATACATATTATGCAGCGCTTTACAGAGAATATTTGAACATTCACATCAGTCCCTGCCCCCAGTGGAGCTTACAATCTATATTCCCTACCACATGTACACGCACACAGACATACTAGGGTTAATTTTGTTGGGAGCCAATTAGCCTACCAGTATATGTTTGGATTGTGGGAGGAAACCGGAGTACCCGGAGGAAACCCACGCAAGTACGGGGAGAATATACAAACTCCTCACAGTTTTATTCAATTTAAGGTTAATACATTTATTGGTCCTTATCCCATCCTTGGTCCACCTACCAACCTTGTCTATTTTATCTTGTTTACCTAATTTTATCATATTGTTTTATTGTGTAATAAATGTTATTTTTATGATTCACATGGTTGTTTTTCATTGATAGTGCTGCTTAAACCCCCCTTTTTTCAGTTTTTACAACCTCAGGGGCCTGACCACTCCCATATTAAGCAGCAGCTATAAGAGGGCAACTCTGATACAAGCGCTCAGTTTTTTTACTTTGTTTAACACTTTTCCCAAACATAGTTACGGCCTGGTCAATATTCACTATACTGTATGTGACATCACACAACAGATTATTTCTTATTTGCTGTTGAACAAAGAACTTACTAAAACTGCAAAGAGGTTAAACGTTTATATAAAGCTTTATACTAATTTCGATGCCACCGCTTCTATGAAGAGCTACAATTTCGAATAGTAACCACACTATAAAACATTTAACGGAAAGCACAATAAGACTAAATGATAACATTACAAGGATTGGGTAGTTAAGAAAGAACTGCTTGAATTCCTTGCCAATGCTTTCTTGCTGACTGTACATTGTTAAAGCAATACAAATATAACTGTGCTACACCGTTACAGGAAACTTAAGCTGGCAGGTCAAAGTTTATTATTTTTGGGATTGTATCAGAAAACCAATTATCATAATTGAACCCCTGTCTTTGTAAGTAGAAGGAACTGGAATACTTTCCAATGGCTCATTCCTTTTGTGTGGTTTTAGATCATTAACAGTGGCTCATTTTCTTAGAGAAAGCGTTCCCTTTACTTGTGTCATTTTACCTTTGCAAGATGCAACACATCAATCAAAGTCCACCCGAATAATGTCTCTTTCATAAGGATTGAAGAATTAGAATTCAGTTCTTCCTATATCTGTAAATGAGACTAGACACTTGGTAATACACTTTTTGGGCAAAGTACCTTTCTATTGGGATGGAATAAAGTGGAATGAAAAACCTCTTTGGTTCAACCTTGTTGTCAAATTGTATTACCACAGATGAGAAAGAACTTAGTAAAAGTACTCTACCCAACAACTTAAAAAACTGCACAATAGGTGATAAAAGTATCATACCTCCCAACTGTCCTGATTATAGCAGGATACTTGCGCTATTTGGACACTGTCCCGCTATCATACTTGCAGGCTGCCTTGTCTTATGGGAATGGGGGCAGGTGGGGAGTGACTTTCATCACTGGTGCGCTGCTCTGCAAAGGATGCGGTGATCACTAAATAGACACTGTGATAGCTCCATTCCGAGGCAGCACCAGAGGACCAAAGTGGATATATTGTCCTAGACCCAAATACACTATTTGCCTTAAGGAGTATGGAGGAACTAACTAATGTCAGCTGCAAGATTTCTCCTTCCACAACAATATGCGCAGTGAAATTATCATGCAGCTCGACTGTACTAAAAAAACGAGGGCTTCGGAAGGGCGGCATCTCTTGTGCTCGGTAAACTGCAATCTTCGCAGTTTACCGAGCCAACCAGAATCAGGGCCAATGTGTATAAGACCTCTACTGTAGCCAGTGGGCAAAGTACCTTTCTATTGGGATGGAATAAAGTGGAATGAAAAACCTCTTTGGTTCAACCTTGTTGTCAAATTGTATAACCACAGATGAGAAAGAACTTAGTAAAAGTACTCTACCCAACAACTTAAAAAACTGCACAATAGGTGATAAAAGTATCATACCTCCCAACTGTCCTGATTATAGCAGGATACTTGCGCTATTTGGACACTGTCCCGCTATCATACTTGCAGGCTGCCTTGTCTTATGGGAATGGGGGCAGGTGGGGAGTGACTTTCATCACTGGTGCGCTGCTCTGCAAAGGATGCGGTGATCACTAAATAGACACTGTGATAGCTCCATTCCGAGGCAGCACCAGAGGACCAAAGTGGATATATTGTCCTAGACCCAAATACACTATTTGCCTTAAGGAGTATGGAGGAACTAACTAATGTCAGCTGCAAGATTTCTCCTTCCACAACAATATGCGCAGTGAAATTATCATGCAGCTCGACTGTACTAAAAAAACGAGGGCTTCGGAAGGGCGGCATCTCTTGTGCTCGGTAAACTGCAATCTTCGCAGTTTACCGAGCCAACCAGAATCAGGGCCAATGTGTATAAGACCTCTACTGTAGCCAGTGTCTACCAACTATGTCTGAGAATGTTGGTCAGCTGGGTAAACAGCTATAGATATATTTGCAGAATAATCAATCTGCAGATATATCTTTTGATAGATCGGGCAGTGTGTTCATACATACTGCCCAATCAGTCATGAGTGATGTCACAACTAGGCCCAGGTGAGCGGTCAATCACCACAGCGCATGTACAGGCAGTGAGCGGATCACCCATACACAAAGCGTGATACACCAATATAAGTGCATCTACTGTATGTCTGTGAATGACGTCATTCATGGACAAATTTATGCTGTACACTGGCTCACGGACCAGCAATATATTGGCCATTCAATTGAACGAACAATATATTGTGTACGAAGCATAAGTCTAGAAGTAATTTTAATATGAAACAAGTTTGCCAGGGGATTAAAACAGCTCCCAGTAGTTAGATTAAATTCCTTTTCTGAAGGTAAAGTCCATTAGTGTACAATGAACAAGCCTGTGGTATTGTTTTTAAGACTTCATCTGATAGTTTAAAAAAAAAAAAAAAAACATTTATACAACAGCGACATTTATTATTTTATAATTTGGCACCAATTGCAGCATATAGGCATACAATAATAACTTTCCCAAAACATCTTTATTTTTTTACCCCAAATTAAAAAATATTTGAATCCCTTATGTATGATTAATACAATTGCTTTCTTAATAAAAAATAAATTAAAATGCCTACCTAATATTTTGATAGTTTTATCTTCCCATAAGAGAATTATACTGATTGCCCTTGTTATTCGTGTACTAGGGTCCTTCTCCTCCTGATTGGGCAGGTATCTATTACCAACATGCCCCCTTCCACCAGGTCCGTAATACTCTACTCCTGGACTTGCAAAGGACACACTGTTTAACAAGCTCCCTGGATACAAAGCCATAACTCAACCTCTCCGCTCTTCACAAGATCTGCGCCTCCCATCCATTCTCATCACTAGATCTCATTCACAATTGCAGGACTTTCATCGGGCAGCACCCACCCACCCTATAAAATGCCCTTCCACCCACAAAAAGACTCTCCTCCAGCCTCCAAACTTTTAAGCATTCCCTGAAAACTAACTTCTACAGGCAAGCCTCTCAAATTCCTGAACTGCGCACATAACCTTCAAAAACTTTAATTCTAATTGCATCCCATCAGGACTGTTCTTTGTAATCTGGTGGGACTGCTATGCTATAGATAGTGCCTATCCTTGTGTATCCCCCCTATCTCCCTATAGATTGTAAGCTTGCAAGCAGGGCCTTCCCACCTCTATGTCTGTCTGTGATTACCCAGTTTGACTTAACACTATTGATTTAAGCAAAAGTGCAATAAAAGTGCAATATGCTGTGCTATATAAGAAACTGAAAATACATAAATAAAATAACAGGTCACAGGATATGGGTGGAAAAACACTACTTTCTGAGTGCAGTCCCTTTCTGGAATGGGCCTGACCCCAGTGCAGGTATAAAACAGACCCTCCTCCTTGAAGAGCTTTACCCTTTCCCTCTGCAGCAGCCCCTAAAGATCCAGACTTCTGTTTACTTTTAGTTTATTATCCTTCTGGATGTCTTGGAACCAGAAACCACTGCTGAAACATCTGAATAATCATATGCACTGGAGGGCTCCATCTCACTCTCCTTATATTAATGAATTGATAGGTATAGTAGAATAGATTTTCGATGAATATTCAGTACATAACATTTCAAAAGCAGTTTCTATCATCATCCAGAGCTCACTCAGAATCTGAGGTCTTCCTATAGCGCAGTGTCCGTGGCTATGCCATCTGCATCCTTCGGTTCAATGGGGATGTCTTAGCTCTAACAGGTACTGTATACACTATAGTATTAAACTTCTATGCATCATGCCATAGTGAATGATTTGCATTTGTCTAATGAAGATCATGTCTCCATCTGTGTCTTCCTCCATTCTCCTCACATCATGTCACATACAGTATTGTCCTCACTTATCTCTTGATGGACTCTCACACTATATAAAACTCTGTCTGTGGCTTCCTACATTCCATTCCTCACATCATGCCAAGCCTGTCACATACAATATTGTCCTCATTGATATCACTCATCTCTTCCACTATTTAACTCGGTTGCTCCCTGCAATCTCCATTCCCCTCCTCAGATCATGTCACTGCCCATCACATGCAGACCTGTCCTCATTGGCATCACTAATCTTCTAATATACTCTCTGCAGCTGGAGACTCTGCTCCCCCATTATATAACTGTCTGCCGTTTCTTGCCACCTCCATTCCCCTACTCCAGGGGTGCTCAAACTATTTTGCACTGGGACCCTGGTCAGACAATAAAAATGATTACAGGACTCCAGCAAGTTACTACTGCATGGCCACCATATGTGTGGTCAGTGAAATGAAGTGACTGCTATTGTGACAAGGAGCTAGTGGTTAATGGGGGGGTGGAAAAGGATGACCATGGAGAGGGAAGCAGTGGGTGTTTACTTAATGAGTTATACCCTGTCCCCCCTCCACAGACACATTAGCCTGATGATCAGCAACATAGAGTCATGACCAGTGTTCCCTCTAAGCTGTGCGCATGTGCGCGCGCACACAACTCGCCGAGCATGCGCACAGACATTACAACAGAGTGCACAAAGCAGCGGTGGTCCCCTTTTTGCAGTTGTGGACTCAATTAATGTGTGTTTCACCCAGTAACTACATAATGTGCTGTGTTTTGAATGTTTAAATGTTTTGAATGTTTTATATAATTTTGAAGAAAAGATAACACAAATGCTGAATGTCGTTTTCCGTTATATATAGAAGTGACGCACAAAAATAAAAATTTCCTTCCAAAGTTGCACAGCCAAAATCTTTTACCGCACACAGCCTTCGTAAAATTAGAGGGAACATTGGTCATGACCCCATGCTGAGGTGGTTGGGACCCACAGCTTGAGAACTGCTGCCCTACTCAGATCATGTCAGCCGCAGCGCTGTCCTCATTAGCAATAGTCACTTATCTCCTGCTAGACCAGTGGTTCTCAACCTCGGTCCTCAGGATCCCCCAACAGTTCACATGTTCCAGGTCCCCCTGTAGGTGCACAGATTATTCACTGACACATTTTAAAAGATCCACAGGTGGGGCTAATTACTTCACTTGTTATTCTGTGTGGTGGAGATCTGTAAAACGTTAACGGTTGAGGGGTCCGGTGGGCCGAGGTTGGGAACCACTGTGCTAGACTCTCTGCTGCTGGGGACCCAGCTCCTCCCACTAATAGTGTGTACACATGGGGTGATACTGCTTCGGATGTTGCCGATATAGTGAACATTGGAAGCCATATCGTATGCTTTTTTAGGGCTTGCGAGCCCGATGTGCTGCCGATGCTCGCTCCCGTGTGAGCACAAATCGGCAGTGAAAGAGAGGGCAGCCAAGACTATATAGTCCAAATTGTCCCTCTGAATGCCGTGCGATGCGAGTCCCGATACGATCTGATCATATCGGGACTCGCATCTCACGGCATATCCTGCCGTGTGTACACCCCATAAGACTCCATCTGTGGCTTCTTGCTGCCTCCACAGATCATGTCGCTGCACATGTCACATGCAGCGCTGCCCTCATTAGCAAATCACTCATCTCATGCTAGACTCTCTGCTGCTGGGGTCCAACCTCCTCCCATTACAACGGTGTTTGGCTTCTTGCTGCCTCCATGCCCCTACTCGAATCAAGTACTGCCCTCATCAACAAAATTTCTCCTCTCCAGATATGGGCCATTATTCTGGTTCACTTTATAAGGCAAATTCACAAATGGACAAAACCATGTACACTGCAGTTGGGGCAGATGTAACATGGGCAGAGAGAATTAGATTTGTGTGAGTTATTTTGTTTCTGTGCAGGAAAAATACTGACTGCTTTATTATTACATGAGATATAGATCTCACTTTGAAGTAAAACCCCACCCAAATCTAACTCTCTCTGCACGTTACGTAGTAGTGCACATGGTTTTGTCCAATTGAGAAGGTATTTGCCCCTGCGAGGGAACCAGAATAAGGGCCATGTTCTCTGCTGCTGTGAGCAGTAAAGTAACCCCTACCAGGGCCACCGGAAAATGCAGGTGACTAATATGTCTAATAAGAACTGGCTTGGTCATGGAAGCATTGAAAGCAGAATATCAACATGAAGGGTTGTGATTAGCCAGTGACGCATTATGATTTTTAGTTTATTAGTAACGTATTTGATCACTCCAGGTGTAAGATGTGTGTCCCATCTGGCAGGTAAAAAAAGACATTCAGATGAATGTGACAAATATACCATTATATATTTTATTACAGTCCCTACAAACCCCACGAATCTCCATTCACTGCTCACATAATGATGGGCGTAGAAATTACTCAGCACCGTCCTCTTTATTCAGACAAGATGCAGTATGTGTTAAAGGGTATGCTGAGACTCCAATGAGTCATCTGTGCTGTCTCTATGTGGTGGCTGGACAGTTCCAGTGGTCCGACAGTGAAGTTGCTTCACCCTCCCTCTGGTGTGTGCCTGAGTGTCTCTAGAGGCAGCCTCCTCTCTCCACAGTCTACGAGTGTCCGACCTCCACCTGTTGTGGGCAGCCCATCCTCTGTTGTTCTGCCAGGGCTGGCCATCAGGGTGTTCATGATGGAAAGGTCTACTACCCATGCTCAGAGGTGTTTTCATACCAGGCCTATGTCCACCGCGGTGCTGCTTGGAGAAACTAAGAAGTGGAGGCGGTTCTACCCTTGCTACAGCAGCCGGAGCCGTTGGTTCAGCAAAGACTTGGTCTTCCTCTGCCAGCTGATGGTCACTGGTAGGTGTCTGGTCAATTGAAAAACAATAAACATCACACAATACATGTGCAGCTAGAACATATATAGTGGCAAATGAGGTGCAAGAAGCACATGGAAGGTGTGGATCACTTGTCATCTGTTACATACTCAGCGTAAAGTATGACAATGCGGGGCTGCACAGGCATTTAGTTGGCATAGCTGCAACAGCAAAAATAGGTGGCATCTCCAGAGGTGAGGATGCAGTACAGTCCAAAATTCAAATAGAACATCAACAATTACTGCCAGCATGCCAGTTTGGAATGACAAATGGTGGCAGTTGCTGTGCCTCCCCTATTTGAATTTTTAACTGCGCTGCAACCCTCCTGTGGAACCTACCCAGAGTGAAGGGGCATACACACGTAGATAAGTGTGCAAAGTGATTTTTCTAAGCTCTTTAGGGTAGGCGATTTCCTTGTGTCCAGATCGCCGTGGATTCCATCAGTAGCAAAGGGAAATTATAATCAACCTCTTCCCTTGGTTGCTGATCCATGATAACAACATCCCTAACTACAGGAGTGTGACACGTACACTATGGGGTAAAAGGTGGTTCTATTGAAAATGGGATGCTGCCCATAGCAACCAGATTCTACTTATTTACCACTTTTTTTGGTACTTGTGTATTATAGCGGCACCCCCGATGTACATCGTACGATGAACGTATCGTATCGCGTGCCATGTACCCGATGCGACGCAATTTTGACCCCCTATACGATTAAAAATCGTATAAGCACCCTAAATGCACCCCCACGCCACCTCCCCACTATAAACGTGAACCCGAAGCGTGGCGAGCGCAGCGAGCCCGCGAGGGGCGGCGGTACGCGTCCTACGACCTTTTCATACCCCCACTATCCATGTCGGCGTGGAGTTGAGAATAGAATAGTGTGGTACCGGTGTGGGGATGGTATGTGCACTGTTGCTGAAGATCGGGTACTTGTGTATTTTGGCAGCGCCCATCGCATCGCATACCATAAGGCATACGATGGTATGCGATGCGACGCGATATCGCGCAATATTGTACAATGCCATACAATTTTAAAATTGTATGACATTGTATATGGCATACAATGCCATACAATGCGATGCAATGCGATTAAACATTGTATAAGCACCCTAATGGGTGCTTACAATGTTAAATGCACCCCCACGCAACCCCCCCACTATAAACGTGAACCCGAAGCGTGGCGAGCGCAGCGAGCCCGCGAGGGGCGGCGGTACGCGTCCTACGACCTTTTCATACCCCCACTATCCATGTCGGCGTGGAGTTGAGAATAGATTAGTGTGGCAAACGCAGCGAGCCACCAAGCCCGAAGCATGGCGAGCCCCGCAAGGGGACGCGGATACCTGTGAAGCCCGCGAAGGGACGCGTTTACCTGTGAAGGTAACCGCGTCGCCTCGCTGCGCTCGCCACACTAATCTATTCTCAACTCCACGCCGACATGGATAGTGGGGGTATGAAAAGGTCGTATGACGCGTACCGCCGGCCCTCGCGGGCTCCACGCTTCGGGTTCACGTTTATAGTGGGGGGGGGGGGGGGGGGGGGGGGGGGGGGGCATGGGGGTGCATTTAACATTGTATGCACCCACTAGGGTGCTTATACAATGTTTAATCGCATCGCATCGTATGGCATTGTATGCCATGTACAATGGCATACAATTTGAAAATTGTATGCCATCGTACACTAACCAACGAAATCGCGTCTCATCGCATACCATCGCATGCGTTATGGTATACGATGCGATGGGCGCCGCCAAAATACACAAGTAATTCCAGGCTTGTCTTTGAGTAATTTCTGAAACCCTAATATTGTGCATCATCTTTCCTGCGCAATTCTAGACACTGCTGTACATAACGACAAGGCCTAATGTCCGATTACGTGACCTTATACTCCATGTATGAACCTTACCTCCTGGATGCTGATGAAAAAGCGATTTTTTTCCGCTTCAAGGTCAATAATTCCTCCATTTGCCAACTGTCTCTCATATACCTGGCGAAGTTCCTTTTCTCTCTGAAGTGTATGGACGTCTGGGACATACAACTCCTATGGGCAAAAACTCAGAATACAATCAGTCATGCCTAACGCTTCAGATTCTACTCTAACTGCAAGAATGAAACACAAGGCGCGGATAGCAGCTGGATAACAAGGTGATCTCTGGGAAACTGACATTTCTTACACTGTTCTTATTGCTGCAGCTACATACAGAGTATGGTCACAGAATATTCAACACTGAGCTGCAGACATCAGACCCAAAAAGGAAAATGTCATTTCATACTTGTCCATTGGTTGGCACTGGAACATGATGGAAGAGGCAATCTCAGTATAGGAGTTTTAGACCTCTATATACCCCAGCTGGGGTTGCAGCTGCATCTTGTAAATAAAAAATAAAAAAATGTTTTGGCAGCAGGCGCCACAAAAAGCCCTCTTCGAAACAGAGTTTCCAAGTACCATGACTAACTTGGCCAGTTTGTGCTTAAAGCATCCCCTGAACCCAATCTCATCATACCACCTGCAGAGGCAAGACCATTGAAGGAAAAACGTAAAAGAGGACCATTACCAGACATTTACCAACGGACTGTGGATCACTTGTCCCGAAGCAGAAATACCCCATTTGTGACCAGTGATTCCCAAACATTTTTGAATCACGGCGCCCTAAAGCATCAAGATTTTTTCACGGCATCCCCAGGCCAAATATTTATTATTGAGAAAGTGTCCACATATGTTATGATTGGCACAAGCTTTGGTTTTGCTTCTTATATTGATCATAAATCATTTTAATTGGCCACCAACCCAGGGCACCCCTGCAAGTGTCCTGATGCCTTCATACGTCTCTTCCACCTTGCTCTTGTTCCTTTACAAATCTACTAGAACTTCCACCACAATGCATGTCTGTACGTTGCACCCTAACCTTTCCAGTGCCACTTCTAATTCAACTTGAAGCATGCACTAAACACTTCCAACATGCATGACCATCTTCATTTTTGATGTAGGAGACTTCTTCTACACTTCACCCTTTGCTTCTGATTCACCTCCAACATTCCTAAAAGCTCCTTCAGTGTCTCTGCTAGTGACACAATCCCCTCCAATCACTGTAGCACTTTTCATTCTCAGACCTCTGTTGCTCTATTGTTACACCTCTTTTCTCAGTAAATTTATTACTCTCCTTTCAGGTGATGCCCAAATCTACCATGCATCCCCTAAGCTCTCCCCCTCCCCAATTATTCTGTGTTTGTAACTGTGACCTCTCCTCATGAATGTACTAATAGACTCCATGATGCTGCATTGCACTGAATAAAAGATAAGGTACTTGTTTCCTAGCACGGCGCCTGCGATTTTGATTGTATCCATCGGGTCCTAAAAAATCGCGTTGATCGCATCGCATGCAACCAAATCACATGCGATGCGATCGATGCAATATTTACATCGGAACCAATGTAAAATGGTCCCTGAGACCCGATTTTACATTGGGCCCAATGTTAAATGCCCCCCAGACCCCAATTTTCATTGTATACCCACCCTGATGGGTCAAATGCCCCCCCCCATTGTTAACGCCACCCCACGATGAACGCCAACCCGAAGCGTGGCGAGCGCAGCGAGCCCACAAGGAGCGGCGGTACACGTCCTCCGACCTTTTCATACCCCCACTATCCATGTCGGCGTGGAGTCGATTTTATATAGTGTTGGGAGCGCAGCGAGCCACCGAGTCTGAATCGTGGCGAGCGCAGCGAGCCCCGCGAGGTGACGCGCATTGCTTCACAGGTATACCATAAGGGTGGGTATACAATGAAAAAATCGGGTCCTTTGGCCCATTTAACATTGTTCCCTATGTAAAATCGCGTCCATCGCATCGGTCAGGCATGCGATGGACGCAATTTTTTAATTGTGGGGAAAAGGCTAAAAATAGCCCTGAAATCGCGTCGGTCCCATACCTTAAGTTAAGGTATGCGATCACCTGCGGCGGGCGCCGTGCTAGGAAACAAGTACCAAAGATAACCCTGACTCATCATGCAAGTTCATGCACCACATACCTTGTGCTACATAAAGTTTAATGTGAATGTTCTTATCTCTGGCAGCTTTAGGGATACCAGTATAGTAATTGGGCTATAGCCTCTGCCTGCAGTAAGGGTGGAGCTACAGATTTGTATGGAGGTCCTCACCTCTGGCTGCTCTTGGGGTGGAGCTAAAGCTTAATAATGGGGCCCTTACCTCCCGTTTCTGTGAAATGGTGCTACAGCTTAATATGGTGGTCCTTACTTCTGTCTGCTGTAGGTGAGGATCTACAGCTTAATATGAGGTGTCTTTTCCTCTGGTTACTTGGGTATAGCTTAATATGGGGATTTCTTACCTCTGGCTGCTGTGGGGGTGGAGATGCAGCATAATATGTGGGCCCTTACCTCAAGTTGCAGTGGTGGTAGGGCTATAGCTTAATATGGGAATTCCTACTACTGGCTGCAGGTGGGGGCTGCAGCTTAATATAGAGATCCCTACGTATGGCTGCTATGGGGGTGGGGCTACAGCTTAATATGGAGATTCCTACCACTGGCTGCTATGGGGGTGAGGTTACAGCTTAATATGGTGATCTCTACCTCTGGCTTCTATGGGAGGGGCGCGACAGCTTAATATGGTGATCTCTACCTCTGGCTACTATGGGAGGGGGGTGACAGCTTAACATGGGGATCTCTACCTCTGCCTGCTGTGGGGGTAATGCTTCTTGCAGCTTGCTGAAGTCATAGGTCAAAGTCTCGCGGCAAACAGGACATATGATGATGGATTCCTAAAAAACACCAAAGATCAGAGTAGAGTAAAGCATGTCAGGGAGGGACCTATACCTTACACACCTCTAAGAATAGAACAATGTACGCAATCACTATAATGCACAGACTTTTCTTAACATTTAAAAAATAAAAGTTAGTACAGAACTTCATGAACATAAAGGCAGCAATCTGTACAGGATTGTACACCTTGGTGCCATATATGCACTGCTATCCAGTTGATAGATGTACAGTAAATACTGGCTGCTTTATTTTTACACTGCAATATACTGTAGATATCAGTTTGAAGTACAAACCCCACCCAAATCTAACTCTCTCTGCACATGTTACATCAGTCCCATCTACAGTGCAGGTGGTTTGTCCATTAGAGAGTGATTGTGCCTTTCCGAGCGAAAAACGCATTCATGTACTAGATGACCTCTAGTTTCTGTATGTTACTTACCTTTCCCAGGCTGTTGTCTCGGCAGTGCTTGATGTATCGACCCAAGCAATGTGAATGAAAGTGATGAAAACACGTAGTCTTTGTGAGCGAATCTTCTTCCTAAGGGACATGAATAGATCATAATCCTGTACAACAATGTCTGACATTCAACCAAGCATACACAGATTACCATTCATGCCTTCAAAAAGCGTCCAGTAATTCAACAATCCACAGCGAACCACATAATGCGTACCTCGCAACATGACCCATTTCAGGAGCGACAGAATGCTCTGTTCCTCGACTCTCCTCAACTGTGATAGGATGACACCTTTGAAATAAGATTGTTCATAAAATTGTATCCCTACTTACACTAATGCCAGTGGAATTTCAGGACCCTGTGGCTACAGAATCAACAGAGCATTAGAGATAAAGTACAAGCCAATCAGCTGCTAATTGTTATTTCTCAAACACGACCTGAAATATGGCTGGTACTTTCTCTCTCTCGTAACCATGCTTTACTTTATCAATTGTTGTATTTAACGCTATATACAGAAGGGATTAAAATTTCACACATTTATTGCAAAAGGTGGCATCCTTTCACAGTACCATGCTTGAAGTCACTGAGCTCTTCAGAAGACCCATTTTGCATCACAAATATTTGCAAATGGAGACTGCGTGGTTAGGTGCTCGATTTTATACACCAGCAGCAACGGGCCCAATTGAAATACCAGAATTTACAAGTGTGGCCAAATACAGAAAATGCAGATAGAGATATTGCAGTGGTTCTCAAACTGTGTGCCTGGGCACCCTGGGGTGCCTCCCGACACTTGCAGGTGTGCCGTGGCCTAGGATCAATTCATATTATTTATGGGCAATGTAACAGGCAAAACCAGTGCTGGTGGCTGTCAATCATAACATATGTTGATAAACAGAAGCAAATCCTGTCCCTCACCAGATAACTGTGATATATAAACACAATGTACCTACATTTTATATTCGTTACTGAACTTCTCAATAAGAAACATTTGGCCCATGGGTGCCTTGAAAACATTTTGATGCTCTAGGGTGCCATGATTCAAAAACATTTGGGAATCACTGAGCTAGTTGGATGATTATTTAAAGGAGATGGTTGAAATATATAACCCATACCCAAAATGTCTGCACCAATCCCGCAGTATGCTTATTGTGCTCTATACTTTAAGTCATCAACTATCTGTTTTTTTAACTTCATGCAATTCTAATGACTTTGTTCAATGTACCATGTTTTTGATGCATTTTAAGCAACTTTGAGTCCTAAAGGAGAAAAGTGCTATATAAATAAAAAGTATTATCATTAAAGGTGGGCAGGAATGAGAGGAGTTGCCAAAGCTTACTCCTCCTGATATAGAGGCAATTTTGTGAACTTTTGAACATACTGATGTTAGTTTAAAATGCCCAGTGGAGGAGTGGGCTGCCAGATTAGCTCCAGGTCTTACAGGAGAGCCGTAGAGAGTATATGTTGAATTGACAATGTCTGATGCCAGCTTCTATCATCTATTGAAAAATGAGCCTCCTATGGTTCAATTTGCAAAGCTAGCTTGATTGAGTAAAGCCGGATGCAGCCAGATAAAAATTGAGCATGGCATGTGCTGGAAATGGTTGCTCTAGATAATGCTATATGGGTATTAAGACAATGGGTACTACAGGTTGATCCTAGCACCTTTGAGGAGTTGGTGATGGTTACCTGACCTTTTGGGAAACTGAATAAAGCGAAGCAATGGTTCCTGTGGTCAAACCCAATAATGCACTTCCAGCTGTGTACTTTGAGTGCAGCAAGTCTGGCCATATACTGTATGTAGAGACTGTGAGCCGATGGATTACCGTACAGGGAAAGCCATCCAACCGGTGGTCAGCATGGCTGCTGAAAGCACTATTTTGTCTAATTGTACAAACTGAAGGCCGGAAGATCTGGGCCTTACTTGATACTGGCAGTGCACAGACCAGCATTTATGCCAACTTGGATCCTCCTGGGGTTACCCCCCCTGTAAAGGTGCTATGCATACATGGGAATATAGAGGAATGCCCACAAGCACATGTTGATAAAAAGGCAACAAGTGAAAGTGGTAGCTACAATAACCGCCAGGAATAGGCCTCACCAATGGAAATGACCAGTGTTTTTGGGGTGTATTTGTAATAATACTGGGCTTTCCCATGGGTACGTGGGTGGCTGATATCTGCCGGGATGGGCGGCTGACATCACAGGACGTCAGCTGCCCACCCCATCCATGTGCAAGCAAATAATAGTCAGTTTTATTTGCGAAGGCCGGAGAAATTATTTCATGTCGGGGACCATTGAATGATTTCTCCTGCAGTGGATGTGTTTTTGTTACACATCCCCTTGCATGTTACCAAGGGGAATCAGCGGCGACGGAGGGGCGGACATATGGATGGACGGCATCTCAGGCCAACCTGAATCAGGCCCAAAGTTCTGTAACAGAAAAGTAATCCTTATCCAGTGAGCAGCAGGGGACAAGGAGACTGAGGCACATTGGTCTCCCATTGGTTAAAGAGCACTTTGAGCGGGAACAAAAGAAGGATGGAAATTTGATAAATGCCTTTGAAAATGTTGTAGAGGTAAATTGTAAGGTGATTACTGCTTTACCATCAGAAAAGTTACCATATTTTGCTTTGAAAAATGTTTTATTGTACTGTGTTTCTTATTTGCAGGGTAAATGGGTAGAGCACTTGTTGGTTCACAGGAAACACAGGCAGATGATAATGAGGATGACTCATCTGTTGGGTGGACATTTAGGAGAAGAGAAAACGCTACAGCATATGCAGTTAAAGGTTTTTTGGCCTGGCATTCATGCTAAATAAAAAAATATTGTCAAAAAAATGTCCAGTGTGTCAGAGCACCCCAACAGCATTTAGATCGCCCTTGGTTCCCCTACCAGTCATCTACGTGCCCTTTGAGTGAATTGGGATGGATATGATAGGACCAGTGAAAAAATATGCTTGTGGGCATCAGTAAATATTAGTAGTGGTTGACTATGCCACTAGATATTTAGAAGCCATACCACTACATAATATGAAGTCTATCAGTATTGCCCAAGCATTGCTATTTCAATGGACCCATTGGGAATACTAAAAGGTAGCCCTTTTGTCACAAAAATAATGAAAGAACTTTGTGTGTGATAGGTGGGTAGATCACATTACTATGGGTTAGTGGAACCTTCTAACCTTAAACAAATGATGAAAAGGGCAGTTAATCAGGAAACGTGTGATTGGGACTAGCTTCTACCATAACTGATGTTTGCAGTTTGAAAGGTACCCCAAGCCTCTACGGGGTTCAGCTTCGAACTTCTATGTGGTAGACAACCCTGACATTTTGTAGATCTGGTAAATAAAGGGTGGGAGCAGCAATAACCACATGACTAACATCATTCAGTCTGTGACTCAATGTCTGAACGAGAACATGAACAGGGCTCAGCAGTGGCAAAACTGGGGTTATGACATTATTGCAGTTAAACAGGTCCTTCAAACCAGGAGATAAAGGTATTGATTCCAATGCTAACCACTGAGAGTAATAGGGCGTACACAGGGTTCAATTTTGTCCATTTTTCTATTAAATTTTGCAAGCAAAATCGGACAGAAATCAAACTTACCGAATAAAAAAAATCGAAATCAAATTAAAAAAAAAAAATGGACTGTGCAGGACAGACTTTATAAATACAGATTTATCTAGTCTAAACCAAATGTGTACATGGTGCCATGCAATTTGAACACGATTCAATCGGGATTGAATAGAAATTACATTGCCCCGTGTGTACACCCCTTAAGATGTATGCCACACTTTTTAAAATCAACTCCACGCCGACGTGGACATTGGGGGTATGAACAGGTCAGGAGGATGCGTAAAACGTCCGCTCGCCACGCTTCGGGCTGGAGTGGATAGTGGGGGTTTGAAAATGGCTCCTTTATTGTGCATAGGATGTACTTGCGCCCGCATACCCCCTTTGAGCATGAGGCGCACGTGCTAATAATTACTGAGACGCAGGAGCGTCTGAGACGCACCTGCGTCTCAGACAGCTGGAGAGCCTCTCCGCCGGCGCCCGCATGATCCCCTCTCCGCTGGCATCTGGCGGTTACCGGCACTGTGTGAGAGGCGCTCACTAGGCTTGGCATGGACGGTGGGGACAGAGCCGGGATGCTGTGGAGTCATGCTAGGCAGCCATTGGACTACGCTGACAGCGTAGCTTAGCTTACGCCTGCGTATGTATGCTAATTGGGCGCCTGGCTAATACACAAGTACCCAACCCTCTTTAGTGGCCATGAAATAAACAGATTGCTAGGTTCTTATGGAAGTCACTTTGAGTCCAAACCAGAAACATGAAGTCATAGACAGCAGCACAGTGCCAGGATGTGTTTTCGGCCATCCCGGGGAAAAAAAATTAAATCATACAACATAATATTATTACTCCACCCTGGTTGGTGTTAATACAGGGCCATACTGCATACCTGAGGCAAAAAGGGCAGCAGAAAAATGGGAGGTCTAGGAGTTCCTGCATCTAGGGGTCACCGGAGGCGTTAACCAGTGAATGCAATAATCCCATTGCCTTGGTGCACAAGCCTTCGGGAGCCTTAACATGCTTTAATGATTTCCAAAGGTTAAATAAAGGTTCTCAGTTTGACTCCTACCCTATGCACATAATTTATGAGTTAGTTCAGCGGTTCTCAAACTGTGGGTCCTGACCCCAAAGTGGATCCTGACCTTCTCAGCATGGGGTCGCGACTCCATGTTGCTGACCATCAGGATGATGATTTCTCTAATCTCAGTCATTGATTCAAATAGTCTGACAAATCTATTGAATTGTCTGTTATTTCAGACTCCTCACATAATTTTGTGCCTCCACAATGCTGCCATGTATGTGCTGTCTGAGGACTACACGTAATGTGATGATATTCTGCAGTAACTTGCTGGGGTCCTGTAATTATTTTTATTGTCTGATGGGGTCCCAGAGCAAAATAGTTTGAGGACACCTGAGTTAGTTGAAAATTTAGCAAAAAGTCAGTATTTCACTACTCGTCTTAACAAAAGGGTACTGGCAAATTCCTTTGACTGAAGCTGCCAAGACAGCCCTTTCCGCCCCAGAGGGTCTTTTTTAATGTAAAGTACTGCCCCGTTTGGTTTGCACGGGATCCCCGTTACTTTCCAAAGGGCTATGAACAAGTTGCTACAGCCTCATAGAGAATATGCCACAGCATTTTTAGATAATATTGTCATTTTTAGTTCTGACTGGGAGTCACACCTTCTGAAGGTGGAGGCAGTGTTAGTTTCTACAGGTACATGGTTTTAGAGTCAACCCAGAGAGGTGTGCCACCAGAATTGTGTAAGCAAAGTATTATCGCATATTCATTTATGATTTTGCCAATAGAGCAGCACTTCTGACCGAGTGTCTGAAGAATCAGAGGCTGCATGGCAGGATTTAAGGCATCCTGTAATGCCACGAGGAGGATTTAGGGGTAACTCCCGATAGGCTGGCTCTCAATTTAGATATATTGGTAAGTGCTGTTATCATGTAGTCTTACAGTAGGCATTTACATGGCCCCGAATGGGTGCTGTTATCACACAGTTTAGGGACCTCCAGTATCAGAAGTCTTGCCAAGGCCTGAAAGCTTATCATATTTTTTGCAAAGATCTCTGAATTAACTTCTATTATGTTGGTTTTTCAAATCTTATTAATAATGGCCTTTGGTGTGTGGGGTTAACTCCCCTTCCCATTTACCACCTGATTATTACTAATTTGATTGAGCAGCTTTCACACTGTTTTTAGGATCTAAGGTATGCTTTGTGTGCAGAGTTTTACAGGCTCCTGATTTCAAGAAGCATTTATATTGCATACAGATGCATCTGGGACAGAGGCAGCCCTTTCTGAAGAGGTCTACCTTAGCTGAAAATTGCTGCCCAGAGAACGCAAATACCCTACTGTGGAAAAGGAGTGCTTAGCAAATAAATGCATAGTAGAATTGCTAAAATATTATTTGCTGTGGTGAGAATTTCAGCTAATCACAGACCATGCACCCTTCAAATGGATGCACATGGTAAGCAAATGCTTATGTGACTCATCGATTTGTTTAGCCCTACAGCCTTTTAAGTTTTCAGCATCATTCCAGGAAACAACACTTGTTTGCAGATGCCATTTCCAGAAAGTTTCTGGTTCCCGATCATCTTCTCAACCCTGTGGCGAAGCTATGGGGAAAAAAAGAAGATGAGGGTGAAGAAGGGGACCTCAGAGTATAGTGAAGGGTGTGTTCCCAGGTGGATGGCACAAATAGAGATAGGAAAGGCAGATAGCTTGCCTGAAAATGCTTAGCATTACCAAGGTGGTTGAAGCTAAGGGGGAAGGAGTTTTGCAGGGATAACCGTATTTCCCTGGTTTAAAAGCCGTTAAATATGGATCCAGCCCAGGTGTTTGAGGTCAGAAATCAACTGCATCCAAGTTGATTAGTAGCATTAAGAGAAGTGCAAATCAAAATGTTGTGTGACTATCCTATGCCTTCAAAACAGCATCAATTCTAGGTACACCTTCAAAGTTAGGGACTTTGTAGGATTATAGTAAGGTGTATGAAAAACCAATCATACCAAACCGGCGATAATCATTTTCATATTTAGGTTGAAACAGAAACAGCTGTATAGAAGGCTTAAAACTGGGTGAGGAACAGCTAAACTGCTAAAAAGATGAGGTTGTGGAAGACCGATTCAAGTCACAGAGCATATACCATGGCAAGACTGAGTGCAGCAGCAAGACACAAGGCAGTGTGCCAAGGAAATCATCAGATTAAAGACATTATGCTTACTTCCCTTCAAAATAGGAAGATGTCCAGCAGTGCCATGAGATCAGAACTGGCTTGAACTACTGGGACCCAGCTACCCCCAACTATTGTTTGGAGATGTGGAACCCCTACCTTCAGAACAGCATCAATTCTTCTAGGTACACATGCAGAAAGGGTGGTCATGCCAAATATTGATTCGATTTAGATTTCTCTTGTGTTCATTCACTTTGCATTTTGTTAATGTTTAAAGTCTCATTGTAAAATAATTGTCTTATTACATACTTTGCTAGAACGGTTACAAAATATTGCATATAGCTGGCTTTGTTTATTCCAGGTGGATTTATTAGAAGTACTTTCATAGCTGGTATGCAATTTGTAGCACCTGTGAGAATTTTTTGTATGAGTTACAAATCCAGCCAGGTCTCTAAACCAGCAAATCCACACAAACATGACAAGCTCCAACCCAGGAAATGCTCACTAAGCCAATGTGGACCTGGGAGGTGGTGAGAGCTTAAAAGAAAGGGGGAATGGGGAGAAGAGGTGGGGAAATGTGTCAGGTTGGAGGCAAAGAGTGGTGCAGAAAAGGAGGTAAGGAGAAGCGTTAGATAAAGAGAAAAAGTTCAAGAGAATGTGCCCAGGGAGTGAGAGTGAAGAGAAAGCGTCTGGTGGTGAAGATGGAGAGCGGTAACAGTAAACCATAAATAAAGGAAACCCAGGAGATAGAGATATAGAGATATATATATACACACATACACACACACGATTGAGGTAGGGAGGCGGCACTCACCAGACTTTTTTTCAGTATAAAACACAGCCTTTATTGTTCCATATAAAGGCTGTGTTTTAGACTGAAAAAAAGTCTGGCGAGTGCCGCCTCCCTACCTCAATCGTCTGCATAGGTGCTTTGCATCACAGGATGGCTACCCCAGCAATTACTGGACTATAACAAAGAGAGTGCCGGGCCTCTGTCATATATATATATATATATATATATATATACACACACACACACACACACACACACAGTATATCCATTTACAGCCAAGCAGAGATGACAACCTTTACCTGAAATTCATACATGCAGATGACACAGTGACCACGAGGAATATTGCTGGATGTCAGCATCTCCTTCCCTTTCTATAAAGACATAAAACATTTCTTGTATATATACTGCAAACCGGCCCTCAATAAACAGACACGCACCACACATAGGGAGACTCACCTCAATGAGCTGATACAGAACAGGGCATCCCACAGACTCTGCAGCAGTCATGTGTAATGTACTGATGATACTACAAGAGAAAAACAGCACAGCATTAGGTATTATGAGAGAAAGCTCTAGCATCCCATAAGTGAGTGACCGAGAGTGTGTGTGTGTACACTGGGTAAGGTTCTACAAGAGAGATAACTCTGCATATGGTACTACGAGAGAGCCATGTGTATGGTATGAGAGAGAAAGACAACCCTGCATACAGTACTAAGAAAGAGAGCACTGCATATTGTATTATGAGCGTGAAACAGACTTGTGTAACGTACTACAAAAGAAAGCCTTGCATATGATACAATGAGAGAGATACAGCCCTGCATATTGGAGAGAGGGAGAGGAGAGAGATCGATCTGTATGGTACTATGAAAAAGACAGCCCTGTGTTTGCTACTACAAGAGAGGAACAGCCACACAAAGGGTATTATGAAAGAGAGAGTCCTGCATATAGTACTATATATGGTACTATGAGAAACAGAGCTCGCCCTGTATACGGTACCATGAGATCGTTAGCACTGTGGAGCAAGAGTTAGCTTGATTGACAGGCAGAGGCATTCGCAGGGAGGACCCCCCCCAGGCCGCCCTGATTTCCCTTGCGCTCCCCTGGCAGTTCTTCGGGAGGGCTCACATGTGATTTGACACGTAATGGGCCATCTTTACATGCAATAAAATCTCTAGTATTACCTCTGAATTTGCTCATCACACAGACCGCGAGGGTTGCTCACACTGATCTCAGGTGGTTCTTCAGGATACTACAGAATAGACAATAGATCAAAGCAAGTCATGGAACAGAGAGCAAATTGAATGAGCCAATCAGAGAGAAAAGACAAACCGGGATCAATACATAACTGGAATAAAGGGTATATTTGCTCTATAAAAAGCAGGAGGGAGGACAGATAGAGACAAGAGTAATACTGTATATACACATTTTTTCATAAATGACATGGAAGAGTAATAGACTCGAAACTCATACAGATCGCATACAGGGTAAAAGTAACAGAACTGGGCCGATAAGACATAAGGATCACATGCAGGGGAATATTAACATAGAACCAGGCCTATAAAATACAGTGACCACATACATGGAAGAGCATCAGAGTCGGGCCTATAAGACAAAGGGCACACATACAGGCAAAAGTAACAGAACTGGTCCTATAAGACAAAGGTGTACAGGGAAAAGCGACATAGAAATGGGCCCAGAAGCCATTCGGAATAAATTCAGGGGAGAAGCAACATAGAAACTAGGCCATAAGTCATAGGGAACACATACATGGGCAGAGCAACATAGGTCAGGGTCTATAAGACATGCAGACGAAGAGTAACATAGCACCGGAAAAAACTATGGAAAAAATATAAAAAGAAGATCTATAAAGTTACCTGTGATGGGAGGGATAGCTGTAGGGTTAGACGCACATACTGAGTCTCCAGGTCATCACCAGTTGCAGGATGTAAAGTGATTCTCAGCACCAACCTAGTAATACCAGTTATTACCTTAATTTTTCTGTTACACATATGTGGGACTAAAGTTAGATACAGAACTAGTGGCTTAGTAATCAGTATGAAAACGTCTGGAACCACATTTCTTACCCATCTTCCTGAGACACCTCCAGCTCCTCCATATAAATGGACTGTAGGACCTGCAGCTCCTGTAACACAGACCTAAGGAAAAAATAAGAAATGCAATAAGCTCAGCATCTGTCATATACACAGAACCCCCCTCCCCACACACACACAAACAAAATATACTGTACATACAGAGGGATAACAGTGTTAGACTAATGTTATCACCTCCACTGGCTCTTACCCGGTTTCCTCTTCCTCCGCCATGATGTTCCCGGAAATAGCTGGCAGCTCAGTTAGAATGGCATTTTTTTCCGACTTGGTTGCCAGGTGACAGAATCAAAGCTGCTGACGGACACAAAGTAGGAGTATTTACTGGCCCAGTACTCCAGGTATTAATGTTATACTATACTGTTTTAAAGTATGCCGTTATCCCAGCCCTGTAGCAGTATATGGCCATTATTACCAATAGTATATGAAATTCTATCTGAAAACTCCCATCTTAGTAAATTTCCCTAGTCTCTTCAGGGAGATTTCTATTTCAGGGAGTCTCCTTTAGAACGCAGGAGGGTAGGGAACTATGATTTTTATAAAGAGAGAACATAATAGATCTGAGTAGACAGAAGTGCATAGGACACTGGCTAAATATATAGAACAGAGTCATAAGTGTATAAAGGGTAAACTTTAAATATATAGGGTACACATGTTTTGTTTATGCTGGACTGGTGAACTGATGGTACATACTGGATATAGTATATATCATGATGGATAGAGACACATATACAGGGTATAACGTTTTAGAGAGTATATACAGGAAATATAGGACACATTTGAGGTATACAGCAAACATATTGGATAGGAATGTGTATATAATTAGCAGGAAACCCAAATCACACAAACAGAGCAGATGGTCTAGACCAGGTATGTCCAAACTATGGCCCTCCAGCTATTGTGAAACTACAAGTCCCATCATTCATTGCCACAGTTTTGCTATTAGGGAATGCTAAAACTATAGCAAGGCATGCTGGGATGTGTAACTTCACAACAGCTGGAGGGAATAAAGATTGTAAGGTCCACTGTGGCAGGGACTGATGTGAATGTTCAATTTTTTTCTGTAAAGCGCTGTGTAATGCCTGTGCTATATAAATAACTGGTAAAAAAATAAAATATATATAAGATATACAGGAGATTATAACAGATGTTACATATGGGGACACAGTGTTAATGTTGGACATATAGGGGTGTAGTGGGTACATATAGGACATGTGGTAGGGAGTATAGATTGTAAGCTCCTCTGGGGCAGGGACTGATGATGTTAATTAAATGTGGTATACAGGCCTGGGTACATGTGTACAACATATAAAAACATAGCAGTTACATCCTGTATGCACTGTACAGGGTACATATATTACAGATGTGGTTATAAAAGCTACATACAGTATATACACACAGGACACAGTGAGAGAAGTGGGTACATATAGAACATCTATGGGTAGACAATACAAAGGGGGAAATGAGGGTAACATGCAGGGCAGATAGGGGAGTAATGGGTACATACAAAACAAAAGGGTATACAGAGCACATATAGGGGTTACATTTTGGATAGATAAGGGTGTTGTGGGTACATGTGTAACGTATAGGGTACACAGGAGCGTGAGTAGCCAGAACATTTTGACATTTTGAGGACTAGTGGGTACATGTATGATGTATACACATAGCAGACCGGTAGATGACAGCACCCCGGCGGTGATGACGCCGTATGTCCTTCTCTGATATCATAATGACGATAGTACTCACATTAATTAAGCAACTATTGATGACATCACTCAGCACCGGCATCCTCTATAAACTTTTCCGCTCAGGACCCCGGATATGACGTTACCTTTCACACGGATCAGCTGACTGAAACATGACTGTCCCTACCAATCAGCGCAACGTATCCTTCCACGTGACATTAGTCACGACCAGTGAGCAGTCTGTCTCAGCCTCTCACTCTCAATGTGACTGTAGTGCAGTGTGAGCGTTGGCACTCAGACAGATTGAGTACATTTAGTGTGAGCTGCAACTCTTAAGTGTGAACAGTATCAGCCCATCATTGTGAGTGAGTAGCATACCTCAACTGTGAATGTAGTATGTGGGCAGGACGCATCAAACATTGCATTTTGCTTGCAATGTATCCCAGCACACTCTGCACGCATACCAGTGTTTATAAACACACTGGATGAGATTTAATAGGATGAGAGATTCAGAAAGTGAGAGATTTGGGAAGAAATCTCCAGTTTGTTTAAAGCGGCAATCCTTTACACTGCAAAACCAGTTTGATATTGCAGTGTAAATGATTGCCGCTTTAAAAAAACTGGAGATTTCTTCCCAAATCTCTCACTTTCTGAATCTCTCATCCTATTAAATCTCACCCCATATGTCTACAGGGCCAGATTAAGGTCCTTGAGCTGAATATATTGAGTTGAAGGGCCTATTATGAGAAGTGGGGGTGAGGCCAATACCACGTAGTTCCCATACACTATAATCCCCAAATCACCCTAATTATATAAAAGTCCAAAAATTACATACATTTGTAAAATAGAAATGCAATTTAAATCATGATGATTTATGGCCAACCGTGTGGCCAGCTTGTCTGTGGTGATTATCATGGCATACCTCCCAACTTCCGACCGGAGGAAATAGGGACACTCGCGTGGCGAAGCCGCGCGAGCGCCCGAAAAGGGGGCGTGGCGTATGCAAATGAGGGCGCGGCTTATGCTAATTAGCCGCGACCTCATTTCCATACGAGAATAGACGCTGTGCGCATGCGCACAGCGTCTATTCTACTAGATTGGGGGGTCTCCCAACTGCCACCCCCCGCAGCGGGACAATGCCTGCCGCGGGTGGGACGTCGGGACAGGACCCGAAAATCGGGACTGTCCCGACGGAATCGTGACAGTTGGGAGGTATGTCATGGTAATGGCCCTATTTTTATGTGGAGGCCTAGAGCTGCTGCTTCATTCAACCCAATGTTAATCTGGCCATGTATGCAAAAAGATTTTAGTAAAAGACCGCTCGTGCACTAAGAGCTATCCTTTGCAAACATAGGAGTATTGGGTTTATGACCCAGAGACATATCTGCACATGCTGGGTGACTGAATGGGTTGTTAAGCCGGCACCCTGATACTGCAAGTCATCATCTGGGACCACAGCCTTGGAGCGCGGGTGCCGGACGGGGTCCCGACAGGCATTTACCCAATGTCGGGATCCCGATTGTCGAAACACAGACAGCCGGGTTCCCGACGACCACCTGCTATTTTCCCTCGTGGGGGTCCACGACCCCCATAGAGGGAGAATAGAATAGGTGGCGAGCCACCGTGCCCGCAGCGTGGAGAGTGCAGCGAGCCCGCAAGGGGCTTTGTTGCACTCACCATGCTGTTTGAGTCTGGCCAGTCGGGATCCCTATACCACACCCTTGGAGCACTACAGGGTGCTTCATGGTGCATGTAGCTCACAATGACAACTTGTTAGCAGCCAGTCCACCCCACAGCAATTTGCAACTGGTCAGCTGCAGCCCATAGGTGGAGGGGCGTCAGTGGGGCTGGCAAGCCATGTCTCCTGTCGTACCCATCCCAGCGTTTGCAGAGGGGGCATAATGGCCATGTACCTGTACCTGTGGCCATTGTCCAGTCATTTGTGTCTACCAGCAGTACTGGACTAGCCATCGGCAGTATGGTCTGGTGAGAGGGATAATAATTCCCATCTGATTTATAACAATAATGGCACCAATGGGATAATGACTTCCCCTTCACTGGTGTATAACACTGCTATGTTATCAAATTTCTCCTCTGCAGTGGCATATTATATATATTTAACCCAGACGCACGGCGCCATACTGGTGCCGTGAAACTACACAAGTACCATATATTGAATAGGGATCCAGATGATAGGTCAACCCCTGACAAAAGATACATTTTTGGGACTTTTTCATACTTTACTATCCAATTTGCTTCCGTTTGGGAATGGTAAAGTGTGAAAAGTGAGGAACCTTGACAGAAGCATGCGAAGCCAAGCAAGGATATACAGTACACTATTTGGAGGTTCACATGTTCAGGTGCCGATGTTGACACAAAAAAGAAATGTGAAAAACTCAAGTCGACATATTAATGTGTCAACCTTTTCCATGTACATCTTTTGATTGTCTGGACCTTTTGTCAACGTTGACCTTGTGCATTTTGACCTATTAACGGTTTATGAGACACTGTCTATCCTTATATCCATACCCATAGGGTATTACCCCAGTGTGATTATTTCTCCTCTTGTATACAAAGTATTACCCCAGTATGATTATTCCACCCCTTTTATACAGAGTATTACCCCAGTATGATTATTCCTCCCCTTTTATACAGAGTATTACCCCAGTATGATTATTTCTCCCCTTTTATACAGAGTATTACCCCCGTGTGATTATTCCTCCCCTTTATAAAAATTATTACCCCAATGTGATTTTACTCCCCTTATATACAGAGTATTACCCCAATCTGATTATTCCTCCCCGTATATACAGAGTATTACCCTAGTGTGAGTTTTCCTCCCTTTGTATTAAGTATTACCCAGTGTGATTTTTACTTCCCTTATATACAGATTATTACCGCAATGTGATTATTCCCTCTGCATACAGGATACTCCAACAAGTCCGCCATCATATGCGTATCCCATAGTCCACTGTACTGTTCTTCTATAGTCCTTATTTCCTGGTAAAATTGCTTACCCAGTTTGTCGCTTACATCATTAAGTTTGAGTCCTATTGGGAGAAAAGTGCTATATAAATATCATTATTATTATTATTAAGACAATTGGGCGGTATTCAATGAGAATACCTGCGAGGTGCAGCGAATCCTTTTTAGGATTCGCTGCACATTCGCCACGTTCCGGATCCTCGCCGGCTCCGGTATTAAACGAGTCAGGGGCTCGCTGCCCCTGACCGGCGAATATGAGCTCCTGCGGCGAACGCCGCAGGGAGCCTGAGGACGGTGGCAGGCAGAGAGATGGAAGTCTCTCTACCTGCCCCAGAACGTTTGTGGGGGGGAGGTGGGCTCCCCGGGTGCCAGGCAGCACAGGCTGCCCCCCGGGGGTGCCAGCAGGGGGCCGCGTATATTCACTACACCCGATCGTAACGGTGAATATATGAATATCTAATGAGCGGCTCGGCTCCGGCGCCCCCTGTTGGCTGCTGTGTAAAAAAAAAATATATATATTTTTTTTTAAATTAAATATATATTCATGTGCTTACTGCACATGAATAAAAATAGCATGCCCCTCCTCAGAATAAAATTCCTGATTTTTTTACACCAAATGTAAAAAACAAAACACTTTATTTTAAAAGTTCACATTCCACTTCTCCATAAAAAGATAGCGATTGCTACTCAGTGAATCATGGCGAAAAAAACCTTCAAATGTATTCGCCATGTGGTCATTGAATAGGGTGATTCACCGTTTTAGCACAAATTCGCCATAAAAACATGGCGAATCAGGCTCATTGAATACCGCCCAATGTACAAATCGATTCACATGACTGTGGGTAATACTTTTTGATGCTCATGTTACAATGAAGTGTTCAAAAAGAAGTGAGCATATTCTCTATAGGACCTTATAGTTCCCAAAAACATGTACAGTAAACCTGCAAATTTCAATAAGGCCATCAACAAAATCATAATTATATAAAGTAGTCATAACAACAATAGGTAATTATGGCAACAAATCTCAAAAATCTACTAGAACAAAATGGATGGCATTTTCTCAATCAACAGCACACAGATACCCAGAATCAGGCCTAAAATTGCAGGCACAGTGTAAAAATATTTTTTGTTGTCCCCCCAGTAATATTCCTCTGTATATAAAGAATTACCCAGTGTAATTTTTCTCCATCCCTCTGTGTATATAGGATAGTGTCACAGTGTGATTGTTACTTTGCTTGTATAGAGAGTATAACTGCTGTGTTCTAGTTACTTACGCTGTATACAGAAGGCAGTATTCAATGCTCCCATTTTGCTTTTTTTTCCGGCGAGAAGGGCAGTCCTCTCCAAAAATGTACCTCTCTCTATTCAACGCTCCCGGTTTGCCAAAAATAAACAGAGAGCTTTGCCATGTTCGCTGCTTGGTTATTGCTGTTGTTTGCCGTTGCTTTCTTGTGGGAAATGTTGTGTACCTCTCCGTTTACGTATTCAATGCAAAAAATTGAGAATGCTGCTTAACTTTTGTTTTTGGTATGACTCTCCATTTTGCTCTTGGAATCTTTTTTACACCATACTAATCCTAGCTGTCTAAATCAGGCTAGGGATCGAGGAGATATTAATATTCAAAGTGTGAGGGCCTGTCAAAAGCACTTTCTATGGGGAAATACTGTAGAATGCTTTTACTGGCTGTTGGTTGATATCTCCACTTCCTCTGGACCTCACACCCATAAAAGCTAGAGGTCTCTTGTTTTAGAGGAGCCCAACTTGTTTCTGCCATGCATAGAACCCAAGATATCTGGCTTCCAGCAGCTGGACCCCTGAGCTCGGTCCTGGCAAATGCCTAAGTTCCCACTACTGGGATGTGGTTTTATATTTTCAACAGTGGATTGTTCTGGAACAACTGGTCTGATCCGTCAGCCATTGGCACCCTCTGAAAGGTGGAACTATCAAAAATACCCCTGCAAGAACTGAAGATATTGAAGGGAGAAGTCTCTGCCCACCTACTGAAAAATTACCCTTCTCCACTGTGCTATATAAACAGTGAAACTATATATATATTTATTTATTTATATTTGCTATCCTCAGTCAGGACTGGATTGCTTGTGGTTTTTTTACCGCTTGGGATGCCTACATGGAAGGAACAGGATGCGACCTACACTTTTATTTTTAACAGAATCCTCTATGGATTCTACTAGACAAGAGGACGGAAGCACTGTGTGGGATGTAAGTAATTATGTGAGTGTATGTGTGCAAGTCTACATTTACAGTATGTTTAATAAAATATTACTTTCAAAATGTGCGTGTGTACTGTGCTTGTTGTAATATTTGTTTTACAGGTGGAGCTACAGTGATCAGAAGGCCCTTTATTGCACCAGCATTCAGTGGAGTCTTGCTGGGACCTGTAGTTTCACAGGTAAAACACAATATAATTTTTTTTTAAACTGAATTGTCTCAACTCAGCATCTATATACAAATATACTTACCTGTCAGCACAACGGAAGTTCTACACTGTGTACCCAGCCTGAGACAGGTGGAGCCTGTTAGTGCAATGATCTGTTGCTCCTCTAGACATTGAAAGAGCTGAAATGTCCAAGTAGCAGTGACATAACACTAAGAAAGCCCTAAACTACATGGTGAAATAACTGCCACCTTGTTGGTGGGAGATTGGAAACTTTTATAAATAAAATGTGAAAATATTACAAAAACTCATGATTTTGTGTGTCACTGAATGAGGCATTCAGAAATACCACAAACATCTCTCCTGTAGGCAGAGTGACAAATGCCATAGGTAAGGATGACATAATAATTACTGCCCAAATGGCATCAATATTTTGCTGGTTACCAGGGAGAATGTTATTCCTCAGTGAGGTAAGAAGACAGTTTAAGCTAAAAGAGTGTACACAAGTCATGTGATCATCACTGCAAGGCGGACATTTGAAATGTTCTGAAAGATTTCAATTATTTATTATATCTTAGCATAATATTTGTGGTCTTTAAAATGATGCCAGCAGTAAGCCCTGGAAACACAGCTGAGCACCCAGTGATGAAAATAACCTCTTCCATTTCCATTTCTGTTTATAGATATTTATGATAGGGCGAGGTGAAATTCAAATGAGCAGAGATTAAAAGTGAAAGGATAAATTAAGATGATGCAAGATAGAGTATTTTAGTAGAGGAATAAAACAGAACATAAAAATTTTCTCAAATCAAAGTCAGAATTCATTTGCTGAACTATGTCTAACAGTATTCAGATAGCTGACAGACAATGTTTCAATAGGCCAACACCAAAAGGCCAACATTGGCAAATGGCATCAGGGATGGGGAACCTTCAGCCCTCCAGCTGTTGTTGAACTATACATCCCAGCATGCTCTGCAACAGATATAGCATGGCCAAATAGTAAACCTGTAGCAGGGCATGCTGGGATTCCTGCTTTACATCCACATGGAGCGAGGCAGCTGTCTGGAAGCATGGCGAGTGAAGTCCACTGCGGAACCACATGCTCAGGTGTCAACATTGACCATTACTTATGTCCACCTTTCTCTTGAAGAGCTTTGCTCCTGTCGACCTTGTGCATGTCTGTGAGCTGAACCACCCCATGACTAACTATAGGTTAATAGCTTTTATCATTCTCTGTAAATAAAACTAGATGCTTTTAAATGCGCAGTTATTATACATACCTACTTGTTAAATTAAAAAGTCCTCAGCATACAGTATGAGGAATTACGTAGCAGAAGCATTTCAAGCTTAATGGCCAACATATTCATTACCATTTTAACTGCCGCTGTTTCATTTAACAAGCAACCAGACCAATTAACCCCTTTACCACTCTGAGATTTCTCACCACCTGTGCTGAGGAATTGTTTTTAAAGTTTGTTTTAAACATCAATATAGCTATGCAGTATACCCACAGTTTGAATTTCTGAAAATACCATTAGTCTTTTTGCATATGCTAACAAACAAAATATTTTATTGTAATAAAATGTTGGAGAAATGGGCAATAAAGGGTATTTTTTCAATTAAAATTTCAAGAAAGTAAACTAGAAAGAAATGTGATTTATGCTTTTTGTAGACACCAAATATCTTGAGGTTTATATTCCGGTATTAATCCATATGTTTAAGGTGTACTGCCTGGTGATCAAGCATCTATACATATAATAAAACTGTCAGTGCTGTGTCTGTACATAGAAATTATTTTTCGTCTGAAACATATACTTCTAGGGAACTAAAAACTATGAAGACAAAAAAAAAAAATCAGAATTTGTGATTGTCTGTTTATTCCGGTATCACAAAAACTACTGGACGAATTTTGATTGTGTTCACTATTGTATAGCTTAGTAACCTATAAAGAAACTGAGGTGTGTATTATCTGATATTTTAAATCAGGGAGAGGAGCAAGGAAAAACTAAACACTTTCCACTTAATGCCATCCATGGAATTTCTTAACCAGTGCACTGAAAGTTGGTTTTTCAATCTTGCGTCTGTGAAACTTTACTCCACCCAAATAATGCAACAGAACCTGACTTAAATTTACTGCTCTGCAGAGAAACCTAATTGTGGCAGAGTAACTAATGGTGGCGTGGCCTCGCAGTCGCAGTTGTTCCCATGAAGCAATACCCCTTTCCTGAGGCCATGCCCCATATTTAGGAGTGTGCGGCGGGGTCAAGCACTAGAGTCCCGATCTCCGACACCCAAAGATTGTTAAGTATGGTACAGGGCAAATAAACAGAAAACCACAGGATTTAGTGCCATTGAAGATGGTTTAAATAAGAGAAGGAAAAGCACATGAGGCAAGAGGGGCCTGCTCATGAGAGCTTACATTCTGAAGGGGAGGGGCAGACAAACAGGGGTGACACAGGGTTATGCATCACTGACTATACAGATCATAATAAATCTCCCTCAATTTTTCATACTTGCTCCCTCACACTTCCTTTCCTTGACACTGGATCTCTCTGTGACACGGTCTTCCTCACACTGTTTCTCACTCCAACTATGGTTGACACTGCCTTCCTCTATTTGTGGTAGATTTATTAAGCTCGGTGAAGTGATGTCTGGTTTTTATCACCGGCCAATCAGCTCCTTCCTGTAATTTTTCAAACCAAGTCTGTAACTTCACAGTTAGAAGCTGATTGGCTGGTGATAAAAACCAGACACTTTGGACCAGATGCACTAAGCTTCAAGGGGGAGATTCTCTAACCTTTATCGCAGCGGTGAGCCGTATTTAACGGCGCCGCTGTCTCTTCTCTGTATGCTCTTTCGTCCGGCGGATTAGTGCTTCTCTCAGCACTTCCGCATTCCTCTCCTTTTCGGTGCACGCTTCTCTCCCCATAGACTTGTATAGGAGAGCACCCTATGCTTCAAGACCCGCCGCGGTAAACTAAGCAGTGTTATACCTCGACTCTTCTGGGTAGTGAAGAGGTAGTTTTATCCTTTAGAATTTTTTTTTGTGTGTGTGTACAGACGTTTGTGGTGCCTTGACTATATATTTAAATGAATAAATTTTGGTTTATGGGGTGCATGTCCACCCAGCGGGCGCATGCGCAGGAGATAGATTTCCCGACACCGCTGCAAGGGGACAATACCGCAAAGTGAATGTGGTAAAGAAACTTTTACAGCATATGGAGAAAAAAAAACCATAACGCTGCGGAGGAACAGCGCTAAACAAACGGTAAATAACTACATTCGCACCGATGCTTAGAGAATTTCCCCCCAAAAGTGATAAAATGGAGAGTGATAAAGAACCAGCCAATCAGCTCTTGCCTGACATTTTCCAAACACAGTCTGTGACATAATAGGCAGGAGCTGATTGGCTGGTTGTTTATCACTTTCCATTTTATCGCTTTTGAAGCTTAGTGCATCTGGGCCTTTATCACTACACTGAGCTAATTAAATCTGCCCCTCTTTCCCTTACACTATGTGTGTATATCTCTCTCCCCCAGCAACTGCCAATCTCCCTTTCTCTTTGTCTCTGACACTGTACTTATATCTCTCTATTTCCCCAAAGCACAGTCTCCCTCCCTCTCTCTTCCTTGCACTCTTTCTTCCTTTCCCTTCTTTCTCATTGACACTGTCTCTGTGTCTCTACCATTCTCTCTCTCTCTTTTCCTGACACCCTCCCCGAGGCTGCCTCTGTGCATGAAACTGTCTCTTTTTCTTTGATGCTGTTACTCTCACTACCTGACACTGTCTCTGTCTTTAAGATGCTGTTACTCTCTATACCTTTCTCTCAATGACACTTTTTCCATCCCCTACTCCCTCTATCCTTGATGGGAGTGGATTGTTAGGTTGATAGCGTCTAGGTCGACAGTCAAAAGGTCCACCACTATTGGTCAGCTTTCAGAAGGTTGACATGCATTAGGTTGACATGGTCAATATGTTGACTTGTCGACTTATAGTGGTCGACCTTTTGACTGTCGACTAATGACTGCATACCATCCTTGATACTGTCTCTCCTTCATACTGTTTATCTTTCTCTGACATGGTCTCTTTTTCTGTCTCACACTCTCTTTCACTGACACTGTCTCTCTTTTCCTGTAATTCTCTCTCTCACTCTCTCTGACACAGCCTCTCTCTCCCTGACATTGTCTTTCCCTAATGCTGTCGCTCTCCACCTGACACTGCTTTTCTCTATTTCATACTGTCTCTTTATCTCTCCCTGACACTGTCTCTCTTCTCTCTCTGTGATAATATATCTCTCCCCCCTCTAGCTTTGATACTGTCTCACTCTTCTTGACACTAGCTCTCTTTTCTTGACACTTGCCTCTTTCTCTCTCCCTGACATTTTCTCTGTGACAGTCTTTCTCTGTTGCACTGTCTATATCACTCTATCCTTGACACTGTCTCACTTTCCCTGAAATTGTGTCTCTTTGTCACAGTCTGTGCCTCTCGCTCCCTGACACTGCCTCTCCCTGACACCCTCTCACTCTTCGTCTCTGTCTCCCTATTTTTCTTTCTGTGACACTGTCTTACTCCCACCCCTTTCTTTCTCTCTTGCCCCTCCTCTCTTTATGACACAATGGGTGAGATTTAATAGGATTAGAGATTCAGAAAGTGAGAGATTTGGTGAGAAATCTCCAGTTTTTTTAAAGCAGCAATCCTTCACACTGCGAAACCAGTTTGATTTAGCAGTGAAAATGATTGCCACTTTAAAAAACCTTACCAAATCTCTCACTTTCTGAATCTCTCATCCCATTAAATCTCACCCAATGTCTCTCTCCCAGATGTCCCCCCTTCACTCCCCCCTCTCATTGCTATCTTTTTCCCTGACATTCCTCTCTCTCTCATTCCCTCTTTTTTATCATGAACATTTCTCTCTCTCTCTCCCTTCCTCCCTAACCCCCCCACCATTCCTCTCTCCCTATCTTTCTTGCTCCCTTCTATTATTTCTGTATTCCTGAGACCCTGTTTGTCTCTCACTCTCCCTTACTCCTCTAAGGATATATTATGGATTCCTCTCTTTTAGTGGTGTATCTATAATGTGTGCAGTATGATGAACCCTGAGTCCAGGGGGGCCCATGCCACACATGCAGGCCGCCTCCTCCGTTGCTCCTGCTCTCTTGCTACTTTTTGCAAAAAAGTGGCCTATAAGCTCCAATAACTAATGCCATCTTCAGATGGTGTTAGCTACTGAGGCCAAGCTCTGGAAGGTTTCTGTGGGTGCTGCTTTTGCATATAAAACTGGAATAACAGCATATATGAGGGTGGATCAATAAGTACCTGTATTTGAAGACAGGTGGCGTTGTTGAGGAAAGTTGGTTATTACTATCATGTACTACCATCTTTCAAACAACTCTATACCAAATTTCAGATTAAATCATAGGTTAGTTTTTTTTTTCTTCTGCGAGCCACGTTTTCAGGTTAGGGAACAGAAAGAAGTTGTAGGGAGCCAAGTTGGGCGAGTACGGTTAATTCGGCAATAATTCACAGTGCAATTCATGCAATTTTGCCGCAACAATTCCGGATGGTGCATTGTCGTGGTGGGAAAAAAAAACGAACCTATGAATCAATCTGAAATTTAGTATGGCGTTTTTGAAAGATTGTAGTACAATAGTAATACCAACTTTCCTCAGCAATGCCACATGCCACCTGTCTTCAATCATCTATCGGTGAGAGTCCACTTTTAATTCTTGTTCTTTTTGTGGCGTAAAAAAGTTTATAAGATGTACTTATTGTGAAATCTTCATATAAAAAACGAAGGGAATTGGTCACTCTTTCCCTCCTCATGCCTTTTTGTCTACCTTTTGATAAAGTAGACAATTAATTAAGGTATGATTATAGATCTACCCCTTAATCATCTAGTAGTTTGATTTAACGGTATTACACTATACTAGAGATGTGCAGACTCTGATTTACTCTGATCTCAAAAGCAGGATCTTATTGGCTATCATCTCAACAACTGTCATGTGATTAGGTATAGCCAATAAGATCCTGCTTTGAAATCAGAGTAAATCAGAACCTGCACATCTCTACACTACTGTATACCAGCATTTCTTTCATTTCCGGTACCACAATGTCACAATCCTGACTTGGTTTACATTTATTTTCTGATTTCCAATGTTTCCAGGCTGTTCTGCGTCCATGCTGCTGCTGCTGCAGCAGATCTGCATTCCTCTTTGATTAAGGAGGCTCCCTGACTTCAGCACTGGTCACGTGATCCAGATATATTCAAGTAATCCCACTTCCTGGTTGTGACCTAATTGCTGTTGCAGCCAGTAGCCAATCCCCAGCTACCTAGGGGGATATAAGGATTCACTTGAGAACAGCTCAGTGCCTTGAACAACTTGTCTGATTCTTGTGTATATCCAGTCCTCAGCATTCCAAGGCTCCAGTTTCCTGTCCAAAGTCCCTGTGTTTTTCTGTGAAATCTGCTGCTGCTACCTGCTGTTACCAAAGCTCCCTGGCTCTCTCCATCTGCCAGGTAACCTTCCTCGCTGTTACCATCTCCAGCTCCCACGGGAAGAGGATAGAGCACTCCAGCATCTCCCAGCAAAGTTTTCTACTGGTCTTAAAGGGCCATCGCTGTCTTCTACTCCCTAGTCAACACAGGCGTCAACTCTAAACCTCACTTGTCATTCTCCTGAGAGTTTCCCAGAGACTGACTACAAGGACCTGCTACAGTGAACCTCATCCTGTTGCTGCTGTTGTTACTACCACCTTGCCTGGTTAATTCCACCTGCTGTAGCTGCTGTTATATTATATATCCAGCGCTCAGCTTACAATCAGCTTCCCGAGTGCAGCACATGATCATCGGTTCCCAGACCGACACAGTCATCAACTCTGACGTCATCGACTCCCAGGTCGACTCTGCTGTCATCGACTCCCACGTAGAATCTGCCATCATTGACTCCAAGTTTGATGCTGCTGTCACCAACTCCCAGGTTGATTCTGCAACCATCACCAGCTCACATGCTGAAGAATACACTATTGGTTCCCTGACCGACAGTGCCTTCCATTGACCTTCATGCCTGACAGACTCTCCTGTGGCTCCCATGCCAATGTACCCTTCTGGCTTACAGGCCATACAGACTCTCCTGTGGCTCCCAGGCCAACGTACCCTTCTAGCTTCCAGGCCAGACAGACTCTCCTGTGGCTCCCTGGCCAACGTACCTTTCTGGCTTCCAGGCCAGACAGACTCTCCTGTGGCTTCCAGGTCGTCAGCATCCCTCCGGCTCCCAGGCTGTTAACACCACTTCGGCTTCCAGGCCATCTACAGTCTGTGTCGGCTCCCAGGTCATCAACCCTCCTCCGGCTCCCAGGCCATCCACTCTCCATGGGGGTTATTCTAGTTCATTCTTTCTGACAAAATCCTTCTTAGATGGACAAAACCATGTGCACTGCGGGTGGGGCAGATGTAACATGTGCAGAGAGAATTAGATTTGGGTGGGGTTTTACTTCAAAGTGAGATTTATATTGCAGTGTAATATAAAGCAGTCCGTATTTTCTCTGCACAGAAACAAAATAACTCACCCAAATCTAATTCTATCTGCACATGTTACATCTGCCCCCCTGCAGTGAACATGGTTTTGTTCATCTAAGAAGGATTTTGTCAGAAAGAATGAACTAGAATAAACCCCCATGTTGGCTCCCAGGCTGTCGACTACTCATCGGCTCCCAAGCCACTGTCATCTCCTAACGCAGAACAAGTTCCTCAGTTCCAAGCATCAAAGTCACTTCCACTAGTCACTGTCTATCTCCCGTGACTGGCCAGTTAGCTGTGGGGAACTCAGGTCAGAGGGCCGCGGAGTCCAAACCTCCTTGCGGGGGGGTCCCTGGTGAAAACCGTCCTTGGTATTAGACTCTGCTTCTCATAAACTCCCCCACCTAGCTATGCCCGCAGTGCAAGTGGTCCTCATATGAACTGTCCTTGCCTCTAACCCCCAGTGTTCCAGTTCCTGGCGTCCACCACTGGCCCACTGCTGCCACAGCTGGGAGCACCAGAGACCCGAGTCCTGACACACGACACATGAGTTCAGCTATATTGAAGAATTCACCCAGTACAAGCTTTTCCATAAAGGCAGTATTCCTCCTCCCATAATCGCATATTGGCTACCAGTACAGTAGACCCTGGATGAGGGCTACAACTCTGATTGATTTGATCTCACCCTCCATTGTTGACATATTACACTATGAATTGTTTGTTTCTAGTTTGGGTACCATATTTATATTCCTCAACTGCAGTAAGATCTGCATAAAGTGGAGCGCCTAGTGACAGCTAAAACCCTCTTGTGTTTAAATCTCCAACACTTGCTGCATTTGCAAGTATCCAAATGACATCAAATATTAATATTTACTTTTCTGTAGTTATATTGGACACATTTTAAACAGTTAGGGGCAAATTTAATAAGTGGGGAGTTCTATTGAAGATGGGATGTTGCTCATAGCAACCAATTAGGTTCTAATTCTTATTTATTTAGCACCTTCTAGACGATAGTAGATAGAATCTGATTAGATGCTATGGGCAACATCCTATCTTCAATATCCATATTAGTAAATTCACCCCTTGAGTAAATGGACAATAATATTTTTAACTGTTACAGCAGTACATTCAAGAAGTGGTTGCCGGACGCGGTTCCGACTGTCGGGATCCCGACAGGCATTCACCCGACGTCGGGATCCTGACTGTCAAAACACCGACAGCCGGGTTCCTGACGGGCGTCGGCTATTTTCCCTCGTGGGGGTCAACGACCCCCATAGAGGGACAATAGAATAGGTGGCTCACGTAGCGAGCCGCCGTGCCCGCAGCATGGCGAGCGCAGCAAGAGGCTTAGTTGCGCTCAATATGCTGTCTGGGTCTGGACAGTCGGGATCCTATACCACACCCCAAGAAGTGAACCTAAAAAAAATAGTTTTACTTGTTGTAACCCTCTTTATCCATTTATTTGATGTAACTCTTTCCCCACACTTGTAATATCAGTGATAAAACTGCAGGACGGACAAATGATTATAATAACCACATTTCAATAATTAAAGTGAATTGCCGCACTAAATAACTGCTAATAAATAAATAATTAAAATAAATAATAACTTTTCATTTACCATCAAATGGTACTTACAAATCTTCCACTACCAACATGATTGCATCTATTTAATCACAATTTACTGCATGTTAGTTATTCATATGCAATGTCCTCTGACCCCTGCCTCATGCCTTGACCATCTCTGCTTGCTTATATCCTGCTATGAAGCCAACTCCCACTTGTTTGCATCTCATATAAACTGTCTATCTCCCCTTCCCACTAGACCATGGGTCCTCAAACTGCGGCCCTCCAGATGTTGTGAAACTACAAATCCCAGCATGCCTTGCCACAGTTTTAATACTCCCTTATAGCAAAACTGTGGCAAGGCATGCTGGGATATGTAGTTTCCCAACATCTGGAGGGCCGCAGTTTGAGGACCCATGCACTAGACCAAGCATGTCCAACGTTGGCCCTCCAGATGTTGTGAAACTACACATCCCAGCATGCTTTGCAATAGTTTTAGCATTCTCTAATAGCAAAACTGTGACAAAGCATGCTGGGATGTGTAGTTTCTCAACATCTGGAGGGCCAACGTTGGACATGCCTGCACTAGACTGTAAGCTCCTTAGTGCCAGGGCCCTCTTCCCACCTGTTGTCAATACCCTCATCTCTTCACATTTCACTCACAGTTCTCCCATACTCAAACACTCAGTTACCATCTTCGTCCACATGCTACTCTTCGTCTTTGGCCACCAGTATCTAGTAGTACGTTGATCAAGTCCTCACTACTTACATTTAAGCTGTAATGTGTATTGAACTGTGGCACTTTTTACCTGCACTCTATTTTTGTTATTTGTTTACTGTAATGCTAAGTTTTGTCTCCATGGATGGCTCTGCAAAACACTTGTGGCACCTTATAAATAAAATTATAATAATTAAGTTCATTTATAAAGTCTTAAGAATGAAAATTGTGATTTCTATTTAGAAACGGGCCAAATTTTTATATCTGAGACTGTCTCCATAAAGCAGGGACAGGTTGCAGGCACTCTCAGAGAATGTGTTGAACAACCATATGATCTCCTTTCATTATAAATATATTTCTTGATAACAACATTAGATTGAAAAAAATCCCCTTCTTATCCCTTAGTGTGTTAATTTTATGATTAAAATCATTCTACATTAGTGTATATGCTACCCAGAATATCCTAAATTCATATAGCAGTGACGACATGTGGAATTTTGGGCCCCTGATGAAAAATGTCCAAGGTGTGAGACCATGCCATGTTGTGATCTTTAGGTCCCCACTGTATGCTGACTGGAATGTGGTCACACTGTCTTGTGCGCATGACTACACCTCTTTGGCAGGCCCATGCCTCACCCTTTCCAACACCCTAGTTAAAAAATACAACTAGGACTTATTTGTCCGCTCTCTACCTGCTTCCTCATGTCCTAACCATCCCTGCCATGCTCACTTCTTGCCTTCAGGTCTCCTTACCTGCACCTCATGTCACATGTCTGTCTCTCCCTCCCTCTGTAAGCTCCTTGAAGCAGGGCCCTCTTCCCTCCTGTTCTCACGGTACTCTTCTAGCATTTCAATTACAGCTCTCTTACTCACCTACAATCTATACCTGAATTTCTTCTCACTCACTTCCCTACATCTCAACTGTATTGTGTACTAAGAATTGTGCTGCTAATTGTTAATTGTGCTCTGTTTTAGTTTTTCTGTTGCTGTTATGTTTAGTTTTGTATACTGTGTACTGTCCTAATGTGTGCTTAATGTACAGCGCTGTGTACCACTTGTGGCCCCTTATAAATAAAATATAATAATAATATAAGAGCCCTTAATTCCATTTTGCTTTTTCTACCTGTTTTACCTACTTTTAATTTTGCAATGAGCTTTTATCAATAATGCCATCACTAACAGTTTTCTTACATGCAAGCCCTGGTAGACTTTTGCAGTAAAATATAGAATAATTTGTGTCGAAAGTGTTAAGCCCCCATCTACACTAGCCAATATAGTTAACAATATCACTGCGGACGCTGGTGTCCAATATTCTGTGTACACACCGAACGATATCGGCTGCCGATAACGTTCACTGACGTCACTGGGACCCGCTGAACATGCAAGTCGTTTGGCTATATACTGTAGTCAAATTGACCTGGATGTTCTGCAGACATCCATCATCATTTATAACTCGCGGGGTAGATGTATGAAGCTTGATAAGGGAGGAGAAGTGATACAGTGCCTGTTACTTTATCACTGAGCAATCAGCTACTGTGCCTTTTTAAACCCGGCCTGTAACTTAACAGTCAGGAGCTGATTGGCCGGTGATAAAGTACCAAGCACTTTAGTATTTCTCCTCCCTATCACTGCTTCATACATCTACCCCATTGAGTGTACACACCAGATGATATTGTGAAAGACATAGCTCATTAGTCTTTTTCTGAGCAATATCTTTTTCAATATCCTCTAGTGTGTATGGGGCTTTACTAAAATACATTTTGCTAGATGAACAGTTTTGGTCTGAGACAAACCAATCCAACATATATCATTATGCTGTTGTCCTAAACTTAATAAATTCAGCAGGGGACACTGGAGGCATACTTACAGTGTCCCCTGCTGGATTTTATACTGCTTGGTTAGATTGATGCTTGATAGATTGGTAGTCACTGGGAGCTGCCACTTTAAAAAACAATTTGAATCTAGCTACTGTATATTACACTCTGAGCTTGATTGGTTTAAATATTCTTTAAAGAATACTGTTTTCTGTGTAGAAATGGTTTAATTTTACTTTATAATATGTCTTCTAAAATGTTTACAAAATATCACTTGCGACACATAAATAAAACCAACACTGTAAATTGTATGAAAATAATTGTTGAGCCACGGGGGATAATCTGAGCCATGTGTTAAAACTATAGCAACTGTAACTGCAGTCCAAATATAGTTTCATATAAATTCACAAAGATTTCAAAGTGCACTACATAATAATTAATGTTTCCCAAATGTGTGTGCCATGAATACCAAAAGTACAGAATGAATTCCAAATACAGATGGTTTATATAAAAAATAAAAATTTTTATTTTTCATCTAGAAAAGTGCAAACATGTACCTTTTTGGTCACACTTCTCAACAAATAAAAAAATGTTGAACATAAAAGTACAGTCATGATCAAGGTAAAAATAACAAAAACAAATAGATTATCAAAGTGAAAATCATAAACAGTGTCAAGTATTTGTTCAATAAAGCTGGAATAATACAAAAAAACAATACAATTATCACGGCCTGATATGACATTTGACACTCCTTTTAACTGATTACAATTTTTACTTCCTAATCTATTTTATACTTATTTGTTCAGACAAGTGTTACAAAGTACTTAACTCAGGAGCCAAAAAACATAATTAAAAACAAAACAGATTATCACGACATTAAAGCATTATAAAAATGGAGAACAGAAACGATAAACAAATTTAAGTTAACTTAGATAACTGTACAAAAATATATACATTATGTACAATAACTATAAAAAGCAAGATTTACAACATGCAATATAACATGCTGCAAACTTTCCAGTCTTGTAACAAACATAGTTTTCATTCCACCCAATACATTTATTTAGGGTTTGCTAAAAAAACAGTTGTCCACAAGGACAACTTATTTAGCACAAACATTTAGCCAGAGTGTAAACTCCAGCTGTCACTGACATGGTGCCAGTTCATCGTATACCATATATAAAAATAGTAAGAGCTTTTTTTTTCCAGTTGCATTACTGGGTACAACATAAATCACCATACTCAGTGAATACTGCATGATAACAGCGAATGTACAGTGATTTAAAATTGCACTCAGCACAGCTTTTTTTGGCCTGGTTCGTCTTGTTTTCTTCAAACCAATGGCTGGGGTCAATCAACAATCAAGTCTTTAAAACAAAGACTTTCCTTTAAACAATCTTAAATATGTTCTTGTGCTATAAAATGATGTTTAGCAATGAGATGCAAAGTCATTTCAAGTTAAGCAGTCTTTTAGGGGTGATTGTGTGCATCTATGCCATATCCCCATACATTTTCCTGTAGTACATGGACTCAAAGATATCATTGTCTCCTGGGCAGTTGTAATGACATGCACATGTCTTGATGAACATCATCTTCTTCTTCATGACCTCACCATCAGGACACTTGAACTCCACTGGGAGGGTGGCTGTTCTGTGAGGAGTGCAACAACGACCATCTGTGCAAACCCCACAAAACTTAGCTCTGTAGGTTTTCACACTTGTGCATCCAGAAAGCTCAAACTTGACTGGTTTGGAGATTTTAGGAGTACGGATACACTTCTTTCCTTTCTGTTGTGGAGTAAAAAAAATATATACATTAGATACTATATTGAATTTTTGCTTAGGTGTACATTTTCATGTTATAAGTCAGGCATGTGCAAACTATGGCCCTCCAGCTGTTGTAAAACTACAAATCCCATCATGCCTTGCCACAGTTTTGCATTAGGGAATGCTAAAACTATGGCAAGGCATGCTGGGATGTGTAGTTTCACAACAGCAGGACATGCCTGTCTTAAGTGTATTTCTAGGCCTTTGAAAGTTTGCTTTATTAACACATGCTTATTTTATTTCTCTAATGGTATTTTTATTACAGTATATTGTATACTATATTACAGTACTTCTCATTTCCACTGCAGAATATTTAGCATTAGTAAAAATGTAAATAAGGAAGATAAAATGGTTTCTGCTTTTTTCAGCAAAGGGCAAATTCCTTCTTGTAATTCTACGTAAGACTAGATTTTGTCAGTGCTTAAATGCTAATATTATAAACAGAATAAAAACGTTATTCACCTTAATGTTTTCCTCTAGGTCAGCCTCACAAGGTCGGACCATGCAGAGTCTGCTCTGTTTCTCCAGTCTGCAGTGCTCATTGTCATTAGTAACTCGAGTAGAGATTCCCATTCCACAGGTCTTTGAGCAAGCACTCCATTCAGTTGTCTGGACCAAACAGTTAGCCCGGATCAGAGAAGGATCTGGACCATAAGTCTCCTCCATTCTAAAAGCTGCATGATAAAAAAGATTGACACATTTAATATCCCCCAAAAAATAAGTACATCTTTTGTTGTGCTATGTGCTAGTATTGTTTTCTTTATCCCATTATTCTCTTACTATTAATGAGAAGTTTTAGGGGTAAATTTACTAAAGTGAGTTTTTAGAGGTAAGAGATGTTGCTAATAGCAACCAATCAGATTCAACTTATTTGTCTAGCCCCCTACTAGAGGATAAAAACTAGAATCTGTTTGGTTGCTATGGGCAACATCTATCACTTAAAACAACCCACCCTTTAGTAAATGTATAGATACATAGATACAGTAAATATAAGAATCCCAGAACTTACCAGGTAGAGCAGGTCCAACCATGGTCTTCTCCATTGGCTGATCACAGACCCATTCTTCACAGCACTTTCCAGGCAGTTTCACTCTTCTTGGGAAGGGGCAGTCAGGGCTAGGGAGACGGATGTCCATGCTGCAGAGTGGCACACAGCCTAAACCTCCATCCAAACAAGTACACTGGTATTTGCAGCTGCTTTGGAAAGACTCCCCACTTCGATACACCATTCCTCCAAATACACAGGGGGCACCTTCCCTTGCTTGAATAAAGAAAGGATGCCATTTAGTATTCATGTGCATTACACCGTTTTCTGTTTGTGTTAATACACAGGTCTACCTATAACTGCTATGTTATTATATACCTTTACAAGGTGCATAGAAAATGTTCATTAAAACTTACAAAGTAAGAAAAGGTTTATCACATAATATGCTATATTTAGACATTATTTCCTTTCTATTTCCTTTTCTTTAATGAACAGAAAACAATTTACTTTTAAGATATTTCTAGTTAAATGATGGTGAGGAATAAAATATGGTATTTGTATACAACTTACCAGTGCAGACTCCAATTTTGCGGTTCATTCTTGAGCCAAAGTCACAGAACAGTCCTTTGTGTGGGTCACAGACATCTCTCTCTGTGCACAGCTCGCCCAGCTGTTTGGAGCACACTTTGCAGCAGCCACATCCATCCTGTACTAAACTGACACCAGGCTCACACACTGGCACCTTCTGTGGGCACTGACATTCCCCACTGCAATCCTGGGCATCAGATACCTGCAATGTAGACAAAAAGGGGAGTCAGAAAGCTGAATATTATACCCCTCTAACACAGTGAGCACAACTCGACTCAGAATAGGAGTTTACTAACATTCTAACAGGATGTCAAACATGTTCAATTTACTTTGCACATCCTCTTCAACAGTACATCTAGCGTTTATATATATATATATATATATATATATATATATATATATATATATATATACTGAAAACAAATATATCTTTGTATTAACATTTTAAAGCACGGACTGACTTTACTAAAACTGCAGTTAGTAACAACCTATAAAAGTTAATATCCTTCAACTTACCCAGCAGAACAGAGCAAAGAGGAGAACAGCTGTCACTTTTCCTGAAGACATTGTTCAGTATTCTATAAATCAAAAGAAAGTTTTCTTCTGTCGTTCCCTGTAGATCTCAAAGTGATCTTGGTTCGGGTTGTCGCAGGTTTCTCTGGAGTTAGTTGCTTGTTTTAGTTCAGAGTATGAAAGCCTTCTTCCTTTGTCCCTGTTGCTGAATGATTCCTCTCTCAGGTTCTGGAAGAGTTGTTGTATGAGTCTAGCAGGGAGCTGTGCTCTTTTATACCCTGCAGGCTGCTGAGACTCGCCAATGGGCTGAATGGAGTCCTACACAAGCAGGGACATTCCTCACATTCCTCCCAACCTTCCTGCCCCATCAGCTCACACCGGATTGATCCTGACCCCTTGACACTCCACATTCCTTATGTCTGAAAAAACTGGCACACGCCACAGCACAAAAAAGGCGCTGTATCCTTGCCATCAAATAGGATTTTCTCCTTGCTTTTATATAATTTCCAATCTACCTTCTATAATTTTATATGAAAGGAGGCTTCAGCCTTGTTTTTGTATGGCTAACCTCTGTCCCAGACAGCGGTACCATACCACTTTCATGTTACAATAATCATGTTAACATATTTCACGGTAAGATGTAACCACAGTATAAAAATACATTCTTCCTAGTTTCTGAATCAACCTACATGAGGGAGGGGCAGATGCAGGACATGTATAGAATATTAAATGTATTATTTTGTATGATGGGGGGGGGGGGGGGGGGGGGATGCGTTATAGGCTGTTTTATGTAATGTGTGCAGCATATTAAATACACATTACATACTTCAACTTAAAGTTTTTTTTGTATACATTATTATCTTGATTTTTATTATTAATGTTGCTGTCACTTTTTTATATATAAAACTTTTTAAAATTCTTATTCTTACTATGTACTTGCCTACTCTGCTGGCTCCTGCAGGAGACACAGATTTTTGATGTATTCACTCATGCTCCCGGGAGAGAATGGCACCCCTTACATACTGTGCCCACTTTGCAGGGGCTTAATGATAAGATTATATGCTAATTGTGACATTTAGCCCCACCTGTATGCAAATATTGTACATTCGCAACAGCTTTCCTGCCCAATCTCCTGGACAGAAGAAATTCAAAGTAGATAAGTGGGTTCTTTGTAGCCAGAGCCGCTTTAAGAGAGGAGGAGCCCCATGTGCACTAGATGGCTCAGACTCTACAGCACATTTACAGAACTGTGAAAAAATGGCGCCACCACCATTTTTTGGGGGCGTTTCTAGCAGCATTAATGCTCTATCGTGGGACTCTGGAGGGAAAAGTATAAAAAAATAGGTGCATTGTGTTGTGGGCCCCCTGGGACTCAGGGGCCTGTGTGCACCCCACACATTGAACCCATTTCCATATAACATGGACACACATAAATTAGGTTTCTTTATTCAGAAGTCAATTAACATATTATTAATAATAAAATAAACCATATAATACAATATGTAATGAAATAACAAGGCAGTAAAATATTCTGGAACCACATCATCTTAAGAGAACATGGTTAAATTAAATTAGGCAAAGTATTCTCTCACTGGAAATTAAAAAATGTTAACTTTTTTTTTTTTTTTACTTTCCTAAAAAACAAATTTTTATTAATCTCAGGTTGACTAGTTTTGACTAATGTTTTTTTGTTTTGCTATAAAATTGGACATGGTATCTCTTTTTTCTATAAAAAAATAAAAATCAAATCACCTAATCTGTGTCTTATCAACTGAAAACAGCTTGTCATTTTATTGCATTTACAAGTGAACCATGATCCAACTTGTTTTCCCTTAGAAATCTAGAAAGTATTTATCAATATTTACAGTAGTTTAGTAATGAGGCAGTGTTCATGCTTGCACTTAGTAAGAGCCATTGGTTACTAGAGGAACCCTGATAGCTGTCTGTGATTCCAGTACACAAAAGGTTACAACGCATCTATAAATAAGGTTATGGACAGGAAAATGTGCAAGGAGGAGAATACATCTGGCCCTACCCAGCAGCTTTGCTAATACAAGCTAATAGCTATGATGTCATTCTGTAGTCAGAGTAAAAGGTCATTGAGGGATGTCCCTGTTATGGTACTGTAGCTCCAGGCCATTGATTGATAAATAGCTGTTCTCTAGCTGAAGGGAAGGTAGTAGGGAGTGCACCAGTGATGTACTGTACATTTTGTCTGCTGGTACATAGAAGTTATTGGTCCTCTCAGTCAATTAACATAACTTTAAGCATTAGTTATGAAAACAAAGCATAACAATAAAATCAATTAACATTTTTATTGTGTCATTAATATAAGAACATAATTATCAATTTATTTAGGGGGGATTTACTAAAACAACTTCAGAGGTGTTGCTCCATTTTGACGGCTGCACTCCCCGCTTCCACCTTGCCATAGGGAGCAGGCAAGAGGGAAACCGTGGGTCAAGAGGGAGCATTAAATACTGACGGTGGGCTATTGGTGGTTCTTGCTGTATAGTTTGGCGTCAGTGCGGTGAGGATTTCCCGGAACGGCGAGGTTTGCCGCAAATGCAGGGAGCCCGCTGCATATAGCAGTGAGCCTCGCCGCTTTTACCTCACCTCAGGGAGCAGGCGAGAGGGAAACGGGGAGTGAAGGGGGAGCATTGAATACTGATGGTGGGTGACTTGTCTTATAGCTCGCCGTCAGCTGCTCGCCCCCACATTGAATATACTGTACCCCATGGAGGCAGGAGGGCCCTGCTGCAAGCTTACAGACAAAAGGCAGTAGGTTGAAACATAAAAAAGGTTGACATACTTTACACATAAGGTTGACATACTTTACACATGGCCAATAGTTTCTTCAAAAGTATGGTGATATGCGGTCTTTAGGTTTAGGACAGTAAATAGGTCAACAAGATCGACACATGGAAAAGGTTGACATACATTAGGTCGAAACAAGCAAAAGGGCGACATGAAAAAAAGGATGACATGATGTTTTTTTGGGTGCCCATGCTTACCCTTTTCATGTCGACCTTTTGCTTCTGTTGACCTAATGCCTGTCGACAATTTTCACGTGTCGACCTTCTGCCTGTTGACTGCATATCACCATACTTGGGAAGAAACTATTACATGTGCATGATAGTTGTACACATGTAGACTATTATCTTGACAATCTCGAAGCTTTTTTGGAAAGCCAGTAAAAGAACATGTACAGTTACAATGGTCTGCGGCAGACTTGTGTGAGAGATTACATATTTCCATTCGTCTGCAGGCAAGTCAGTGTGCGTTCACAGTCAGTTGTACTTTCCACTGGAAAATTAAAAAAATACAAGGGATCCCCTATTTTGTTTTTACAAAAATGCAGTGTTGTGTAATAGACAACGTAAGGAGTTAATGTTTAGTGTTCCTACAGGTGTTTATATAAAGAATGCTTTCACAAGCACATATTTTTCTGGTAAAATGAGGAATTTACATCAGTTGGCAGTGTATGTATATTTACACAGCTATATGCAGTAGGTTTACATCTACTTCAATTGCAGCCGTTAGTTTAGTCAGGTCTTGTAAATTGTACAGGTGGAGATATTACTGCATTCCTTCCCTTTAAGTTTTTTCCTGCTTTTTCTAAGTCATTTGATCAGGTATCAGACATACTGTACCAGAAAACTGGACAAACTACAGGAAAGTGGCTAGACTAGAAGTGTTTGTGTACTTAAAGAAGGAATCTTGCACATTTTCAGCTTTCAGTTACAGACATTTTCTTATTAGAGCAATTGAAGGTCTGTGCCAGCCCTCAAAACGGAAATCAAAAGCTCCCAGAGAAACAGACCTAAGGAATGTAAGATGTTAGCCAAAAGCTGTACGCAATGCACAGACAGAGGAAGTCTGGCCCTATATGGAGATTTGCACACTGTGCTATTTATCTCTGTGATAGCCCAAACACTTACTGAACCAGGTACTATTTCTAGCTGTCTTAAGGTTTTCACAATGTCTAGAAAGAAATCGTTTATTTTCTTCCAGGTTTCCTATGAGGCTAATCCCTGGACACAGCCACTGTCTGCTCCGTGATGCTCTACTTTTAGGACTCTTCTAGGGAGATATATTTCAACTAATCCGTTTTTCCGCCCTCTATTTCATGGTTTCCTCTTTGGTTTGCTATAGAAATAAAGTGGTAGAGCTACATGATGTATTTGTAATAAAATAATACCCACATATTATAAATATACATCCTTAGTACTTTGTAAACCAAAACCTCCATTGTGTTTAATATATTGAGGCGCTTGTGCCACATCAGCAGATGCTACTGTTGATAAGTTTGAATGATAATGGCTAGGCTCGTTCACATACAGTACTTCAAACTCTCAGACAAGTTCACATATATTATGTTGCAAACTTAATTTTTACAGAACCCATCAATCAAACCCAGTAGCATACCACCCAATAGCCTCAGTGTTGTCATAATGGGGGTGGAGCCTTTTCATAGTTGACATGTCTTCACGATGATGTGGGCATGGCTCACAGGGGCTGCACATGGTGGGGTGGGAGAGGGGAATTTGGGGTCATGGCTGTAGCTTAGTTTTACATCATTTTTTTTATATGTTAGGAGTTATTTCTGTGAAGGGAAACCTTCCTGTATTGGCTATGATATTTTAGATAAACATTGTAATAGCATATTTAAGTATTGTTTCACTTTAAACCTGTTTTTGTTAGTTCATTTGTGAATACCTAATGCACTTGGGAACTCTGAGCACAATGTAATAGTATTATCATAACGCCTAACTGTTCTGATTTTCATTGCACAGTTCCATTTTTTAGGGACTGTCCCTCCCGCATGTAGCAGTGTCCCGTGGTGGAGGGGGGCCGTTGGGAGTCCCCCATCACTCGCTGCTCTGCTTAGCAGAGCAGCAGCGTCTATTCTCAGGAGACATAGGGGCTGGGGGCATGGGCAGCAGCTCACAGCTTGATTATGCCCTCATAGTGAAGAAAATCAAAGGCTTGTCTCATGGAAACATCACCCCCACAAGGCCATGCCCCCTTTTCAGCTCTGGCTTAGATTTGCCACGCAGGGGTCCCAACTGCCGCACCATGAGTGTTGGAAAGTATGTAATAGCCATTATAATGCGTTCATATGATCCAGACTAAAATTTGTTTTTGCCTCACGATACCTCTGTTCAAATTATTAGTTATACTGGTGAAGAGATTAACATTGAAATTGTATGTGTTGGACTTATGTGCTGTATATTTATTTTATTTACAGTTTCTTATATAGCGCAGCATATTCCGTTGCGCTTTACAATTGGAAACAACAGTGATTAAACAAACTGGGTAGATACAAACCGTATTGGAGGTAGGAGGGCCCTGCTCGCAAGCTTACAATATATAGTATATGTAATATCATACTTATCTACCAAGAGTTATCTATGTTGTTTTATAACTTTGCATAATTTACAATATAAATTATTTTAGTAGATGTATTGTACTATACTCATACTAATACTATTGATAAGACACGAAGGTATAGGGCTTTGTACATAAACTTAAATGCACTGTAGACTGTACTGAATCCATACTGCAATTTTTTTTTATTTTTTTTATGTTTAAACTGTGCAATGAGTCTGGGTCTTGTTAGTATGGACAGGCTTTCACCGCTACTGTAGTTAGCTGCTGACTGTTAAAGAAGGCAAAAGTTTTATCAGATCACTGGGGGGCTTCGGTGCTGAGTACCACCAAGGAAGACATTTTATTTATTTTTATATTTTTTATATTAGGCATCACAGCCACAATTGTCAACATCCATAAATAATTTGCAAGGACGCCTTGCTACTGAGTGGCTGTGCGTAACAATCTGCTCCTGTTTGGCCTGCTACAGCTGTGAATCAGAAGGTGACTACTGCGAGTGTTACTAAGACCAATCACCTCCTCACTGTCATTTTACAAACCCAGCCTGTAACATGGCAAGTAGGAGCTGATTGGCTGGCTGTTTATCACTATCCACTTTATCACTTTTTGAAGCTTGATACATCTGGCCCCTATAACTCAGCTGAGGAGAATGAGCAGTAAAGCCAGCCATACATCTACAGATCGATTGTCAGATTGGGCTGGTTGGAACAAAATCCTGGTAATGGATGAGAGCAAATGACAGTTGACCATTTGCTTTGAAATGCTGGAAAACTGCCAAACTGCCATTCAGATACTACCAGGTTTTTGTTCCAACCAGCCCAATCTGACAATCGATCTGTAGATGCATGGCCAGCTTCATATGTGCCGATTCTGTGGGTGCTCAAGGGCCCGAGCACCCACATGCCCGAAATTGATGAGCACCCACATGCCCGAGGGCCAGCATATTAACTTGCTAATCGCCAGACCCGCCACCTGGGAAACAGTATGCCAGGACGGCGGGAAGAGTATATTTGATCTGCGGAGTAATACGCGGGGCGGGCCAGCCTGTGCATGCTGTGTGGCACCGGCGTCTGATGCCGGTGCCCCACATCGCGCACTGTCTGATTATCTCAGCAGTGGCCCACCGCCCATGTCCTACTGCACTCCCCCTCCCTCATTGCCGGCACTGTGGGGGCATTTATGTACTTGGCCATAATGTGTAAAAGGGGGACTCTGCTGCTGTAATGTGTAAAAAGGGGTCTCTTCCGCTGTAATGTGTAAAAAGGGGGACCCTGATGCTGTAATGTGTAAAAAGGGGGACTCTTCCGCTGTAATGTGTAAAAAGGGGGACCCTGCTGCTGTAATGTTTAAAAAGGGGAACTCTGCTGCTGTAATTTGAATATTGGAGACAATTGTGCTGCGTAATATACATTGATATTATTTTGTGACCACACCCCTTCCCCATGAAGCCACTCCCCTAAATTTTTGGCTTGAGCACCCACCAGCAAAAACATAAATCGGCACCCATGGCCAGCTTAAGTCACCCCTTCTGTGGTGGCAGGCAGCACAGAAGAGACTGTTGCCCCGCCCTGTCTCCCACAGAGCTGCAGCAGCCAGTGACACTTTTTAAAAAACTTTATTGAAACCAAACAACAGTGACAGAGAGCTCATCTACTGGAAGTTCCTACTTAACACATTGGTCTTTAGTTAGAGCTGAGTGCTGGACAGCTGACAGTGATCTCTCCCCTTAGTAACACCTGGGTCTCATAGGTGTCTATGGAAGTACAATATTCTAGCCTGCACTTACAGAAGCATTATGTACAGGGATTTTCTATACCTTTTAGTTTAGCCCAGTCTCGTATACACATCTGACCAGACCTTTTCAGTGTGCAGTTTGTATTTTTTCCACATGTTTGGTACGAAATTATGTTGGTACAAGGCTGGGGTGGCCAATCTGGTCCTCGAAATCTACCAATAGTTCATGTGTTCCAGACTACCTGTGGATCTGTAAAATGTGTTTAGGAATAAGTGCAGCACATGTTTGAAAATGTGACAGTTGGTAATGGCTTACACCTGTGCATAAGCTAGGTTGTCTGGAAAACTTGGACTGTTGGTAGATCTTGAGGACCAGTTTGACCACCCCTGGTTTAGGGACTAAAATAATAATTAATATAGTATATGATACCAGTTTTGCTGGCCCCACTGTATTTTCTCCAGTCCCACCAATCAGCTGCCTGGTACAACCAAAGAAAAAAAATTGGTTGAAGTTGTTTGGCAACAAAGTCTAACCACCATATTTCCTGTAATACAGAATGATCCTTTAACTCCATCTCTACTAATATTTGGGCATATTTGGTGACCATAATCACATGCATAGGATTAATGAAAAATGACAAAAACAATATTTGAAGATTGTATGATATTAGACATTAGCACTCATTCAAAATTTCTGGCAGATTCTGTGGTATTTTAGACAGTCCCTGACTTACTGAGGACATAAGCCACAGGAACATATTTGGTCTTATGAATTTGATTCCAAAACCAATCCCATTTGACCCAAGGAATGTTTGTTCAAGTACTATTTACTAGAAGTGGGTTTGTTTTTATATTTCACCAATAAAACATTTCTCTCATACTATATTCATAAAAAACAAGTTAAACTGGCCTATGTTGGGGTACATTTTGTATTTTGACACATTTTGTTGCTAAATATTTACTTCAACACAGAGATATTTTATCCGAGTCTGGTTTCTGTGAGGTATTCTATGGCACCTCTGTTAGCACTGTCTTAATGTAACCCCTCATTTTGCAGGCGCTGAACTCCATATAATGCAGCCATATGAAAATTAAAATAAATGTTAAAAGCTGTATGCTCTTCGTTCTCTGAACTATACATTTGTATAAATCCATTTCTATAAATGACCACTAGACCTCAGAGAAACACCAGCTGATTCATCATTACAGGGCATCTTATAGCTATCCACAGTCACTCACATCATTCTATGCAGAGATAGATCCAATGATAACATGAACTGGAAGACATACAGACAGCGTGCTTTTGGAAAAAGCATCCAATCCAATGGAAGCATGGGCATCCAATCAGAAACTACTTCATTATTTAGCACCCTCTAGAACAGTGGTTCTCAACCTCGGTCCTCAAGACCCAAACACAGTAAATTCCCCCCTTGAGTCATATGTGTGTGTGAGTGTATATATGTATATGTGTATGTATATATATATATATATAAAATAGAAATTGTAGGGGACTCTGCACTCGCTAAATTAACTGATATTAATAAATAGAGGATATTTAGTTCATGAATTGATCAATGCATTTAAGCCTGCAGTCCACTTCAAGGGACCCCACTTTTCTGCAGGTCCTCACACTATTGCTCAAAATGGCTACAATACACATAGCTATCACATTAATGTTTGATTTCAGGCATGCTATCTGGTCTAAAGCTCACAGCAGACTATGCTTTTATAGGTGAGCAGTTACCAACACACCTGTCACTAATCATCTTGGCACTCACATTTCTTAGTTTTGAGGTGCCCTATGGCTTGTGACCACATTGTTTAAACAGAAATTGTAGGGGCTCTGCATTTGCTAAATTAACTGATATTAATAAATAGTGGAGATTTAGTTCATGAATTAATCAATGCATTTAAGCCTGCAGCCCCCTTCAAGGGACCCCTACAATTTCTGTTTAAACAATGTGGTCACAAGCCATAGGGCACCCCAAAACTAGGAAAGGTGAGTGCTGATGTTTAGTGTATATTGTTTATTAGATTATTTTTTTAATTAGACCTTATTGTGGTCACATTCTCTCATGCACCCTGTTTTAACCTATACTTCATAGCTTATGTTAACCACTTCCCTAGATGATTAGTGACAGGTGTGTTGATAACTGCTCACCTTTGAAAGCATAGTCTGCTATGAGCTTTAGACCAGATAACATGCCTGGAATCAAACATTAATGTGATAGCTATGTGTATTGTAGACATTTTGAGCAATAGTGTTAGGACCTGCAGAAAGTGGGGTCCCGTGAAGGGGGCTGCAGGCTTTAATGCATTGATCAATTCATGAACTAAATCTCCACTATTTATTAATATCAGTTATTTAATTTAGCGAGTGCAGAGCCCCTACAATTTCTGTTTATACAATGTGGTCACAAGCCGATGTTTAGTGTAATATATATATATATATATATATATATATATATATATATATATATATAGTTCTTGGTCTATGTCGAGGTGCACACAGATGGGGAGGGTTCTGTGTCAGGAATTCACAGCAACTGATTAACAATAAATACCAGTACAATTTAAGACAAAGTTTAACTCAGGTTTAGTGGTCCATTTTAAAAATCACCAGGTGGTTATTTGCATGGAATGTAGGTAAAGAGCTTTTGTATAACTGTGACTATGCAGCCAATGACGCAAATGGGAAGCCTATGTTCATTAGGCACAGCAAAGGCTAACAGGGGATTGAGTTTCCTGTTTACCTAGCATTGCCTGAGAAAAGTAACAGCTATTAGCCCAAGCTCCGTGCTGTCATAAGATTACATTATTTTTACATCTTGTTGAGAAATACTCCATGTCAAGCAGACTGACGCATAGAGATGTGAAATTGTAAGTGTAAAACCATACAACTCTACAATCATTGTAAACAAGGGGAATACCTCTCGGTGTTCTCAGATATCCATTGTTTATACAGTAATCTCCTCCTGACATTTTGCAAATGTCATAATGGTTTTTTTTGTGTGAGAAGAAAACACCATAGTTCCAAAGACATTGTTATTGCTTGTTCTAAACAGCTACATTGGGTTAAGTAACATAAATAATGTATAATGTAACACTGTTATAAACAACATCCATTTCATAAAATGGTAATGGTGTATTATCACGGCACCCAATTTTACTATGTACGCTGGTATAGAGATTTCATCGCATGCGATGCGATGGTACTTGTTAAACTTCACGGCACCCCTGGCCATATATCGCATTGCACGCAAACTCCACGCCGACGTGGATAGTGGGGGTAGGAAAAGGTCGGGAGGATGCGTTCCTCATGGGGCTCGGTACGCTCGCCACGCTCCGGGGTGACGTGGATAGTGGGGGTATGCTAAATCGCATTGCATCGCATCATCGTGGATAGTGGGGGTGTGCTAAATCACATCATGCGATTTGCATGCAATGCAATCCGAGCAACGGCCAGGGGTGTAGTGAAAATTAACTAGTACCATCGCATCACACACAAATTGCATGCGATGCTATCTCACAATGCTGAATAGGGCACTAAGCTATTTGCTTAGTGGGCGCTGTGATAAGCTCTGCGGAATATGTATGCGCTATATAAGAAACTGTTAGTAATAAATAATAATACACAAGTACCCATAAAATAAAAAGATTAAAAAACTATTTAAAAAAACTATTATTTTTCTATGATGTGGTTTTCTTTATTCAAGTATACAATTCTACCAAGAAACAACCAGAAGAGGGAGTACAGGTTTAGAGAGTTCTAGCTGTGGAATAAAGGCCATACTGTTTTATAACAGGTAAACAAGCTTGCCTGGGAAGACCTCAAATAGACTATATTCCTTTCCTTTCAGAACTGAGAGCTGGATAGACTTGTGACCACATTCCATACAGGTCATGCAAAGATAATATTGAAATTAATTTATAGCTTAAATAACAAGGACAATGTTTTCAGGTGAAAAAACTTTGTTGTTTGGAGGAATCCTGATTTCTGAAAATACCACAATAAGTTGAGAATATGAAGACCCATGGCTATTAAAGGGGGGTATTTATCAAAGCTTGGAGAGAGATACAATTGTGAGAGTCAAAGTGTGAGCCCTGTGTAATCAGTTCTCGCTGGTGCTATGATTTCCACAATCTCATAATATTATCTGAGAATATGTATTTGATGATTGATATAGAGATCGTGTGTTTATCTAGATACTAAGTCACCTTTAAAGACTATATATACATATTGAATCCCCTGTTGATTTAGTTGGATAGTGGGTACTTATGTAATATTTGGGCTCCCGTTTTTCTTATGAGACCGCGTCCCCTCGCGGGGCTCGCTGCGCTCGCCACGCTTCCGGCACGCTGGCTCGCTGCGCTCGCCACACTATATAGAATCAACTCCATGCGTAGTTGGATAGTAGGGGTATGAAAAAATGGGGTGCATTTAACATGGGAGCCCAGATAATACATAAGTACCGGATAGTGTAACATGGAAATTGTGATAGAATAAGAATGGAGTGTGGAGCAACTTGTGAATGTGATTTATTGGTCATATTGTTTTTTGAGGTTTTTCATTTTGTACTTTGTATTTAAGCCTTTGTGTTATGATATAAAGCCTATTTCTTCCTGTTTTTTCATCTTCCCTACCCACTTTTCTTTATTTACTTTTGTGGTGCGTTTGTCACACAGTTTTTATTTACAGATAGTCCCCATGCCGATTAACTTTTGGCTAAATTGTTAACTTATAGTCTTTGGGTGTGCTCACCATCGCTGACTTGTCAGATCGCTGGGCTACCCGCAGCATCATCTGCTATCAGGTTAGAATCAGAATCAGTTTTATTGGCCAGGTAGACTTGCATATAGTAGGAATTTGTTTTTGGTTTGCTGTGCAGCAGCCAGGTGGGTAACAAGTAAACAGCATACAGTATAAACAATAAACAATATAAACAGGTGGGGGAACATGTACAGTCATACAGAAAGTTATTTCGAGGGGACACGTGTTAGATTATGTGCAAAGGGTTATGGCGCAACTATACAGTGAGGTGTTCATGAGTTCACGTGTCAACAGGTGAACCGATTGAGGGAAGAAACTTTTTAGCCTTCTGGTGGACCTGGTGGGAATAGCCTTGTAGCGTCTGCCTGATGACAGCAGGTTAAACAAGCCATGGCCAGGTTGTAGTTGGTCCTTGACTATCTTTGTTGCCTGCTTTTTTGCTCTGGACAGGTACAGGTCCTGGACAGAGGGAAGGTCTGTCCCAATTATCTTCTCCACAGTTCCACAGTACCTTTTGGAGTCTGAATTTGTTTCTCTTGCTGGCGGAGCCGTACCAGACCAGTATTGAGGAGCACAGTACAGACTCCACAATTGCAGAGTAGAAGAGGAGCAGAAGCTTCTGTGGGATGTTGAACTTCCTTAGTTGCCTAAGGAACAATAGCCTCTGCTGCGCTTTTCCAATAATAGTATCAGTGTTGGGCCCCCATTTAAGGTCCCGGAAGATTGTGGTTCCTAGGAACTTCAAGGAGTCCACTAGCGACACCACACTGTCAGCAATTGTTAGCGGAGGAACACCAACAGCCTTCTACCTAAAGTCCACTACCATATCAATGGTTTTGAGTGGGTTGAGCTCTAGATGGTTGCTGTCGCACCACCGGGCCAATCTGTCCACTTCTTGTCAGTAGGCCGATTCGTCCCCGTCCTTGATAAGGCCAATGACGGTAGTGTCATCGGCGAATTTGATTATCTTTACTGATTGCGCCTCTGATGTGCAGTCATTGGTGTACAGGGAGAAGAGCAGGGATGAGCTCCTGTGCTGATGGACCACACTTGGGAGGAGAATGTCCCCGCTTTCATAACTTAACTAACATTACTACCCTAGCTCTATATACAGTCATATTTGTTATCCTGCAATTACAGGGACAGATATCAAAGCAAACAAACAAGATCCTACAGTATGTATTTTTAGAAAATGCAGTTTTTATGAAAATAAACAAGGTGCCAAGATTCCATGTCGGTATTTTTGATAAAGCTAGTTAGGGTTCTACCATTTCTTATGCATAATTGACCACTAGTAAATGTTACTAAGATGGGAGTTCTATTTAAGATGGGAAGTTGCCCATAGCAACCAATCATATTTTTCTTATTTATTTAGCACTGTCTAGAAGATAATAGATAGAATCTGATTGGTTGCTATGGCCAACATCCCATCTTCAATAGAACTCCTATCTTAGTAAACTTACCCACAATATTATCAATGATAATTCTTTTTACTCTTGCCAAGTAAGCAGTGCTAATTATTCGGAAATGATTAGAGAGCGCACTGAATTAAACAGGCAATGGTATTTATTAAAAATAACGGTACTTGTTTCCTAGCACGGCCGCACCGATGTTGATCGGGTCGGTCGCATCGCATCGATTGCATCGCATGGGACCAAATCACATGCGATGCGATCGACGCAATGGTCCCGATTTTTACATTGATTGAAATGTGAATAGGGTCCCTGGGACCCTATTTTACATTGGATTCAATGTAAAAGTCTCCCCAGACCCCAATTTTAACCCCCTCAACGGCACCCCACGATTGACGCCAACCCGAAGCGTGGCGAGCGTAGCGAGCCCGCGAGTTGCGGCGGTACACATCCTCCGACCTTTTCATACCCCTACTATCCACGTCGCCGTGGAGTTGAGAATATAAAGTGTGGCGAGCGCACGCGTATAACTTCACTGGTCGCTACGCTCGCCACGCTTCGGGTTGGCGTCAATCGTGGGGTGACGTTCACAATGGGGGGGGGGGCATATACAATGAGAAATGGGCCATATTGGCCCATTTCCCATTGTTAGCTATGTAAAATGTGCTTAATCGCATCCATTGCATCTTGTGCCATTATAATGGCACAAGACCGACGCGATGAACGCGATTACAATGTTAAAAATATTTTAACATTGAACCCTATGGGAAAATCGACGCGATGGACCTGATTTTGCCTTTGCCGGCAAAATGTACCTGATTTCAAAGGAAATCGGGTCCATCGGGGGTAATCGTAACTGTAAGTTAAGGTACACGATTACCCCCGATGGTGGCCGTGCTAGGAAACAAGTACCAAAATAACAATTTATAAAAACTCAAGACATTTAAAATTTAATACATAAATGTAATTATTGCACCAATGTTGACCACCTATAGCTGTCACAGACTTAATTGAATGGATTATGGATAATTAGTCCAAATTGCTCTTTCTCACTTTATGCCGGTAGGTGGAATGTCCAAATATAAGGGGGGAGCCAATTTATGCTGATATATAAGTCCTGGTTGGGGAATGATGTCCTTAATTGGCAAAAGTATTATTTGATAGTAACCAGAGTTTATATGATGTGTGAAGCCTGAAGATATAATTGGAACTCTCACGTCCTGTGGAATAAGGGCTCAGACCAGTGTGAAGCAGTGATTACCTCACTGCCGTGAGCACATCGATGCGGCTGGAAATGCAGATGGATATCGTCTCATCTACCAGGGTGACACCTCGTTAAAAAAAATCGGCTTTTGTTTAAAATGTATACGATCTCTATTAGCGCCCTATTTATAGACTTAGGTAAGCAGTGTGCCAGTTTCCACATACTGTATGTAATTTCATGCACATTCTGTGCACAAACAAGTAAAACTCTCTTCGTCAAATGACAGCACCTATGTGAAAATGTTTGCCTGTTTTAAAAAAATAATGAATATGCAAAGTAACTGTTGTTATGAATAAGGAATCATTTCTAATATGTGCTTTCTTGTAGTGATTTCCCCAGAGCTGATTTGTGATGTTTCCTAATATTTTACGTTAAACATATATTATTTGTTTTGTAAATTTGGGGTACTGTATTTAAGTTTATATATTTTTTTCCCTTCAATATATTTCAAGTATCTGCTTACATTACTGGATAGCGTTTGAGTCTTGCAATAACACAGCATCATTTTAATTGCATTGCATGTACTGTAACACATTGTTATTTGAGTCCTCCTCCAGAACTTCTTGGTGTTATTCTCTTGGCTGCTTTATCAACTCTAAACATTCTAGGAACTATTAATGGTTCTGTCAGCTTTTTTTCTGTAATTAAGGACTCCTAGTGCCTCCAGTTAACATGGATTACTTATTTATTTAGGTAAGAATATTGCATGAGACAGTCAGTACTTAACTGCCACCTGAGATAAAGATCTGCCTTTTAAGCAGCATAAGCATCTCAATTTTCTGCACTGTCTGCCATAGACAGAGATCAGCCAAAAGCCTGTTTCTACTGTACTTTTATGTGCTTTCTTGTAGTGACTTTCCAAATGCTGATATGTGATGTTTCTCAGTTTCGGGTATTACTGGGAATCCTAATACAATGTTTAATCGTGCCAGAAAAACAGGAACACCTGTCTACTAAAGAGAAGGCCATCTTTTTATTATGATTTCAGGAGCAATATGACAGGGCAGGGATTCCATAGGCTCTCTAATGGGGATGTGGTCAGGATTAGGGTGGCCAATCCCGGGATCGGCGGAATCCCGGGATTTGGTCCCAAAATGTCCGGGATTTCAATCCTGGGATTGGAGTATCCAATTCCGGGTTTTCGGGATTAGACTGCGCAGTCTAATGCCGGGCAGCTTCTGGGCACCCGCTCAGGAACTGCCGGCTGTTCCCGACCCTGGCGTGCGGCCTGGGCAGCGTGACCTCTGACCGTCAGGCTGCGCAGTCTCCCCTCCTGCCCAGCTAGTGCTGCCGCTACCTGCCCGGAGGCACCACGGCAGCGCTGCTGTCTTCCCTGCTCCCGCCCGCTAATGTAAGCAATTCTGCGGGGTGGCACCAGGCACCCCCCACAGAGCTGCTTTGCCCTGCTCCTGGCTGCCACACAACCGCCCGCCCATGTAGGGTTGGACAGGGCTTGATGGTGAGATATTGGGTGATGCTCTGCACATATTATAATCGTATGATCTTACAGTATGTCACATGTTATAGTGTGTACATAAGATATCGCATGGAAATTGTATACAATATGTTATGGCATCCCATTGTTCTAATGCCCATATAGCCTAAGAATCAGCAGAGGTTTTTGGCAGTTGTATAATTACTTACTGATAAAAAATCTATATAATATTCCTCTAAGGCAGGGGAATGGACAGAGAGGGGTCCGGCGGAGCTGGAGACTGGGTGGAGCAGATTGAGACAGATGGAACAAAAAGGGGTGAAGGGGGGCAGAGATGGATCAGTGAGGGTGTTAGGTGGGCCTTAGTGACCTGCTATATGAGTAATAAAAATACAAGCACAAACTCTTCTCCTCATACACCTGATCAGGGGCGTAACTAGCACTTTCGGGGCCCCATAGCTAAATCTTGAAAAGCCCCCCCCCCAATTGTCATTACAAAGAGGGTGTTGGGGGGGAAATGGAGGGGAGACAGAAGGATGGTTAGGGAGAGAGAAGTGAAAGAGGGTGTCAGAGAGGTAGGGGGTGGAGAAAGGAGGGATGTGAGCAAGAGTGAGAGAGAAGTGGAAGGGAGAGAAAAGAGGGAAGCAATAGATAGGGAGTGTCAAGTAGACACACAATGAAAGTGAGAGAGGGTGAGAGACAGGGATGAGGGGTTGTCAAAAAGAAACAGGGAGAGAGATAGTACCTCCCCACACTCCTCCAGCGGGGTCTCCTTGTCGGCGCCGGACTTCAGCTGCTGCCAGCTCTGCCAATCATCCTCCCTTTTCTGCAGGCAACTTCCGCACTTACGAACAGGGCTGGTCCTGTGTGGTTCACGCCGGGGCTGATCAATAGTGACGTCGAGCCCCGGCTCAGCAGCAATAGAGAGGGGAGGGGGACCGGGAGGAAGGCTGAATCAGCTGCATGGTGCAGACAGCTTCAGAGGTCACTAGATAGTGACGTCGAGCCCTGGGTCAGCAGCAATAGAGAGGGGAGGGAGGGGTCGGGGAGGGAGGTTGGAACAGCTTCTCCCTTCATACTACGCCGCGGCCACGCACACTGCCGCTGACAGGGAACGGGTACAGGACAGCGCCGCTGACAATGCCTATGCAGCATTACTTAAATACAATAAAAGGGTGCAGGGGATTGCATACAGGGCCATGGGGCCCCCCCAAGGCCCGGGCCCCATAGCAATTGCATCCCCTGCACCCTCCATAGTTACGCCACTGCACCTGATCTTGTATTTAGAGGAACTGGGTATTAAAAGTGTGTAATGAATAGGTGTGTGTGGTCGTGGTGGTGGTGGGGGGTCTTTTTTATATACAGTATGCGTATGTAGTATTTAATATGTTTAGTTGTTACCAATTTCAGTGATTGTTAGTAAAATGCTTTTCGGTAACTTGTGATGAAAAGAAAAATACATTTTAATAATATTGATCATCATGTTTCAAGAACTTTTGGTTTTAAAATAAATGATGAAGCTGAAGTCAGAGCTGACTTACTACAAGGCAAAAGCAAGTTTTTGCTGAGACCAGGATGGTGGTTGGCACCCAACACTGTCTGGGTCAAAGCCTAGTGCAGATGTTGGCACATATTAGCATGGCTCTACTTTTCTGGGCACATTGTCAAAAGTGATACTTGTTGTGTGGGCCTTTCTCAGATCTCACACTATGGAAATATTTTGCCAATCGTCATGTGAAATGCGCAGACTGTGTCTTAAAAATATTTCAGTCAACATGAACAGAAAAGTATTATTCTATCTATCTGTCTATCTATCTATCTATCTGTCGAAGCGGGGGAGCGCTAATTCCCCCCTCCGGAGATGTCCCCATCCTGGAGATAGCGCATCAGTTTACACTGATGCGCTGTCTCCTGTCCCCCGGCCGGCTCGACTGGGCATGCGTGGGATCTCGCTACTCACAGGGACAGTGCTGTCCCTGCTGTCTAGATAGGACTTCGCCAGCCTGCTGCTGGCGAAGCCAAAACCGGCATCGGGCGGAATAGTCAGCGATGCTGACCGTTCATACATTCAGCCTGCTATCATACATTCAACCTGCACATAGCGCCCCTGTCCTTTACCGCACGCTGGCTCCATCATACATGGGGGAGAAGCGGTATCAGTGCACATAACGTGCACTGATACCACTTCTCCCCCATAACGATCCTTCATACATCTGCCCCAGTTATCGATATTCATCTTACTGTCAATCTGTTAAAAATCCAATGTTGTGGTCATTTGGCAACAGACTGATTATTACTATCTGGTGGTGAAACTGAAAACGTGCAGCCACAAAGAAAAATATTTTATTTTAAAGTACAAAGGCAGAGTTTAGATAACGATACACAAACATTCATCTATAAACTGTTTGAAACGACTTCATGGTTTTCATTTAGACAATTAACAATTGCCCCTTAAGGAGACTCGACTCCTCTGTCCTTATATTTTTATTATTTATGTTAATACTATAATTATATATATAATAAAAAAAAAAAAAATGAATTAATATAGACCCTAAAGTTCTAAAAATTTTTTTTAAAACTCATCTTGTCTTGTCATTCCCCCAACCTCATATCTCCTTCCCACTTTTTTTCCCCTTTTTCTATGTTTGATGTAATCTAGAAATCATAGTTAATATTTCTCTCTGATTCTGAAATTAAACTTAAGGTACTTATGTAGTATCTGGGCTGCCGATTTTTTGATTGTATGCCTTAAGTTAAGACATACAATCAGATGCGATGCGATGCGATATCGCATCGCATCGCATCCGATATCGGATGCGATATCGGATGCGATGACCCGATTTTTCCATAGGAATCAATGTTAAAATGATTCCTATGGAAAAATGGGTCCTTTTCATACCCCTACTATCCAAGTGGGCATGGAGTTGGATATAAACCTGTGGCGAGCGTAGCGAGCCACCGAGCCCGAAGCGTGGCGAGCGAAGCGAGCCCCGCGAGGGGACGGTATTCGTCCCCTCGCGGGGCTCGCTTCGCTCGCCACGCTTCGGGCTCGGTGGCTCGCTACGCTCGCCACAGGTTTATATCCAACTCCATGCCCACTTGGATAGTAGGGGTATGAAAAGGACCCATTTTTCCCATTGAATTCCATGTTAAAATGGACTCAGTCCATTTTAACATTGATTCCTATGGAAAAATCGGGTCATCGCATTGCATCGCATCGCATCGAATCGCATGGTCGCATGCGATGCGATGCGATCTCCCGATCCGACCCGATTTAGAAATCGGCAGCCCAGATACTACATAAGTACCAAACTTAAATATATTTGTTATATAGGAATACTACTTAAATATATTTGAATCTTCATTGTCAATTAATTGTACTGTTTCCTATTTTGTAATTAATGTGAAAAAACAATAAATATGTTTCTCAAAAAAAAAAAGTACAAAGGCAATGTGACCAATAAAGGGTTAAACACTGTAGGTGATCATCTTCGATTACCACTGCTCTACATAATCTTTATTGTCAATGTCACACTCCTTCAATGATGTGTCTCTCAGTCCTAAATCCACTACAATAAGTAACAATTATAACTATAAAAGTTTGAAATGAAGGTCCTCCAATTACCAATCCAGAAGCCATCAGACAGCACACAATTTGTCATGCAAATAAGCCTTAAAACCCGAAATACCTGCAGCATCTGTAGAAAAAATCTGCAAGGAAGGACTGTAAACAGAAGATGAGTTCAAATTCCATTGAACCTGGTCAGAAGCACATACCATAAAGCAAGATCATCCAGAATCTTTTTAGAAATGTACCATGTAATGTGACCCGATTCGACCACTCAAGCTTTTGGCAAAAAACTGTACCCATTGGTTAAACAAGTTAAAGAACTCCAACAAAGACTGTACTCACTTCAAAGGCTAAGGTAGGAATCAATTTGCAGATGTAATTTATCAACTTTGTCTGAGAATAAGAGTCAATTTCACTACCCAAGTACGACAGGGAGGTTGTGGGAACCTACATCTTATCATGAGTCACAGGTACAACTGTAAAAGCAGAGCATGTACTACAATACCTTTTGGATCTCCCAGGTGAGAAGTCGCACAAGTGTATGGCCAACATTCGACTCATGTTCAAATAGAAATTTGGGTATTTTAAAGCAAAAAAATGTAAAGATATTCTGCTGTTTATATTCACTGGTTTAAATAGTTTGTAGGGCAAACTAAATACTGTAGATGGAATACACTAAAATTATTTTGATTTAAAGCTTCGAGGTAGGTAAGAGACAAAGTTCAGGTTGACAAACCTGGGATACAACTGTTGGAGGTAAAGTACCCAACATTTCGCCTTGTTCTTTTACAGTGTGTGCCCATGACACTGTATCTGCTGACCTGACAGACATTTTATCTGACAATGTATACCCAGTATTAGACAGAACATCTAGGCATTATAGAGTGGAAGGCGTGGCCACGATGACATGATCTCGCATCCAGGCCCCAACACTACCCAGCCTGTAGGAGGACGCACCCCCCTACCTGCACCAACAGGTCTGCCCCTATCCAAGGGGCCATACAGAATTTTGGTAAGTATGCAGAACGTTCAAATTCATGGCATTCATTATTAGAAAAAAGTAAAAAGAAAATACATTTTCATGAAATAACTGGTTGTTTTCTTTAAGTAAAATCCCCAGATATTAAATTTTCTCTAAAAGTCTGTAGTCAAAGTGAGATGTAATAATTTTATGTGTGTCTGCCTGTGTGTTGGTTGGCATGGGAGGGTGGGTTGGGGGTTATTTGAAAGATTTATGGTAAAGATTTTTTTTTTTATGTTTACCTTTATATCCTGTATGTATGTGTGTGTATATATATGTATATACATATATATATATATATATATATATATATATATATATATATATATATATATATATATATATATATATATAGTTCCATCTTCTGTGTTCCAGCTTGCGGGTACGGTTTTTTGGTTCCCTGGTGTCGGCCGGATGTGTATGCTAGTTGCTATGGCAATGAAATGTCCAGATACGTAATGTACCTGTAGGCAAAAGTTAACATATAAATTTACACACATCATAGAAGACAAACAAACACAAAGACAATACACTATGTACAATATGGGAAGGATAATGCATGTAGAATTAATAATCAGTAATAATGAGTTACATATATTACCGGATCGATCCATGTGCATACCTGCTAGATTAGAATAATCAAAAGCAAGTATAAAAACACTGTTGTATGGTTATTATAGAAATGGAGTAAATGTAAATTCCTCATTTAACCCCTCTCTGAATGGAAGTAAACTGGAAGAACATTATCTGCATATAATAAAATCTTGTATTAATGTGGACTCTACACTGAACTTTGATATCTCTACAGTGAACAGAGATAGTCTCAATCTGTTGGAGAGTTGTGCAAATTAAATAACTTTGGGCCTGATTCAGAACTGCTTGCAAGACTGAGTAAATTAGCTGCCGTGTGATCAGGTAAATGCCATTCCGCCGCACGCCCCCGCCGCCTTAAACATCCACTCGCATGCAGCCGCACGGAGGAAAATCATTTGATGGTCACTCACCATCAAATTAGTTTTCCTCCCTTCGCAGACAAAAATCAGCCTATCCTGCACAGAGATGGACGAAATTGGGGCGGGCGCTGATGTCATGTGACGTCCGCTTCCTGCCCGAACAGGCAGGGGCATGCCTTTATTCTGAACAGCCTGCCCCTTGTTTCTGTGGGTGCGCCCAACGTATTTTTTGGGCACGCCCATGAAACGCTGGGAGGAGGGCCCCGTCTGAACACCCACTGACTTTCACTTAGGCAACGAGTACCCCGAAAAATGAAAAATTTGCTGAAGGCGCTTGCTGCGGAGGTGTGCACATGTGCATAATCACGCATGCATATGTGCAGACCCCCCACCACCATCAGCCGGGGTAGCGAATTAAGACCACAGAGTGCAGGTCTGAATCGCCCCCTTTGTAACATAGAGCTTGAGGGGGAAATTTACTAAAGGAAAGTTGTAAAAAAATTGGTGTATTTGTATTTAGAAATACACTTATTTTTTACATTTACTATCCCGAAAATACGGCAATTCGTATTCGTATTGATAGCACATCAATACGAATACGAATTGCCGTATTTTCGGGATAGTAAATGTCAAAAATAAGTGTATTTCTAAATACAAATACACCTATTTTTTTACAACTTTCCTTTAGTAAATTTACCCCTGAATGTTTAGTAAAAGGACAGAATGTCTAGTTTAATAACCCTATGGGTTACAATGGCAGGCCACATGATCTTGACCATCTATAAAAAGATCTCAATCATAGAGAGCTTTGCTCACTGGGAAAAACACACTAAGAAGATTCTTGACAAAAAAAGGAAATAACCTTAGTGTTCTGATTAGTTACATTATACTAAGGTTAAATTCCAGCCACTAGGAAGTACAAACTTGTGATGTGTTAATAATCACATCCAAGTGTCACTTGTTGAGTCTAGTAGCAGGATCCCGAGGAACAGGGATGTCTAGACTTGGTAGAGTTAACACTGAATATTTTGAAATTGGCAGGTGCTGAGCTATGTACAGTAAAAGCAGCACTGCCTGTTGATGTTTTATACACTCTGATAGCACAATTACTTAAGAAAGAAGTATTACTTCTAGATCATTTAAATATTAATCCACTTGTGGAATTTTGGAGAGGAAGGTGCTGTTACATTAACACGTGAGGTATATCAGTTGTTTAACTTTTACATTCATGTTTTCCAACTGCTAAGCAACATTTGCAATGCTGGCACTTAGATATGTAAATTGATTTCCAATACCACCCAGACGTCTGCGGGCTCAGTCCCCCATCACACTGGCTCCAATGTTCTGCCGACCGGATGTGTCGTTCGGTTGCCAGCAATTATTGGCCATCCATCAGGGGATTTGGTAAAACAATCATGTTAAAAATGTCATATGCATTAGGATTTTTAATATCCCCAATCCACCACGCAGAGGTGAAATATAACTCTGTTGTTGATATTGTGAAATTTACTATGACTCATCAGCAGATCAGACTGGCTTAGTGGTGGTGTGGTGATCTGCTGCTAGTCTGGGTATGTTGTGACAATGGGCCTAATTCATGATTGTAAAGAATTGCACAGCCACAAGGAAGCAGCTGCACAATTCCATTCATTAAAATTCAAATGCAGCCGGAGGCCTCTTTAGGAGACACTGTAGGTGTCTCCTGTTTGCATTTGTGACATATGAGATAATCTAACTCTCTAAACACGTTTTTGTCCATCTTCAAAAATTGCTGCCTTGCTTACTGGTCTGCATCAGGCCCCAAGGGTGAAATTTAGTAATCGCACCATATATTACATGTCACATTTACGATTTTAGTTAATTTTTTCCCGGTATTTGAGAAACCAGGACTGGCTCAAAGAGCCCGGGGCTGGTTATGTTTGTGAAGGGGCGACCCCGAACAGACGGGCATAGATATAATGGCCATATACGTCTGAGTTCTATCGATTGAGTCTTTATTCATATGCCAGAATTTGGCTAAGCATACCGTATATAAATAAGGCAAATCAGCTGAATTTGGCTGATAGTAAATTAGCTGATGCTGATTTACCAGACGTATTTCAGATAGAATGGGTACCAATATGTGATTTCTCCTGTCTTCTCAAACAGAAGTCAGTGAAATCAGATTTTTCTTTGTGAGTGCTTCGACAAAGACGGGGGGAGGGCGGCTGACGTCTTGTGTCTGCCCCCGGAAGGCATTTGCCAGCCCCCTGGCAGGTATAGGCCCATCTGCGTACCCATGGGAATGCACAGCAATATCATGTGGATGCCCATAAAATGGTGTGTGTTCCCATGGTCCACCACTGTCATTGCCCCCATCCACCCCCGGCCCTCCCTCTCTGCAATGAATGGCCTGGCAAGTGTGTAACTCAACAAAGCCATTCATTGTCAGAGTCTGCACATGCAAAAATACATGCTTGCACATGCGCACACCCATCACCATAGGAACGGGGCTGAATTGACACAATCCGAAAGGTGCTGAATCGGCCCCTTAATGTATCCAAGTTGCAAACCAAGCAATAAAGCAATGATCTTCAAATCACCACAGATATTCCAATTATATTTTGCATACTGAATTTTTTTATGACAGCAAATTCATATTTTCATGCACCTCTTTCATATCAGTGAAATACGCTATAGGCATTGGTTCGAGTTTATTGTCCTTATGTAGAAGCACACCCTTTAAACCAACTTTTGACGAGACAATCACCACCAGTAGTGGACGAGTGAGGAACTTAAGTCATTGATCACCGGTTATTCTAACTTTAAATTCCTTGCTCAAAACTGTATATAGATATTATAGCAGGCCCTCTCTAAGCTCTATTCTGGGGAATCTCTATAGGGGTCATATTGTTTGTATGCTTCAGTCTGTGTGTTTGTGTGTGTACTGTATGACAGCCCTAAAGAACAGTAAAATATGAAAAAAGAAAAGTAACTGTCACTTGTATTTCATATTGTATTTCAAGTACAGAGTCTAATCTTATTGTAAAACTTGCAGACCATACCACGCTAGTTGGTTTGATTAATGATGGAAAGGAGAAGTTATAGAGCAGAGGTGCAGCAACTCATTAAGTAGGGAAAGAATAATAATTTATTTTAAACAAGTAAGAAGACTAATGAGGTGGTAATAGATTTTAGAAGATCTACAAAAACCATCATTGAACCATTGTTATTAAATGGCGATGAAGTAGAGAGGGTTAGCAGCATCTACAGATTAAAGGAACTGTCAGTGTCATTTCAGTTGTGGTTGGGAAGGCTCGACAATGCCTTATCTTCCTGTTGAGACTTTGGGCAGCAGCCCATGCTTGCTTTGTATTGCTGTGTAATTGAGAGTCTTTTGACTTATGCTACTACAGCAGGCATTCCCAACAACGGTCCTCAAGGCACACCAACAGTGCAGGTTTTCTAGATATCCAGGCTTGAGCACAGGTGACTTAATTAGTATCTGAGGGATTCTGATTAAACCATCTGTGCTGAAGCCTGGATATCACTAAAATCTGCACTGTTGGTGTGCCTTGAGGACCGTTGTTGGGAGTGCCTGTACTACAGTATGGTATGGAAATTAAAAGTTTTTAGATTTAGATAGGGTAGTTAAAGTTACAGAGATAATCTTTGGCCAATCTCCTCCTAAGATGGATGACAGGTGCCAGATCCAGTGATATGCCAGCAACGATGGGGCTGAACCCAGCAGGTTGCGGAACAGTTTCTTTCCCTCTTTATTATTTTGTTTACATTTTTAACCTCATTGTATTTAATGAGGTTATAGAGTTGTGAGTATATTACATTGTAATTTCACTTATTCACTTTTGAAAATTGGAGTGAAAATAAATTACAGTATTTGAAGTTCAATCTAATGTGAATTTGTAAAGGTTCTAGGGCGAGTTGCACTAAAGGAAAAATGCAGTAAAAACCCCATTATCGAAGTTTTAACACATTTTGAGATGCAGGGATTTCTGCTGCGGGTGATATCAGCTAGAAGCCTATGAACTTCTTAACACATCCCACACGGCAGCCCCCTCACCTGTGTCTGGGCAGCCTCCTGCAGTGCTGCCTGGACGCAGGGCCGGTGCAAGGCATCTAGGCGCCCTAGGCGATACCGCCCGCCTCCCGCCCCCCCCCCCCCCCCCTCTCAAGGCAGATTATCCTAAAATTAAAATAGAAAAATCCTGAATATTACTGCTGCCAGTCTGCCATGCACACACACTGGCGCTGGCAGCTCGGACTGTGTGGAGTGTGTGTGTCACACTCACTGACTACCTTGATGGACGGGCGGGCGGCGGTGGCTCCTCCACCCGCCGGAGATTAACAAGGATGTCCAGCGCACCGGGTGGGGGGCAGCCCGGCAGTGGAGGGGATTGACGCTGACTGACTGGCCCGGCCGTCTGACTGGCCGGCGGGGGCAGGGGCGGCCGCCGCAGTTTCACGCTGGCTGCTGTGAAGGCAGGCGCAGGCCTGATGACCAGGTGACACTGGGGTCTAAGTCTGAACCCTGAAGAAGCCGACCAGGTGAAACGATCGTTGGTTCATTCACAGGGAGAGACGCTGACATTGTGCGCCTCCCTGTCTCACTCCATCTCACTTGCCTCAAGCCGCAAGCAGCAGCCGCACAGGGGATCACTCACAGGGAGAGACGCTGACACTGCGCGCCTCCCTGTCTCATCTCATCTCACTCGCCCCAAGCCGCCAGCAGCAGCCGCACAGGGAGACCCAGCTACCGCACTGCATACGGAAGATGCTGGCTCATTCACAGGGAGAGACGCTGATACCGTGCGCCTCCCTGTCTTATTTCCTCTCACCTGCTTCAAGCCGCCAGCAGCAGCCACGGTAGTACGGCATACGGAAGATATTGAAGCCGTCGCAGCAACTCCGGCAGCTTTGGCCATTAACCCCGGCAACCCCTGTGACTTTTCAGATACCGTGTGTACGGAGCGCATACCTTGCGCCGACCGCAGCAGCAGCAGATCAGTACAGTGCTGATACACACCACGACAGATAACCTGAGCCTCATTTGATTATTCAGATGTCGGACATCTCTCAGACTAGAGTGTGATGTCAAACACAGGTACCTGCTCTCCCGCAAACCCTATACCTCTTACCCATACTACCTCTTCCCACACACTGATCCTACTGTTTCTTCTCCCCTATTCTACCTCAAATTTCCTACCTACACTCATTCAGCGGGTCAGGTGACGCTCATCCCCCACCACTGTGTGCATTTTACACACATATGGAGGATAGCAGCACACCTTGCACAGCATTGCTATCTTCTCCTTTCTGGGACTACTTATCAGGACTATAGTACCACTATCTATCTACCCTGCACTGGACTAGTCTATCCAGGGTACACCTGACAGTAGTATCCCACTACGGGGTCTTTGTAGTAAATCCCGCTTGTGTTCCCTAAAGCCCGCTCACCCGCTATACCTGAAAAAGTCCACCAACTAATGTGATGGCAACGTGCTTGGGGCGTCAGAAGGTATTGTAGGAGACGGGTGACCTCTCCTTCTCTGATACAATATTCCACCCCAGGCGATAGGTATAAGAAGCAGGGCAGCAGCCGCTTGAACACTAAAGGGTAACACTGATTCCCTTTCACTGACTCCACATTAGGCAGGATTCCTCCCCCACAATACCCATAAAAGCCCACCTTACCCGGTGGCAGCTGGCAATTGGAAAAGGGCCGCCTGTGAGAGGTGGAAGGGGACTTCCTAACCTCCAACCAGACAATCCCGCCACTGTCAAGGGTATATAAAGTCGGTGGGAATATCCATGACCTGTGGGCATAGTCAGCTCTTTCACTAAATATTTCCTCTTCACTCTCTTTTCTTCCTTGTTTTCTCTTTTCTCTTCTTTCTTTCTTTTTTCCTTTTCTCTACCTCTCTTTTTCCCCTTTTTTCCCTCTTTTCTTCCCCCCCCCCCCCTCCCCCTCATTTCTCCACTTTCCCATCCTCTCTCTTCCTATCCACTGCACTGCGGGAGCACACCCAAGTATTTTAAGTACTCTGGCTATTTTTTGCTGTCTACCTAATAAGAGGCTCTAACAGTGATATTCACTGTATATTAATCACTGGAAACATACTTAGCTTTACCATACCATAGCTGCTAGCTTAAATTACTTGAGCAACCAATGTCCTCAAAATATTTCTTGCAATCTGGTGTATAATACAAGACAATAACATCAGAAGCATGGTTGATGGCTCTGAATTACAGTGAATGTTACTGTCAGTTACATGTATATCCTTGCAAGTGTGATGATTACTTGATTTTCTGTATCGCGATAGCACGTACTTAAAGTAGATACAAACCTGTTTCAAGTTTACATATTCTTTACCGTGATAATATTCATGTGAATTATATGTTTCTTTCATTTATTTTCACCTATTTGGCATATATTTTGATGTAAGGCATTTTTGAGCCTACAACTCTATTTTTCAGATCAGATATTAGCAACACCCACGGGTAGTTACACTTGGTAACAGGACGTTGTTCCTTTTGTTCCTTTTGGATACAATGTGTTGACTCAGATGCTTTAGGACAGACCTAAGCATAATACTCAGGATAGTTTATTCGAGTCGACATATACAGAGAAGCTATTTCTATTTATCAATTTACCCTCTTCTACCTATAGTGTGGTGTGTTACTGAACTAGGAGAACCCATGCCCGGTGGGCACTGATATATCGGTGTGAATTTATATATGTTCTATGTTTGTGTGTCAACGTAATTCTTACGTTTTTTGTCTAGTATAAATTTTAAACATTAAACCTATTAAAAGCTAAGTTTTAAGTCTACCATACCCTGGGTGGGACTCATCTACCCCACTCTCCCACGTGTCACTAGTACCTACATTTATCCACATACAATTGACATTGTTCCCACATTAGAATTTTTTCTGTAATTTGGCGTAAGACTCCATACCACCGATTAGCTTGTGTTGTTCTATACCATAGAATATATTTTACAATATATTATTACCAAAGTTTCAATTGATTACGGTTTTGTAATCACAATTTAAGAGTGCCCCAAAAAAGAGAGAGTCTTTTCTCCTCCTTGTTGACACTGGGGTCTGTCAGCGGCTGCGGCTGACATCAAGGTACGAGCTCCAGCAGGGGGGACGGGGGATGGGGGGGCGCAAATAACTCACCTAATAGCTGCTTTCTGTCGTCCACGGTCTCCTGCAGTCTTGATCGCTGACGCAGCAGGCAGCTTCTACTTCTTCCTCCAGGCTCTCCTCACTCCTCTGCGGTAGCATGCTTCCTGCTGGCTGCTGCTGCTGGCCGACTGCAGCTCACTACCGCCCCCCAGTGGCCGGCGCCCTAGGCAAATGCCTAAACTTGCCTAGTGGTGGCGCCGGCCCTGCCTGGACCTAATCACATATTTTAAAACTGCAATAGAGTCACTATTCAGTTTTCTTGTGGAAATGTTGACCAGTATTATCTGTCCAATTTTGTCCAGTATTGTCTGTTATACATCCTAGCTTTCACCAGAGAAAACCAGCAGGGTATGTGGATTTCAATTCAGGAGGAACACAGGTTACAACCACCAAAGGAGACAAATGAGAAACCCACAAAATAAAACTGAAGATCAAGGACAAGCTGAAAGTCAGCTACTAGTACTGTAGCAGTGAAGCATAGTCCATAATGCAACAAGTCCGTGTCTACATGATATAAAATAAATAAAGGGAAGTGGAGGTCAGAATCCAAACTTCATAAGACACCGTACAGTATGTTAATAGTATACTTTTCTGTTTGGCCACTGTACAATGTGCGGGCAGTAGCTAAAAGAAACTTAGGTATTTAAATTGGCAGCTGATTTCTGAGATTGACAACACATGATTTAGGGTCAGTGTTGTGCCAAAGATCTATGAAACACAGAAGGAAAAGCAGTGTTCGCCTCAGTGATGCTTCAGCACTTTCCGTGAGTTTGGCAACTCAGAGGCAAGATAGAGGACTTGAAGACAACTAACAATGTGCAGAGAGAGATTGCAGATAGAGCCATTTATATTTATATTTTATTCCAGACACATGTACTAAGATGCATGTTTGAGATCATGGGGGAATCACTCATACATACAACTGATGAGTACGTTGGCCATAAGTGAGGAGGCTACAGTAGAATGGGGTTGAGTGACAATGGGGCAGATGTATTAAGCCTTAACAAGAGATAAATGCAAGGGTGATAAAGAGAGATAAATGTCCAGCCAATCAGCTCCTTACTGACTTTTTTCAAACACAGCCTGTAACATGGCAGTTAGCAGGTGATTGGCTGGACGTTTATCTCTCCTTATCACCCTTGGATTTATTTCTTGTTAAAGCTTAATACATATGCCCCACTATGCCTTGAAAGAGAGTCTGCTTCTGAAAATAGAGGAGCCCTTTGTGTGAGAAGAACAGGTAATGTTACTGTTGTGATGTGAAATGAATCAACTATAATTCATCTGTTTCAGACTAAAATGATATACTGCCAGAAGGGCTGACAGCATGTTACACCAGTCCTGGCTGTTATTCAGATAGTTAGTGTGTGCCAGGAGTCCAGACCACCTTGGCATGCCCCCTTTAGTTGCCAGAGCTGTGAAGCAGCTCCAGTCCATAGCTAATATACAGTTACCTTGCTTTGCTTTTGTCATTAATGTAGACTCTTTGACAACATTCCTATAACAATTCCTGGTCTGTTTGTTTGAGTGAACACATATACAGACACTTCAGTTATAGTCTGAATGACAGCGGTGTATATTTGGTGCAGGCAGCCATGGAGAGACAGCACCGTTGACATTTCAAATTAGGCCCTGGCTGCAGACCAATTAAAGCTTGCAAACTAGCCACAATCGTGACTTCTGATTGGCTTAATGTCCATGAGCTCTGATTGGCTTGCAACCAGCACCCCTTCTGGATCAAAATGGTGGCTCTGTGGCAATTCCACACCTGCTGGTGAGACATGGGAAAGGTTGAGAGGCTGCTGCAGGGACAGAGTTGAGAGTTTTCTGGATGGACACAGGGGAAAGAAAGGGTCTGCAGGGGGCACAGGGGAGGAGAAACGCTGTTTGAGGGATACAGGAGAAGGAGATAAAGTAAACTGCTGGTTGGACATAGAGGGTAGTGAGAGGCTGCTGGTGAGGAAAGCCTCGCCTATTTTGTCAGTCTGAGGTACCACCATTTTTTACAGCAACCCTGGGGCCCACCAGTTTGTTGAGGTAAGTAAGGCTGTGCTACAGTATAACCTTTAACTAGGAAAAATCTGTTTTGTGCATTCTGCTCCCTGTTTCATACATCTGTTGTCTCATACAGTATGTAGTCTTTGGCTTTCTTGTCATATAGTTGTAGTTTTCTTAGTCATATTTAGAACCCATCCTCATTAGCTCATGCATTCGATATGTCAATTTATTGACTTCTTTTTATATTGGCAATTTTTGAAGTGTTGTTAAAGCATATTGAGGTCATGATTTCCCACATGCAACAGCAAGTATTAGGGCAACTGTAAAAAAAATTGGAATTGAAAGTCTATCTTACTTTTCTCGCATTTCACTAACACAGACATGATATGCGCCAAAAGAAAGAAGTCTGCTTATACTTAGCCACAAACTGACATTCACAGTCTAAACAAGATACTACATTTCTTTCAAAACAGTCTTGTAGCGTTGCCTTCATTTCAACAAGGTGTCTGTTTCTCTGGTCTGTACAATTCTTTTTTATATAGTGTAGATCAAGGATAAAGAGGCCTCAAAGGTGAAGGATTATGGATTCAGTTACATTGGATCCTTTGTTTTAAATGTTCTTTATGTATATGTATTTACTTTATTTACAGTTAATATTTATATTTTACATTGAGAAATAAATATAAATTATACTGCTTTTACATTGCAACCCTGCTTGCAACCCATTTTTGTAAACGTTTCATAAAACGGGTCAAAAGCCAGTTAAACCCCTTCACATTGCATGTTGTAACCAGTATATTACTGTTTATATACCGTTTTTGTACCTTTCACATTCAACCCGTTTCACCCATAAAAAACGGCTTCTTTGCGATAAAACTCTATTGTGCCATTCCTGCTTGTGGGCAGTGACAACATGCAGGGAGACAACCAATGACCCTTGTGCAGATTATCATATGTAGTTCAAATCGGTTCTGGGTCGTTCAGCCTGCAGAAAAAACGGCTCAGAACCATCTAGGATCCTGCTTTTAAAACGTTTTCAAATGCCGGTATTCTGTAACCGGTCAATTGACTGGGGACCTTTTACATTGCAGCTGGTACCGTTTTAAAATACTGGAAAAAACGGCAATATACCGGCTTACAAGTGCAATGTGAAAGGGGTATAGGTTGGACGTTTTAGCATCATTTGCTATTTGAAAACTTTGCTAATAATTTTCCAACTGTTCTGAGATCCCTTGGGCATACAGGGACATATACTCAGTCACGTGTAATGCAGTTGCAATTCCTGGACACCTCCAGTAACCATAAGTCATATACAAAAATGTATGCAATAGATGGTTTTCATACTACTCTGATGGTGGGTACACTGTGCATGCAAATAACCCATTCTGACATTATACGCTCACGAAATATGCCCCTCTGGCTCTTTCCCCACCAACCACTTTATCCAAAATGTCAAAAGGCTACTCCAGTTATGCTGTGCAGTTCTGGTATTCACTTCAAAGTCCAATTGAAAGACATCGTACATCTTACAGATGTGTAGCAAATAACTGGCATGTGTTCCTTAATGCATCATTGGGTCCGATATTGGCTTCCTCAGAATAAGATGGTGCTGGCACTGGTGGAGAAAACTTTTCCCTTCCCTTCTGATGAAACTATCAAATGAGAGAATGGCGGTTAGGACAGGAATCAGTTCCATGCAGTTTACACTCCATTGTGGAAGCTACAGCTAGCTTGCTCCTTTCAGTACATTGAGGACTGGTTTGAGGCTCCTATACAAACAGCGGACTAAGGTTCCTATTTATCCAACAATATTTGTGGCCATGTCCACAAAAACACCAGATTTCATAGGCTAGCCAAAGATCATACATATATGTATACCAAAGGATACCTGCTGCGATTCCTCCACTACTGCTCACAGCTGCATCCTCCTGTGGATTCTTTGGGGAATGCAATGCTGCCTTATTTACTAATATTGGGAATGTGAAGCCCCACTGCTATCACAATCATTTCAAAGGATTCTGTCAGGATACCCCAGGAAAAGTCTGCTGGAAATGGCCCCTGCGCATGGCGATCAGACCAGCCGCACATGTGCAGAAGCCCACTGAGCGCACAAGAATAATAAAGGCAGGTTCAAACCTAGCATTCAGTGCTAGGTGATTGCCTAATTTGTATGGTTACTGCCCACCACACTCCATTTTTGAGCTGCTGTGTACTGATTTTGTCGTTGGCACATGTCTACGTTTGTGACCAATGCCTATTACTGATGGTATACTGTGTTCTATACTAATGTAAACCTGATCTTGCTATTGCCTGAACTTTGCTATGTGCCCATACAATGTACTCAACTGTGTCATGGAGCTTGACTAAGATGTTAATGTTTCCATTGGATATTGCTTGTTTATGTACCAGACCATGGAAATGGACTTGAATACATATATTGCTTTACCCCTTTTCTACTACTATGTTGCTTTCAGAATTCCAAATTCAGGACCATGAGCAAGCCCTCTCCTGATTGCACCTGCTAAACAGGTAATTCTCCTGTTATAACATCAGTACCACTTACTGCGCATATATTGGGCCCGATTCAGACCTGATTACCTGGCCGCAAATTCACACCGCCAGCGTTCAGTTAAGACACTGCTCCGCTAGAGTGAAATCCCGCCTTACAAATTAATGTGTTTGCTGTGCAAATGGATGTGTAAGGCTGCACATCCATTTGCAGCTGTGCAAATACTGTATGTCCATAAACCCATTGTAACCGGCATCCCACTCGCCGCCTAGCCCTGTACTTACTCGGTGGTGCAATGGAGAAAGGCATGTCTGGCCTGCAAATGACATCACACGCCCTCCCCTGAGCGTTTTTCTGGAGACTCCCAGCTTTATTACTGGCACGCCTGCGTTTTTCATATCACTCCCAGTAAACGGCTGGTTTTCACCCCCAGACATCTACTTCCTGTCAATCACTTTGCGAGCGGTGTGCAAAAAGAAAAAGTGGCAGGCTTTTATCACAGCATGACCTTGTGCATGTGTACTGCGAACTGTGCGCATGCGCAGAGTATCGCTAATCTGCCGTCCTGTGCGAATCCAGAAAGATTGTGATCAGGTCTGAATCGGACCCATAGTTTGGATAACCAAGTGACACATTTCAGAGAGACATTTAAAACACATATCTGAACATGCAGAAGTTCATAAAGGCCTACTTTTACACAACTTAAACCCACTTTTATTGGTTTCAATTAAGTTTTATAAGTAAACACTTGGATTTGTAATCCAGTATGATGCTTGGGGAGTAACTGGATTTTGCCAGATCGTGGGTATTCCTCCCTAACTGAAAATAATTTGGCCATGATTTTCCCTGAGCTCCCCTGGCAGCTCCCCGGGAGACATAAATGAGGGGAAAGGGGTTGGGGATTTAGTTCTGCACAAGATAAATGGGAAAAAGGTTTATCGGATGTCCCCAATATTAAGTTACCGTGTTGAAATTGCAGTTAATATATAACTGGGGGTGCTGCCAAAGACAATAGTGGTCATACAAAAAACAGAAAAGAAAAGGATTGTCTTTGTTGCTGGCGCACTGAAGAAGATAAATTGTTTTATATTAAAATTTAACTTTTAATAATGTCAAATAAAAGAAAGCCATTGAGGTGAAATAAGGTTTACATACATGACTGACAAAAACATTGAACAATAATAAAAATACACGTGCAGTGTGTGTGTCAATTATCTGATTTGTGATTGAATGTGAGTGTTACTGTTGGCAAAGAGAATTCTTCACTATGGTACACGAAGTGCCGGGGTCCGCAGTAATGGTACACAAATAGTTGCGGTCCAAATTGGATGTTGTAGGTCGCTTGTGACTAAGGTCGTATGGGTGGCCGGACGTTCAGTCGTTGTCTGGCTCCTCTATTGATTACGACTATGTGTCTAAATAATTAGTTTTATAAAAATGGTTGGTGTCCTGTGCTCAATATACAGGTCAAGCTTATGACAGTTCAATACGTGAATAGAGTTATGTATCCTGCATAGACGTGAAATTTAAATGTACATATTTCAGCAGGCAGATATAATTCTGTGTCCTGCGTACATAGAATGTTATCAGGCTTGTGCTATATCTTGTCTGACTGTAGTTTAGATAATGTGTTGCATGGGTGATCTACCAGTATATATACTGATTGGTCCCTCTATTCAACGGTGGTTATATTAGTATCTGCGTACAGTCAGATCAGCAAATGTAGCAGACAGATAAAGTTGTATAGCCTGCATAGGTATTCCTAAACGTGTTGGATACATAAATCATTTGTTGATTATTGTTTATCGGCAAGATGGAAGAAAATTGTATGGGCGGTCTGGCAGTGTGTATACTGTCCAGATCCCTCTATGGTATTGCGATAAAGTATTTTCAAATGGACTGGGTTGCAAATATCTGCGTATTGCTTGTTTATACCAGTAATTTGGTGTGGTATCCCTGGAATAGTTTGATAGTATGTTCTGTCAAGCAGTCGCCACTATCAAGGATATCAAGAGCACGTACAACATTTATTAAGCCACATTTGCTTAGTTATAGCTATATTGGCTATAATGATATTGTTCAGAGTGCGTTTAGCGTTCGTATAGTCACAAGCGTGCCAAAGTAGGTTTAGCGTTTTATTGATCCAACAGATTAAGTGGTGTGTATGCCACCCTAAATCTTTGCAAACATCAATTTATTTAATCAACTGGACCGTGGCTGTACATTGTGGTTAGAAGCGGGCGCCCTACAAACGATATTATTCACCTCAGCGCTATGATGTTATTAACGTGCCGAGCGCCCAGACAATAAAGTATACTTCTAAGCTATGCGCCAAGATTGGAGGCACTTCATTCAAATATATGTGTGCAACCTGCTCCCTGCATATCTCTAGCCAGTAAAACCTGGCGGATTGTATATTGCGGGCAGCAACTTCATACCTTTGCCTCATTTTTTGACCACATAGATATAATGTGCTTTAAGCGTATTCTTGATTAATCAGCAAGTACTATACAGACCGTGGTAGTATACACACCACACGATCTGTCTGATTAGAAAACGCTAAAACTATTGGTTAAATAGCACCCATGTGGACGAACAATCTACCCTGCATATACCTATAGTCTATTACCTGACAAATTATGCAGTAGGGCTAACAAGCAAATAAAGCTCAAATGCACCATTTCTGTTGGTAAAGAACTTCTTTTATTCCTGCGTCATAAGTCATAAGATTTATCTTATGTGCAGCCCACCCGACCACTGACTCCGATCCGTTGCGCCCATGACTGTGCATTGGGTCCGATCTGATGTCATACACTTGCAAATTTGGCCAATTTCACCCAATTTATTGTCCGATTGAGTGAAATCATGCCCAAATCGCGAATGCCTTTCGGTCTGTAAAATTGAGTGCTCGATTAGTCTGTATATGAAAAGAATAATCACTCTGCGTTAATGATTTTTGGTGGAAAACTTACTTTTTTTGTAAGAATCATGATAATGTACACAAGTAGGAGCCATGTGATGAGTCAACATTTTACTGTGTGAATGTAGGTAAAGGTATATTATATCTGTTCTTAGGTAGGTTTTGGCAATTTCAAGCATCTCAAAATCTGTAGTCAGTAATAATACATCAGTAGACCCCTTTATCAATATAATCAATCTACCTTTTCCTAATCTTACTACTATTGAGGTATTATAACCATAAATGAAGAGAAACATGGCCACCTCTAGCCCCGGTAGCACTATCCCAGTTGGAGGGAGATTGGTTGTGAATAGGTCAGGCTGAATTATGTACCTTCATTCAATTCTCCTTTTCTTAATGTAATGTTAATGGCTGTACCTTGGGGTAGCAATGCTTTTTTTTGCTACCCATAGTTCACTAAATGTAACCAAGTGATAAAGCTGTGACATTAAATCTACACTCATTGTGTGTGTCTTGTTTTAGGAGTTAAATGTGTGGAGTTGTTTTGTTAAAGTGGGTTATGCTGCATTCTTCTACACATCAACCATCAACCGGTTGGCAACTTAATATATGAAGTACAATTAAACTTTTTTGTAGCATAGAGTAGTTATTGCATTACAAACTATGCCATCTGTTCACACAATTCAGTGTTGGTGAATCACCACTCACGATGTGAGACATTTATTTACAGTAACCATCCTTTCCCATGGTGCCATTTTAGTAAAAAAAAAGTTTCAACGTGTGTAAAACTGCTGTGTTTATAATGATTATTTTTCAGTCAAAAAACCCACAGGTTTAAAAAAAGCCTCTAAGAAACAAAACAGTATTGGGATAAAAATAGAGCTGTGAGAGGAAGTTTACAAATTTACGGCTATTAAACCCAAGGTATTTACCTCCAGCATGTTCTAAAAAACGTACAAAAATGAAACAGATGCATATTTATTGAGATCCTTTTTTTTGTGAGGGAACTGTGAGTTTACGATAAGGGAAGGGGCTCTATTTATTAAGGAAAAACTGTACCAAGAGCTCTAAAAATATATGGTTTCAGAGTGTTATCACAGTTTAGGCCAGTGATGGAGAACCTTGGCACTCCAGCTGTTGTTGGACTACACACCCCAGCATGCCCTGCAACAGTTTTAGCATGGACAAATAGCAAAACTGCTGGGATGTGTAGTTCAATAACAGCTGGAATGCCAACATACTCTATCACTGGTTTAGGCTATATTAGACTATTTGGACAATTTACCAAGCGGGCACTACAGCAGATATCCGCTATCGTCCCTTTCTTCATTTTCATAACTCTTCATAACTCAGCAAAAAAGCCCCATTTACCATTTTGCCTTTGTCAGTTAAAAGTCTATCACAGGTGATTAATAATCCCTTAGGGGAGTCTGCCATTGCAACAAAGATTTCTGCCAATCATCCTACACAAGCTGTGAGAGAGGGAGAGTGCGAGAGAGAGAGATAGTAGCCAAGAGGAAATTAAAAAGCAAGACGCCAACGCACAGTAGAGAAGTGGTCACACCACAGTGATCCAAAAAAAGACCATATGCATATTAGTTATCTGCTTGCTTTGGTTCACTGGTGTTATTCTAGGTTCATGTCATTGATTTTGCTGTTTCCATCATCACATTATATCATCTGGTGGGAAGAGTGGGTTGTCTGCTGCATGTGTGAGTGGCAACCTACCTTAAGTTATACTGTACCACACAAGAGCTATTCTTTTCTATGAGAGAGTCTGTTTGATACAGATGTAGATATTTCTATATAACAACAGGAACAAACACATGCTGCAAACTTAACTTGCTTCAATTTGGAGGAAAAGGAAGAAAAAATGTACTATCAGAGATTGTATAAACCTACCGCCTAGGAACCGTCCTGTTTGTCTAACTTTATCAGCAGCTGAACACTGATGACATCTGCATGTAAAATAAGCACAGTTGAGAACAATGGTTGCAGTATCGAAGACACATGTCTAACTCCCCCACTCAACAGCTGCTTCTCAAGTCAGTACCATTGGGCCCGGAATTGTTTCTTTACAAAACATATACCAAAATATTTTCAGTCACACCATATGTAAGAACAATCACACCTCCTCCAAATCGCAATGGTAATGATAATTCACATACACATGCTTGGTTCTAGTGTTTATCTTTTTACTGTATGCAAATTTTATACATTTTGATTGTCTGTTGAGCTACTGACTCTCCAAACAACTTCTTGAATTGCACAGGCCACTGAAATGTACTCTACTTCTGTTGATGCTAGAGTAACTGACATTTGATTTTCACTGGCCTGGGAGATTTTTCCCAAATTTGAACATCACCTGCCTGTGCCAATCATACTTTTCCTTGCAATTTGAGTTTATACTCTACTGACAATGGCCCTTATTCTGGTTGGTGCGGTCAGAGCCGCACACGGGGCTCCGGCCGCACAAACCAATCCCCGCCCACCCTACGGATCGCCACGGCCGTCCGTACACGGACGGCTGGCGATCCGCATTAAAATGGTGGAGGCTACGCCTCCACCATGGTGGGAGCTGCCCCCTGCATTCGATGGTCGTCGACCATCGAAGGCAGGTCCGCACGCCGCGGCAGCTCCCGCAAGCTAAGACCACACGGACAATCGTCCGTGTGGTAGCTTGTATGGGGGCTGAAAGCTGACATCCGGCGACGTCAGCTTTCCGCCCCCATGAGTGGCGTCATGCCCTCATTACCATGCATACGCCCCGCGTTTGCATGGGAACGCCCATGAAACGCGGGGCGTACACATAGGGAAATGAGGGCATGATGCCTCTCACGCCCCTATCCGCCCCCTTTGCGGCGGACGAAATCCGTCTGCGGCGAAGGGGGCTGCACATGCGCAGATTCACCTCTGCGCATGTGCAGTGTTAAAACATCGGCGGTACGGCCGCACGCGGGCCGTACCGTTCCGATTAGAATAAGGGCCAATATTAGGTTAAAATGTCCTGTATGAGTTTAGGGTTATTTTCAATACCTGTCTGGTGACATCCTTTAACCCCTTCACTGGTAATCCCAAGAATTTTCCGGGCTATGCCTTAATGCCCAGGCTGGCATGCCCAGAAAAAAATCAGGATTGCCAGTGATTAGCTCCCTCCCCTCCGCCGCGCCTCTGGCTCACCCCGCCCCCCGGCTGTTATATTACAGCCTGCGGCGCCAGATTATAACAAGCTGGGTCGCAGCATGTAGGGACGGGGACCAGGGGCGCAGGGCTGGGCAGCTGCTGATTGACAGTTTATCGGCACTGCCCGGACCCGATTAGACAGTGGTGGTTTTTTATTTAGGCAGCACTCCCCATAAAAAAACTCACGCAGTGGGGAGCGCTCCCTAAAAAAAAAAACATCACTGGGAGCCAATAAGTCAACTGGAGAAATCTTTGACTTCTCCATGGTATTCACTTTTTCTCATTTTTCTCTTATGCCTTTAGATATAAATATAATGACCATTATATTAATTTAGGTACTTATGTAATATCTGGGCACCCGTTTATCTTATGAGACCGCGTCCCCTCGCGGGGCTCGCTGCGCTCGTCACACTATATAAAATCAACTGCATGCGTAGTTGGATAGTAGGGGTATAAAAAAATGGGGTTCATTTAACATGGGAGCCCAGATAATACATAAGTACCTAAATTTAAATTCTTCTTTTTCCTTATTCATCAGAGCAAAAGTACAGTACACTGTGATATATATTGAAGACAAATTGTCTTTTTTTTTACTTCTTTTTCATTTCAACCCTTGTTAGGAATCCTTGGCTATTGTATTAACATTAGATTTTTTTTTTCTGGTGAAAAATGTGGTGCAAATTAGTAATGCATTAGAGCAATAACCCAATGTTTGCCTATGTAAAAAAGACCATCCCTTACAGCTTATTGCAAAAAGAAAAGTGTTGCAAGATTTTACGTTTGTGGTTGAAGTGCTTGGTTTGTTTGGGCCCCCACAAAACATTTTGAAGGACTGCCTTTAGTCATTCATGAGGAGGTGGATTATGAGGGTTTTGGTGGTGGCAATTGCATGTGTAGGTCCAAACTACTGGTAGCTGATATTAGACTGGTTGTTATTAGTTTAAACATTGTTAATTATGGCCAGAGCATAGCAAGCAAAACAAGCCATGTGAGGGGACACAGTATACAATTTTGGGGTCCATGTGCTGAAACCAACAAACTGACATCTAGTTTTTTTATGTGTCAACCATTTCCATGTTTACCTTTTGTCCATGTCAATCATTTGGGGTCGACCTAGACACTGTTGATCTCATGACAGTTGACCCTAAATTTCACATACACAAAATGTCCATTTCTATCTAATTAAAATGTTATGCCAATTCTAGCCTATGAGTACATTTATTTTGAGGGACAATCCAGTATATCTGGAAAAGACTACTGTTTTGAGCCACCACTGCTGCACAGTCCTTGTGCAGGTCCCTGCTATTGCTAAGTGACTGTGATATTGCATTATGATGGAAACATGATGGCAATGGATGCTATGCATGCTGGTCCTGGTGGTTTCTAAGAAACAGAGATGCTTCTTTAGGACAGGTGCTGCTCTGCATGCTGGTCTTGGCTGTTTCTAAGCAGGCAGGATGCATTTAGTGTACATGCAGCTACTCAGCTGCACTGTATTGCTATTTTTTGCGGGCTTCTGATTGGTCTCTTTTTCTGATGAAAGGCATGGAGGGCTTATCCTCCCTAATGGATATAGCATCTGATACCGAAGGTTACTTGCTCTGCTGTAGTTACTAGTGTATATTTTTTCAAGTTTCTATAAGTGTTCTACCTGGTTCCTGACTTTGCTGTGTTACAGACTGTTCCTGGTTAACCTGATCTTAGGATTAAAGTCGTGGCAGCATCCTAGTGTTGGGTAAACTTATTTTACCTGGGGACTGTGGCTGTTAAAGGTGAAAGCCCTATAGTGACTGTAGGAGTAGCTTGCTTACTAGATGAACATAACCAGGGCCACTGGAGGGCAGCATTCTGGAGCCTCTCCCTTGGATCCAGGTAAGGTTGTGGCGGCCGCATTCCCTCCTCCTCCCCCCCGGACTTGGTTGCAGCCACATCACCCCCTCCCCCCCAGGACTCGGAGGCGGCCACATCCCACCTCCCCCCGGGACTCGGCCGCCACATTCCCTAAACTCACATTCCCTAAACTCCCCCACCCAGCGCCGGTAACCCCCTCCTCCCCCCTGGACTCGGCGGCTGCCACTTCAAGCTCCCCCCCTGGAGCATCACTCACCGGGGGGGCGCACTGGCCCTGAACATAACAAATACATCATTGCACTTATGTTTCCTGGGGATTCCTATAGTCATCTGATGCTGCTTTCACACTGCCAAACCTGCTCTGACCTGTTTTTTTAAACGTTTCTTTAACCTGGTCAGAGCAAGTTTAACCCCATTCACACTGCATGTTGTAAACAGTATATTACTGGTTAATTACCATTTTTGTACATTTCACATTGCACCCGTTGTGAACATGGTAATTGACCAGTAATATACCATGCAGTAGGCAACACCTAGTAACACTCCCTCCCCTGGCAGCGAGGTAGGAAGCGGGAGTGCACGGGTCACTAGGAGGCAGAGGATCATGCTCATTACATATGTGCATATGTAGCGAGTGGCCCGCTAGTTCCCATTTGCAGCAGGGGCCCCGCCGATGAAATCACACTCTCCTAATGGACCTGCTTCCTCCACATCAGCACAGACTGCACTGCCCAGATCCCCAGGTTTGCTGCCAGGTACCAGGGGAGGGGGGGCAGGACAGGTACCAGGGGAGGGGGGAGACCAATGTTTTTCACACTGCCAAAAAAACGGGTCTTACACGGGTAAAACACTAAGCGAGGCGAGGGGACGTGGATTACTTTACATGTATTCCGCGTCCGCTCGCCACACTATAAAAAACCAACTCCACGCCAAAGTGGATAGTGGGGTATGAAAAGGCCGGGAGGACACGTTCCGCCGCTGCTCGCAGCGCTTCGGGGTGGCGTGGATAGGGGGGAGGGGGGTCATTGAAACCTCATTGTATGTCATACAAGTGTTTAGCTAATGGCATGTCATCGCACCCTATAAAATCTCATGCAATTTTTCAGGAGGTGCAATGCAATGCAATCCCCTAGGGCCAACAGAGCAGTGAATAAATTACATTAAAAAATCGCATCGCATCGCATGGCACTATAATGGCCCATGAGATGCAATGCGATTTTGCTACGGTAGCGTACATAAGAAAACTGGGCACCCTGCTAGGAAACAAGTTCCGGGGTGTGTACTGCGCTCTCCCCTGCTCCCCCCCAACAGCAGCAGCAGCATATGGAAACAGCAATGATGGTAAATTGCACTCTGCAGGTGGGAAATTCTGGCACAGTGGGGGCATAAGTGTATCTGACACTGTGGGGGCATATGTGTATCTGGCACTGTGGGGGCATATGATTAATGGGCATCACATTGTGCGGTGTTATGGACATCATGGTATGGGGCTTAATGTGTAATGGGCATCACGGTGTGAGGAGCATTGGGTAATTGCCATCACAGTGTGGGGTGTAATGGGCATCAAGGTGTGCAGCATAATGTGTAATTAGCATCACAGTATGCTGCATATTGTGTAATTAGCATCACGGTGTGGGGCATAATGTGTAATTGGCATCACGGTGTGCGGCATAATGTGCAATGGGCATTACGGCATGTAGCTTTATGTGTAATGGGTAAAGTTTGCTAAAATGTGTAATCTGCAGGTACACAATACAGTCATGGTACAGGCCATGCCCCCTTCTGATACGCCACCCCCCAATTTTCCGACACGCACCATGAGTTTCTACACAGGGTGACACCAACCCTAGTGACGCCACTGTCACCCACCCACAATTTGCACAAGTACAACCAGTTTTATTCTTATCTGCGAAGAGAGGAGAAATGATTTGTTGATAAGTAACCATCCAATAATTTCGCCTCTTTGTGGACACATACAAGCAGATGTTTAAGAATATACTGTACATCCACTTGCATCGTTGCACAGGGATTCTACTAAAGTTAATATAGAACCATGGTGCAATATTTATTCTTGATAGTAATATATTAAGAGAATAATAAACTACTCAGTAATGGCATATTGAAAAAATGGCAATTAATTAAAAGCTAACCCAGGTGCCATATATAGAAATGCTAAGAATCTACTCTTGCCTTTACTACACACAAATATAAATTCCCCTTTAAAATATGAAGAAAATTTGTTTTTAAGTCTTCATTTAATCAAATCAATGCTTTGAAAATAAAGCCCAAACATTGACCTCTTTATATGCCAACAAAGGGCAAAAATGAAAAGGTACAGCACGTACCATTCAAACATGCATATGCAGGAGTTAGAGACCGTGCACAGAGACACCTTTGTGATGAACGCACAACTGTTTTCCCTATTGAGGTATTGTATTACCATTATTAACCAATCACTCTCTAGACATTCCTTTCTGTGTGCATCAGGCAGCTCAAGCACGAGATGCAGTAAGTTCTTTAGCATTTATACCATTTCAGTGCCCTGTATTTTTGTGACAACAAGTTGGAATTCTTTCTAAATGTTGCGCCTGCTGAATAAATCAAGAATCGAGTTTATCCACAAGGGATAGCCATTAAGTTTCATCATTGTAAATGATGGAAACATGTCTACCCTTTCATCTGTGAACTCAACAACATATTTGTTTCTTTAAGGCTTCAACAGTGTTATGTATAAACATTTAAAACTTTATTAAAAAATAGAGGGAACAGAATATACACTACAACGTTATTGACTTTTAAGAGTAATGGAAACAAGAGAAATGATTCCAAAGTGTATAAATAGATATTTCTGAAGTAATTCATTAGTTTTGTGCAGCCCACTTCTGGACTGGTAGCCAACACAATCCATTAGTTGTTTGCAAAATGTTAGTTGTAAGCTACCATTTAACTTTGGCTGTAATTCCAGATGACATTGATCTTCCATTTTCTGTTTATCTTACTTTATATATGACTTTGGGAATGGGAACAGACGTTAGACAACCGCTATTTTTAGAATTGGACCAGTGAAGCAAGTTGCATGCCGAACGTAGCGCCTGATAAAATGAGCAGATCGGAGGAGGTTTGTACTGAAACTAGTAATATCTAAGCTACAAGATTATTTATATCACTTCTGTCTAACTAAAATGAGCCTTAATGAGCTTTTCATAAAATAAACACATTTTAAGCAAAATGTGTTTATTTTATGAAACAAATATTTTTTCTAATTATAGCACATATAGTTTAACACTGCTCTGTACACAAAATTATTTAGGCCCTATACATTTCCAACTGAGTTTTTAATTGTATTGTTTGTGGTATCTGGAATGACATGCGATTTACATTACGGTGGATGGGATTCTAGCAGTCAGAACACCAATGCTGACAACCAGACTTGCAGCCACAAAGCCAATGCCAGAATCCCAACTGCCAGCATCCCGATCATAAGTAGGAGGGGACTTGTTGACATTAGGTGGGGAGGGGGGAATTTAGCCTTAGACTTGGGCTATGGTTAGACTGTTGGGATGGAATGGTTAGGCTGTTGTTGGGATGGAAGGTTAGGCTTAGGCACTTAGAAGGGTGTTTAAGGATAGGCTATGGGGCAGGAAGGTTGGGTTAAGGGTAAGGATTAGTCTGCGGGTAGGGTTAGGGGAGAGCAGGGGAAAAATAAGTGTACTCAACAGACCCCTGGCAGGATTCCCTGCATTGGGACGCTGGCATCGGTATTCTGACTGTCGGCATCCCTACTGCTGTTCATCCATATGTATCCCCCTGGAACACATACAGAAGAGGTGACTTTTCCTGTGTCACAAATTAGGATCTCAGACAAACCGCACAGGGTTTCTCAGATGTCTTTTGGTGTGATCTACGTGTGTCAAATGGTGTGTCCAGTGGCATAACGATAGAGGGTGCAGGGGATGCAGTTGCTATGGGGCTTGGGGGGCCCGTGGGCCCAGCATGCCAACCCCTGCACCCTTTTGAATTATTATATTTTTTAAAATAGAAAATGTGATGCCGTGCTGAGCTAGAAGCTTTAATTATAGTTGCTTGTAGAGAAGGGACGGGACACAGCACTCCGCAGCATAGAGCACCAGACTCTAGAGGGCGCTGCAGCTGGATTTATCTTCTATTTGCCGGGCCTTAGCACTTCCAGGCAGTCATCCCCGCATGCCTGTACCCAGCAGTCTCCTCCACTTCAGGTGCTGCAGAGCTGTGACGCCGCTGAGGTGCGTACCCCGGCCTAAGAAGAGGCCCTTTCCTTACTGTAAGTGAAGAGCTGTCTGTGATCAACCCGGTAAAGGTGGGCAGACAGGTGGTAGGAAGAGTGGGGGTAGGCCCAGGGCAGCCGAGAGGGGGGTGGAGCGGTTACTAATTACCCGGGCCCAGGCTTGCTGGAAGGGCCCGTCAGGGGCCCTGGTCTGGCCCCCCCTCTTCCCCCTCCGTCTCTCCCGGGCAACAACACACACATACAGCATGTGCTATGCTGACAGCTGGATATTCACTAGGAATAAACAGGCGCTTTGACAGAGACTGTATCACTAAATGTATCACTATCTGCTCAAATGTGAGGGTAGTCACACCCCACTCGAAAAACACCAAAGGGACAAGCACAAGGCAAGTCGAGCAGCGCTAGTAATGAAAAACAATACCAGATGATTGGAAATGTGTATCAAATTTTTACTAGCATAAAAGTATACCTGAAGATACAGTATTACACTTAAAACAATACAATAAATGAAAAATAAAAAATGGAATAATAAAAAATGTTTATAAACAATTGCCATGCCTCTGTGGATGGATTTTAGTGTGGAGAAGATGTTTGGGGGTTACCACTTGGAAGAACAAGGTATGTGCACATTACCAGATGGTGTATCCAATTCCTCCTTTGGTTGAATAAAGGTGGTGTCCTCTTGATTGACACAGCGCTGTTAGCTGCCGCTGGAGGTAGACTGGGGTTTCCGCTCACTTGGATATTTTGTCCTCCTATTGGGGTGAGCAGCTGGCAATTAGGTCACCGGAGGGGTCCTTGGAGCGGTGTCCACCAATATGTAACACCATTGGGGAATCACTGACACAGGTGATGGATGATGTATTTGAGTCACCTGGGGGTCCTGTGCGCGGTGTCCGCCAATTCAAAAAGAAGGTAATGGTGGTAAAAGAGGCAAATGTCCACAGCAAATAAGTGGTCCACACACGATATCCTGAGGCTGGGAACAAGCACCTAACGCATTTCACTGCGCCCTGCAGCTTTATCAAAGGTGTTTTGACTGTGTACCTGGCTCAGGTATATATTCCTTACTTAGGTGGTTATTCTAGTACATTCTTTCTGCCAAAATCCTTCTTAGATGGACAAAACCATGTCCACTGCAGGTGGGGCAGATGTAACTTGTGCAGAGAGAATTAGATTTGGGTGGGGTTTTTCTTCAAAGTGAGATCTATATTGCAGTGTAAAATCATGCAGTCAGTATTTTCCCTGCACAGAAACAAAAAAACTCACCCAAATCTAATTCTCTCTGCACATGTTACATCTGCCCCCCTGCAGTGCACATGGTTTTGTCCATCTAAGAAGGATTTTGTCAGAAAGAATGAACTAGAATAAACCCCTTAATGAGGAAATCATTAACACATGTAAGAACCAATCACTGGTATAATCTCATCAAAAATAGAGCAAACTACATTAAAATAGGGAGGCAGACATAAATCACCATAAAACAATGCATATAATTAGTACCCACAATTAAAATTAATGCAGGAGCTTTTATTTAAACATACAAAGTCCGATCACTTGATCGGGGTTACAGCTCGCTCTGAAGGCGGGTCTCCAGTATTATAGCATTTAGATGTTCTTATTACATCACAAATAAGGGTGATCCTACAGCCAGAGCGAGTATAACAAATTTTAAAAAGCTAAAATAGAGACCGTGCATAAAGCAAAGTGGATGGAACGTAAATGCGTTCCACATGGGACATGGAACTACTTCCAGGAAGTGAAAGCGGAGCGGCATTGAAGGCAAGGGGAATAGAGAGAGACTCGGAAACCATCGCTATGTTATGGTGACATTAATGGTCACATGATCATCACGTGACCGCAAGTATGGAACTAGTGGAACGCATATGCGTTTCAGATGCATAGTAGGTGTCACGTGACAGGAAGAGTTAGATGACATACCGATAACAATATCTTAAACAATACCTAAGGTACAAATGTAAGCAACCAAATAATTCAAAAGGAGAGGTGGGAGCGGGGGAAAAAATCCCCCAATTATAGATGAAAATAATGGAACGTACATGTGTTTCAATTCAGGCTCCCTTAGTCATTGGACAGATTACAGTAAGTTAATGTATAGACATAAGGCAACAAATGCAGTCAGAGATTTGATGAAGATATAGAAAATCTATTGTAACCTAGAATTGTATGCTTCATTCTGAGAAAAAAAATCTCAACAAAAAAACATAAATGTAGGATCCGTAGATGTATATAATATTGGCCCTTTAGGATTACTAAAATGAAGGTAGTAACTACAAATAAGTTAAACAACAGTACATAATTGAATATGGTAATGAAAATACCATCCCCAAATACGGATGAAGTCAAACTTGTATCTGTAACCATGATCTTATGCCACAAAAACAGTGTACTTAACAATGTGATCCCAACCATTTTTTTTATTATATATATTTAATTTTATATAATATATTTATATAGATATATATATTACAATATATTATATTTTACTATTACATATTTATATATAGACATTATTTTATATCTATTACACTATAATATATACCAACAACAGATATATCATGTCACGACCTTATAGCACATACTTTGGGCGGTATTCAATGAGCCAGAATCGCCAAGTTTTATGGCGATTCTGTGTTTTTTTCGTGTCTGACGGTGATTTTTGGAGCTCCTAATGCGAATCACCCTATTCAATGACCTATAATCGCCGATAAGGACCGGTGAATGAAGCACCAATCGCCAAATGTTATTCTCTACAAATCACCGTTTTTAGTCTATAGGATTTTGCATGGGGAATCGACGGTAGTCGAGGGGAATCGCCAAAAGTGTATTCAATGAGAAGTTGGCGATTCCTTTTTCTTGTTACATATCGCCGTTCCTCACCGAGTGTCCCTCGTCATCTTTTTCTGGTGAACTTTTATAGGAACATGTCAAATAATTGGTTTTAAGTGTTCTATTTAACTGTGCAAGTGTAATGTATTATTATTTGCTGCCCTTGTGTGATGTGATGGTCGTAGAAGTGCTATACAAATATATATTTAATTTTTTGAGGTATTTTTTTTTCTCCCACAACGCACTGTTCTTACCCATGGTGCACCTCACTTACCCATGATTCTCCTCCCCACCTCACTCCTTCGTTTGGCCTTTGTGCAGATTACCCAGATTTTGCCGTCTGCTGTATTGGAAGCGTTTATTCAGGGTAATTTGCATGTTTCTTGCATTTCACTGCAATTTTTTAAACACTGACGACATTAATGAAGCTGTTTAGGGAAACGCAGGGTTGGCTGAGAATCGCCGTTAGGGCCGGCGATTCTCAGCCACGTTGAATAGGGTGACTCGGCGACTCCCCACGAATCCCCATGCATGGCGATTGGCAGCAAAAAAACGGCGATTGGCTGGCGAATGAAAAAACTGAATCGCTGTGACCAACGATTCAGCTCATTGAATACCGCCCTATGTGTCAGACATGCATTTTGTTACAGGGACCTGATAATAAACAAGAGAATTGAAAGAACAATGTTAAGTTCCATCGCCTCATTAAGGGCCTAATTCTGGTCGATGCATACATTTCCAAATTCTTTCAGATGGTGTTTTTTAGCCGCCTGCGCATGCGTGGGCAACGCTATGCACATGTGCCACGCACGGTCTCCGTACTCGTTCTCACTAATACCGTACAGAAATGTGCACCGCATTCACTCGGGAAATATGGGCGTAATATGGGCGTCATTCGGAAGTACACCGGGGCATAGTTTCAAAGTGGGCTAAACTGGGTGTAAACATGGGCGTACACGAGGGAGTGCACTAATTCTGGTAGGCGTGCATTCGGACAGAACACCGACTTCAAACGAACCAACAGACAGGAAATATGCGGTCTTCATAAGCAAGTTTCACTTTGCGGACACCACTCGGTCATGCGCTAGGCATTCGGATCGCCCAATTAGTACGACCGCACCTGAACCACAGTCAGCTGAACACAATACAATCCACTCCTCTACTCATTACTCATTAATTACACTCTTTTCATTGCTTCAATTGGAACCATTGAAGCCTAAATGGACCATTACTAAACACACAAATATATGCTGAAAGCACAGCTGCATTTTTTACACACATTTACACTGCAAGCAATGGACAGAACTTGGTATCACTAATATAAATATACATGTCACTTTTACATTCAGCAATAACAGCACACATTTGGGGATCAAATGAAAAATTTATTACAATTAGGGAAAGCATAACATTTTATGAGTTCATAGAATAGTCGTGAGTTTTGTGGAAATACACCGCATCGGTGCGTACGTGCAGCTTCACGTCCATTCTGACGCTGTAAGACCGTGCAGAATCTTTGTGTGGCCACCGCACACGCACGGTTTGGATGTTGTACGTAAACACACCCTCTCCTTAGAGAGCGAGTCCGTCCATATGCGGAGGACCTGTGGGCGTTTCTTCTTACAATGTCCACACAGCGTGGCGTGCGGTCCGCTCCGAAAGAATTTGGAAATTTACGCACCAACCAGAATAACCTCCTAAGACATGAGAGCTCATGCTGAGTCTGCTGTCAGCACAGCACATGCTGTAGGTATGCTGCTGACTAATCATGGGAGGTGGCCACGACTCCCACTATTAGGCCATGCCCCCATAATTTTACTGGGCCCCAGCATACCTCTCGGCTGCCTGGGTAGGCCTGACATGGGACCAGTGTTGGACTGGGGCATGAAGGGCCCACCTGGGAAATGCACTCAGAGGGGCCCACCAAGGTCATGTTTTTTTTGAAGGGGTGTGGCCACCTGACCAGAGAGGAGTGGCTATACACTATGCGATTTTGGGCCAATTTCATCTGATTTCGGCACTTTGGGCCGATAATCGGGCGAAATTGGCCCAAAATCGCAGGTGTGTGACATCTGATACAATCCAGTGCACGGTCCCGTGCGCATCGGACCAGATCTGGGAGGTCAGACGTTCAGCACATAAGATCACGTCTGACCTCCCTGAATGCATATGCTTGCCCTGCAGCCTGACCGGGGGAGCAGTGAGGCGGGCAGCAGGTACTGAGTGGTGTGCTAGCGGGCCGGGCAGTGATTATCATCAGTGGGACAGGCAGTGGCGGGTACTGCAGCCTGACTGGGGAGCAGTGGGGGGGCAGTGTGTGCTGAGCGCTACACTAGCGGGTGGCGAGTGCTGACCGATGCGCTTTCGGGCCCGGCGGTGATCATAGATGTCATCTCATCAGCGGGACGTCAAAAATATTATAATAAGTTCCGAAGCAAGCAACCCTCCAAAAAATATGCAACTCACTACTCACAAAAATAACTTGGCAAGGCAAGGGGTACTTCCAGTCATGCAGGTCACTGTGAGCTGGCGTCGTGGGTGCTTCCATCAGTGCGGGCGGGCAGGTCACTCACGTGCATCCAGCGGAGCGGGCCGGAAGCTCACACACAGTGTGTGACACAGCAAACTTCCCCCTCCTGCCCTCCGTGGAAACTCAAGTGCGGGCAGGTCCAGACACGTCATAACGCTGCAGATGTCCGCGACATGCCACGTGATGTCAGCCCGTTGCCGCACGAACTGAGCCCGCCCACCTCTGCCCAGCGGCAGCCATAGTTGCCAAGTCAGCTTGAAACAAGCGGATTTGGGCTTGTTTTTTTCGTGAGTTGCTTATTTTTTTTTGATGGTTGCTTGTTGCTTGTTTTTGGGCTTATAATTTTTTTTAGTAGCTTGTTTTGGGCTTGTTTTATTTTGGGCTTCTCTGTAATTCAGTTATTTAGCACAGAGATAAGGGACAAACACAGGTGAGAACTAGGCTTATAGAAATGGTAATGACTCCCATTATCTATGTTGCGGCTTGTGTGTAGTCAGTAGGGCTAATCTGATTTTAGCAATGATGCTTGTAGTAAGATTGTTCTATCTTTTCTTAAGATGTCCACGCATGGTACAATTTATCCCGCTCACATCGCACAGCACAAAAAGTATGTGCTCACTAGATTGCATTGCAGCGCATTCAAAACGCATGCGATCTAGTACAAAACGTACATCGCCTGTCGCACCATGTATGGTAAATATTTCTCCATGTGTACAAAGGACAATGTTCACTTGAGACTTTTCTTTAGAGAAAAAAATGAAAGTAAAATATCTCATATTGTATGAAGGCGCGCTATGGGGGAGAAGGGGGAATCAGTGCATGTTATGTGCACTGATCCCGCTTCTCCCCCATGTAAGAAGGAGCTGGTGTGCACAGGCCGCTATGTAAGGTAAATGTATGAACGGTCCACAGCGCTGACTGTTCCGCCCCCTGCCGCTATCCGCTTCAACAGCTGCAGGGTGACGAAGCCCTATACCCAAAACAGTGACATCACTGTCCCTGCTGCTGGCTTCAGGCTGCATAAGGATCTCACGTGAGTAGCAAGGTCTCGCACATGCCCAGTACAGCCGGCCATGGGGAAGGAGTCAGCGCGCAAGTTTGTGTTCGCCCGCTTCGGCAGACAAGATGTTAATACATCTTGTCGATGTCCCTTCCTGCTTTACCTCATTAATGAGGCGAAGCAGGAAGTGTTATAGTATTCGGTACTTGTGAGTTATCCGGGCTGCCGATTTTGTCCTTAAGTTTGGTTAACTTAAGGACACCCGACCGACGCGATGCCCACGATTTAGCTCCAAATCGGGGGCATCGCGTCGGTCGTGGCCGTTATAAGGGGCCGCGACGCGATGCCCACGATTTCCCATAGACAGTAATGTTAAAAGACACGATGGACCCGATTTCCGACACGATTTCCCATAGACAGTAATGTTAAAAGACGCGATGGACCCGATTTCCCATAGACAGCAATGTTAAAATAAAATTACAATGTGAAATTGGGCAATATGTTTTTAAAAAAAATGTTTCATGGCCCCCCACCACCGTTAACGCCACCCCGCTATTGACGCCAACCCGAAGCGTGGCGAGCGCAGCGGTACGCGTCCTCCGACCTTTTCATGCGTGGAGTGAGAATAGAATAGTGTGGCGAGCGCAGCGAGCCACCGAGCCCAAAGCGTGGCGAGCGCAGCGCGCCCCGCGAGGGGACGCGGACACCTGTGAAGCCCGCAAGGGCACGCGGATACCTGTGAAGGTGTCCGCGTCCCCTCGCTGCGCTCGCCACGCTTCGGGCTCGGTGGCTCGCTGCGCTCGCCACACTATTCTATTCTCACTCCACGCCCTAGTGGATAGTAGGGCATGAAAAGGTCGGAGGACGCGTACCGCCGCCCCTCGCGGCCTCGCTGCGCTCGCCACGCTTCGGGTTGGCGTCAATAGCGGGGTGGCGTTAACGGTGGTGGGGGGCCATGAAACATTTTTTTTAAAAACATATTGCCCAATTTCACATTGTAATTTTATTTTAACATTGCTGTCTATGGGAAATCGGGTCCATCGCGTCTTTTAACATTACTGTCTATGGGAAATCGTGTCGGAAATCGGGTCCATCGTGTCTTTTAACATTACTGTCTATGGTTTCTTATAATGGCCACGACCGACACGATGCCCACGATTTCGGGCGCGATGAAAAAATCGGCAGCCCGGATAACTCACAAGTACCTAGTATTCTTTAAAAGCCAGTTTTGTGCTGATAAAATATCATTGTAAAGACATTACATGTAGATTGTATAAATAATACTTAAAATATCACCTATCTATAGTCAAATGTAAGTTGGGCTTGTTTTTGGGCTTTTTAGGATTAGATTGGGCTTGTTTTGGGCTTGTTTTTTGGTCATCAGTTGCTTGTTTTACGTTTCAGAGTTGGCAACACTGGCGGCAGCTTGTAAATCAGCCGCCGGCCGCCTCCACCGCCGGGTCAGTCACCTGCTACTAGCAGAATGCCACTGACTATACGGCGGCTTCAATAAGAAGTGGCCTGGCGGTGTTCGGCATTGCCATTGACATGTCAGGCAGCAGGCCCCACCCCCCTTTAAAAGTGGGCAGAGTTTAAAATCAATGGGGCCCATTGGGGAAGTCCGAGCCTGCATGGGACTCATCAAGTATAGGCTAAGCGTGCATGGTCTGCTGATGCAGCCCCTACACCCGCAAGGGACAGACTGCCCCCCCCCTGCTCTCCAGGGTGACAGCCTGCTCCTCCTTCCCTCTACAACTGTCTTGTGTATCCCCCACCTGTTCTTTCCTGCGTGCTCTGGATGACCCCCCCTTTAAGTGACAGCCTTTCCCCTGTCTTTCTACCTCCTCTGTCTCCCTAACACTATGTCTTGCTCCCCTCTCTCTTTATCTGTCTGACATGATATCTCTTTCTCCCTGACACTCTTTCCCACTCTCTGTCCAGCTCTCTCTTCCTGACTCTCTCTGCTTCTCAAACACTCTCCCTGCTCTCCCCCCGCACTCCCTCTCTCTCTCTTTTCCCAGACACACTCTCTCCAGACACACTCACACAGATGGACAGAACTCTTCCACCTCCCAGCAGCGTCTGACGTCAGGCGCCGGGGGGCGGGGTGCGCCATTCGGGAGCCAATAGGAAGCCCATTTCCTATTGGCTTCCAATTTGGGAGCCATGGCTGGCTCCCGAATGGTTCCAGGGTTTAAACGATGTGGGCAGCATTTTCCATTGGCGGCCACAATGGCGCCAACTTCAAACAGCCGCCACTTCCGCCGCACTGTGTGCTGGGATTGGTTCCTTGACCCCAGCACTGTCCCTCTCCCCTGCCTGCCACTGCTGCTGCTGCCCGGTGCTGGGAGCAGGGAAGCTATCCCAGCACTGGGGCACATCACTTCACTCTCACTTTGGATCCTATACCCGCTGGGTATATATACCATAAGACTGCCTTTCCACTACAACCTCTGAGTTAATTTAGGATCCCCACTGGACATCCGGGACTTATAGTATTCGCCACAACTTCATTTCAAAGGAGATTGCAATACTCAAAACTTCCAAGTATGGTAATTATACAATATTGGTATCATGGAATTATTGCATACCATCCCAATGGAGGCTCTTTGTTAAAGCTGGAACATATTTTTTATTGATTTTTCCTATATATATTTTTTCATATACTTTATGCATACTGTATATTTTTAGAAAAAAATCCCCCTTTTTTTATTCCCTAGAGAAAGTCTATACATGTGATTGTTTTTATTGAATAAATGTTTATCTAATACTTATACAAGTTGTCAGAATATCTCATTCAGTTAAAGTTCCAGCGCTGTGTCTTCTTTATTTGTCTCTATACCTTATATAGGGAGTTTTACACCCTCCCATTACAGCAGCTGTTAGTTGCACACGTGGTTCATCCTTTCTTGTTTGAATTGCAGTTGTGGTGGGATTTAGCGCATCTCTGAATCATGCCCACGTAACTTTAGGTATAATTTTAAGACTTCCCTACAATGACTAGTGCAATCTACAGATGGAGCTTGATGAACTTGCACCCATAAAAAGTGAAAATGAAAAGGAATATTTCTTATATCTGCAGCTGTCTCCATTCTTAGACATTTTGGGCCTAATTAGGGGTTGTGTTAAGATTATTCATACATTTTTGGTAATCTGTGCAAGCTGGAGTGCGCATGTGTGAGTCTGGAAACTGTCGGCGCATTCAGAAAATTACAACCACAGTCTAAGGGCCAATGGGGGGGGGGGGGGGGGGGGCACCAATGCAGAGTTTTGGGGGCAGTGCAGGTTTGTCTGACCTGAGGTGAGAGTACCCAGCCTTGGTTAGAGTGTGTGGATCTCCCCTGTGGTGTGGACATTGCTACTACCAACATCCAATACTCCGTTTCTTTACTATTGGCGGACACCGTGCACAACTCAATACAGGTGAACACATTTGGATTCTATCTCTCACCTATTCATATGAGGACCATTGTGCACAGAAGCCTTCTCATCACCATCATCCAGTGGCAACTTTTGGGGTACATCGTTCCCAGGACTCCTCCGGTGATATAAATTATACGGGTGATATAAATTGGAGGACTGAATACTCTGGTGAGCATAAAATTACCCTTGACCCTCCAGCGGTTATCCATCTAACCGTAACCATCGTGAGGACATTAACCTGGATATCCTTGAGAGAATTGAACCCATCACTCGGTAACGTGCACTTACCTCTTTTCCACCAGTGATAACATCAATATATCAATACCACACCCATCCATCAAGGCTTGGCCATTTGATTTTAATATTCACTCGTTTACTTTTTGTTCCCTCCCTTTTACTCAATTATGTATTATTTATTGTAATATTGTATTTAATGTCATATGCTATTTTATTGAGTAAAAATGTGATACATTTTCAAATATTTGTTATCATCATTCATTTGTAGCGCTGCTCGACTCGCCTTTGGCTTGTCACCCCCTTTTTTTCTCCTGATGCTGAATTATGCCCATTGTACTGTCTTATTTCTTTTTCCCTCAAAATTCCTTTGATATATATACCTCTAGAACTTTCTTCCTGTTTGGACTCTTTCAAAACTTCTCTATAGACAACCATATATACTGTATAATTGAAGTGACCTTTCATTATGAACAAAATATACCTTCTGCATAAAACATCGGCTCTTACAAATGTTTATTGTATAATATAAACTTTATCTCACCATCAGTCATAATACCGACAAGATCAAAATCCAGACAAGGACAAAATCCCGACATATAAAATCCTGACAAGGTCAAAATACCGATATATAGAATGTACAGGTGAAACAGTCAACATGACTTTCCGTCGACAGGTCGCGAGGTCGACATGGGTTTTTCACTGTTTTTTGACCCGACATGTGCCGACAGGCGGTATTTCATGCCCTATCATCCACTAGGGCGTGGTGGGAGAATAAAATAGTGTGCCGAGCGTAGCGTGGCACTGTGGCCGAAGCATTGCGAGCAAAGCGAGCGATGCGATTGGGCTGCGGTTCACTTCCAGTTGTGTCCAGTAAAAAAACCTTGCGACCTGTCGACGGAAAGTCATGTTGACTGTTTCACCTGCACATTCTATATGTCGGTATTTTGACCTTGTCGGGATTTTAAATGTTGGGATTTTGACCTTGTCGGGATTTTGTCCTTGTCGGTATTATGACCCATTTGGGATTTTGACCATGTCAGGATTTTGACCGTCGGGATTTCATACCAAATCCCACTGTGTGTATATATATATATATATATATATATATATATATATATATATATATATATATATATACACAGTATGTCACATGAATATATTCACAATTATATTAACATATGTCAATGTAAGTTAAGAAAGCATGATATTTGAACTCAACTTTGAAAGAAAAAATATTCTTATTAAATAGTAATAACAGGTCAGGCCTCCCTTATCTGTGTAGTCCAAAAAACGTGGTTTTTCAGAATATTTGTTTTTTTTCCCCATCCCTCTTTTTCATACTTACCTCATCCCCTGATGTCCATGGCGGTTTCTGGCATCCTCTTCAGTGGCATTTCCGGTCCCAGGGGTGCATTCTGCGAGTGCGCACCCACACACTCACGCAATGCACCCCTGGGACCGGAGATGCCGCTAGAGAGGATCCTGAAGGACGCCATGGACGCCGTGGATGTCGGGGGACCATTTCCAAAATCTGAAAACATTCCTTATCCAAAATACTCGTAGTTCTGAGCATTTCGGATAAGGGATACTCAACCTGTAATAATAATATCAATCATATATGAAAAATAGTTTAGTGTTTGGTTTAAAATGAAAGAAGTATAGTAAGATTACGGAATGACCATTTCCCTTACAAATTTAAAATTCTAGTCATGTTTCCTGAGTAAACCAACACCATCTGCAGGAAATGATGCATTAAAAATAGTCTATGTTCATGTTTTAAGGGAAAGAGCATTTCACTGTTTTTCCTTGGCAATTACAATCAAAAGCAAATTTGAACCTATTGCCAACAAGACAACTAACTGGCTATTCATTGATCCAGGCATTCTGTTTGCTTGTGTGTTTTTTGCCATTTCCTCTGTGTATGATGTCACTACCTTACCTTTGGTCTCTTAGTCCTAAACACTAAGGGATTCATAACAGTCTTGTTGATGAACTTAATATTCAAGTTGGGAAAGACGTAAAGTGTTTCTTTCCACTGAGGGAGTTTTCGTCTTTCTTATACTGTAGAGCTTTTTCCTACTTTTTGTTAGTTTATTTTTATTTTCTCAACTTGCAAAGCCCAGCTCTAAAAACATTCCTGTGATTTGCTGTAATGCAGGTGCAGGCTGCTGACTAAAGAATGGCTCACTTACAGGTACAGCAATCTGATATATGAATGTGCACTTCCTCTACTTGACAAGTTTTATATATACCTATATATACACCTAGTATACAGTACAGTGGCAGAACTCTGGGAGGCAATGGAGTCATCTGCCACTGGGCTCCTGCTCCAAAGGGGGCACCTCTCCTACCCTGCTAAATAAGTTAATTGAAAACCGTCAATATCGCTTTGTAGCTGAGTTCTGAAATATATGCATTCTCTGTCTCTCTAGATATATATATATAGCTATATATATATATATATATATATATATAACACATATATTTCATCTATTGTTTAAGGTTGTGTTTGTGTGTGTGGGGGTGGTGTGTGTGTGTGTGTGTGGGGGGACGACTAATATATATCTTGCCTCCGGGCAACTGGGATAAACTTATGTCACTGAAACAGTATATACCTACTGTTAGTTTGAATTAATGGATTGAATCACCTTATATTGGGATATCTAATTATGGAATATTTATAATATAATTTATTAGTTTAGAATAGTGAATGTATGAACTGAACTTGCCCTTAAATATTCACAATGACTATGATTACAGCATATAAAAAAAATGGCACTTGTAGAACAAAGTAATCCAGTGTGGTCAAGAGAATTGTATCAATATTTTGTGCTATATGGAGTTATTGTGCTGTAGACAGTAGTTTATATAGTAATAGAGGTATACCTACAGCAGATGCTAGTGGAAGGTAATATTTTACGATTGATTTTGATATAAGATCATCCCATGTAACTGTTACTGTAATGTCTAGGAATCTAGTTTCATTTTTTCTTAAATTCCATTTCTCATACATGCGAACGTCTCAACCCACACATGACAGCTTTGAAAAGCAATTAATTCCATTTCCAGGGTTTTTGTTTGAAGAAACCTAAAATAAATTATTCCCTAATCATTTTCTGTTTCTTTCCCAGAGGTCAAAATAAACAGTATTGAAACAGAGGAACGTTATTTTGTAGATTTTAAAACCATTGTGAAAAGTACTATTGCAAAAGGAAAAATATGATTGCATGAGCTGTTGTATGTTTTACTTTCTTACACAAATGGTTGGAAAGTATCGTTTGTGAAAATGTGAGGTTTCTTTGTTAAAGAAGCCCTATTAAATAGGAGATTAGCATAGTTTAGACCTAATTGTGAGTTGGCCCTAGCTCTGATGTGGACAGGCTGATTATGTGGTAATATAATTTGAGTCAAAGCAGGAAAGCTCGTTGCAACATATAGAAATAATTCAAATGTTGCTCAAGCTATGGGAACTATGACACCTGGTAGTATCTAAACAGTTTCTGATCACCTAGATCAGGCATGTCCAAACTATGGCCATCCAGCTGTTGTGAAACTACACATCCCAGCATGCCTTGCCATAGTTTTAGCATTCCCTAATAGCAAATCTGTGGCAAGGCATGACGGGACTTGTAGTTTCATCTGGAGGGCCACAGTTTGGACATGGCTGACCTAGATGAATTGGCAGTATACCGCTGCCCCCCCCCCCCCCCCCCCCCATTTCATGGAGATTTTCCTCACAGCTCCAGAGGCTGCAGGGAAAATGATTGTCTCCTGTGGGTTAGTGAGCATGGTTCTCTCAGATAATTGAATTGGTCAGCATAACCAATAAGCTGCAGGGTAAACCCCTTGACCAATTCGAATTAAATTGTTTTTTTTTTGCATCTGCAATTCAAATAAGACACAAATTTTAAAGAGACGTATGATACACTATCCCACTACTTGTGACAAATAAACACTTGGTGCATAAGAACACTTCTGTATATGAGTTATTTTAACAATTTGGGGTGCTTGGAGGGAAAATGTCATAAAGGAAGGGGGCTGTGTCCTCAGAATTCCCTCCGGTACTTGTGTATTATAGCGGCGCCCCCAATGTACATCGTACGATGAACTTATCGCATCGCATGCCATGCACCCGATGGCATACGATGCGATTTTGACCCCCTATACGATTGAAAATCGTATAAGCATCCTAAAGGGTGCTTTTGAGCACCCTAATGGGTGCTTACAATGTTAAATGCACCCCCACGCCACCCCCCCACTATAAACGTGAACCCGAAGCGTGGCGAGCGCAGCGAGCTCGCGAGGGGCGGCGGTACGCGTCCTACGACCCTTTCATACCCCCACTATCCACGTCGGCGTGAAGTTGAGAATAGATTAGTGTGGCGAGCGCAGCGAGCCCCGCGAGGGGACGCGGATACCTTCACAGGTAAACGCGTCCCTTCGCGGGCTTCACAGGTATCCGCGTGCGCTCGCCACGCTTCAGACTCGGTGGCTCGCTGCGCTCACCACACACACATTATTGTTAACAGTTTCTTATATAGCGCACACATATTCCGCAGCGCTTTACAGAGAATATTTGACCATTCACATCAGTCCCTGCCCCAGTGGAGCTTACAATCTATATTCCCTACTACATGTACACGCAGACATTCTAGGGTTAATTTGTTGTGAGCCAATTAACCTACAAGTATATTTTTGGATTGTGTGAAGAAACCGGAGCACCGGAGGAAACCCACGCAAGTACGGGGAGAATATACAAACTCAGCACAGTTAGGGCCGTGGTGGTAATCGAACCCGTGACCTCAGTGCTGTGAGGCAGTAATACTAACCATTACACCATCCGTACTGCCCCAAAATATAGATTTATAGAATCCCCAAACAGATGGAGCTGTATCTGCACCAGATGAGTCTGATATAGAGCAGTAAGGAGAAAGAAAATCATGCCTGGTTAGATGAGGGGGAGATTGACACAGAAAGCCACTTACAAAGAGTTCTTTTAAATTAGTGGAGAAATATTGTCACGGATGGAGGACTCCAGAGAGGTGAGCATTTCACAAAAATGGGTGCAGGGTGTGCTTTGAGGGCTCCCCTGGACTCAGTGGCCCATGTGCACCCATTATACAGTAGATACACCACTGAAATTATGAATTAATAATTGAACTTTAAAACCTGTTGTGTACAGTATGTGTGTGTATGTATGTGTGTGCGTGTGGTGTAGGAAATGTGTATTACAGCATCTTTAAGCAGTGTGCCACAGATGTCATATAGGCCACCTACTGCTCCACAGAACGCCCCCCCTCCCCCTCCACCGCCCACATCCTCTTACTAGCATGTGAGGGGATGTGTACGAGAACACATCCTCTCACTTTTGGTTGAAGGGGAGAGAGATCATCCGATAGTTGCTAGCCATATAATGATTTTTCTCCCCTCCGGTAAAAAAAAAGTCTGTTTAAAGTTGAACTGACCTTTATAACTGACAGTGTTTTTATGGGGACGCCCTTTGGAGCTAACGACCTGGCGAGTGTAAACCGGCTGTTCGCTCCTGGGTTTGTGCATGTGAAAATTTGTGCATGCAGATGCGCAAACCCTCCACCATCAGACAAGAGGCCGAATTTGGACCCAAACAAATGGGTCTAAAACGGCCGCATAATTTCAATGCTTATTTAATTTCATATACAATAAATATGATTTAATAAATGGCTTCAATGTAATTTTGAATGATAAAGCAATTTTATCAAAAATACTTTTCAAGGTTATGTACTATATCAGACAAAGGGGCAGATGTAGAGATAAAGCACCAGCCAATGAACTGTGTTTGAAAAGTACAGTTGGGAGTTGATTGGCTGGTGCTTTATCTCCTTAAGGTGCCCATACACCAGGTCTGGCCAAACCGGTCCGCAAGATCTACCAACAGTCCATGTTTTCCAAATCACCTAGCTGGTGCACAGCTGTAATCATTACTATGGGCGGGATGTTATAACATCCGCGGCCCCCCTTCGCCGGACATCGCATTTTTAATAACGGCATATGCTGTAACATATGCCGTTATTAACGCAGAGGGAGGTAAGAGCTGTCCCTTGCGATGCGGTGCCGGTGCTGAACTTCCGGGTCTGTGACCCGGGAGTCCATCTGCGCATGCGCAGACCCCGGCGCCGGCCGCAGGGCACGCTGGGAGGGATCCGTGACGGATCCCTCAAACAGCGCTGCGGTAAGAAGCCCATAGCCTTTTGCAGGGATTCGCCAGCTTTTGCTGGCGATTCCCTCCGCAGCGCTGACACTGTGGAGGCACAATATAGCATATAGAGATGCGGTAGAAACCCCGAAAACGGGGTTTTTACCGCATCTCTGCTATATAGAATCTCGCCCTAACTGTCATATTTTCAAACCTGCTGCATTCATTCCTACTATAGATCCACAGGCTGCCTGAAAAACATGAACTGTTGGTAGATCTTGAGGACAGGTTTGGCCAGCCTTGCCATACACTGTACAACCATTGTATGAAATTTGGACTAGATCGCATCGTATCGCATACCTCTTGCAATGCAATAGAATGCAATCTAGTACAAAAGTATGTGCAGCAGATACTTTTTGAGCTGTGCGATGAGATGTTTGTGGGATCGCGCATCTCATCGCACCCAACAATTGTACCGTGTATGGGCACCTCTACACTTTGGGCCAGATGCAATAAGCTTCAAAAGTCATAAAATGGAGAGTGATAAACAGCCAGCCAATCAGCTCCTGCCTGCCATGTCACGACTGTGATTGAAAAATGTCAGGCAGGAGCTGATTGGTTGGTTGTTTATCACTCTCCATGTTATCACTTTTGAAGCTTAGTGCATCTGGCCCCTTATCTCCACTTTATCACAACTTTATCATTTCACCAGGCTTAATACATCTGCCCCAAAGTGAGAGAACATTTCATGCCATTTGGTGATATGAGCAATTGTTTTTGTACATTATTTGCAAGCTGCTGAAAGCCAGTCAATAATGAGAAGCTGGCTGCAGGGTACAGAAACCGAAACAGGAAATTTGAAGCAGACATAGGATCAATTTCATTAAATACCTGTTCTTCTTTAAAATCTAATTTTACATATCCCTCCCGTTGTATAATATGCTTTTGTTTGTCAGTCATTTTCCTTGCAGTGGTACATTCCCCTACTGGACCTCTCCGTGAAAGAATTTTTTTACCTGCAGGCTCAGTTAAAGACTTGCATTCATGGGGAGAGCACTAAACAATTCTCGGTTGCCAAGTTAAGCAGTAAGGCATGCCCTGCCACTCCACTGCCTCTAAAAGAAACAGTCTCTACGGTAACAAGTTCGCACCCCTTGAGGCCAAAAATCCCCAGCTTTTAAGATTGAAAAACATGAAAATAATACGAAGCAAAGCACTTCTTTATAAAATAGGAGCTCAAAGCATTCTATTTTTGTCTCTCCTCAGGAATGTAATTCAAGCATTTCCAAACACCCTCTCCAAAGTTTATTTCAAGGGGCACGCAGCTGAGGTTGAGGCTTGAATTATGTTGCAAGCTTCTGATATTGCTGTTGTTGTGTTATATTTTTATGTATGGAGAGTAAACCTCACTAATATGTCTAACATGTATGCACTGAAAGGAATAAGTGTACTTGTTTTATAACTGTCGTAAAATGTTTCTAATTACAATATGACAAGGTGTCACTGTACACTGTGTTAATGGCCTTAGCTGGTGTTAGAAAAGCAGTATTAAATACTGGCTACCTTGTAGGGGAAAGTTTTGTGGTAAATGCCTATCCAGAAAGGTATTTCTTGCTAAAAAATGTATATATTAGACAGCAAGTCACTTGGGAATTGTGCTGAAGATTTCAAGAAATGTGTTGGTTAAACATGAGGCTGATTTGTGATTAGTTTAAGGTTCGGACAGCAAAACTCAAGACAGGAAGATGCAGAAATATTTGATTGTCGATATTTGTTTTTAGATACACATAAAGCACAAAGCTTTAGAACCATCTCGTAAAATATTTAATGCAGTAATGTAACATTGCCACATACTAGTTAAGATGCATGGCCAGTGCTTGCAGAGTTGTACAGAACCTGACACACTGGGCCTTATTCTAGTTCACTCTTAGAGGAAAATTCCTTCTCAAATGGACGAAACCATGTGCACTGCAGGTGTGGCAGATATAACATGTTCAGATAGAATTAGATTAGATCATTAGACTCTCTTTAACCTTGCAAATCTTCAAAAGGGCATTGAAAACCCACCTGTTCATCATAGTGTACCCTTCCGCTATATAACCTAATCTCCAAACCCCCTGCTTCATGCTTTGGCCATCTCTTCCTTACTTCTTGCCATCGGCCACCTTCTGCTTGCAAGCAACACATATCACCTCTATAGTTACCCACTCCACCTATAGTGTAAGCTCCTCGGAGTAGGGCCTCTTCCCTCCTGTTCTCACATCCATCACACTTCAATTACAGCTCTCTCCTACTTAGCAACCATCTACACAGGGCCGATGCTAGGGTGTCCGGTGCCCTCCTGCAAACCATAAATTTTGCTGCAGCCCGATTGTGGGAGCGTATGCAACATGAGATCCTATGGAGGATCTCGGGTGCATGTACATGTATGCATACACCATCTCAGTGCTGTGTCCGCAAAATGTTGCAGGCACTAAAGGTGCCCATACACGCTGCGAGAATCGCATACGTTATGGGCTAGATCGCATCGCACGGCATGCATACAATGTGTGCGCGATACGATCCGAAAGCAGTACAAAAAGTATGTGCAGCACATACTTTTTGTAGTTTGCGATGCCCACAGGACCGCACATAGCATCGCATGCTGCTATTGCAGCGTGTATAGCCACCTTTAGGTACATATCCCAGCCCATTATTTAAAAAGTGTCTAAATTAATATAAAAAAAAATCTACAATTATTAAAAAAATTGTTATAAACAGGTATAATACTAACTGTTCTTTTGCTGTTTAACTCTTGTGCAGTCCCTTCTCTTCTATATGCGTAGGCAGGACGCTGAGGATGCCATTACACCCCTCTCGTGACTGAGGGGGAAAGGAAGGGAGAGAAGGAGGAGATGGAAGAAGAGGGGAGGAGATAGAGGGGGCGGAGTGTTGAGAACTGGCAGTGGCACTGGCACAGCACACTGAGAAGAGGGAAGGAAGGGCGGGGCTGCTGAATGTTCGCCATTAAGATTGACAGCTGATAGGAGCAGGGAGCAATGGGTAGGGGACGTAACCGGACAGGACATGTCATCCAGGCATTCACAGACAGCCCTACATGCCTCAGCGCAAGTGTCCGTGAGGAAGAGGGGGCAGGTCACAAGAGGAGGGCAGTGTGTGCGCAGTGCAGGGAGTTGCTCAGCCTCTCCATACTGTGGCCCGCTGTCAGACAGGCACTGCGGGCGGTGTGCAGGCTGTGTGCACTCTCAGTGCAGGGAGCAGCTCTTTATACTGCCGCCTGCCCGCTGTCAGACAGGCGCTGGGGGGCGGTGTGCAGAAGGCAGTGACAGTGAGGGCTGAGGCAGCTTTAGCAGAGCAGGGAGGGAGACAGCGCCTTTTCAGCATGGCGCCTCCCTGCTTTGCAGGAGCTGCTGAGTGGGTAGCGCCAGCCCTGCATCTATACTCTCATCTCCGCTCGTTCATAACCGTTCAACTTTTCCAATGGCTGCCTATCCCTAGTAGTATGCCAAATACTTCTTTGCATCCTTACATCTCAGCTATTTTGTGTACTGAGAATTGTGGTGCTAAATGTTACCTGTGCTCAGTTTTAGTTTTTCTGGTACTGTTAAGTTCTGTGTACCCTGTATTGTTCTGTGTTCCATATCTACAGCACTGCAAACCAGTTGTGGGGCCTTTTAAATAAAATGTCAGAATAATAATGTATATTCAGTTTGCTAGCACTTCATTTGGTATACAATATGATTTTGCAGGACAGATAATAATAATAACAACCAATACTTGAAAACCAAAAAATACTTACAATAAAACCAAAAACAAAATAAAATAATAAAAAAATATCAAAACAATGACTGCTAAATATTATGTAATGCATGATATCATGCATATCTTTGACATTTGTAATGCAGCATTTAAATGAACCCCATCCCACCCACTGAAATATAAATATTTGTGTCTCCCTTTTTGATACTTTATACTAGCCAGTGAAAGAAAGGTCTGTTTTCGACATGTTCTAATAACAATCTAGGCTATAATGTATGCTACAATGAGAGCTGTTAAAGTACTTTACTCAACATAACTATATATTTAAAAGCTCATTGTTATGTAGGGAATAATTATTCCCTTACAGCATTATTAGAAGATGACATACCCTCATTCCTTTCATATTCATAACACATCTGAGTCACCTACCTTCTCTGATTACTTACTGTTCCTCTTATTACAATAACAGATGGTGCACTTTCAGAGAATGGTGATACATGGTCTCCGCTTCTGTCTCCATTGACTTTCATAATAATAATAATAATATGAATAATAATATACCTGTATACAGGGCCGGTGCAAGGCACCGGAGTGCCCCAGGTGAGTTGGGGTGGGGGCGCCTCGGTGCCGGGTGGTGGGGGCGGAGGGTACCTGTTGCGCCGTCTGGGGAGCGGGCAGGGGGGTCCATGCTGGCGTCTGACAGGAGCCTGCAGTGATGTCCTTGCCGCGTTACCTGCGTCGCTGTGTATAAGGCTGGCTTGCGGCGGGGGGTCCCTGTAGTGAATTAGAAATAACTAGCGCTATGCGACGGCGCGGGAAGCGCTTCTGTTTTGAAACCACTGGCCGCACGCTGATTGGCTGAATCTCAGCCAATCAGCGTGCGGACAGTGTTTTCAAATCCGGCAGCGCTTCCCGCACCGCTGCATAGCCCGGCGGATATCGCTAGTTATTTCTTATTCACTGCAGGGACCCCCCACCACCGCCAGCTTTATACACAGCACCGCACGTACTTGTCCGGCAAGGACACCACTGCAGGCTCCTGTCAGAAGCCAGCAAGGACCCCCCTGCCCACTCCCCAGACGGCGCAGCAGGTACCCCCTTTGCACGGGGGGTTAGGGGCGAACTCCCGCCCTCCAGTGGCCGGCGTGCTAGGCAAATGCCTAGACCTGCCTAATGGTGGCGCCGGCCCTGCCTGTATAGTGTATGCCTGCCACTCTGACCCTCTATGAAATGGACTGAAATATAATGCTACAGATAGAAAGTCTTTAAATATATATATATTAGTCATAATAAATAAGATCAAATATAGCATTTGGCAGTAAATAAACTATTTACAATAGTATACATTCCGTTCCATTTCTATGGTGATTAAACTAATAAGCAAAAACATTTATTTATTTATTTACAGTTTCTTATATAGCGCAGCAGAATTCGTTGCACTTTACAATTGTAGACAGTGATAAGACAAACTGGGTAACAACAGACAGACTTGGAGGTAGGAGAGCCCTGCTGCAAGCTTACAATCTATAGGGACATAGGAGGGAAACACAAGGACAGATACCAGTAATAGCATAGCAGTCCCACCAAGTCTAGAAGAAAAGCTATATAATACATAAGTGCATCAGAGGGTTATGCGTGTGGAGCTTAAATATGACAGGCTTGCCTGAAGAGGTGAGTTTTCAGGGAACGCTTAAAAGTCTGGAGGCTAATGGAGATTCTTATTGTGCGCCGAAATGCATTCCATAGGGTGGGAGCTATGAAAGTCCTGTGATAGTGAATGGGAGCTAGTGATCCATGCAGAAGAGAGCCGCAGATCTTGTGCAGATCTTGTGAAGAACAGTTACCATCCTCAGATCTCCATCACTGTTGACAATTCAACATCTACCCTACCCCACAAGCTTGTTGCCTAGGGGTCCTCCTTGACTCTGAACTGTCCTTTGTTCCCCACATTCAATCTGTCTCCAAATCATGTTACGTGCATCTGAAAAACATATCCAAAATATGACCCTATCTCACACAAGATACGGTACTTGTTTGCTAGCAGGGGGCCCAAGCTCACTATGTACGGTACCGTACTGAAATCTCATCACATCGCATGGCATTATAGTGACATGCGATGCGTGCGATGCAATGTGATCCAATGCGATTTCTGTACCGCTCCTGTTCCCGCTCCCTGTCATTCCCGCCCCCTGTCAGATCCTCTCAGAAATCACTGTGAGGTGATTTTCTGACAGGAGTGGAAGCATCCCTCCAAGCTGATGGTGAACTAATTGATGGTCATGTAATGCGCCTATCAGTGAAGGAATGTATGTGGCGGTGCCATGCTAAAGCATGCCGGCTCAAGGTGAGCTTCAAAGCAGCCCACTGGTTTCCAGGGTGCCACCTATCGTTTGTGACTTTGGTGCGCTTTATCTATTCATGAGCCCAGGAGCTGACATCCATTGAGTACTGTCAGCAACAGATGGACATATCTAAGAAGAGCGCTGTTTTGTATAACAGATGGATGTGGGAGGCTTGCACGATGGACCTCATGGTGCAGCCACAGCGCCGTATCGGCAGTCCAGGCCACATCGTGGAGGTCGATGAAAGTTTATTCGTGAAAAGGAAGAGTAATGTCGACCGTCTGTTACCACAGCAGTGGGTTTTGGGGGGAATTTGCAGGGAAACTGGACAGTGTTTCCTCACCATGGTGCCCAGACGCGATGCCAGCACTGTGATGGCGGCTATTAATGATAATATAGAGCCAGGAACCACAATTTACACGGACTGCTGGAGGGCGTACAGCACCGAACAGCTGGAACTTGCAGGCTATCAGCACTCCCAAGTTAATCACCATTTAAATTTCTTAGACCCGTCCACAGGGGTACATACCCAGAATGTGGAGAGAATGTGGGGCTCATGCAAATGGCGCAATAAGCACCACAGAGGCACAGCACGCCACATGCTCCAATCGTATTTGCAGGATTTTATGTGGAGAAAGACATTGGGTGGGGATAACCCTTATCATCGCATCCTGCGAGCACTTACGCTACTCCCTAAGGATGATTAACAGATTTTTTACTAATTAATGATTTACCATTTTAACTTGATTCTTTGTTCTTAATTAATGTTTTACTGGTTTAACTTGATTCATTGTTTTTATTATCATTATTGTTCTTCTTATTATCATTATCATTATGCTATTTAATAATTTAAGTAAATTACAGTTCTTAGTTAACACATGTCGTCATTGCTGTGTCAGCTGTATGATTTTGCAGGTGTGAATTTGCTCCTAAAACCCCACCACTATCCACGCCACCCCGAAGCGCATGCGATTTTGCAGTGCTATGCGAGCGCATGCGATGCAATGCGATCGCATCGCACTGCCCGGGGCAAAAAAGAGCAGTGAATAAATTACATAGGAAAATTGCATCGCATTGCATGCGATCGCATCGCACACAAAAAACGCATGCAATGCGATGCGATTTTCTTACGCAGACTCGCTCGCTAAGCAATTTGCTTAGTGGGCACCCTGCTAGGAAACAAGTACCCAAGATACTACTAAATCTCTTATCCATGCACTCATTGTATCCCGCATTGATTATTGCAATAGTCTCCTAACTGGTCTTCCCAAGAACAGACTCTCACCACTGCAATCCATTTTAAATGCTGCTGCTAGGCTGATCTTCCTAGAAAGACGCTCATCATCTGCTGATCCTCTCTGCCGGTCCCTCCATTGGTTGCCTGTATCTTACCGTATTCAATATAAAACACGTCTACTTGCATATAAAGCTATTAACCATACTGCACCAGCTTATATCTCTTTACTTATCATAAAATATTTCCCATCTCGACCACTCTGCTCTGCACAAGATCTGCATCTCTCTTCTGCATGGATCACCAGCTCCCATTCACTATTACAGGACTTTCATTGGGCTTTTCCCATCCTATGGAATGCCCTTCCATGCACAATAAGCCTCTCCACTAGCCTCCAAACTTTCAAGTGCTCCCTGAAAACTCACCTCCTCAGGCAAGCCTATCATATTTAAGTTCCATACGTATAAACCTCTGAGGAACTTATGTATTATATAGCTTCCCTTCTTGACCTACAAGCTATGCTATTACTGGTGCCCATCCTTGTGTTTCCCTCATATGTCCCTATAGATTGTAAGCTTGCAGCAGGGTCCTCTTACCTCCAAGTCTGTCTGTTGTTAACCAGTTTGTTTTATCTCTGTAAAGCGCAATGGAATCTGCTGCTATATATGAAACTGTAAATAAATAATAAATAAACTGTGCAGAGCGGAGTGGTCGAGTTGGGAGATATTTTGTGATAAAGTAAAGAGATACAGTATATGCTGGTGCAATATGGTTATTAGTTTTTTATATGAGCATAAAACATACTAAAATACTTTAAAGTAGCCTCTTATACTAATTAAAAATGATGTAGCAAATATACCACGAGCACATGTGTAAATTAGCTGAAAAGTAAAAAAGACTGCAGGTCAAAGTTCCATACAAAAAAAAAAATACACAGTATACAGTAAGATATTATTCAGTGTGAGTGTTGGTGTGAACCATTGCTGGTGCTTTGGCACACTTACTTTTGGTACTCAGATGATCCGAGCAGTACGGTGTAATGGTTATCATTACTGCCTCACAACGCTGAGGTCATGGGTTCGATTCCCACCATGGCTCTAACTGTGCGGAGTTTGTATATTCTCCCAGTACTTGCATGGTTTTCCTCCGGGTACTCCGGTTTCCTCCCACAATACAAAATTATACTGGTAAGCTAATTGGCTCCCAACAACTTAACCCTAGAATGTTTGTGTGGTAGGGAATATATATTGTAAGCTCCACTGGTGCAGCGACTGATATGATTGTTCAAATATTCTCTGTAAAGCGCTGCAGAAAATGTGTGCACTATATAAGAAACTTAATAAATAATAAAAAAAATCTCCCATCGCAGTGACTCTCTCTACATTCATCTCACTTCATACACCTTACTCAGATAAACTTACTGTTTTACATACAGATAAAATGTGCTAAACCTCTGTACTGAGTCAGTTTCGGCTGACAAGTGAAGTACTACCAAACTTCACATAGACAATATAGTAAAATGGATAACAGGCATCCAAAGTCATGGCATAACTAAAATAGTAGTAAAGGAAGGGGACACCTTTGCACACCTGTTATTCAAACTTACTGATGTACCAATATAATCTGCTACTTATAACTATCCCAAAATGTAGGGATCTTTCATATGATATTCTGTGAACTTTCTTTAATGTTTCTCTTTCAATAAAAACAGCCATCGATCATTGATGATTAACAACTGGAGGCAGTTAGAGATTATGGAAACTAGTAGGTGGGACCAGTAAGCTGACCAAAATGTGATTGGTAACACTTAACTGGCTGGAACAGGAAATATGTTCTGTGTTGGCACCAGTAAAATGGGCCTGACTAAGACCAGCAGTGCAGACAGGACGAGGGCCAGTAATTATTGTTGGTACCAGTAGTGTGAGCTGGACTGGTTGGAATAATGCAAAGTGGAGTAGAACTGTTAAGATAAGTGGTGTAGTTGATGTTTTAAAGTAGGGAGATGACCATATGCACAGATCCCCAGTGGCCGGCGGCTACATAACCATTGTCCGTGATATGGGCCCATGTGGCTGCAGAGGAGGGGTGACGTACATCTTCTCACCATCTTCACACTTCTCCAAAATCCCACACTGTTGTCTTTCAGCTAAATCACTGGTCAGGTCAGGAGATTCAGGTCCTGTGGAGGGAGAGGACGTGGCTTCTTCAGTCAGGTAAACAGCACTATCAAATAGTTGATGGTAGGTGAGAAGAGACCCTTCGGTCAAGTTCAAATACTCCCGTGGGGACCCTGAGGTGTCCAGGGATGCATCTCGGATGACCGACCCAACCTCAAACTTCAGGTCTCGGCTGCGTATTCGCAGTAGGCCACAACCCACGGTAGTCAAATAGATGACCACCCGGCTCTGTGACACACACCGCTGCACTCAACTTAAAATGTGTCAGCTGGGTGTATAAAAATGGGATGTTTGAGAGCCATAAAAGCAGATTAAAGCAAGGTAAAGAGACCGGCTGTGTGAGGAGCTGTTCAGCCACACTCCCAGTCGGCTATTTGGCCAAGCTATGTCCCCTCACAGCAGTGAGATTTAAAATAACCCCTTTAGAGGGTAAATTGCCGGGTCAGCAGGAGGGATAATGTGTCCCAGGCAGCACAAACAGCCAACACTGATAGTGGAGGATGGGTAGGATCCAAGATGGCCCCTAGAGGTGGGACACCCAGAGCATGTTACTTCACCCCAGGTTCTGTGTCCATCTGTTTGGGAACAGGAGCACTGGACAGGGTCTTATGAAGAAAAGACTGTCCGGGCACTTTGTAGCCCCGCGATCAGCCGCGATCTGGTCCACAGAGCTCAGCCACCAGGTACTGTACAAACTTAAGGCCCAGGCTTGGCCTGAATTGAGGACCACAACCCTCAGGTAGGGATCTCCCCCCCAGCTCAGCAGCGCCGACCACCTCAGCCAAGCTGCTGCCCACCGTTCAGGTAAATGGTGTGGGAGATGAAAGGGGGCCAGTGGAGGAGAATTCCCAAATTTAAATAGGAAAGTGAAGGATAACTTGCTAGGCACGTCCTGCTTCCTGCATGGCTAGGCCATGCCCCCCCCCACCCCCCATAGCAACTTCCTGTTATTACCGGATGTTGTGATTGGGAGGGTGCTGGCATGTTCCCAGGACCCTCCCGATCACAACATCCGAAGACAATAGGAGGCTGCTTTCCCTGCTGGATGCAGTAGACAAAGAGTGGCCTCTGAGGTACAGCCACTGTACAATAAATTTGTCTGCGGAACAGCCACTCTGCACACAATTCCACCAGCAGACAGAATAGGGTGATCTAGGAAAAGAGCATTATGAATGGACATTCACCACATACAGAGCTGTAAACCTTACTAACGTAACCATTAATTTACAGGTGCCACTATGGTCATTATATATATTGTTTTAGCATGACTTATCCAACCAAGTGCTCTCATTCATATTTTACTTGAACCCTTTGAGTGCCAATATCTCTATGAGAGAGGTACAAAATATCCGCTACAAATTCCAGAGTCACTCACATTTGTTAAATACATTCAAATATAAAATGTTGTGTAAAAAAAAGATATTTACTATATAAAGTAATGATGAATAGAAATGGTAAAGTATAATAACATTGATAAGCAGTATATAAATAACTTTATATTTGCAGATGTTCATACTGTACCATGAAGGTACAGTAGGTAGTTACCAATTAGAATTTCAAGAAAAATAATTCTTCCAGGAATACATATTTAAAATTGTGATTTAAAGACCTTTGCCAATCACTGAATTATGGATCAAGACTCACCTCTTTATAAAGGGGAAGATTTAATTAGCCTCAGGGCAAACCATGTGGCTGTAGCTCTGGGTTTTCCACCTGGAGGTAGTCGATGTATAATGTATAGAAAGATCAGCAAAATTCAAATACTTACATTTCATATACTATTTCATCACTAAATACTTATTCATTTTTATACTCCGGTATTTGTGTGAGCCCCTATATTTATTTTGAAATGCTATTTCCTATGTATATCACAGCCTTAACTTGCACAGAAGGATATATATATATATATATATATATATATATATATATATATATATATACACTTCTGCCCCATTTTCAGACACAGCTTGTGGTTTCTCTTCATTCTTATCAAGTTTGAGTAATAGGAAAATATATACTGAATTCATACTTATGTTCCCAGCTTTCAATAGAGACCATCCAAGGTAACAGCGTTTTGCAATGGGTCGTTTCCTGCAAATGAAAATTTGAGCTTTGCCTCCGCAGCCAATCATGGTTGATTAAACATCAGTCCAATTATCATCTAGTATTTCTGTACAGTTAGTTGGGCAAGCTTAATTTATCTAACTTCTAAAAATGTCCATTCATATGTTTGCTGACTAAATAACCAACTGAAGCTATTTAGATCTTGTCCTCTACTTAACCTGTTACACAGTAGTGTGTACAGTACTGTGCAGAACTCATGGTGGTATCACTTCAAATCAGCATTTCATATAAACATTTCTGCAATATCCCCCTACAATTTAGTAACCAAACATTCTTGTGTGCTTCTGCATGTTACTTTATACATGGAACCCAAATTGAGGTGACAGAAGCAGCTGGGTAAATAGAGAAAAAAGGAAATGCGTTTCCTAATTTTTTTCTTCCAATAAACCCAAAAGAAACACCTAAAACCTTTGCACCCTCATCTCCCTTAGGTAGACCAACATTCAAATGTGTGAGTTTTGGATTCACTCTGCTTGAATTCCACAAGTAATGGCTTCCTGTAAAGCACATTCAAATTCAAAGTCTGTTTTGGGGTTGGTTAGAAATATGTGTTAATCGTGCCCTTTAATTCCAGGCCAAATCAAATGTTTTTAGTAATCCAGAAGATACACAGAAAAATGTGACCCAACTGTTTTTTACTTCGACTAGGAAGTCACATAATTAGTCTGGGTTATCTATAAACATTTGTGCTTCCTGCTAACATTACTTACAAATAAACTAGTCTGTAATTTTGTAACTGTTGGTTTAGTAAGATTGAAACATTAGTGGCACAATTTACTGGAAGATGTATATTTCTCTATGTGTTCACTGGGTTAAAACAAGACTTACTGTAATAATCTGATACCTATGTTTTATGTTACTGTAATAATATTAAAATGCTGAAACCTCATTTATGAAGCAGATCTGTGTATACAAATGAAGCATCATCTTATAGGATAAATGCATTGTTCTGATACATTCTGAATTACAGTAAAAAGAAGCACTGCATGTGGTCTCTCTAACCTAGTGTACCCCAAAATGTACCTATGGAAACATATGCTGTCAGAGGAGGACCTATGTTGTGATTGGCAGATGCTAGCGTATATCAGAGTATATCAGCCAATCATGTGTGCCTGATTTGGTTGGATTTCTCCTCTCGGACACAATTAGCAATTATTACCATGCTATACATGAGCAGAAGGCAGTTAGACATTTCTGCCGAATCTCTCTTTGCGTGAAATATTCTAAAACTGTTTGACAACTGGGCAGCAATAAGGGAAACAAAACAAAAGATATCTTTCTCATGTGAATGTCATGAGAGTATCATGGGTATGTAGCTAAAGATCGTGCAATTCTGATGGAAGGCTGCTTTTGATCATCTCTTGCACACAGCATGGGCTTGGTATAAGTGCCCATACTAATGATCACAGTAGTAGTGGTTGGCCTGGATTCTCAATTGCAAATACACACATGCTTGGATTAGCCGTACGGAATTCTGCATTATCATAACGTGGTAAATCAGGCCTTTGTGACGCAAAAAAAAAAGAAAAAACACTGGGGAAAATTTACTATTCGTATCGTATTTGTATGAGTAAATACGAAATTTTTAGGTGTATTCATATTTTTTGCCATTTTCTATGCCAAAAATACAACAATTCGTATTCATGGCACATTCATATTCATATTTACAAATACGAATGCATCCGCCATCAACAGAATACGAATCAAAAAAAAAAAAAAAGATCACCCGGTACCATTGCTACCAGAGAACCTCTGAATGTTAATATTCAATGCTTCCCACTCCGAATGTCGCTATTGGCCGCCTAGCAGCCAATCAGGAGCTGAGTTTCCGAAATTAGGTTTTTCTACTCTACAGGTTATCAGGTCAACATTTCAGCAGCATCCACATGATACATTTATTGTAGACATGATGAATGTAGACCTAGAATACCACACCCTCCTATATAGGCCAGGGCTAAGGCAGGTGTTCCTTTGGTACTGCAATTCATTTGCCATGCAGCGCACAATAATTGCAAATATTTATGGGGCTGTTTATTTACAGTGCATTGCATATATTCATAAAGAATATTTATTTTATATTTATATTCTGTTGCGCTTTACAATTGGAAACAAAATTGATTAAACAACCTGGGTAGAAACAAACCGAAATAGAGGTAGGAGGGCCCTGCTTGCAAGCTTACAGTCTATAGGACAGATAAGTTTATCTTATGGTAGAACGCAGATGTTAGTTTAGTATAGGTTGCTTACCCAGTGGCGTAACTAGGGTGCAGGGGATGCAACTGCTATGGGGCCCGCCAGACCGGCATCTTAGGGGGAGCCCGGGTCCAGCAGGTCATCCCCTGCACCCTCTTAAATGTTTCATGCCGGCTTTGAGACAGTCCTGTGCGAGTGTGCGGCTGTGCACTGCGCTGGATCCGGAAGCAGCGCTGGAAGAGGGGCGGGGCATACTGACACCCCTCCCCGGCTGCGTCGCTCCGCACTTCAAACAGCTGGGACTCGGCCGCAATATTCAGCATCAGTGATGTCTCTGCCGATGTGACAGCCAATGGAAGCTGCACAGCGGAGCTGCACTCAGAGGCCCCGTCCGCCCAGTGGTTGTCTGGAGGAGATGTCTGGATACAACGCCCGGACCCGCAGTGAGTGAATTGTGTGTATGGGGCAGTGGGTGCAGTCAGTGAGTGACAGTAACAGTAAGTGAGTCAGTGACTGACAGTAAGTAACTTCTATGTGTAACAGTGTGTGCATGCTGTGTGTGTGGGTGATGTGTGTGTGTGTGCTGTGTATGTGACAGTGTGTGCGTGCTGTGTGTGTGACAGTGTGTGTGTACTGTGTGTGTGACAGTGGGTGCGTGCACATTGTGTAATGTAGTATGTGTCTGTCCTGGCACTGGTGGGGGGCCCTTTCCATATTTTGCTATGGGGCCCATAAAGGACTAGTTACGCCCTGTGCTTACCTTTTTGTTAATGTTATAGTAGCCTCCTAATGTAAACTTATGAAGGGTACTATATAATGGGACAGTTACTTGTCCAAGTTGCTAATGTTGTTGCCAGCCTCCCCACCACTATAAGATAGAACGAGGGCAGCATAGGCTCAAGTGCATTTTAGAGTCTGTGACTTTAGTGATTGTTTAAATAAAGTTATTGAAGAGAGCAGATTACTCAGGAAAAGTCCAGGTAGTCCGCTGAGAAGGCGCTCTCGACCAGCGGTCAGGAGAGGTGCAGGTGGTCGTTGTGCAGTATTGCCCCCCTTTGCAAGGATGGCTGGTGAGTACTGCCACTGCAGGGAGGACGTTGGACACTTCATGGAAGTGTCCTCGCCATGCCATAGAAAGAGCGGTGAGTCCTTTACAGCGCGGGCTGTACCCGGGGGTGTTATGGATTGGGGCGTTCAGTCACCGCCATGATTAACAACATTCACTGGAGCTGGTCTCAAGTGCTTTCTTTGCCATCCATTTTACAAATAGGGTCATACCATTTAAATAAATATATATATATATGACCATTTATACTTATGTTGTTGACCGTGTCATTATTTTTAGAATAAGGTGTCCGTGTGAGTTATTACTTGGTAATATAGAGTTAAGTAAAGGTTAAGGGGGGTATTCAATCTTCTGGTCACGGCAGACGAGCTTGCTCGCCTGCCGTGACCCAGTCCCGTTCTCGGTCAGCTCGACCGAGAACATGCAGGCGGGATTCAATGTCCCGCCAGCAGCGGGGCGAGAAGGGGGCGTGGCCGCGAGTTGCGGCCGGAAAGTGACGAGCTGCAGCCGGCAGCTCGTCACTTCCCGGCTGTTCTCGGCAGAACGAGCCCGACAGCTAGAGATGTCGGGCTCGTTCTGCCAGGAAACCCTGTTCAATGCTGTCGGGGAAGACAGCATTGAATAGGGCCCGTCGAGCATCTCCCCCACGGGAGATGCTCGACGGAGATTGAATATCCCCCTAAGGGTCAATCGAAATAATTCAATAGGCGCCTCAGTCATAAACTAATACTCATTCAGAATTGTAATTCAACTTCCATACACAGACGCAACTCTTTTGTTGAACTGATATTTTGCAACAACAGTGGACCTATTTAAATATCTGATATTTCAACATTTTACAGCTTTTATTTTTATCATTCAATAGGAGAAAAAAAAGAACACAATAAAACTGAAACCTACAACTTTTGTCTGATTAAAAAAACATTATTCTTTCATAAAACTGACGCCAGTCTAGTATATTTGACACCAATATTGCCCCTGTACATATACAATTACTGCATTCCCGAAACTCTGTTTTTTATTATTAAATTATAGACAGACAATGGTGAGAAGTTGAACTTTCCCTTGTTCCATTGGTTATATTTCCTTTGATAACCATAAAATAAGTATTTCCTCAATAGAGTAATGTAAAAATAAAGGCCAAATGTCCTTGCAGCAAGCTAATCCACTATTATCAACACCCAAATGTCACTAATATTACCAACATCCTTTCTCATACTGGCTGGACAATTTCCAAGTGCTGGATCACACAGACACCTATCCTTTTGTTTGCTAGAAAACAGACCGTGTGTAGAGAATTCAGTCATAGAGCTTTAGGCTACCCACCAGCAGGAGGGCTCATTTCTAGAGAATCACTTGCAGACATCCAAAAATAACAACAACCAGTATTATCTTGTGCCAACACTTCAGCCTTATGAAAGACATTTTCCAGTAAAACCTGCAAAACAATATTTTATTGTGTTAAGGTGCCAATACACTCTGCAATTTGTGGGTGCGAGGCGTGCTCCCGCGCACATTCAATCAAACAGATCAAAAAGTATGAGCTGCAAATACTTTTTGAACTAGGTTCTGATCGCATTGCATCACATGCAATGTGATTGGGGCCAAAACGCATGCAACCAAATGCTGGTTCTCATATGTGTATTTTTATTCACTTACATTTAGATATGTAATGTAGAACACTTTCATGTGACACAAATGGTCATAGCATTTTCTTACGCACAAATAAAATTTGACTGAGATTTAAGGGGGAAATTTAGTACAAAAGAGTTGACCAGGTTCGGTAATAATCGTCCCGAAATGACAACCTACTGAATTCTCAGGATTCGTATTTTTTGATGGTGAAGTCATTTGTATTTGGCTGCCAGAAATACGGACGAGGCTGAAGCCTGCACAGATCAGTCAGAACTGTGCAGGCTTCTCTGTGTAAAAAATAGATTAGATAAATGATTTAAAAAACTGCGTGAGGTCATCCCCCCCCCCCCCCCCCATGAGCATAATCAGCCTTGGGCTTTTGAGCTGGTCCTGATTGCAGAAGGGGGAAAACTGTTGATGTTCCCTGTATTCCTGAAACCAGCACCAGTCTCCAACAACCAGTGGTTGCATGCTACAGCTAGGTGAAACTTCTGATACAAGTTCCCCTAACCAAAACATGACTTCATCGGCTGTTCAGCACTGGCCTGCTCCCCCTGGGGGAGTCGGGACCTCCCCAATAAAGCTCCCACCCCAGGACACCCCTAGACCGGGCTGAAGGCCGAGGCTGTCCCCTGCAACCCTGGGTGGAGAGTGCTGGGCTGATGGAAAGTTCCAGCATGCGAAGCATTAATGGGCCTGATGGGACTTGTAGTCCCACTACAGAACCAATACCCAAAGAACCGACCCAAACAAATAATAAAGTATAATTTTATTATGCACTCCATACATACAGTACATACATACATACATACTTACCTACCTTGATCCAGTAGGGTTGGCTCTCTTGTCCAGTAGAATTGATCCGGTACCTGTAAAATAAAATTATACTCATCATCCCTCCAGTGTAGATTGCAAGTCCCAAAATTCCAAAAAGCCCCTAAAAGGTAGACCAAAATATAAAAAGAAGTTAAAAATAAATGAAATAGAAGAAAAAAAAATATATAAAAATGTAGAGAGAAAAAAATATAAAAAATATACTTCTCTCTCCTGGATGTTATGGATGCTCAAAAACTGCAACTCCTATGCAAACTATACACTAACCTCAGTACACATGGTAAAACAATATGGCCCCATAAAGGTTCACCAGCAGCTTTTATTCAATTAACTCTCTGTGTTGCGCCTGGTTAGAAACGCCCTTTTTGTATACACTAACCTCACTCTCTATTACAAACTCATAAAACCTCCTGACAAAATGGAGGATTTTTTTTATGTGAGGTGTGTGTTGCTTCAATCATGTTACATTCTCACACATAGGGCCTGATTCTGGTTCACTCGCAAAAACATGTGCAGAGAGAGTTAGATTTGGGTTTTATTTTGTTTCTGTGCAGGTTAAATGCTGGCTGCTTTATTTATACTGTACACTGCAATAGATATTAGTTTGAAGTACAAACCCCACCTAAATCTCTTTTTGCACAGGTTACATCTGCCTCACCTGCAGTGCACATGGTTTTGTCCATTAGAGAGAAAATTTGGTACTTACAGTATGTAGTATCTGGACGCCCGATTAAAAAAATCGGGTCCATCGCATCACATCGCATGCGACGCGATGTGATGGACCCGATTTTTCCATAGGATTCTCTGTTAAAATGGACTGAGTCCATTTTAACATAGGATTCTATGGGAAAAAGGGTCCTTTTCATTTCCCCACTATCCAACTACGCATGGAGTTGGATATAAACCTGTAGCGAGCCACCGGGCCTGAAGCGTGGCGAGCGCAGCGAGCCCTGTGAGGGGATGTGGAATACTTTTTAACAAATCCGCGTCCCATCGCGGGGCTCGCTGCGCTCGCCACGCTTCGGGCCCGGTGGCTCGCTACAGGTTTATATCCAACTCCATGCGTAGTTGGATAGTGGGGAAATGAAAAGGACCCTTTTTCCCATAGAATCCTATAGAAAATCGGGTCCATCGCATCGCATCGCATGCGATTTGGTCGGATGCAATGCGATAATCGGGCGTCCAGATACTACATAAGTACCGAAAATTTGCTTTAGCAAGTAAGCCAGAATCTTGCCCATAGTGCATTCTGGTTGGTTAAAAAAAAAATGGACACTTCCTGGTTTAACTACGGCAAGAAGTCATATCCAATTTGTATTCAGAGCAATAAACTCCCAGACCTCTACATTGGCCGAGTACTGGGAAAAAAGTCAGACGTCTGACTTTGTGCGACTTTTTCCCGGACTCTAAAATTGTATGTTTTTACATCCCATCTTGTGTTTCTATGTAAAGAAGGAGTTACAGTTAATAAAACTCTATATTTCATAAGATTTTTCTCCATTCTCCTCCAAAATGTGTTATTGTACAGTACAAACCTTATACAAACCTTTTGTTTTGGTTGTAGCCATGGGTTAAAGTGGGGGCCAGGGGGATGGGATGGAATTTAGTTATGCCACCTGTAATAGTAGGTGGATCTCAGTTTGGGTATGGATCATTGGATAGACAGCAACTAGGTCAACAAGCATGCATGAAGGTCAACATGACTGAAGTCAACATGGGGTTAGGTCGATAGGGGCATTAGGTCGACATGGGGAAGGTCGACAGTCAAATGGTCAACATGGGAAAGGTCGACAGTCAAATAGTCGACATGGGGTTTTATACTTTTTTTGTCCCAAATGTGGACACTAAAAAAGTATACCCCGTCCCCTTGCATGACTCGCTGTGGTCAACCTAATGCTTGTCAACCTAGTTGCTGTACGGCTAAAAATCTGCAAATTATGCACAGTTTTTGGGGTGAATTGGCCCTATTCACTCCCCGTGACAATTTTTGTCTGGGCAAATGATCCAGCGTTGGTGATAAAGAAGTGTATCAGCGGATTTGCCACAAATCAACAATGTTTTGGCTAATTTGCCGCCGCTTTTGCCCATTCTTGCAGCTGTTTTCAGCCATGCAAATTCGCTATAAAAAAGGCAAACAGAATGGTGAATGAATACGTATCGGCAAATTATTGCAGATTTTTTGCCTGGCCAGGAAATACCCCTAAATGTGCCTCTGCAATTAGAGTCTAACTTTGGTTCCTTTTGTAAGGACCAACAGTACCTAGGTCGACAGTCAATATGTTGCCCAGGTTTGGTCAACATGTAAAAGCTCAAGGTGGTCAAAAGGTCAACATGAACCAGTTCAACAAGACACAAGCAATAAATCAATGTGGTAATTTTCAACACACACCTTTTTTTTTTTTTCAATTATACTTTACGATCCATGTGGACTACAATTGAGATTGGGAGAGTGGCATGGAAAGCGAAGGCGTGACACTATTTGGAAGTCCATATCCAGAGATGTCAACATAGACACCAACATGTGGGGAGTGGCTAGTCTACCTAGGGGTGTGGCCAGCATCTACACTGATTTGCTAGTGCATCCAAGGTAAAATAGGTATAATGTATAATTCAAGTGCAAATCCTGGAATCTGTTCCCTAGAGTAGGAAGTGGGGCAACAGGCAGTGGAGCCCACCTTGGAATTTCCCTGGTGCCCTATGGGCCAGTCCAACCCTACAGGTTGTGTATCCCTTATCTGCATATCGGTTATCCAAATTAATATGAAAAACATAGTTTTCAGAATGTACTTTTGTTTTCTTTGCTAAAATCACTGCATCTGTAACTGGCACTACTGGGGATATTATACTGTATGTAACTGGCACTACTGAGGACATCTGTAACTGGCACTATTGGGGACATGATATGTAACTGGCACTACTAAGGACATGATATGTAACTGGCACTACTGAGGACATCTGTAACTGGCACTACTGGGGACATGACATGTAACTGGCACTACTGGGGATATTATACTGTATGTAACTGGCACTACTGAGGACATCTGTAACTGGCCCTATTGGGGACATGATATGTAACTGGCACTACTAAGGACATCTGTAACTGGCACTACTGGGGACATGATATGTAACTGGCACTACTAAGGACATCTGTAACTGGCACTACTGGGGACATGATATGTAACTGGCACTACTGGGGACATGATATGTAACTGAAGCTACTGATGACATCTGTAACTGGCACTACTGGGAACATGATATGTCACTGGCACTACTGGGGACATGATATGTAACTGGAACTACTGATGAAATCTGTAACTGGCACTACTGGGGACATAATATGTAACGTGCACAAAATATGTGCAATAAATCTTGTTTCATGCACAAATAAAATATATTTGCAAGTATTTCATGTGTTTGAAGTGTGTGTACAACATAAATGCATTTTGTGCTCAAACGTGGGTGCCCTCCTCAAGATACCTCATTAAAATATAAAAATATACTGAAATACAGAATTATCCATTATCCAAAATGCTTCTGGTCCCAAGCATTTTGGATAAGGGATACTCAACCTACATTTATGTTCCCATGAGCAGGTGATGTGTAATCAGTTTACCAGAGAATTTTTGTCTGGGCAAAAGATCCAGCGTTGGTGATAAAGAAGTGTATCAGCGGATTTGCCACAAATCAACAATGTTTTGGCTAATTTGCCGCCGCTTTTGCCCATTCTTGCAGCTGTTTTCAGCCATGCAAATTCGCTATAAAAAAGGCAAACAGAATGGTGAATGAATACGTATCGGCAAATTATTGCAGATTTTTTGCCTGGCCAGGAAATACCCCTAAATGTGCCTCTGCAATTAGAGTCTAACTTTGGTTCCTTTTGTAAGGACCAACAGTACCTAGGTCGACAGTCAATATGTTGCCCAGGTTTGGTCAACATGTAAAAGCTCAAGGTGGTCAAAAGGTCAACATGAACCAGTTCAACAAGACACAAGCAATAAATCAATGTGGTAATTTTCAACACACACCTTTTTTTTTTTTTCAATTATACTTTACGATCCATGTGGACTACAATTGAGATTGGGAGAGTGGCATGGAAAGCGAAGGCGTGACACTATTTGGAAGTCCATATCCAGAGATGTCAACATAGACACCAACATGTGGGGAGTGGCTAGTCTACCTAGGGGTGTGGCCAGCATCTACACTGATTTGCTAGTGCATCCAAGGTAAAATAGGTATAATGTATAATTCAAGTGCAAATCCTGGAATCTGTTCCCTAGAGTAGGAAGTGGGGCAACAGGCAGTGGAGCCCACCTTGGAATTTCCCTGGTGCCCTATGGGCCAGTCCAACCCTACAGGTTGTGTATCCCTTATCTGCATATCGGTTATCCAAATTAATATGAAAAACATAGTTTTCAGAATGTACTTTTGTTTTCTTTGCTAAAATCACTGCATCTGTAACTGGCACTACTGGGGATATTATACTGTATGTAACTGGCACTACTGAGGACATCTGTAACTGGCACTATTGGGGACATGATATGTAACTGGCACTACTAAGGACATGATATGTAACTGGCACTACTGAGGACATCTGTAACTGGCACTACTGGGGACATGACATGTAACTGGCACTACTGGGGATATTATACTGTATGTAACTGGCACTACTGAGGACATCTGTAACTGGCCCTATTGGGGACATGATATGTAACTGGCACTACTAAGGACATCTGTAACTGGCACTACTGGGGACATGATATGTAACTGGCACTACTAAGGACATCTGTAACTGGCACTACTGGGGACATGATATGTAACTGGCACTACTGGGGACATGATATGTAACTGAAGCTACTGATGACATCTGTAACTGGCACTACTGGGAACATGATATGTCACTGGCACTACTGGGGACATGATATGTAACTGGAACTACTGATGAAATCTGTAACTGGCACTACTGGGGACATAATATGTAACGTGCACAAAATATGTGCAATAAATCTTGTTTCATGCACAAATAAAATATATTTGCAAGTATTTCATGTGTTTGAAGTGTGTGTACAACATAAATGCATTTTGTGCTCAAACGTGGGTGCCCTCCTCAAGATACCTCATTAAAATATAAAAATATACTGAAATACAGAATTATCCATTATCCAAAATGCTTCTGGTCCCAAGCATTTTGGATAAGGGATACTCAACCTACATTTATGTTCCCATGAGCAGGTGATGTGTAATCAGTTTACCAGAGACTTACAGTATAAAAAACAACTCTTTTGTTTTTAACTTTTCAGTGGCATCTCTGTAATGTATGTCTTCAGGCTGCTGGATCACAATACAGAGAAGCATGATAATGCTGGCCAGCCTGTTGATATCCCAAAGCATGCACCCTCCTTTACCATGGAGCCTGGCAGGAAATATTTTCCTTCTCTTTAAATAAAAGTAAGATCAGTTCTTTGGGGAATGCTCTGCAGTGTAATATTAGCACCATGAAGTTTGTTTTGAGATAGCTTAAGGAGAACATCATGTACTAAAAAAAAAATAAAGGTCTGTGGTATCTAGCAATACCAATTCTAATGAATATGCCCCCTATTAAATAATAGGTACTCTTTACCTAGAAGGGCGCCCATCGCGGGCATCGCGGGCATCGCATGCACTAAAAAATCGCATGCGATGCGACCGACGCGATGACCGCGATTTCCCATAGGGAACAATGTTAAATGTCCCAATTGACCCGATTTTCCATAGGGAACAATGTTAAATGGCCCACAGAGGCCAAATAGGCACCCTGAAGTGTGAAATGGCCCCCCCAATTGTTAACGCCACCCCACGATCAACGTCAACCCGAAGCGTGGCGAGCGCAGCGGTACGCGTCCTCCGACCTTTTCATACCCCCACTAACCACGTCGGCGTGGAGTTGAGAATAGAAAGTGTGGCGAGCGCAGCGAGCCACCAAGCCCGAAGCGTGGTGAGCGCAGCGAGCCCCGCGAGGGGATGCGGACACCTTCACAGGTATACGCGTCCCCTCGCGGGCTTCACAGGTGTCCGTGTCCCCTCGCAGCACTCGCCACGCTTCGGGCTCGGTGGCTCGCTGCGCTCGCCACACTTTCTATTCTCAACTCCACACCGACGTGGATAGTGGGGGTATGAAAAGGTCGTAGGACGCGTACCGCCGCCGCTCGCCACGCTTAAGGTTGACGTTGATCGTGGGGTGGCGTTAACAATTGGGGGGGGGCATTTCACACTTCAAGGTGCATATTTGCCCTCTGTGGACCATTTAACATTGTTCCCTATGGAAAATCGGGTCAATTGGGACATTTAACATTGTTCCCTATGGGAAATCGGGTCAATTGGGACATTTAACATTGTTCCCTATGGGAAATCGTGGTCATCGCGTCGGTCGCATCGCATGCGATTTTTTGGTCGCATGCGATGCGACCGACGCAATTTTTTGTTCCTTACGATGCCCACGATCAAAATCGTGGGCGCCCTTCTAGGTAAAGAGTACCAAATAATATTTATTAAAATATATATACAGGTAGAGGCTCCCATATCCCTAGATCTATTATCCAAAATATTCCAAAAACGTGTGGTTTTTTTTTATCCCCCCCCCCCCCGACCTTTTTTTCATACTTACCAAGTCTTCTGATGTCCACTTCGGCCTTCAGTATCTTCTCCAGCATCTTCAAAGGTCCCAGGAGTGCATTACGTGAGTGCGCCGGTGATGTCACCAGCGTGCCCACGCACTCACGCACAGAGCTGGCCCTAGCCTAAATGATGCCCTAGGCAAGATTTTGGCTGGTGCCCCCTAGTCCCGCCACTAGTTCCGCCTCTGACCCTGATTCCCTTTCCCAGCACCATCAACCCTCATCATAGCAGTCATTATTTTGGTGCTCCTACCTGCAATAATTTAAATAGAAACAGTGCACACATTCGGTGTGCGGCCCAAACAGGGGTGTGTTCTTGCTGGGAAGGGGCATGGCCACACAATAGTACCCCCAATTCACATTATGCCACACAGTACTGCAACTTTATTCACATTGTGATGGTGATGGTGTCCCTTTTTTTTCGTTACATCACACAGTAGTACCACTTTACCTTATATACATTACTTCTCACATTATTCACATTATACCCTTTGGAAAAAAATCCTGAGAAAATATTGTATTTTAAGCACCTCCATGGCCACACTGCAACCCAGCACTAAGCAGTGTGTGCTGGGCAGTGGAAAAGAGCTGCTGCTGTCACCTAAGGGGATGGGCCTGGGGCCCCCACTGGGCCCTTCCATCAGAATTTGGCCTGGGTAATTTGTACCCCCTACCCCTTTCTCTCGGCACCCCTGATAATACCACACAGTAATGCTCCTTACACATGACACACATTATTAAATGTCCTTATGAACATGATGCCCCTTACACATTATGCCAACCTTTGTTTATCATACACATAATTAATTACACATATAATGCCCCTTACACATATGTTGCACATTATTAATGCCCTTATACACATGACACACATAATGCCCATTACACCTATGTTGCACATTATTAATGCCCTTATACACTTGACACACATAATGCCTGTTACACATATGTCGCATATTATTAATGCATTTATACATGACACACATAATGCCCCTTACACATATGCCAAACACTATTGCACAACCAACCCACCCGCAGACAGCACTCGCATAGCCGCTAACACTGTGACCTCTGCCTCTGTTTGGATACAGATGTTTCCGCATACATCTTGCCTCAATAGGCCATGCAGTTTCTGGCCAGTTTTGCTAAAGTTGGTGCCTTTTTTGCTGACAATTTGTCTTATTTGGATTTGTCACGCTAGGGGTACCTTGTGGATCTGTCTGAGGCCTGGAGGTCAGGGGTTCACGGCTTAAAGGAGACTGGAGAACAGCAGGTTTAATATAACGCTTTATTGAAGTACCAACACTGGAAGGCAAGACCATTTAGGGAGGCTGCAGGATGAAGAACTCAGTGGATACTTGGGCAACAAGGGAATGTCTACAATAACAAGAGATGTCCAAGAGTCTATGTCAGATTACCGAGAGGGATACTGACGACGGACCGCAGGTGCGGACGGCAGAGAGCAACGGAGGTAGAGTGTCAACGGACACCGATGACTGGCAGCAAGTGCAGATGGCCAACAGCTGGAGTGGAGGACCGTCAGCAGGCATGGATAACTGGCAGCAAGGGCAAATGGCCAACAGCTGGAATGGAGAGGCGTCAGCACGCACGGATGACTGGCAGCAGGTGCAGATGGTCGACAGCAGGATTGAAGAAGTGTCAACAGGCACGGAGGACTGGCAGCAGGTGCAGCTCGTTGACAGCAGGAGTGGAGAAGTGTCAACAGGCACAGAGTACTGGCAGCAGGTGCAGCTGGTCGACAGCAGGAGTGGAGAAGTGCCAACAGGCACGGAGGGCTGGCAGCAGGTGCAGCTGGTCGACAGCAGGAGTGGAGATGTGTCAACAGGCACGGAGGGCTGGCAGCAGGTGCAGCTGGTCGACAGCAGGAGTGGAGAAGTGTCAACAGGCATGGAGGGCTGCAAGCAGGTGCAGCTGGTCGACAGCAGGAGTGGAGACGTGTCAACAGGCACGGAGGGCTGGCAGCAGGTGCAGCTGGTCGACAGCAGGAATGGAGACGTGTCAACAGGCATGGAGGGCTGGCAGCAGGTGCAGCTGGTCGACAGCAGGAGTGGAGAAATGTCAACAGGCACAGAGGGCTGGCAGCAGGTGCAGCAGGTCGACAACAGGAGTGGAGACGACTGGAGCAAACCTGAGAGAGCTGGAAGCAGGATGCAATTGCAATGTCCAGGAAACAGAAGTTGAGCTGTAAGGACTGGAGGCAGAATGCAAATGCAGGGATCCAGGTAACAGGTGCGGATTGGAAGATAACGAATACAGGATACAGGTGTGGGAACACTGGAATCAGGGATTTCACAGAGCAAGGGCAGGAGCACAGGCTGAAGCTTCCTCCCAAGGGATTGACAACAAAGCACTGGCGATTGTATGCCCCAGAGGGCTCTGCTTTATCCCCCAGGGCAGATCTTGATTGGAGGAGCTGAACTGGGGATCTGGGCCATTGGCTGGCTACCACAAGATGGCAGCGCCCGGACTAGAGAAAAACAACTTTGGCTTGTTCTCATACTGGATGTGCATGCTACAGGCCCCAGGAAGATGGTCGCGGCCGGGAGACCCAAATGCTGTGCTCCCCGTCCTGCACCCGGACGGATGGCCCGCAGGCCCCGCCGCTGGAGATGAACAGGTGAGCGGCGCGTCTTAGCAGCGGCCGTGACAGCACCCCCCTACCTTTTGAAGTGGACTCCGGACACTTCCATGGTTTTCTTGGATACTGTTGATGAAACTTTCGGACCAGAGTGGGAGCATCGACGCGAGCAGCATCTACCCTGGATCGTTCTTCTGGACCGTAACCTTTCCAATCTACCAGATATTGAACTCGCCCTGAATGATCTCTTGAGTCCACCACTTTTTTTATTTCAAAAGCAACATTATGATGAGCTTGAGGCTGAGGAGACTTGGGTACTTTATTCTGGAATCGATTTAATATCAATGGTCTTAATAACGAAATATGAAATGTATTTGAAATCTTCAAAGAACGAGGCAATTGTAACTTGTAAGCCAAAGGAGAGATCACAGTAGTAACTGTATATGGCCCAATGAATCGAGGAGCAAACTTCATAGACGGGACTCGGAGTCTAATATTTTTGGTGGAGAGCCAAACTCTATCCCCCACCTTGAGTTTCGGAGCTGCCCGCCTGTGCCGATCAGAATTTTTTTTGTAACGTTGGGAGGCTTTCTGTAATGAAGCATGAACATTCTTCCAGATGTTTGAGAAAAACCGGACAGACGAGTTAACTGCCGGTATATCACAGACAGGAAGATTTTGGAATTCTGGAACACGTGGATTACGGCCATACACAATAAAGAAGGGAGTCTTTTCAGTGGAGGAGTGGTAAGAGTTATTATGTGCAAATTCGGCCCAAGGCAGAAGCTCCTTCCAATTATCTTGCGAAGAGGAAAGATACAAGCGTAAAAAGGCCTCCAAGTCTTGATTAACTCTTTCTGTTTGGCCATTGGGTTGTGGGTGGTAGGACGAAGAAAAGTCCAGCTTTACCTGTAAAGCACTACACAACGCTCTCCAAAACTTCGATACAAATTGTACCCCTCTGTCGGATACAATCTCTCTTGGAAGGCCATGTAACCGGAATATTTCAGCTATGAATATCTGAGCCAGTTTAGGAGCAGATGGAAGGCCTTTAAGTGGAACAAAATGAGCCATCTTGGAGAAGCGGTCAATGACGACCCAGATTGTGTTGAACCCTTATGAGAGAGGCAGATCAGTGACAAAGTCCATTGATATGTGTGACCAAGGTGACTCGGGTATGGATAAAGGTTGAAGGAAGCCAGCTGGCGATTGACGAGAAGATTTGTGACGAGAACACTGAGTACAGGATGCTATGAAGTCAGTGACATCTTTTCTCATGGAAGGCCACCAGTATGTCCTTTTAACAATTATTCCACAGTGACCTGAAAAACGAGAAGAGTGAGCCCACTGTAACAAGGATGGTCTGAGTCCAGTATCAACGAAAGTCTTCCCTCTAGGAATGGGCAATACAGAAGTCTTTGCAAACACTGTAGGACTTAGGACTGGACTTATGGTTCGATCTTCTGAGGAGGATGTAAATGACCTGGTGAGTGCGTCCGCTTTGCCATTTTGAGATCCAGGACGAAAAGACAAAACAAACTCGAACCTCGTAAAAAATAAGGCCCATCGGGCAAGTCTGGGATTCAGACACTGGGCATTCTGCAGGTATAACAAGTTCTTATGATCGGTAATGACGGATATAGGAAACTTAGCCCCCTCCAACAGGTAACGCCATTCTTCAAAGGCCAATTTAATGGCTAGCAATTCCTGTTCACCAATAGGATAGTTCATTTCGGCTGGCAGAAACTTCCTGGAGAAAAACCCACATGGGTGTAGTTGACCGTCCTCAGACTTCTGTGAAAGTACAGCTCCAACCCCAACGGAAGAGGCATCTACCTCCAGGATAAATGGACGTGAACAATCGGGTTGCAGAAGAATTGGAGCTGAAGTAAATACGCGTTTTAATTGCTGGAATGCTGTTACCGCTTCGGAAGGCCACTTGGCAGGATTGGCTCCTTTGTGAGTCAAAGCTGTGGTGGGACAAATGATGGAAGAAAATTTTTTGATGAATTTCCTATAATAATTGGAAAAACCGATGAAGCGTTGAACAGCTTTTAGTGTATTAGGTTGTGGCCAATCAAGGACTGCTTGAACTTTAGAGGTATCCATGCTTAGTCTGGTTCCTGAGATGATGTACCCAAGGAAGGGAACTGAAGGTCTCTCAAACTCACATTTCTCCAACTTGCAGTATAGTTGGTTGGATCGCAATCATTGTAGCACCTCTCTCACATGCAGATGATGTTCTGGAATGTTCTGGGAAAAGATGAGAATGTCATCGAGATAGACAACCACAGAATAATACAGTACGTCACGGAATAATTCATTCATGAATTCTTGGAATACTGCTGGTGCGTTACTGAGTCCAAATGGCATGACAAGGTACTCGTAATGGCCGTCCCTAGTATTAAATGCTGTTTTCCATTCATCGCCTGCTCTGATACGGATAAGGCTATAAGCCCCTCTGAGGTCCAATTTGGTGAACACTTTGGCCCCTTTAATTCGGTCAAATAACTCAGTCACTAAGGGCAACGGGTACTTATTTTTGATGGTGATGTTATTCAATCCCCTGTAGTCAATACAGGGCCTCAGACCTCCATCCTTCTTTTTAGCAAAAAAGAATCCTGCTCCTGCTGGTGACGTAGAAGGCCGAATAAAACCTTTCAATAAGTTCTCTTTGATATACTGGGACATGGCTTTGGTTTCTGGAAGAGAGAGAGGATAAGTTCGACCCTTTGGAGGCATTTTACCTGGGATGGAGGAAAGGGGTTTTGCACCTGCACTGCCAAAAACTGGTTTAAATCACCTGCGATCCACACTGAACAGAAGGACACCAGGGCACAAGGTAATATAACAAAATTTTATATAAGACAAGACATACAGTACACAAATATACAGATAATAAATAAATAAAAATTATATGTGTATAAAAATATATAGGCAGATACCATATTTTCTAAAGATGGGTTGCTCATATGCAAATGAGGCCCAAAAACAGGAATGGGTTTAAAAATAGCCAGCAACACCAAATGAGTCATGTATTCCACATTTAAGCGTATAAGCACAGTTAGTATATAATAGCCGGATGGTAATAGCGGAGATGAATGGGTTAATGAAAATGGAGCAAGGTTTTAGTAAGCCAGAAATACTTTAAAGAGTTGTTAGTATAGGAGCTCAATGCGATATGCCTGGTTAGCGCATGTAACGCCAGATGAAGTGAGGTCAGGTAACGCAGAGACTTCCTTTAGTTATGCTCACCCTCCTTGATGTTTGGAGACGGAGGGGCGGGGAGCCCAGATGGCAAAAGGCTCTACCCGCTGCAGATGGTAACTGGCGTCCTTGTACTTCCAAAAGTGCGGCTGCCGGGCCGTAAGCTGATCAGCTGGTAGTAGCGGCTGTACACGCTGGGCGGAGGTTTGCAGCTGGAAGCCGGGGTAGGCTGGGATGAGCTCGATGGGACAGTCCCAGCGCCGATGTGGAGGTAACTTGTCAGCTGATCCTTTACAGAAGACATCTGAGAAGGCTTGGTAAGCTTGAGGAAGAAGATCAGGAGACGTGGAAGAAGTGGACTGGATATGCAACAACTTGGGAAAGCAGGCATGGCGGCAATTCGTACCCCAGGATAGGACATCCATGGTACCCCAGTTGATGCTTGGAGAGTGTTGCTGGAGCAAAGGAAACCCCAACACCACAGCATGATTAGCTTTAGGAATAATGAAGAAAGATAATTCTTCCTGATGCAAAGCCCCAACTTGTATTTTGATGGGCAGAGTCCGATGAGTGATGGAGGCTTGAGGGATAAGACTCCCATCCACAGGGGATAACTGGAGTGGCTGCGAAAGTTCCTGAGAGCCCAGATGATGACGGGACACGAACTGGGCAGAGATGAAGTTGGCAGCTGCCCCAGAGTCCAGTAAAGCAGATACTGAGAGTGAACAATTGGGTAATGCAATTTGTATTGCGAGCAGAGAGTCAGATTTAATTGGAGAAGTTTCCCCTTGTCCTAGATTGGCTTCTCCACAACCAACTAGGACCGGGAGTTTAACGGACGACGAGTGCATTTGGCTAAAAGATGACCGGATTCCCCACAATACAAGCATAAGTTCTGTCGACGTTCCTCAGGAGTTAAACGAGTGTGGTTAACCTGCATAGGTTCCTCAGAAGAATTTGAAGGAGGAGAAGGACATGGGCGAGGTGGACCAGGGATAGACTTGCCTCGCTCTTGCCGGGACTTCTCTAATTGACGCTCCCAAAAATGAAGGTCCAACCTATTGCAGAGAGATATAACTTCCCCCAACGAGGTGGGAAGATCTCTGGTGACTAATTCGTCCTTCATGCGTTCTGACAACCCTGCCAAGAAGGTGGAGATTAGAGCTTCCTCGTTCCATTTCAGTTCAGAGGCCACAGTTTGAAAATGGATAACGTACTGAGACACGGAACGGGAGCCCTGACGAATCTGCAGGATTTCTGACGCTGCTGAGGATACTCGCCCAGGTTCGTCAAAAATTTTCCTTAACTGTGAAATAAAGTCAGAGTACTTGGAAAGCAACGGGTCATTTCTCTCCCAGAGTGGGGAGACCCAATCTAGTGCGGAGTCCGACAATAAGGAGACAATGTAGGCCACTTTAATACATTCAGAAGGAAAGTTCATTGGTTGCAGGGAGAAATGCACTTCACATTGGTTGATAAACCCCCGGCAGGCACGGGGTGTACCATTATACTTAGAAGGGGTAGACAACCGTAACGAAGAGGAAACAGTCTGTTGAGGAGGAGTTGCGGCTTGCCGCTGAGAGATACCTTGGAGTGCTTGGGTAACTTGTTGCTGGGATTCTTCCAGTGCTCGCAGCCGAGCAACCACATTTTACAAGAACTCCTGGCTGGTGGATGGATCCATTGGGCCAGTGCTTACTGTCACGCTAGGGGTACCTTGTGGATCTGTCTGAGGCCTGAAGGTCAGGGGTTCACGGCTTGAAGGAGACTGGAGAACAGCAGGTTTAATATAATGCTTTATTGAAGTACCAACACTGGAAGGCAAGGATGAAGAACTCAGTGGATACTTGGGCAACAAGGGAATGTCCACAATAACAATGAATGTCCACAATAACAAGAGATGTCCAAGAGTCTCTGTCAGATTACCGAGAGGGATACTGACGACGGACCGCGGGTGCGGACGGCAGAAGGCAGCGGAGGTAGAGTGTCGACGGACACCGATGACTGGCAGCAAGTGCAGATGGCCGACAGCTGGAGTGGAGGACCGTCAGCAGGCACAGATGACTGGCAGCGAGTGCAGATGGCCGACAGCGGAGATGGAGAGGCGTCAGCAGGCACGGATGATTGGCAGCAAGTGCAGATGGCCGACAGAAGGATTGAAGAAGTGTCAACAGGCACAGAGGACTGGCAGCAGGTGCAGCTGGTCGACAGCAGGAGTGGAGAAGTGTCAACAGGCACGGAGGGCTGGCAGCAGGTGCAGCTGGTCGACAGCAGGAGTGGAGAAGTGTCAACAGGCACGGAGGGCTGGCAGCAGGTGCAGCTGGTCGACAGCAGGAGTGGAGAAGTGTCAACAGGCACGGAGGGCTGCAAGCAGGTGCAGCTGGTCGACAGCAGGAGTGGAGACGTGTCAACAGGCACAGAGGGCTGGCAGCAGGTGCAGCTGGTCAACAGCAGGAATGGAGACGTGTCAACAGGCACGGAGGTCTGGCAGCAGGTGCAGCTGGTCGACAGCAGGAGTGGAGAAATGTCAACAGGCACGGAGGGCTGGCAGCAGGTGCAGCTGGTCGACAACAGGAGTGGAGACGACTGGAGCAGGATGCAATTGCAATGTCCAGGAAACAGGTGTTGAGCTGTAAGGACTGGAGGCAGAATGCAAATGCAGGGATCCAGGTAACAGGTGCGGATGGGAAGATAACGAATACAGTATACAGGTGTGGACTGCAGACAGGGAACACTGGAATCAGGGATTTCACAGAGCTGAAGCTTCCTCCCAAGGGATTGACAACAAAGCACTGGCGATTGTATGTCCCAGAGGGCTCTGCTTTATCCCCCAGGGCAGATCTTGATTGGAGGAGCTGAACTGGGGATCCGGGCCATTGGCTGGCTACCACAAGATGGCGGCGCACGGACTGGAGACAAACAACTTTGGCTTTTTCTCATACTGGATGTGCATGCTACAGGCCCCGGGAAGACCCAAACGCCGCGCTCCCCGTCCTGCACCCGGACGGATGGGCCACAGGCCCCGCCGCCGGAGATGAACAGGTGAGCGGCGCGTCTTAGCAGCGGCCGTGACAGGATTGTTACATGACCAGGACACACATGGAGCTTCCGATGATTAAATTGATATGCAACATGCCTATATTCTGTGTGTGACTGTGGCTGTACCAGCATATGGAATGCTATGTTACAGTGATTTCCATGAATAAACAATTTCATATGCAGATACAGCCTCACTCACACACAGAATATAGGCATGCTGCATATCATTTTAATCAGCAGAAGCTGAGTGCCCCTCACGCAATGCACTTCTGGGACCGCTGAAGAGGATCCTGAAGGCCTCCGTGGATGCTGTGGGACCATCGGGGCACCACCAGGGGTCCAGGAAAGTATTTAAAAAACAAAATGATTCCAAAAATCTTAAATATCCCCTATCCAAAATTCTCGTGGTCCCGAGCATTTCGAGTAAGGGATACTTGACCATATATGTATTTAACTCTCCATCTGTTATAACAGTTTGATCTACTTAAATTAAGCCAGAGGCTACTTATTTTCAAAGCGCTGGCCTAGATATATTGTACAACCTCATCTAGAGTATTGTGTTCAGTTCTGGAGGCCATATCTCCAGAAGGATATAAATACATTAGAGACTCTACAAAGAAGAACAACTAAAATGGTGCATGGCCTACATCACAAAACGTACCAGGAAAGACTAATAGATCTTAATATGTATACTTTAGAGCATAGAAGGGAAAGGGGGGACATGATAGAAACTTTCAAATATATCAAGGGCTTTAACAAGGTACAAGTGGGAGACATTCTTCACAGGAAGAGGAGCAGCAGAACACGAGGACATGCACTGACACTAGAGGGAGGAAGATTCAGGATAAATTTGAGGAAGAATTACTTCACAGAAAGAGTAGTAGATAAGTGGAATAGCCTCCCATCAGAGGTGGTAGAGGCAAATACAGTAGTAAAATTAAAACATGCTTGGGATAGGCATATTGATATCCTTACAAAAAAATAAGGATCAAATATGGTTTAAGGTAACATGTTTAAAAAAGAAGCAGATTAGGTGGGCCAAGTGGTTCTTATCTGCCATCAAATTCTGTGTTTCTATGTTTCTATTGTAATAACTCTAAAACTTGGATGGGAAGTTCTAAGCTAGATAGAATAATATGATAGGGTTCTTTCATAGAGGTCCACGTTTCAATGGTTTTCTTAATTTTTTAAAAAAAATGAACTTCTAAAATCTCTTACATCTGGAAAAAATGATATGGCTTGGACAGGCATGCAGTACAGTACAAACATTTCTGTGACAATCTGCACCTGTTCGTATCTGCCATTACTGTACCTCATTTTCCAGCTCTACAGAAAAAATACCATCCATGACTATCTTCTGCAATTCTTGTTGCAGCTTAAAGCGCACATAAAAGTGAAAAACTCGAATTGACCTTTTTCCATGTTGACCTTTTGATTGTTTGACCTTTCGCCCATGTCGGCCTAATGTATGTTGATCTTTTTCATGTATCAACTTTTTGACTGTCAACCAATAGTGGTCAACCTTTTGACTGTCAACTTAATATACCATAACCCGGGTAAACTGAACAATATAGTGATTTAAGGATCTCACTGGCCAGGCTAGCACTGAGTAACATTATGATGGGTGGACTATGTTGCAAGTTAATACTTGCTGACTTTTTAAAATGTCCAAGGTGAGGTGGGGTGTGATATAGCGATTGCATTCTTTAACGGAGAGGCAAGGCCATAAAGTCACAATTCAGTGCAGAGCTTGTTAAACCACTAGGCTACAGACCTCACTTGGGAAGTGCGTAGCATCTGAGACACTGGAAGTACAGGAAGGCGACTTCAAATGCAGGACTCTGAACTTTCTGCTTGAGTTGGGCGATATTAATAAAGAGAAAACCACTGATTGGTCCTCTGATCTGCTGCCTGCATCCAAAGATGCAGTATCAGATCAACATTGTGGCCATCATGCGCATCATCAGATCATTGTGTGGAATGCTCCCCCATGTTGTGGAAAGCTCTCCATCACTAATTCAAAATGCCTGCAGCATGTCATTCAGGCAGTAGCTAAAAGGGCACTGTGAACACAACTGCAGCACCATTGCAAGACATGCGTACTGTGGAGGTCATTCTGGTTCATCCCCATCGTTGCAAATTTGCAATGATGAGCGATGTTGATGGACTGTGCATGTGCATATATGTTTATGTGCATGTGCAGCTGTCTGTGCGAGTGGATGCAGCGACTTGTGTAGTCGCCGGCCCATTCGCACAGAGCAGTTTGGGCAGTGTCACCGCAGTCGCGCCCATGGGAACGCCCAGGTTTCATGAGTGTTCCCATTAAAACACTGGGCATTCCCATGGTAATTCACTGGTGATGCAGGTGCCGGGGGCAGGCGGCTGACATCACCGGATGTCAGCTGCCCACTCTCTTCCCGTAGAGGAGCGCCAAAGATCTAAGATAGCAGAGACTGACCTAGATCTGCGAGCGCTTGAGAAATCAATCAATAGTCAGCGACCATCAAATGATTTCTGCCCTGCAAGCAAGCTGCGAATGGATGTTTATGCAAAACATCCATTTGCATGCATGAGGGTGAAATCTGCGTGCAGCTGGCATGCGAGCACTCATGCAACTTTGAAAAAGTTGTCTTGGCACAACGAAATGCGTCAGTCATTGCAGCACCACTTGGATACTGGACTATTCTACAATATCCCCTTGAACCAGCTACTCCTCCTGTCCCCCCCACGGACTACCTTGTACCCTCTCCGGAACCCCCAGACTGGATTACAATTTTGGTCACCACCTGCACAATCATTGGAGCCGATCCGAGAAGTGAGGTAACCTATTTCATCTTTTCGCCCACCAGTGGATCAAAGAACCAAGGCTTCCAGCAGGAAATCTGGCTATTCCAGTATCAACTTAATCCGGATCACCCCCATCTGTCCCTTTCCAATTGTGGGGATCAACAACACTCTTTGGGAGGAGAGCATTCCTTGGAACAAGCGGGACTCACTTAAGTATTCAATGTCCTTTTAAAGTGGTTTCTGTTTCCCAATAAGGGCCACATAATATTGTAATATTATTTTATTAATTCTTTTACCATGTGTCATCATATGTGTTTAATTAAAATAACCTGTATTTCCATGTAATACCCATCTGATCATTATTTTACAAATTTTTCTTTTATATATTTACCATTTAGAGTGCTCCACAACCCCCCCCCCCCTTTTTCCCGGCATTTAGATGACCCGCAAAGCTGCAAATTTCAGCTGATTTAGCGTTCCAATAATACAAAACATTTCAATGAAAATTTGATACTCTATTAAACCCCAAACACATTAGGTGGGGTAGGGGGTCGACGGGGTAGTGAGAGCTGTGCTGCAGCATGGCCATCATTAACAAAGATCTCCCTTGTCTGTACATGCACACGCATCTTTAACGATATTGCTTGTACACACTAGACAAGCTAGTAAAAGATGCTGCTCAGAAGGGCTCTGCGGAGCGATATCTTTTACTATCTTTTCTAGTGTGTATGGGGTTCTGGTTTCAGAGTGTCTCAGTCACACAGGGCATCTTGCGCTGTATGGTTCATAGATGGTATGAGTATGAAGACAAATCTCTAAGTTGTTTATAAACTATTTTAAAACCCAGGCCAATGAAAATGTCTAGGTATATTTCTAATCTAAAAATATTATATTGTTCAATACCGCTTCATTACTAAGGTACCAGAATAACTCCATAGCAATTTCACCCAAATTCAACAGACTCCCAGCAATGCTAATTGGTTCAGGTTGGTACTTCTGTGGTCATATTCAAGAGTCAAGACGGTACTTGTGTAGCAAGGTGTGGCGAGCGCAGGGAACCCGCGAGGGATGGCGGTACGCGTCCTCCGACCTTGTCATACCCCCACTATCCACGTCGGCGTGGAGTTGATTTTATATAGTGTGGCAAACGCAGCGAGCCACCGAGCCCGAAGCGTGGCAAGCGCAGCGAGCCCCGCGAGGGAACACACATAAAAGTATTACGCGTCCACTCGCCACGCTTCGGGCTCCATGGCTCGCTGCGCTCGCCACACTATATAAAATATACTCCACCCCAACGTGGATAGTGGGGGTATGACAAGGTCGGAGGATGCGTACTGCTGCCCCTCGCGGGTTCGCTGCGCTCGCCACGCTTCCGGTTGGCATTGATAGTGGGGTGGCGTTAACAATGGGGGGGCATTTAACATAGTCATTACCCATCAGGGTGAGTGTACAATCTAAAATCGGGTCTGGGGGGCATTTAACATAGGAATTAGGCATCTGGGTGCATGTGCGACTTAAAATCGGTCGCATCGCATGCGATCATATCGCATGCGATGCAATGCGATTTGTGGTTGTACAATGACCTGCAATGGAAATCGGGGGCGCCGTGATAATACACAAGTACCGTCAAGACTTTAACCTATGAATGTTTCCTTTCTAATTCATGTCAATTATGTGAGCACACTTACCATACTCTGCTTTGCCTCCCCTAATGTTCCTCTCTAAACATAAAGGGGTATATTTACTAAAGGAAATTTGTAAAAAATAGGTGTATTTGTATTTAGAAATACACTTATTTTTGACATTTACTATCCCGAAAATACGGCAATTCGTAGTCGTATTGATAGCACATCAATACGACTACGAATTGTCGTATTTTCAGGATAGTAAATGTCAAAAATAAGTGTATTTCTAAATACAAATACACCTATTTTTTACAAATTTCCTTTAGTAAATTTCCCCCAAAAAGTCACAAGAGTAAAATGTGGCCAAACATTCATATGGTCATGCATAAGCATAACCAGAATGAAAATGTATATTTTATGCACAGAAGTAGACTGATGACCAACTCCACTTGAGACCCATAGACTTTTTTTTGGACAAAAATATAAGATATGTAGTATGTTGCATAGTTACATTCAATTTACAAATGACATTAGGGGGGAAATTTACTAATATGAAAAACCTAGTTTTTCGTATTAGTATTTTCCCTACGACTGCATACGACTGTTTCAGTCGTATGCAAAGTCGTGTTCTGGAGGGGAATGTACAAAGCAGTCAGATACGATATGCTTTGTAACCCTCCGATGGTGTAACCATTCGTATTAGCTGGCCATATATACGGCCGCTAATACGAATTAGTAGAGGCAGTCTGCACGGATCAGTCAGATCCGTGCAGACTGCAAGGTGTAAAAAAAATAGAAAATTAAATAAATAAAAAAAACGGCGTGGGGTCCCCCCCACAGCTGTAACCAGCACCAGGCTGAAAGAGCCGGGGCCGGTGATTAAAAATCAGGGAACCCGACAAATAGGGGTTCCCTGATTTTTCACAACCAGCCCCAGGCTCCAGGTCCGGGGCTGGTTCCCAAAATACGGGGGACAAAATGACTAGGGGTCCCCCGTATTTTAAGAACCAGCCCCAGGCCAAACCAGCCAGCAGGGTAATGTCACAGCCGGGGGACACTTATTATATAAGTTCCCGCGGCCAAAACATTAACCCCCTGACCGGTCAGCCTGGCCAGGGGCCCTGGGGGAGTGGGGACCCCCCAATAAAGGGGTCCCCCCCCTCCAGGACTTACCTGAACAGGATGAAGCCTGGTGCTGTCCCCGGTGACCCTGGGCTGTGGTCACCAGGCTGATCTTGGTGTAAAAAAAAGATGAATAAACTATTGTTTTAAACTGTGGAACTATGAGTCCCACCAAGCCTCCCCTGCAAGCTGGGACTTGGAGAACCACAAGTCCCAGCCTGCGGGGCATTAAAGGGCCCGCTGGGTCTCGTAGTTCCACAGTAAAAAAAATAGTTAAATAAATACACACTGACACCTGAAAAATTAAAGTTTAATACATACATTACACACACACTGATACTTACCTATCTTGATCCCGTAGGTAGCCCTCTGTCCTGGTTTCCGGTGTCCTGTGTCGTCCTCCAGGTCCATGTTGGTGGTCCGTGTCGTCCTCCAGGTCCATGGCGGTGTCCGGGTCCGAAGAAATCCATGTTGGAGCTGTGGAAGGAAATCCTACTCACCTGGTCCTGTGCTGAAGATGTCTTCTATTGGTCCAACGTAGTCCAGGTAATCTTTAAGCTGTCGCCGGTCCCCGCACTGTCCGCATCACACTGAGGAGAGATGCAGAGATATTTCATACTCGGCGCCTCTCCTCAGAATGATTCTATTGGCCGCCTAGCGGCCAATCAGGAGCCGACTTTCTTGGCTCCTAATTGGCCGCTAGGCGGCCAATGGAATCATTCTGAGGAGAGGCGCCGAGTATGAAATATCTCTGCATCTCTCCTCAGTGTGATGCGGACAGTGCGGGGACCGGCGACAGCTTGAAGATTACCTGGACTACGTTGGACCAATAGAAGACATCTTCAGCACAGGACCAGGTGAGTAGGATTTCCTTCCACAGCTCCAACATAAGTATCAGTGTGTGTGTAATGTATGTATTAAACTTTAATTTTTCAGGTGTCAGTGTGTATTTATTTAACTATTCTTTTTACTGTGGAACTACGAGACCCAGCGGGCCCTTTAATGCCCCGCAGGCTGGGACTTGTGGTTCTCCAAGTCCCAGCTTGCAGGGGAGGCTTGCTGGGACTCATAGTTCCACAGTTTAAAACAATAGTTTATTCATCTTTTTTTTTACACCAAGATCAGCCCGGTGACCACAGCCCAGGGTCACCGGGGACAGCACCAGGCTTCAGCCTGGTCAGGTAAGTCCTGGAGGGGGGGGACCCCTTTATTGGGGGGGTCCCCACTCCCCCAGGGCCCCTGGCCAGGCTGACCGGTCAGGGGGGTTAATGTTTTGGCCGCGGGAACTTATATAATAATTGCCCCCTGGCTGTGACATTACCCTGCTGGCTGGTTTGGCCTGGGGCTGGTTCTTAAAATACGGGGGGACCCCTAGTCATTTTGTCCCCCGTATTTTGGGAACCAGCCCCGGACCTGGAGCCTGGGGCTGGTTGTTAAAAATCAGGGAACCCCTATTTGTCGGGTTCCCTGATTTTTAATTACCAGCACCGGCTCTTTCAGCCTGGTGCTGATTACAGCTGTGGGGGGGACCCCACGCTGTTCTTTTTTTATTATTTATTTATTTTTCTATTTTTTTTTACACTGCAGCCTGCACGGAGGCAAATACGACAGGAACATCAAGGTGTATTTTCCTGACGTATTTTCGTGCCTGTTTTACACCAATTAGCAGCCGTATTATCAATACGGCTGCTTAGTACATCAGGAACCACCATTCTTTTGAATGGTGATTCCTGTCGTATTCTATCGATGGTGTAGACATTTGTATTTGTAAATACAAATACGAATGTCCCATCATTAGGAATACGAATTGTTGTATTTTCGGGATAGTAAATCCCGAAAATACAAATGTGTAAAAAATAGGTGTATTTCTGCCTACGAATACACCTATTTTTTACGAATCCATATTGGTAAATTTCCCCCTAAATGTGAAATGTAGCTTTAATGATAAAAGATCCAACCTAAAGACAGAAGGTATTTACAGGCTCACAAATGAAACTTCCAATAGTTTTTTTATTTTAATAGAAATGGGCACACAGCTGTAATCCAGGTTGTGACATAGATATGCAGGAATGCTGAAATACACCTACCCAACTGAATGTGGTATCCACTAACACAGGTGCAAATACAGAAGAAGGGAAGATTAAAATAAGCCAGATCCAAATTATAGTACAACGTTCCCAAAAGATGCTCCCATATGGTACAGCGGGTGTACAATATTTGTCTCTGCATCTGTATTCCTCTTTAAATAGATTGCAGATGGAATACTTCTGTCCACTAATTAGACAGTGTTTTGTAATCTGGCTGAGCAACTTTAAAATAACTTAATGGTTTTATTAATATAGAAAAGGCATAGTCATCGTGTGAGGTTTATTTAATAACAGGTGTGGCAGGGATAGCATATTTCCACATGAGGGTAATGTGGAAGATCCAGTCCAGGTTTTAGAGCAGCAGCAGGAAAATTTGATCCAGTCCAGGTTTCCTGAATTGATGTGATCAACGTTTGGCTGATAACATCTCCGGTGGCTTCCTGTTATATGTGTGTCTAGAACAGGAGGTCATTGTTCCCAATGCTGAAAGTGGCTGGGTGATAGGCCGGTAGGTAATATTACTTTGTAGTGTACCCTGACTGTGAAATCTGTGGAAAGTCCTGTGATGCTGTAACCATGCTTGCTCAGCTGTTATCCTGGTATGCTGTTTACCTACTACCAAATAAATACTTCTATATTCAGTATATGTGATTTTTTGTCACACAGGATGCATACTGCTCAAATGTACTAACCCCAATAACAATCATATGTAAGCTTGTAATAGTGTTTCACTACAACAAATAAAGCTAATATCTATTTATTTGCATTTTTCCAAAAACCTTTATAGTGTTCCTCCAATTAAACTTCCCTGTTGACAAGCTCTTAGATTGTCACAGCACTCTCCTGCTCATTCCAAGATGTATTTACTAAACAAATGATGGTCATATGAGATGTAAGGCCCTTTAGAATGCTGAGTTTATCGCTAACATTATCTATAAACTCACCATCGGGTATCCCCCTGGCCCACCCCGACGGTTGATACACCTAAATACAAACTTAACTCTAAACCTTACATAACTTAACTTAAAATATAGACACAACACAAAGTGCTGGCGTTTCAAAAAGAATGTCAAATTTATTTTGACAATTAACTAAGACTATGAATGGTGGCGGCACTAAAGAATGGTCACTATAGGAAAGGTGGGGTTAAAGATCACTAAGCATACATACAACGCTGGGTGACCACTCTCCCTGGTCAGCCACCAGGCCTGGTGGTGACGGCCATTCCCCGGACAGAAGCATGGCCCATGACAATCGATGTCGAGGGAGAGTGCACCCCACTACCTACACACACACAGAGTTCTTAAAGAATGACCGTTCTTTACCGCCGCCGAAGAGGAAGAGAAATAGGGAAGGGTGGGTGGGGCTTCTTGAACAGAGGGTGATCACTCTAAACTCGTGATCATTCCTACCCTGTCTAAACCCTCCCCCTGCTCTGATAGGCCTTGTGCCCATCCTCATTACAATAGCATGTGACCAACAGCAGAGTGTACCCTGGGAGAACCCTCAGTGGTTTATGTCACCTCAGGCTTATTCAGCCTTCTTTCATGAGAATGTAGGTATAGCAAAACAAATCCTGCCAAGGAGAACCTCTCAGATATATATGGGTATGGTAAATGAGGTCAAAAATGCCTAGGTCAACACAGAAAGGTCAACATGTGCAAGGGTCAACAATGGCTAACGGTTTATACAATCAAAAGGTCAAAACAGAAATGGTTAACACATGAAAAGATCTATATGAGTTTTTAATGTTTTTCAGTGTCAATGTCAATGTGGACACAGTTGTGTCGCTTCAGATTGTTCGCTCTTGCTTGCCATTGTAAGTGTTACATATATAAGAATTAGAAGCTACATTTACTTAATCTAGCACTTTTAAAAAAAAAATTCTGTAATTGTTTTATCTACCTATGTAGCAGCTTTTAACATTCTAATTATTGCTTCTCAATGTAACACTTTTAACACAAAGCTTCTGCTTCTTATTTATGTAACACTTACTAACACGTTAACCTCTCGCTGGTGTATTGGGTTGTGCCCCAGACTTGGATCTTAGCGTTAGGGACCCACCATATAAGGTCACCTGGTCCTGGATGGTGGACCCATATATTTTTGGATCAATGTGATCTGTGCAGTGCTTCTTCCAAACTTGCCTGCAACAGGCAGGTCTATTATTTGTGCAGGTTCCCCATTATTTTTCAGTAGGTTAGCCAGCATAAAAAGAACAAATATTAAATAATTGATTGTTGATCTGATGTTTCAAAGTTGATCATTGTTTTGGTTTTGCCCTTACTAAAGGTCGGTATGCAAAACCTACTGAAATCATACAAGCAAAACCAACCTTTAGTAAATATTCCCATTAGAGCAGTGGTTCCCAAACTGTGTGCCTAGGCTCCCTGGGGTGCCTCAGGACACTTGCAGGGGTGCCTTGGGATGGTGGACCAAGATCAATTCATATTATTTATGGTCAATGTACCAGGCACAACCAGTGCTTGTGGCTGCCAATCATAATATATGTGGACAAACAGAAGCAAATCCTGTCCCTCTCCAGATAACTGTAAAAAAAAATCTGAATTTCTCGGTAAGAAGCATTTGGCACCGTGATTCAAAAAGGTTTGGGAACCACTGCATTAGAGTATGTTTTTCTTTTACTAGTTGTTCTCATCTCACCAAAGAAACACTTTTGGCACTCTATTCACTCTCCAAACTGATGAGCTAAAATCAGGGCCCCAGTATAAAATTCTTCATCTATTGCAGGCATGCCCAAAGTCAGGCCCGGGGGCCAGATGCGGCCCGTGCTGTCATTTCAAGTGGCCCGCAGCCTCCAGCTGGAAGCAGGCAGAGCACCAGATGTGGGAAGCACAGCACAGGACACTAAAGGTGGGGCCCTGGCGAGCGCACCTTTACCTTGCCATGTGCTGCAGTGAGGAGGTGCCGGCCGCCACAGTCAGATGTGTTTGGCGTCCTACCCCTGCTGCTGCAATCGTATATCACCCTACTCCACAATCACAGTGACAGCAGTGTTTGGGGAGGGGGTGCAGCACGGGGGAAGCTTGCTCCTGTAACATGCAGAGTGGAGGAGCGCAGCAGCGAGAGCCCAAGCATCTCCTGTCCTTCCAGTTTCTGCTTTGCCTCTCCTTCCTCTGACTCACACAAGGGGCTGGGAAACATACAGAGAAGGGAGGGGGCAGAGTGGGGGACATACAGTGAATGGGGGCAGAGTGGGGGACAGAGTGAATGGAGGCAGTGATGGCCATTCAGAGAAGGGGGAGCAGGGGCAGGCTTGGGGATATACAGTGAATGGAGGTAGAGTGGGGTACATAGTGAATGGGGGTCATACAGTGAATGGAGGCACTGATGGACATTAAGAGAAGGGGGGCAGGCTGTGGGATAGAGTGAATGGGTGCAGAGTGGGGAACGTACAGTGAATGGGGGACATACAGTGAAGGAGGGGCAGGCTGGGGGACATACAGTAAATGGGGGCAGAGTGGGGTACATAGTGAATGGCGATCATACAGTGAATGGGAGTCAGACAGTGAAGGAGGGTCAGGCTTGGGGACATACAATGAATGGAGGCACTGATGGACATTAAGAGAAGGGGGGCAGGCTGTGGGACAGAGTGAATGGGTGCAGAGTGGGGAACGTACAGTGAATGGGGGACATACAGTGAAGGAGGGGCATGCTGGGGGACATACAGTGAATGGGGCAGGCTGGGGGACATACAGTGAATGGGGGCAGGCTGGGGGACATACAGTGAATGGGAGCAGAGTGGGGGACCATTCTGATGTGATTAATGATTTTAAGAATGTCAGGCTGAATGGTCGGCCCCCCACATTTTCACTTCACCAAATCTGGCCCTCATCACAAAAAGTTTGGACACCCCTGATCTATTGTATAGACCAGCAGTTCCCAACCCTTTTTATCTCCCATAATCCTTGATTAGGGTTTTCATTTATGAGTATCCCTCCTCTTAATTTGAAATATCCATAGTACTTAGCAGTTAAGTGGAAGCGAGCGATATGTGTCTTCTCATATTAAAGAGTAGCAGAGGAGTAGTGTGCCATCAGGAATTGGGACCCTTTGTGTCTGACCACTGGCTGTGTACTGTTGCGCTAGCACCTTTAGGATTAATTAGATACCCCTTTTAACCCTCCCCCCGTCAACCGTTATGGTTCATGCTTTGAGGAGCCTAGTATAAATGAAGTCAGTGCTGGCCCTTTCCTATTCTGTCCTTGCCACGCCAGAGGTCACCTAAGAAACTGGTAGAATTCACTGTGCACAACATTCAACACCAGCATCGTCGGCTTGCTGCAGAGACTTTCACAGCTCCCACCAAAGAGGCAGTTGCAGCTGCAATCTGAACTTAAAGAAACAATTGGCAGAGCCTGCACTAGAGATAGCGTGCGGTGTGGTTTGACACAATGGGGCAAATGTATGAAGTGATAAAGTGGTGATAAAGGGTCAGATGTATCAAGCTTCAAAAGTGATAAAGTGGAGAATGATAAAGAGCCAGCCAATCAGCTCCTACCTGTTATTTTTCAAACCCAGCCTGTAACATCAGCTCCGATTGGCTGGCTGTTTATAACTCTTCATTTTATCACTTTTGAAGCTTGATACATCTGGCCCTTAGTCAGAAGCGTAACTGTGGGAGGCAGTGGAGTCATCTATTGCCAGGCTCCTGCTCCCAAGGGGGCACTTTTCCTCCCCTGCAAATTGGAATAAGTTATTTGAAAGACATTGATATTGCTTCTGTGGCTGATTCCCCCACCTAGCAGGACTATAGACGCCACACTCTCTTTATTATAAACATCATTTTAGCAAGCGTCACATCTTGTGGTGTAAAGTGAAAGGTGATAACACATCATTCAATCAGCTGTGTTTGAAAAATTGGTTGGCTGGTGCAGTACTACCTTCTACTTTATCACTGCTTAATCACCACTCTAGCGCTTTACCAGGTTTAATACATCTGCCGCATGACTTCTCTATCTAATCTATCTATCTATCTATCTATCTAATCCAGAGGCGTAACTAGATATCCATAGGCCCCATTGCAAAAGTTTGTAAGGGCCCCCTATTTAGCAACTTATGGTGATAAATATGTATAAAACATATTACTTAAACAGCAAAGATGGGGCCCCTGCAGCTCTGGGCCCCATAGCAGCTGCAGCCCTTGCACCAATGGTAGTTACGCCCTTGTATCTATCTATTATACATAGATAGATGCGTTTGTGTATATGTATGTATCAGAGATATCAGTGTACCAATCCCCAGGACTTCTGTTGCTGGCCCTGCCTATCATTCTACTCTCAGCACTGAAATGTCGGTAAATGTCTAGAGATCAGCCAGTGTTTCCCTGTGTGCTAATTATTTCCATTTTCCAGCACATGAGCAATGTAGTTCCCTTGCTATGAAGCACAGGGAACCATTTGCAAAACCGAACCATCAAACCGTTTTTTTTTTTTCTATGAGTAAGCTTAGGACTTTTACTAGTCTGCTAAAAGGCTAGAAGTGCTTATCGCTGATGTCAGAGATCCACCCTAAAAACGTCTTGGCAACTTGCGTTTTCACAAACACACCTAGAAAACGCCATGTTTCCACCCCTAAATGCTGACTGCAACTGCTATGCTTATGGATATTTATTCACAATATATGTATATGTGCAATAGCAATGCTGCACACGTGCGGTCGTTCGATAACTGATCGGATTGAGTGAAGTACGAAGTATAGCAAATTCCTGTAATGTAATAGAAACATTAAGGGAAATTCAGGCTCAGCATTTACTACTACTACTATTTCTACTACTAAAACTACTACTACCACCACCACCAGTTTTGTGGCTGTGTATTTAACCTCAAAGGCTACACATTTTCAAAGGATAGGATGGAAAATAAAATGTTCCAGAAAGTATTCCCTGTCTGGCCTGCTTCTTGGGCAGGTGCATGATGGGTATCAGAGCCAGCTAACATTGACTTTGAAGTTTGTAAAATGCACAAAAAGGGAAGTGAAAGCATGACTGTGGTTTAATTTGCAGTGGTGATTAAACCCCCTGCTTCCAAAGCATGAAAGGGTGTGTGCCATTTTTGGGAATATCTTTGATGTAAAACATTCTTCAACTGTGAGATGATGCCCCCAGCTTGGCCCCTGCACACACTAGCTTTAATGTTTCCTTCCAAATGTTTCTATCGTTATTTTAATACTTTTGATGCATTTTCCGATTGGATGCACATGGCAACTCTGGAGATCAGTGGTTCTCTGCTAGAGAAAATGTTATTTACTAGATGGCTCTAGCTGAGATGCTAAAAACCACTTTAATGCAATGCTTTCAGAATTTCTCTGCTAGCAGTGGGTGACAAATATTTACTGATATTAACAAAATTAGGAAAAATGCCATAAAGTTTTGGAACCAGATGATACAGTGAGAAGATTGATATGGTTGAGCTCATTTTCCTTCCATTACATATTTAAGCGATTTAAGAGACTAGACATGACCTCGGGGCCTGATTCAGACATGTACACAATGCCATTGTGCACACTATTATTGGACCACAGCGCTTGTGTTTTGGTTGCACTGCTCATACCACGAGGCACCTTTGTGATGCTGCTCGCAGCGAGGATTTATTTACAATGTGTATGACTGTCAGGGACCTTTTGGGTTGGTTTTGGGGAATGATGGCAAAATGCAGGTGTGTCACAACCATTTTTGGGATGTGAACAGGCTTCCTGCTTCTTAAATTCATGAGCTTTGCTGTATGACCAGACGTCTCCTCTTAACTTTACTGAAACTATAGTGTCTGTCGGGGGAGCACTGTGCGTACATTGCTAACCGGAAGTGCTGGATTCTGGGAGCGCTGATATGCTGTGTTCACATGCCCCCTGGCAATGAGCATGTAACCTGCTGGCAAGGAGCATGTAATCCCCTGGCAACCAGCAAGTTACCCCTGGCAATAAGCATTTACCCCTAGCAACAAGAAAAAAACCCTTGCAACGAGCTTGGAACCTCTGGCAATGAGCATGAAACCCCTGGCAACGAGCATGAAATCCCTGGTAATGACCATGTAGAATATTCAAATACAGTACTGGGAATCATATGGAACTGGGACATGATTTGTTCACTAACAGGAATGTACTTAGGACACGTGGGCATGTACTGAGACTTGAGGGAAATAAATTCCATACTGAATTAAGAAGAGGATTCTTCACCATTAGAGCAGTAAGATTCTGGAACTTCTTGCCGGTGGGGGTGGATACAGCAACTACTGTTAATGAATTTAAATCAAAACTGGATACATTATTGGCCACTAAGGGAAACCTATAGATATGACTTACTCAAATCAGTAGTTACAAGTCAAATAGGTTGAACTCGATGGACTAACGTAGTTTTTCAGCCTTAACTACTATGTTACTATGATATTAATGTATGGGGACGGGCACAAACAATTTTGGCAGGGGAGGTGCAAATGTTTTAGTTATGCCACTGCCGGGAGGCCCAGTGTCATTGCTACTGCCCCCCTGCTGTGACTTGGAGGCATGGCAGTTGCTTCTATACAGAGCTGACATATTTATATTTGAAATGCTTCCAGACAATCAGAACTCGCAGAGCGACAGTTACAGTGTTTGAATGGAGGCCTGCGAACGCAGATTAGTTTGCAAGCTGGCACTATATTTGAAATCGGATAAAGTAACAGAAACGAGAAGCATGCACTCTGCTCTCCTACCCTCTGTGAAGGCTAGTGGAACGGGCAGCCGCGTTGATAGAGGTTGGACTTGTGCAAGGTGGTAAGTCCTACTAGGGGCATTATGTTTAAGTGGCACTCTTGGAGGCATTATGTGTGGCACTAGTTGATGCTTTATGTGTGCAAGCGGCCATCAGGACTGTCTTGTAATCTGGTGGTACTGCCACTCAGCATATGGGACTAAATACTCTATTTTCACATTTGGTTTACATTTTAGCAGATTTGGGGCCAGATTCTCTATGCTTCAAAAGTGATAAAATTGAGAGTGATAAACAGCCAGCCAATCAGCTCCTACCTGCCATGTCACAGACTGTGTTTGAAGAATGTCAGACAGGAGCTGATTGGCTGGCTGTTTATCACTCTCTATTTTATCACTTTTGAAGCTTAGAGAATCTGGCCCATTATGTTTAATACTGTATGTTTCCAACTCAGCACCAGGCCGCTGTATGTAGGTGAAAAAATTATACTTTGCTTTGACTTTTTGACATTATTACCACAGTATTGAAAAATGGAAATTATCATTATTACAAGAACATCAAGAACCAGTGGACAAAAGGCCTAATGCTGGGTTGAGAGGAGAGGGCCCTAGTCTGCCATCAAATCTAGGGCATGGGACACCCCTATGCCAACCCAACCAAACCTCCCAAAGGCACCAAACTACTTAGAAACAGCAAGTGACATGTGATAACGCATTAAGGTGCGCGCACTCTAGAGACTAGACTATATATTAAACAATATGCTCGATAATGATATTGCTAATGGTATACTCACTTTATCATTAACGGTGCACACTCCTGCGGGTTGTTAGCGATGTCTTACGTCATCTGTACATGGATGACTTCTGAGGATATCGCTAGTGAGAACCATGCTGTGGAACAGTCTACATTACTTTTTCTAGAGTAATGTATGACCATGTTAAAGAACAATATGCATCATCACCACTAGGCACTTGCAAAAGTTAAGGTTACCCAGAAATGTACAGCATTTGCCGTCCACAAGAGCATTAGTGAAAATATAAAAATTCTACAGTATATATCATTGTAATGAGGAAATTATGGTTTGGAAATCAGAGATGAACAGGAAAAATATGCACTGTAAATATAGGGTGTAGTAGAGGGAAGGGTTTAGGAACCCATACCCAAATATTTATTTAAAATACTTGCTGGAGAATTGGCTTTCTGTAGGATTTTACTAAAAAAAAATAGGAAACTTGGCGATGCTTGCTGTGTATAAGGTACACTGTACATTCCTGTTGTAGACTGGATGTAGTTTGGATATAATAAGATCAGCCTCCTATATATGCTGGAGTTTTGGCAGCGTCCCAGCAACAACATGAAATATAGTAAAAATATGATTAAACTAGTCAAACATATGTAATTATTAGCCAAATGTGAAGAGAACAACACCAAACCTGTTGAAAACAAAAAATGTCTGTCACTCCACATTGATCGCTGCACGCTGCCAGATCATTCCCCGTTTCTGAAGTTCTGAGTTGTAAACTGACATGCTTCCAGGCAAAAGACCAGCCGCGGCTAAAGTTTCATGTGGTTGTTTTTACTTAATTTAGATTGAGCTTCCTGGAAATAAAGCATAATATTTATCAAGAGAATGATTTGGGGCTAACCGTTTAAAGGTACAATTGTCCAAAAATAACACTTACTCATGAGAATAAAATATTGTTTTCCAACTTCTTTGAAAAATGTCACATTTCATATGGCTATGCTGGCTGGCAGGACCAGAGAAATCCATTTCACAAACGACTCACATCTAACACTAAAAATCCCTGCAACTGGTGAGTGAGAATGGAGAATGGAAAGGGTGAACAAATGTAGGGCATACATGCACCTGCCTAGTTGTGACATCAACACTGATTGGGCAGTGTGTATGCAGAACATACTGGGGGAGATTCTCTAAGGTAAAAATGCAGTAAAAATCCGATTATCAGGGGTTTTACCGCATTTCGGGATGCTCTAAGCATCCACCGCAGAGTTACCGCGGCGGGGGGCATCGCCAGAAAAATTTTGCGATGCCCCATAGAAGCCAATGGGCTTCTAAGGCGAACCCACCGCCGCCCCGCACGGACCCCTGCCGCCCTGCATCGCCCCCTCACCTGTGTCCGGGCAGCACAGAGCTGTGCTGCCCGGACCTGTGACCTCCTCCCTGCACTGATCCTCTTCCGGGTGCAGGGAGGAGGAGAGCCCGGCGCAGCAGCAGCAGCAGCGCCGGGTGTGGGAGGGAGGGGGGAGCCGCCGGGACCTGCTGGGACCCGGCGACTCTCACCGCAAAGGACAGCTCTTAACGCAAGAGCTGTCCTTTGCTATAATTATCGCATATGTTACTGCATATGCGATAATTATGTATGCGAAGAGAGGCGAAGGGGGGCGGAGCTGAGCGGAGAATATTAGAGAATCTCATCCACTGCCTGTTCCATCTGCAGATCATTGCGGATTGAGGACTTACTTATTTATTGGTCTTCAGACCAGTTCTAGGCCCATACTCATTTGATTAAGGCAGAGCGACAAAATAACATTCAAAATAACATTGTGCATGATTCAAATGATCTAAAAGTGTCAATAAGCATAAAAAGTAAATATGAGGTTTATTTACTAAGGTGGGAGTTCTATTGAAGATGGGATGTTGCCCATAGCAACAAATCAGAATCTACTTATTTATTTAGCACCGTCTAGAAGATAATAAATAGAATTGTATTGGTTCCCATAGCAACACCCCATCTTCAATATGATTAACATCCCGGTATAGACAGTTATAATGGCCTGCAGTGCAGTATTTAGTCTGACTCATTATAATGCTGCTGCACCTTGTTTGAGGCAGGCAAGGCTGCAATGCAGTTAATGCATTACCGCTAGTTCTGCCACTGATGCCCTTGCCTCTGGAAACTACAAGCTCCTTAATGGCAGAGTTTGCTGCAGGAAGTTGCTCTGGTCTGGGATTCCAGGATCTGGACCATTCTAGTTTTTACCTAATCCCCAAGGGGGCACCAAATGGATCCTATCAGGACAAGGATGTCAGGTCTTAGTTATTGTAAATTGAATGTATATTTTCATCTCCCCTCTTACAATACCACAAAATAAAATCTTCCTCCAGGAGGGGGCAGTCAGGTGGAAGGTACGGTAGCATTATACAGCCTGACGGAAGGTGTAGTCGCTTGACACAGCTACAGTAGGCAGCAGTTGGCTGGATGGCATGGCATTGCTATGACATCATCTGAACACTGCCTTCTACAATACAAAGGTAAGATTCCCACATTGCACAGCAGTGTTGAAGTATAGCAATGTGAATCGCATTTTCACACTATCCGAATGTAGTGGGTGGCAGGGACGTGCAGTCAGGGGAGGCAGGGGAGGCAGAGCCTCACCTGTCATAAATGATAAAAAAAAATAAAAAATATATTTAAAATACATATACTGTGCAAGAAATATCTTATTTGTATTTTTTTTTTTAAATCATTTATGTGGTGGGACGCTGAGGAAGCTGGGAGGCAGTGAGAGCGGTGCCTCCTGCTGATAATTGAATATTGTCAGCAGCGAGGGGCGGAGCTTAGGACGGGCACAATAATAGTCAGAAAAGCCCGTTAGAAATCAATGGGGAAGCGGCAATTACACATCTGCCTCAGTGACAGGGATGTCACTGAGACAGATGTGATAGGACAGCGGGTACAGGCTGTCATACACTGACAGCCTGTATCCGCTCTCAGAGCCAGCCCTATCTGCCGGGATCAGAGCCTGCACTGCAGCAGCTGGTCCAGCCGAGGGGCACGCATAACCAGACCCCCCCCCCAACCCCAGAAGGTATGACCTGCAAAATGTCGGGCATCGGCGGTGGTTGGAGTGGGCAGTCGGCGCGGCAGTGGCAGGCATTGGCGGCGGTGACAGTAGCGTGCATCTCCGGCGGGGGGAGCGGGAATCGTTCACAGTGCAATGCAGGGCACATCACAGTCTGCATACAGAGCAGGGGCCGGTACAGTAACGTTCCTCGTCCTGTGTGCCAGCAGCTTGGGGGGAGCGCAGCATGTGGTTGCTGGGTGCATTCCTGATCTTCGGTAACTGCTGCTCCTGCAAGGTGATTGCAGGGGGGCCGAGGAAGGATGCATCAGGGGGAGATGAGATCCGGACTCTGGCCCTTATTCTGGTTGGTGCGGTCAGAGCCGCACACGGGGCTCCGGCCGCACAAACCAATCCCCGCCCACCCTACGGATCGCCACGGCCGTCCGTACACGGACGGCTGGCGATCCGCATAAAAATGGTGGAGGCGTACGCCTCCACCATGGTGGGAGCTGCCCCCTGCATTCGATGGTCGTCGACCATCGAAGGCAGGTCCGCACGCCGCGGCAGCTCCCGCAAGCTAAGACCACACGGACAATCGTCCGTGTGGTAGCTTGTATGGGGGCTGAAAGCTGACATCCGGCGACGTCAGCTTTCCGCCCCCATGAGTGGCGTCATGCCCTCATTACCATGCATACGCCCCGCGTTTGCATGGGAACGCCCATGAAACGCGGGGCGTACACATAGGGAAATGAGGGCATGATGCCTCTCACGCCCCTATCCGCCCCCTTTGCGGCGGACGAAATCCGTCTGCGGCGAAGGGGGCTGCACATGCGCAGATTCACCTCTGCGCATGTGCAGTGTTAAAACATCGGCGGTACGGCCGCACGCGGGCCGTACCGCACGAACTTGAATAAGGGCCTCTGTGAGCCCAGGTACGGCACTGGTGGGTATTTTGGGATTTCCTTTGTACTTGTAGTTATTAAACCCTTTGGTGCTCTCAGCAACTGGAAGAAAGGCAATGACCATTGTACTATCTGTCATCCTTCACTTTCCAGACATTGTAATGTAAACTGTTGGTTTTCTTGGATAAAAACTTTATCAGAGTAAGGATTTGGAGCATACACACACGTCTACCTTTCATGAGCACTATTGTAATTGATGTCTGTTTCTACTTTTATTTGGGCATCACTTAAAAGCATAAGTTGATTGCTTACATACTAGTACTGTAGGTTAATTTGCTTCCAACAAAAATTAACCCTAGAATGTCTGTGTGCGCGTGTACATGTGGTAGGGAATATAGATTGTAAGCTGCACTGGGGCAGGGACTGATGTGAATGTTCAACTATACTCTGTAAAGCGCTGCGGAATATGTGTGCGCTATATAAATAACTGGTAAAAATAAAAATAATAATTTAAAAAATACAGAGCCTCACCAGTGACTGATCTCACCGCATTTTACTGGTGGGTGGTATCAGACATCTGTGAGGAGGAGGCAGGAAGCTTGTTTCCTCCTCTGGGAGCCTGTGAAAGCCTTCAATATTCTGAATTTCCTAGCCTTCTGGGAGAATACTGTAGGCAAATATGCTACTATTGTGTTGAATTTTAATTAAAATCTGATGGGTTTCCTACATTTCAATTACTGTTCGGGATTGCATGTTTAAAAAAGCAGGAGATCTTATTAGATATTAGAAGTTGATTAAGCACAAGTGACTGAAGGAAAGTATACCTCCAAGGTATGGTTACCACCACCCGTCCACAGTCCAGAATTACTGCGGACAGCCCTGTAATTGAGACCAGAGTCTGGAGGGGTAGTGTTCCTGGATTATACAATGTCCAGGAATAGGCAGCCAGCAGATGCCTATTCCCACACATTGTATAGTGCCACCCCACAGGTCTTAATTACCGGACTGCGTGGAGTGATCCCAAATGGGATAACCTGGAGAATGCATCACAGCATATTTTAATCAATATAGCACAGGGTTGCCTACCCTCCCAAAAATAGGGTCCCCCTCCCGCTCCTCCAGAAAGGTGGTCAACCTTCCTGAATACTGGCGCCCCCCCCCCCCCCCGAAGTGCTACATCAGGCCCCGCCCCCGAAGTGCTGCTGACAGTCTTCTCTCTGGGCTTCTCCTGGAGAGGAGACTATAAAGTTAGGCTACCCTGATATAGCATTGGAAGATGCAGAATAAGTAGTCAGCACCAGAGCTGGATTTAGACCTCATGGAGCCCTAGGCAAGATATTGGTTTGGGGCCCTCTTTCCGACAATAATCCATAGCACTATATTTTTGCTGCTGATTGCAGGAGGCATCAGTAGAGTACCATGGCCTATGCACAGTCTTCAGATAAATGCTCAGATGTGTAAACATCAACATTGTGTACAAATCTGAATCTGGCTCCAGGTGTTTTGGAAGTTGGCTTAATATCTGTGTCACATTTACAGTAACCTGACTGCCATTTACAGTGGATGAAACCATTTTCTGTGTCCAAATATTTGTTTATCCTATCAAAGAACATCAAAGGGACTTTCAGAATGTGGGCAGGTCCATGTGATGTCATAATGTCAAGCAGTAGTAGTGCAATGTTCTGATTTTGATGGCCAGGATGTATTTATGGAGCCCCTTGGGACATCCTGGGCCCTTGGCAGGCACCTACAGTAGGTTGCTTTGTGGAAAATCCACCACTGGTAAGCACAAGTAAATACTGGTGTTGTGCGCATCTACACATAGATGCACAATGGGAAGACAAATATGAGAGCACAAAGTTAGCAAAGAACATTATAATAATAAGATGCATTCAAATAAATTGTTAGTCTGTCCACAGATCAAAATGTTCGAATCTTATCCAGGACTGTTATTATTTGTGGGTGGGCACTGGGTGCATGAAGTTCAGTGGAAATGCTAGAAAAAGTCGCCTAAAATTATACTTTTGGCTTGTAAACCTGTGCATTATGTACTTTATACTGAGTCACTGATTTCTAAACCAAGTGTATTTTCAACACATATTTGTTTGTAGAATGTAAAAGGGAGGCTTCAAATGAACCAAGTATTATTTTGTTCCATAAATTCTCTCAGATCAAGTTGCACACATCTGTGTGTACAAAAAAGTATCTGCCAGGCTAAGGAGAAATAAACTCTTAAAACAGAGATCAAATGGAATTGAGGTTGAGGGGGTTATTGGGTGCCGGATGACCTCCCAACCGCCGGAATTACGATGGTCAATATACCAACATCGGAATCCTGACTATTAAATGTACAACAGTCAGGATCCCAATTTATCTCTCTTGTGGGGGCCCACTACCCCCATAGATGGTGAACAGAACCTGTGGCAAGTGCAACAAGCCACTGAGCCCGCAAGGAGCATCTATGTGCTCGACGCCCTGTTGTAGTACCAGTAATCGGGATTCCGATGTCGATATACTGAGCATCAGAATTCCAACTGTTGGGGCACTATACCATACCCGGGGTTATACAGACCTGATCGTAACGCTGCAAATTCACAGGCTGGGCAATAATCCATGCACTGTTCATATGTCTGGCTCGTAGTACTCATGCGCAAGGCCATCCTGTAATAAATCCTGCTACTCTTTTTATTGCTTGTACACAAGTTGATAGTAAGTCAGCATTTGTAGGTGGTAACCGGATGTTTTCCATATGTGTCAGGGAAAAAGCAGGCTTGCACAGGCATTTGAAGGGAAGTCGTGTGACATCAGCTCCGGCCCCAATCAGCCTGTTTCTATTGCAGCACACAGTTCTCCCTTCAGAACTGGAGACAAAAACTCCTTAAAAATGTCCACCGTGTCCCATTGAAATCAACGAGGAATGGAGGAAAATATCATTATTTTAATATATAACTAGGTTGCATATTGCGATTTTCCAGCAAGGATGTGCGGACCGTGGTGTGGATGTAGGGGTTCGGGTGTGAGTGCAGCTCTGTTTGGTGTCACCCTACTGAAGGGTGACAACTGGGTGTGGGCCGCATGCCCCACACCCCACCAGTGATGCCTCTACATCTAATGCATGTGCTGAAGAACTTCCACGTCACAAAACTAGTAATTCTACATTGTACTTGTCCTTTATTTTCTCTTTAGTAGTAATCAGGGGCGGATTGGGAATTAAAACCAGCCTGGGAATATCTTAAAGCAGCCCTAACGGAGGGGCGGCGGATCTGTTGCGCGCCAGAGGATGTAGGGTGACAGAGGGGAGACGCAGTGTGGCGTTGGTTGCATGGTGGCAGAGGATACAGGGAGGGGGGACGCAGGGTGGCGTAGGATGTAGGGTTGACTGAGGGGAGACGCAGAGTGGCATAGGATATGGGGTGGCGGAGGATTCAGGTAGGGAGGGGGGAAGCAGGGTGGCGTATATATGTAAAAATATATATATGTGTGTGTGTGTGTGTATATATATATATATATATAATCCTCCAGTCAGCGGCACTCCCACAGATTTTTCAAACTGAATCAATACCACACTGGGTTAAACAATGAAGCAACGTTTCGAATTTTACTTCTTTTTCAAGCTACAACCAACAACAGAATGAGAGACATACACTTACCTAAATAGAGAAGTACAATCATGTGTCTCTGGTCCATTCCCACGAATGGGATCCGGGCTTCCCCCACTTCTGGGTCAGCATCCGTACACCATCACTTCCCCCTCTGTCATTGAGGGTTACGCCGGTAACCAAGCAACGTCCGCATTGCGTCACCACAGCGGACGTCAGCTGGATCCTTCGGGTTGGCGTTCATCCTGGGGGTGGCCTTAACAATGGGGGGCCATTTAACATTGTAAGGACCCATCAGGGTCCTTGTACAATAAAAAATCGTATACCATCGCATCGTAAGCCATTGTATGGCATATGATGCGATGCGATATTTTATTGTACAATATCGCGTTGCATCGCATCACATACCATCGTATACCATATTAACTGTTATGGTATACGATGCAATGGGCGCCGTGCTAGGAAACAAGTACCAAGGCTTCTAATAAATGATAAATTACCTGCTTGTTGCCAAGGGGGTTAATGTCCGTTGCCAAGGGTGTTAATGTCCGTTGCCAAGGTAGTTAATGTCCGTTGCCAAGGGGTTAATATGCATTGCCAGGGGTTATTGCTTGTTGTTAAGGGCAGTTAATGTCCGTTGCCAGGGGTTCTTGTTCGTTGCCAAGGGGGGGGTGTTAATGTCCTTTGCCAGGGGTTCTTGCTCGTTGCCAAGGGGGAAATATGCATTGCCAGGGGTTATTGCTTGTTGCCAACTGGTTTATATTTGTTCCTAGGGGTTAATGCTCATTGCCAAGGGGGGTTAATGTCCATTGCCATGGGTTCTTGCTCGTTGCCAAGGGGTTAATATGTGTTGCCAGGGGTTAATGCTCGTTGCCAAGGGGGGTTTATTCCCGTTGCCAGGGGTTCTAGCTCATTGCCAAGGGGTTAATACTGTATGTGCCCACCCCAGCCACCCGCCCGTACGCTGCTGCTGCTGCCCCTGCCTTACCCTGCGCACAGAGAGACAGACGCTAGAAGTCATTTTTCACTCCCAGCGTCTCTGACAGGGAGCACAGCTCTGCAGCCGCGTTACCAGGAAGTGCAGAGCTGTGTTTCCTGTCAGACGCTAGAGGTGAACTATGACTCCTAGCGTCTGTCTCTCTGTGTGCAGGGGAAGGGACAGGGGAAGGCAGGGGCAGCCGTAGCTGACGGGCTGGTGGCCGGAAACATGGGCGCACCGGCAGCTATTGCAGTGCTGCCGGCAGCCTAGTGAGAGCTGAGGTGAGGACTCGGAGCGGAGGTATGACCTCTGAGTAACCAGGCCGGCCGGCAGACATGACCGGCCGGCCCGACAGAGGGTGGATTGGGCCGGCCCAGCGGGATTTCTCCCGGTATCCCGGTGGCCCATTCCGCCCCTGGTAGTAATAATAATAATAATAATAATAATAATATAACAGATGCCTCTTCTGAGCATGTGCCCAGATCCCTGGGCACCAGACAGAAATACTGGGTAGTAAAGTTATAGCATTTTAATATCAGTTGGCTCAAACTGCAGTTTGTTAAACATTATGAAGCAATATGCCCACATTTGTTTGTTCTATTAAATCATTTAGTAAAAATAGATTTCTGTGGTTTAAATATTGTCATAGAACAAACCACAGGAAGCTTACTCATCTCTGCTTACAGCAGATAGAAACTATGTCATAGGGGAAAGTGTCTGTACTAGACAAAGTCATTTGTATTTCAAATTCCCGCTTCTAGGAAACTGATGTTCCATAGAATCATTTATAGGGAAACAACCAAAAAGAAAAAAAGGTATTCTTAACGGAGAACCCACGTGGCTGGAGAATACAATAATATATATCTATATATCTTTTATTATATCTATTTAAAGTGAATTCTATAAAAGTTGTGTGTTGATTTTACCATTGTATATGATGTTTAAAATTATGGATACCTAGACCTTCCATACTTCCATTAACCTAAATTTGACCTAATAATTGTAATGTAAATGTATAACAGGCTCCATGGTGAATTTAATAATTTCATTTATCATTAATGTATCAATTGTGGAATTTTACATATATACTGTATTCTCAGTTGTACATGCAGTGTCAGATTAGGGCATGTAGGGCCCACTGGTGGAAAGTAGTGATCGAGGGGCCTTGTTGAGGGGAGTGTCCAGTCACACAGTGGGTGTGGCCAACTGTCACAGAGGTATAGCTAACCATTATGGAGTGCATAGTCTCAGAACCTTGACAAATACATTTAGTAAACATTGCTAGTGCATGTACAGTATAACAATGTACTGGAATAATAATGGCAATGCACTGTAGAAAATACACCCTAGGCACAAAAGGTTGTGGGCAGGTAGTGGGCCCCAGGGGGGATCCTCTTGTGACCCTTTGGGCCAGTCTAACCCTGTATACATGTATATATTACCACTTATTAGTGGATTCAAGATCCAATTATATTTACCACTAATGTGTGACTCGCAAAGCAAAACATAAATTGTCTCTTGACAGTTTATAGAGGCTCTATAATATTTCCCCATCCATTCCTCAGCACCTACTGTATCATGTTGTCCTTTACCAGAAGAATCCAATATATGGATTTTTTGTAAAACAACCTGAAACACAGCATAACGCAACCACCTCCATTGTATACACCGGCATCAGATGCTGGGGTTATTCAGTCCTGATCGCATGGCTGGGATTTCTCAGGATGGGGGATTATCACTAGACTGCACATGCGTACATATCTTAGCGTGCATGCACAACGTCATCCTGCAATAAAATCCTGCTACATTTTTTTATCACTGGTCGTACGCAAGCGGTTTGACAGAAAGCGGCCATTTGGGTTAGTTACCGGCCATTTTCTGGGAGTGTCAGGGAATACACATGTGTGCCTAGGCATTTGAGAAAAAGTTGTGTATCATCAGCTCTGGCCCCCGATCCAACTGCTTCTGTCGCAGCTGCTGAGTAAGTCCTGGGCTAAGCACAGGGTCGGTGCTGGGATGTCCAGCGCCCTCCTGCAAACCATACATTTTGCGCCCTTTCACATTGCCATTGGAACAAGCTGCAGCCCGATTGTGGGAGTGTATGCAACATGCGATCCTATGGAGGATCTCGGGTGCATGTACATGTATGCATACACCATCTCAGTGCTGTGTCCGCAAAATGTTGCAGGCACTAAAGGTGCCCATACACGCTGCGAGAATCGCATACATTATGGGCTAGATCGCATTGCATGCATGCAATGTGTGTGCGATGCGATCTGAAAGCAGTACAAAAAGTACGTGCAGCACTCGTGACTGAGGGGGAAAGGAGTGGAGAGAAGGAGGATACGGAAGAGGGGAGGAGATAGAGGGGGCGGAGTGTTGAGGACTGGCAGTGGCACAGGCACAGCACACTTAGAAGATGGAAGGAAGGGGAGGCGGCGCTGCTGTCTGTTCGTCATTTGATTGACAGCTGACAGGCACAGGGGGCGGATCCGGACATGACATGTCATCCAGGCATTCACAGACAGCGCTACATGCCTCAGTGTCCGTGAGATAGAGGGGGCAGGTCGCAGGTCGCAGGAGGAGGACAGTGTGTGCTCAGCCTCTCCATACTGCTGCCCGCTGTCAGACAGGTGCTGTGGGCGGCATGCAGGAGGCAGTGACAGTGAGGGCTGAGGCAGCTTTAGCAGAGCAGGGAGGGAGACAGCGCCTTTTCAGCATGGCGCCTCCCTGCTTTGCAGGAGCTGCTGAGTGGGTAGGGCCAGCCCAGGCTATGCACAGACTGCACACATTGAAAAATCATTAGATGGTGAGCGTTTTGAGTAGGGATTTGCACATTGATTCGCAGGCTTGCAGGATTTCACTCTGTTGGGGCAGCGGAAGGGTCCTGTACTTTGCCCCCATTGTCCTGGCGGGATGCGGTCATCTATTAGAATGAACTTAGGTCTACAGTCATTAGGTCGACCCCACTAGGTCGACTGGCAGGAAGGTCGACATGACTTAAGGTCGAATTTGCATAAAGGTCGACATGAGGAAGGTCGACTGGTCATAAGGTCGACATGGGGTTTTTCACTGTTATTTGAGCCGACATGTGCCGACAGGCGGTATTTCATGCCCTACCATCCACTAGGGCGTGGAGGAGGTTATTAAAGCTGTGGCGAGCGAAGCCCGAAGCATTGCGAGCGAAGCGAGCGATGCGAGGGGCCGATTTTCATTGCCAACTGTGTCCATGTCGACTGTGTCGACATTCGGATAAAAAAAACAGTGAAAAACCCATGTCGATCTTATGACCAGTCGACCTTCCTCATGTCGACCTTTATGCAAATTTGACCTTAAGTCATGTCGACCTTGGCCCATGTCGACCTTAAGTCATGTCGACCTTCCTGCCAGTCGACCTAGTGGGGTCGACCTAATGACTGTAGACCTAAGTTCATTCTGACAGATGTACCGATTCTGTCCTGGCATTCGCCAAAACCCAAACACATCATCACATTTAAAATGTTTTGTACATTTACAGACGTGTCTGATGCAGGAACACATTTTACATTTTCATGTAGCAATGTCCAATCACTTTTGTCTACATAGTGTATGACCTGTAGGAATCTGTGAACTATGGAATTTTTATTCAACACAATGTGTTATCTGGATATATTTGTATTATTTTTCTATGATTCCTAGAATAGATGAGTTTCCAGTTGTAATAAGCTTCAAACAAAACTCCTTTAATACTCAATTCTTGTTGAAGTTAAAGGCCCATACACACTGGGTATTTTTGCTCAGCATGTATGCACAGTGTGAATTTTGCCCTCTGAGGAATTTTCCCGGGGGTGGACAGCTTTCCGTAGCAGGACATTATGGAAAGCCACCCACCCCATCACTCATCTGATGTTAATACCAGGAGATGAGGGGCAGGGCCAGCGATGATGTGGGAGCATGCATCAGCACTCATTAACGAGCCGTACATACACACGCTTTTGAGCTGAAAGCAGCTCAAACTGAGCTGCTTTCAGCTCAAAGTTGCCCAGTGTGTATGGGCCTTTACTGTGGTTGTTCACAGTTGATACAAATGTTGCATTTTTTGTACTAGGCAACATATATATTGTTACACTTTTATACTGTTACATATAGGAGTGTAGAAGCAGACAGAGGGAATTTTCCTATATTGGTGCACAGTTTAAAATATAACTTTTATTAGATTGGTTAAAATTCCCTTAATTACTGTACATACTTTGATCATTACAGTCAGAAAGTTGAATATTCTAAAAAAAAAAAAAAAATCTTTATTACTTGTTATATATGGTGGAACAGGATATTAGATCAATACACAATATAAATTGCTGTACAATAATTGATCTATTCCCTTCATTTCCATAAGATATGCAATGTGATCAAAGTCGCTGGTTTTCAATAAATCTGTCTGACAATGTTAATCCCAACTAGTGGAAACAGAGTTTAGACTTGATATTTTTGTATTTATTAACTCTTAACTTTGTAGTTGTATCAATATGTAACACTGGGGGTGATTCAGGTTGGCTTGCAAAGCACATTTGGTTTGCTAATGGACTAAAACGATGTACACTGCAGGTGGGGCAGATGGAACATGTGCAGATAGAGTTAGATGTGGGTTACTTTGTTTCTGTGCAGTAAATACTGGCTGCTTTATTTTTACACTGCAATATACAGTAGATATCAATTGGTACTTGTTTCCTAGCACGGCGCCCATCGCATCGTATACTAACAATGGCATACATACAATGCGATTTTATACTATTTTTTATTGTACAAGCACCCTGATGGGTCCTTACAATTTTAAATGCCCCCCCACTATGAACGTGAACCCGAAGCGTGGCGAGCACAGTAAACCCGCGAGGGGCTGCGGTACGCGTCCTCCGACCTTTTCATACCCCCACTATCCACGTCAGCGTGGAGTTGATTTTAGATAGTGTGGCGAGCGGACGCGGAATACATGTAAAGTAATATGCATCCCCTCGTGGGGCTCGCTGCGCTCGCCACGCTTCGGGCTCGGTGGCTCGCTGCGCTCGCCACACTATATTAAGTCAACTCCACGCCGACGTGGATAGTGGGGGTATGAAAAGGTCGGAGGACGTGTACCACCACCCCTTGACACACTTCGGGTTCGCGTTGATAGTGGGGGTGGCGTGGGGGTGCATTTAACATTGTAAGCACCCATTAGGGTGCTTATACAATTAAAAATTGCATTGCATCGCATGCATCGTATGTGGCTATATGGCATGCGATGCATGCGATGGCATAAGATGCCATAAGATGTAAATCTTGGGCGCCGTGCTAGGAAACAAGTACCTATCAATTTGAAGTACACACTCCACCCAAATCTTTACTCTATCTGCAAATGTAACATCAGCCCCACCTGTAGTGCACATGGTTTTGTCCATTAGCAAATCAAATGTGCTTTGCGAGCCAACCTTAATCACCCCTACCTTCTCCTCTGAGATGTTATAAACCGCTATGCAGTCCCCACTTAGATATGTGGAGAGAGGGATAAACCTATATTTGTGTACTGCTCAGTCTTGTGATAGTCAGTAGTTTGAATTGCGTGATTACGCACTGGTTTATTAAGGGCAATTTTCCCAATTATAACCAGTGTTCAGTTCCTTAGGATTATGTTCTGCTCCAGGTGGTCATCAATATCATAGGAATTATATTATGCCTGTATATTTCTCCTAGTCCCTTCACTTGTTTGGTGTACTGTTTGTGATCTCACACACATTTTGTTATAACATATTGATGACCTGTTTAGCTGAACAATGTACTTCTCTGTATTGTAATATAGAAGTGTGACACGATATCTTATATTTGTATCCTATTGATAATAGATAGAATAATAGTTATAGTGGGGTAAATGTACTATATAGCGGCACACATCGTGCCACTTTAAATCGCCTCTTTACCTAGATGAAGCAGGAAGCAGGAGCACTGATATGTATTAACACCTTAGCTGCTGGAGGGGGGGGGGGGGGGGTGATATTCCTCCCTCCGGCAATCTTAAAGATAGCAGCGCCAATAAAGTCTGGGGGGGCATAGTGCCCCTCATATAGCACATATTGCCACAGTAATAACACACACTGATATCACTTCTCCCCCTGTACCAAGTAATCATACATCTACCCAAATATATTTTATTCACCAGTCAAGAATACTTTGTTCTTGGTTGTTTCACGACAGATATAGGGATATACTGTATTTACTAAAGGTCAATATTGTTCAATGTTAAAGGATGTTGGCCGATTTAAAATCTTAATCAATGTTGGGCTTTCTGGGCTAAAACACACATTTACTGACAGAGGTATTTTTATATTCATTTTAAATGTTAGTAAATGTGTGTGTTTTTACCCTAAAAGCCCAACATCGATTAAGATTGATTTTAAATCAATCAATGTCTACTAAAATTGACCATTATTAAATATACCCCAGTTTAGAGGTGGATAGAAGTGTCTCAACTTTAAGGATTTATCTAAATGACATCACTAGTAATTAATGTTATAGGCTAGTTAAAAATAGCGGTTGCTGTATCTTTCACTGAGAAGGAATGCAAACCAGTTGTGGAATGACATAACTAGGCAACACATACCCATATAACTGGCTAGGTCATTTTGTATTTGGACTATTTTTGTCTTAAAAATGGAAACAGACTGACATCATTTCTAAACCTATTCTAGTGTACCCTTGTTAGGGATTCTAGTGAACATTTCCTAGATATGAAGTCATGCTACAGTACATGCTAACAACCTACTATCACGGATGCAATGAATTACCAAGGATACAATGAACATGAGTGCGGACAAGTGTTTGTTTTGATTTTCAATTTCTCAAGTGTATCAGTGAGTGCACAAAACCAAACAACATTGTTAGCAAATTACAGAAAACCAAAAGGGATTTTACAGTTGTTTAAAACATTGGCGGCTAATATGAACAAATTAAGATTGAATGTAGATCAGATAATCAGATAACTGTATATTATTTTGCATGTATTAACCCCTTGAGTGGTATGTCCGGGCTCAGCTGTGCTGCCGCAGCGGGCTGTCCCGGAAAATTTCCGGGCATACCACTAATATAGAATAGGTGCGCGCCAGTGGTGTCCAGGTGTGCACCACTGGCGCAGCACCTCTAGAGCCCCCCCCCCTCCCCCCCGGTCACATCATTTCAATCCCCCCAGTTCCCCCCATCACCTTTTCTCCGGCGATCAGTGCGCCGGAGCTCCCTGCCCTGACCCGCCTGCCAGCCATCACTTGTACAGTGACGTCGGTGGCAGACTCGGGTATGGCGGCCGCCTACATCACCGCTGAATGTAACAGGCGGCCGGCTAAGGCTGACAGCAGGAACAGAGGCTGCAGGGAAGCTCCGGCGTACTAACGCCGGAGCAGAGGTGAGGGGGGGGGGGGGGGCTTCCAACTTCATGTGGTGGATTTTGCTGGGGCAGGACAAACCTGCCCTGGTAGGTTTGTCCTGCCCCAGCAAAACCCACCACCCAAGGGGTTAATTATTATATATATATATATATATTTTTTTTTTATTATTATTTTTACGGTAACACAAAGATTCAGAAGAATTACTGGAACAAATTATGGCAATTTCACTTCCTGCAATATAGTCCTTTTCAAAAGGACATGCACAGTTCAAGAAAACAAGCAGTTCAGTGAAGGGAACTTTAGTGTCTGAAGTGCTTGGTTTGTTTGACACCTTGAAAAAGCTCCCCAGTGGAGTCAAACGCGTTGGTAGATATATGTGACTGATTCCAAGTATCCAGTCCAGAGATACCGCAGATATCTCTTCCGTCTTGAACCTCCAAACATCCTAACATCGTAAACACAATTCCTGGGCTACTACCACCACCCAGAGGCACCCCCCCCCCCCAATTCTTATCTGGTGAAGACACTGAAGAGGCACTTGGACCCTCTATACAGAATTGCCAGTGGGGCTCTTTTGCTTTTGTCCCACCCACAAAACCAACAGTGAGGATAATCAAGAAATGGACCACATATCTGCATTCCAAAATCCCAAATAACCAGCTGGTTCATCAGAACACGGTACCGTATGAACTTGTCTACCAAACTTTTTGCAGTCACATCAGTTTTACCTCACCCCTCCCTTCTCCCCCCCCCCCCTTTTAAGGCCATTTTAATAGTCTAATCTAGACTTTTATTATTGTGGAGTTTTCATTGTTTTCTTTATACATTATAAAAATAAAACCTACTTAGTGGCACTTTAACTGTTTAACCATTTAATTCTTTACAATATCTTGGATATCAGCGCAGTCCTTTCCTTTCCTTTCATTTTTTGGGAGGTGCCACCCCCACCACTGTACTGCAGCTTGACATAGCCACTCACACCTCTGCGCCTCCCACAAGTAACCTGGTTACCTAATCTTTTCCTTGGTTTGTTTGGGCCTCCACAAAACTGTTTTTATGGAAGGACTACTTTTTTTTGTAAAGATATTTTATTGGATTTTCATAACAATTCCAAGACAAAAAAATTAAGACAGGTAACAGATGACAAATAAAGTCTTGGGTAAAATACATCAGTATTACGATATTTCAATATACAAAACAGAAACATTTCAGACTTTCTTGGAACCACCGAATTGATTTATCAATGTCATAAATCAGTAAAGTCTGAAAAACATAGCTATAATAGTTACTAAAATAAGTATTATGAAAAAGAAACTATAGACGACACACAGGGGAGACAAAGGGAAGGGGGGGTGAGAGAAAGGGGAGGGGACATGAGGGGCACAGAGAAGAACTGTATAGTTAAGCAATAAGGACAATACGTCCAGTAACAGTGAAACAAGGCGTAGGTATCATGTGGTTTGATTGGTTGGTTATATGTTTTAATTACCAGCCTCCACCTGTCGCAGCAGGTTCGAAGAGGTATTTTCAAATAATCTCAAGATATGATTTTGAGACTGAGCATCAAGAGTGTTAATGAAGTATTCCCATTTTTTATAAAATTTCTCCATGCCAGTCTCGACATCAGCGATCGTAGCTTGTCTGTCACAATATAGTATTTGGATCCGTTTTTGCTGATCCAATGTATTTGTTGGTCCAATGTATTAGTATGATTTTCTTTGCTACAGTGACTATCATAGCCAGTAAGCAAATTTTATGTTTTTTGTCTGGGCACAAGTTCCAATTTTTAAAATTTCCACAAATAAAAGCTAATGGGTCTGGGTTCAAGCGTAGGGAAAACATGGAATTAAGAAACTCTATCACTTTGTGCCAAAATTTCCGTATCTTTCCACATCCCCATATACAATGAAAAAAATCAGCATGTAGAGCGGTACATTTAATACAAGCACCTGTTTCCAGAGCAGTCATATGTTTTCTCTGAGCAGGCGAGATATATGCCCTGTGTATCATTCTAATATGTACCTCCTGTAGAATTATACTGGAACAGTAGGTCGGGAGCAGGGAGATACTGAATTATATTTATTTTTTTTAAATTGCATGAACTCACTGCAAATAATGTAAACAGAAGGATGTGCATAGATCAGTGGTTTCCAAACTTTTTTGAACCACGGCACCCTAGAGTATCATATTTTTTTTCACGGCACCCCTAGGCCAAATATATCTGATTGAGATTTTTTTATTAAATATTAAATTAAATAAACTGTGCTTTTAGGTCATCCTTAGGGTCAATTATGTGGTAAGGGACATGATTCACTTCTGTTTGTACACATACATTATGATTAGAAGCAAACCCCACTGTTTTTTCCTATTATATTGACCAGAAATAATTTGAATTGGTCCTGAACCACTAACCCAGGGGACCCCTGCAAATGTCCTGAGGCACCCCTGGCTTTCTTTTATCACTGGTCTTACCCCAAACAACATCTTTAATATCCATATTGTCATCATCCTCAGTAACATCAGATAGTACACAAATATTCTCCTCATTCAGTTCCACTTCTGTATCAGCATCCTTAATTTCTATTATGTCATCACCATCACCAACTTTACTTGAACTGCTCATCCCCACATTTGCAGATGGTGCAAAAATAGTGGAAGAAGGATTCTCTACAAGTTCTGTTTCAGCATTGTCAGACTCATACATAGCTAATGTTGAGTTGCCTAGATTCATTTCGGGGTTTTGTGAACACATAGTTCTTCAGCCTAAAGATGGGTACACACTTTACAGAAGATTTACCTTCAGCTCAGAAAAAATAATTGTGAGTGTTCACACACTGCAATCTTGCTAACAACTAAATGAGATATCACATCATTTGGTCGCTAGTGATTATCATTACTCCTGTACATACCATACTGAAATAACTGTCTTTAGGATCCCCTTAAAATTTGAATAACACAATGTAAAGAGGGCTGTGCTGTAAAAAGAGGAAACAGGGAAAACACCATATTCCCTGTGCGCTATTACTTTGTTGAGGCTAAGTGTACCTGAACGCTCCATATTGCTTACTGCTCTGCTTTGTTTTGCTTTACAAAGTTCTTCCTTGCATGGTAATTATAGTTGCTTATTGATACAGTATCAAGCTGCGGCTACCCATTCTGTCATTTAAGCATCACTCCCTGATACACAGTAGGCTTGCAAGAGGAGAAGTGGCAGAGAGACTCTGTGTCTCACATGCCTTTGCTTCTGGAGAATCAGGAGAACAATCCAGATAATTATAGGAATTTCATATGGATGGATGATGGATGAGGAGTTCCTGCATCTCCTTACACTGAGAAGCAAGACACTTCCTGGCCACTGGCAAGACCTTGGCTTTTCTTAAATTTGGCTCCCCCACCTCTCAGCAATCATTGGAACACTGCAAAGATCATCCATGAGACCTGCAAAGCCATAATACATGTACTAAGGAAGCAATCCCTCAAGATAAGGAAAAATTAGGACACAGATTTATCTTAAACTTTTTTTTATTTTACTGTAACATGCAGCTTAAATTAAGTGCATTAGGAGTTCATGGCAAATGAATAGCAATTTTTACTAAAAAGAACATTTGGGGCCAAATGTAATAGGGTGAGAGTTTCAGAAAGTGAGAGATTTTGGGAGCGTTTTCCCATTTTTTTTAAAGCAGCAACCAATTACATGACCAAATCAATCTGGTTTTACATTGTCAATGATTGCCACTTTAAAAATAAATAAATGAGAAAACACTCCCACAATCTCTCACTTTCTGAAACTCTCACCCTATTACATTTGGCCCTTGGTCCAAAATAAAAAAAAAATTCAAGTAAATCAACATTTTAATAAAAGCTTACAATATTTTTTATAGCACAACCCTTTAGCAAACATTATTTAATCATTCGATTGTGGACAATCATATCAAGAGGAAGGAGATACAGTACAGCAGTCACCAATCATCTATTTTCATAATTAGAGGTTTATGTATCAAGTAAAATGTGCCAGTGTCTATATTGTCCATAGCAACCAATTGCCTTATACCTATAGTTTATAGAATGTACGGTACTTGTGTACTATCACGGCTCCCATCTCATCCCATCTCATTGGATACCATAAGGCTTAAGATGGTATGCAATGAGATGAGATGTGCTACGATGGGACCCGATCTTATACAATTTAAAATTGTATACCATTGTATACGATGAGATGAGATTTTAAATTGTATAAGCACACTAATGGGTGCTTTCAAGGTCAATTGGCCCCCCTATAAGATTTTTAATTGTATAAGCACCCTAATGGGCGTTTACAATGTTAAATGCACCCCCACGCCACCCCCACTATCAACGCCAACCCGAAGCGTGGCGAGCGCAACGAGCCGGTGAGGGGCGGCGGTACGCGTCCTCCGACCTTTTCATACCCCCACTATCCATGTCGGCGTGGAGTTGATTTTATATAGTGTGGCGAGCGCAGCGAGCCACCAAGACCGAAGCGTGGCGAGCGCAGCGAGCCCCGGGAGGGGACGTGTAATACATGTAAAGTATTACGCGTCCTCTTGCTGGGCTCGCTGCGCCACATATAGTGTGGCGAGCGCAGCGAGCCCCGCGAGGGACAAGCAATACTTTACATGTATTACGCGTCCCCTCGCGGGGCTCGCTGCGCTCACCGCGCTTCGGGCTCGGTGGCTCGCTGCACTCGCCAAACTATATAAAATCAACTCCACGCCGACATGGATAGTGGGGGTATGAAAAGGTCAGAGGATGCGTACCGCCGCCCCTCGCGGGCTCGCTGCACTCGCCACGCTTCGGGTTGGCGTTAATAGTGGGGGTGGCGTGGGGGTGTATTTAACATTGTAAGCACCCATTAGGGTGCTTATACAATTAAAAATCTTATAGGGGGGCCAATTGACCTTGAAAGCACCCATTAGTGTGCTTATACAATTTAAAATCTCATCTCATCTCATCTCATCGTATGCCATTGTATGCCATATACAATGGTATACAATTTTTAATTGTATAAGATCCTATAAGATGGAAATCGTGGGAGCCGTGATAATACACAAGTACCGAATGTACTTATAAAAGTTAGGTAGAAACATATTGATTTTTATGGACTACTTCTCCACTGGGTCACTTCTCTGCACTTCTTGATACATAAACCCCAGCAGCTGATTGGTGACTAGTTTATGTCTCTGCTCTTTTTAATTACCACCCTACTGGAAATGTTAGTATTGGGAGGCACTGGGGTTCTCTTCCTGCGACCCATACTGTAAAATACAGTACTGCTGAATATTTAGATGTGGATGGGTGTACTGTACTTGTGCACAATGGCCCTTATTCTGATTGAGTCGGATGGCTCCGAATGCAGACGGACAGCCGATGGTTGGTGTTTGCGCATGTGCAGAGGCGTATCTGCGCATGTGCGAACTCCGCGCACACCCGAATACGGCGTGAATTCTGTACAATCTGAACAGGGGGTGGAGAGGGCATGAAGGGCTGTTTGGGCTCATTACCATATGCATACGCCCCGCGTTTCATGGGCATTCCCATGAAACCGCTGGGCGTATGTATGGTAATCCGGCAGTGATGCACATGTTGGGGGCGGACATATGACGGATGCCAGCTGCCCGCCCATATCCCTGCGTTTGCACAGAAAAATGCACTTGGTGCTGGCTGACCACTCAGTCCAGCATTCGATGGTCGGCGACCATCGAATGATGGGGGAGGTTCCCACAGATGGAGGAGGTGTTCACATGGAAAATCCACTCGCGGTCCATTCGGTCAGCGTCTTACCGCATACTGACAGTGTGAGCGATCCGTATGGTAGGCGGGGCTAAGAACACTCGGTTCCTGTCCGAAAATACGCATCCGACCGAATCAACTAGAATAAGGGCCCATGTGGAGTCAGGGCCGTCTTAACAGCAGTGTGGGCCCCTGGGCAAAGCAATGCACTGGGGCCCTTACCGATTCTCCCCTCCTAGGGGTGGGGGGTGGTATCAGCAGCAGCTTTGATGTCTCACGGGTGGCAGGGGGTGCTCTATCTTCCACTCAACATGTAGGACCTACTGCAGATATCGCCATTATCTGGAAATAGATTTCTTAGCCTTTAATAGTATAAAAACCTAGAATCCCAGCTTTCAGGAGATGCTGGGAACTTGGGGATCAGAGATCAGGAGCCAGAGCAATCCATTGACAAAATATAAACTGTACATCAGACGTTTGGAGCTGGAGCAGGGACCGGCTGCTGGAAGGCCGATATCTCTAGTTCTGGGCACGGTAGAGACAAGCCGCTAGTGTCGACAGAAAGGGGAGAGTCCCAGAATTTGGAATATACTCTCAGAAAAACTCTAAGGGCTGCATTTATCAACTAATATTTGCTGCTAAATCCCCGTAAACACCCGTTTTCAGGGGTTAACCGCAAATATTAAGTATCCCCCTAATGTATCACAGGGGACCGCAGCAGGAATCTCCGATCCCTGCCACAATCCCCCCCAGCAGTGTCGCTGGCTGATTTATCAACATCGGGCAGCCCGGCATCGCACCCCTGGGCTATCGCCATTCTGATATGGCGATAGCCCATTGTAGCCTATGGCTACACATCGCACTGCCCGAGCGGTCAGCGGGGTCGCAGGGGGGGTCAGCGCTAACCGCGCATGCGCAGACCCCCCCGGCTTCCGGCTCCAGGCATCGCAGGGACGGGCTCCTTTCGGAGCCCTGTCCCTGCGCACAGCAGGTCATACATTCGGGTGAAATTATCGCATTTTACAATGCGATCTTCGGCGGTAATGTTCCACCCAGATCACATTGTAAATGCGATCAATGATAAATGGGGGCGTAAGTCAGAGAGAACCTGAGAAATATGACTGGGAATTGCAATTAACAGGTCGGATGTGGACTGCTGCTTTGAAGTTGAATATCTCCAGTTCCCCAGGGTCGATTTTCAAAATTCTGGTATCCCTGGAAAAAAGGGGTTCCTCAGCTATCAGCATTGCGTCCTTATACACCTGGGGCCCCTGGGCAAGTGCCCATTAAGCCCATTCGAAAAGACGGCCCTGTGTGGAGTGTAGGAGCGATGTGACTGCACAAAATGTTGTGTCTTCTGTCAAATCACTGCAGAACCCCTCATTAATGTAGTTAATATGATCTGCTATGCGTGCATGCACCGGTCCTCAGACATTAAATGTTGTTTAAATGCAAAGGAAAAGTGTAAAATGTCCCACTCATCTGGGTGCTGCTTCAGTAATTTCTGCGCAGCAGTGAGTACATCATGCTCTAGTATTAAATTGTCCTCTGGGACTTCTGTTTAAGGCCGGCGCTACAACTAGGCAGCTTTAGGCAGCTGCCTAGGGCGCTGGCAACTAGGGGGCGCTGTTACATCTGTTATACTAAAAAAAGTAAGAATGTCTCTAAAGAGCATCCTTCGTGTACATTGCGCTAGGCAGCGGCAGTGGGTCTGACCCGCTCTGCTGTGACTGTCACCTCACCAGCAGCAGCAGTGGGTCTGAGTCTGACCCGTTTCGCTGTGACTGTCAGTCACCTCACCAGCAGCCTGTTCCTGTGGTATAGGACAGAGTACAAGAACTGAAGGGGAACTAGCCACTGCCCTGTTACTGCACTCCTCTGCTCTGCGGAAGCACCCCGCCCACACATACTGTCAGGTGCTGAGGAGTGCTCACTGCTGTCTGATATGTATGCTCCTACCCCATATCTGAGCTGTGGCGGGCTGGGCCGGGGGGACATGGTGCCACCTGCCCCCCAGGTCAATATTCTTAGAGATGGGGTCAGCATCTGCCTGCAGCATGTACAGTATACACGTCTGTCCAGCACTGTCCTGACTGCTGAGTCTAATGCTGACGCTGATGATAGAAGAGGCTGAGAGGAAGCTGTGCTGCTTGATGACTCATCGAGTCTCTCAGCCTCAGAGGAGCAATCTGCTAGCAGCTAGTAGCAAGCTGTGAGAAAAAGACAGCCTTGCCTGGACACCTTTCTCTTTCTGGCTGCTATTGTAGGTGAGGGCAACATGGATGGGGAGTGTAGGGGATGGGAGTTAGATTGCACAGTGTTTATGATGGGATGCTTAGTGTGGGAGTTAGGATGTAAAGTATGGGGATAGGGTGCACAGCATGGGGCATTGGAGGCACAGTATTTGAGATAGGGGATGGGATACAGTGGGTGACATTTATTAGAGATCGATGTTGGGATTTTGGCGATTTTTATCGCAAAAACGGCCGTTGTTTTTCATTTTTTTCCCAAATCGACTATTTACTGGGTGGCGATTTGCCGCATAAATCGCACTTTTTGCCGCAAAATCGCGCTTTTTGCCGCAAAATCGCACTTTCTGAAAGTGCGATTTTTTTTAACTCCGGAATTCGCATCCAGATGTTTTCCCCATTGAAAAAGATACAATTCACATTTTTAATGAGATGCGAATTTGGAAATCGCCACAAAAAATGGTCTAAAGTTCCCAAAAAAAAATAGACCTGATCCTGACTGGCGATTTTGTCAGAAACATGGAGATTTTGTCAGAACCATGCACAGATCATTGTGATCTGTGTATGGTTCTTTGGTAAAATATGTGTAAAAGTAATAAAAAAAATTGACGTGAGGTCCCCCCTCCTGTACATAACCAGCCCCGGGCTCATTGAGCCGGACCTGGTTCCAAAAATACGGGGGACAAAAAGTGTAGGGGTCCCCCGTATTTCTGAAACCAGCCCCGGACTCTTGGACCGGTCCTGGTTCCAAAAATACAGGGGCCAAAAAATCTGGGGTCCCCCGTATTTTGAAACCAGCACCGGGCTCCAACAGCCCGCAGTGTCATGCCACAGCCGGGGAACACTTTTTACACAAGGTCCCCCGGCCGTACCATGAGCACCGTGGCTGGTCAGCCTTGGACGGGGTACCTGGAGGAGTGGGGACCCCCCAATAAAGGGGTCCCCCCGCCCCCAGGCTTCACCCGTCCAGGGCTGAAGCCCCGGACTGTCACCGGCGTCCCTGGCCATTGGACGCCGGCCTGATATGGTTAAATTCTCATTCCTAACATTGCTTAATACAGTAGAACTACAAGTGCCAGCAGACCTCCCCCGCAGGCTGGAACTTGGAGAAACACAAGTCCCAGCATGCGGGGCATTAATGGGCCCGCTGGGACTTGTAGTCCACCTGTAAAAAGAATGTTAAAATAAAACACACACAGAAAAGTAAAACTTTATTACACACACACACAAACACCTCACATTTACACCGCTATACATACCGATCCAGGATCCAGCGCTGGTCTCTCTGCAGCAGAGCCGGACAGCCCGCACTGACAGCGGGCTGAACCGGCTTCCTCCGATGCAGCTAACAGCTTCTGTCGCGCTGTCCCAGCGCGACACAGGCTGAGAGCGTGATTGGGCGATGCGTCTTCATGGAGACGCATAGCTCAGCCCTGATTGGCTGAGCTATGCGTCTCCATGGAGACACATAAGCCGGAGACGCTCTCAGCCTCTGTTGCGCTAGGACAGCGCGACAGAAGCTGTTAGCTGCATCGGAGGAAGCCGGTTCAGCCCGCTGTCAGTGCGGGCTGTCCGGCTCTGCTGCAGAGAGACCAGCGCTGGATCCTGGATCGGTATGTATAGCGGTGTAAAAGTGAGGTGTTTGTGTGTGTGTGTGTGTAATAAAGTTTTACTTTTCTGTGTGTGTTTTATTTTAACATTCAACACTTTTTACAGGTGGACTACAAGTCCCAGCGGGCCTATTAATGCCCCACATGCTGGGACTTGTGGTTCTCCAAGTCCCAGGGAGGTCTGCTGGCACTTGTAGTTCTACTGTATTAAGCAATGTTAGGAATGAGAATTTAACCATATCAGGCCGGCGTCCAATGGCCAGGGATGCCGGTGACAGCCCCGGGCTTCAGCCCTGGACGGGTGAAGCCTGGGGGGGGGGACCCCTTTATTGGGGGGGTCCCCACTCCTCCAGGTACCCCGTCCAAGGCTGACCAGCCACGGTGCTCATGGTACGGCCAGGGGACCTTGTGTAAAAAGTGTCCCCCGGCTGTGGCATGACACTGCGGGCTGTTGGAGCCCGGTGCTGGTTTCAAAATACGGGGGACCCCAGATTTTTTGGCCCCCGTATTTTTGGAACCAGGTCCGGTCCAAGAGTCCGGGGCTGGTTTCAGAATTACGGGGAACCCTATGCTTTTTGTCCCCCGTATTTTTGGAACCAGGTCCGGCTCAATGAGCCCGGGGCTGGTTATGTCCAGGAGGGGGGACCTCACGCCAATTTTTTAATTAATTTTTTTCCATCACAAAATCGCACATTTTAAAAAAATCGCACCTTTTCATGACTAAAAAATCGCACTTTTCATCCCGAAAATCGCCCTACATCGCACTTTCTCGCACTTTTCATGTCGGAATACACACCTCATTAAATATTCGATTTCTGGAAAAAAATGCGATTTTAAAAAACGGCGATGCAGGGCGATTTGAGCAAAAATCGCATTTTCGGAAAAACGGTAAACACAATAAATCTAGCCCAGTGTGTCTAGTACACAATGGAGGATGGGGTGCAATAGGCTGAAGTTTTGCCTAGGGTGCCACTAAGCCTTGCACCGGCCCTGGCTGAATTAGCCTCTACCTCCAGTGTGGTAAACACTATAGTGGGATGGACTGAGACAGCTCCAGAGCATCCCTAGTTGCAAAAGCAGATGTCATAATTGAGAAAAAATATAAATATGACATGAATATGTTTTTTCAAAATATACATGATTCGTTGACAAGATGTGTAATGAAAACTTTATTCTAGCTCCCTGCAACTACAGATGAGTGAAAAAGTATTGCTGAGGAAAATGAGGGACGCTGGAAGGAGCTATACATGAAAGCATGTCTGTATAACACCATTTTCCAACAGAAGATCATACTTCTACAATTAGAAAGGCTTGTTTAGCATTGTGCTCATGGCATTGGCCAGTGCTAACTATGAATTTTTATTTGTGGACATTGGGAAGAATTTAGGTGGTGGTTACTAGGGGCGAGCACCGAACCATTCTTCAGGTTTTGTATTTTGGATCTGGGTTTCCTTTATGTTTGGGATCTGTTAGGGCCAGATTAAGGCTGGTGGGGGCTCCAGGCAACAAATGTGTGGGGAGCCCAACAATTACATTTTTTTGGTTGATATTTGTTAAAAAAAGAAAGAAAAAAAAATGTTTTTTTTGCAAACATCGGTTGGGAACATCGCGATCATCGGAACATCGCAACATCCAATTTTTTACAGCAGGAACAGCCCAGGTACATGGGGGGCTTGAGGGGAGGTTAAATTACACTTCTGTCTGCAGCCGCTGGGACAGGGGTCCTGCTGTGCTGACCGATCAGCAATGATCGGCAGCAGTGCAAATGCTGGGAGAGAGCACAGGAAGGCAGTGGGACCTTACGGTCCTTCTGAGAGTGTGCTGCCTGTCCCTGGGGGCCCCCACAGAGACTGCTCTGATTTATAAAGCAGTCTCTGGGGGCCACTAATGTGTGGGGGGGATGCAGTTACAATCCCGGTGGTCAGAATCCCGGTGTTCAAAATCCTGACGCCGGAATCCCGATCGCCGCAATCTTGTCACTTTCTCCCTCTGTGGGTGTCCACAACACCCATAGAGGGAGAATAAATTAGTGTGCCGAGCGTAGCAAGGCACCGGACCTGCTGCGTGGCGAGCGCAGCGAGCCCGCAAGGAGGGGGGGGGCAATCCACGTCTCCCCCTTGTCGGGATTTCGGCGGTCAGGATTCCGGCGGCGGGATTTTGAATGCCGGGATTCCGACCGCCGGGATTCCGACCGCCGGGATTCCGACCCCTGGGATTCCGATCGCCGGGATTTAGAACCACTCCCGTGTGGGGGCACCGAGACGACCGCCACTGTCGCCCCTAGGATCTATATTGGTTTTGCCAAAACCAACCACCATTGTGTGTTTTAATTTTGGTTTTGGATCTGTGTTTTTTGGAGTATCTAGGAGTGGCAGACAGGATATTAGTTTTACAAACTAGGCCCAAAAAAATGCTCCAAAGAGCACATAATGCAAAGAAAAGAGGAGCAAGACAGCACCTCGAGTACAGAGTACAGTTCTGGGCCCCACACTATAAAAAGGACATCATAGAATTAGAAAAAGTCCAAAGGCGAGCAACAAAGCTTAATAGGGGAATGGAGAATTTAAGCTACGGGGAGAGATTAAGCAATTTGGAACTATTTACATTAGAAAAGAGACGTTTAAGGGGGGACATGCTCAACATGTACAAGTATATCAAGGGCCAATATAAGGAACTGTCACGCACCCTCTTTTCTACTAGAAAGGAATCTAGGACACGAGAGCATGAGTATAGATTAGAAGAAAAAAGATTTAATTCAGCTAGTAGAAAGAATTTCTTTACGGTCAGAACAGTCAAACTCTGGAACTCTCTTCCCAGAGAGGTGGTAACGGCTGGCTCATTAAATGCGTTCAAGGCAAAGTTGGACAAACATTTACTGGAGAAAAACATCCATGGGTACAAATAAGAAATATAATTTGTCTGTAAAATACCAGAACCTACCAAATCAGCAATGGATATCTATAACAGGTTGAACTAGATGGACGCAAGTCTTTTTTCAGCCTTACCTACTATGTAACTATGTAATATATTGCTCAGTGTCCAGTTTTCATCAGCAACCAGAGATGGTCTCTGATGAACAGGAGACTCTGCCGGGGGAGCCGCCGAGGGAAACAGCTGCTTGCAGGAACAAGCTCCTGCGACCACCGACCATTAGGAGGCTGAACACGGGAGTGTGCACCCAGTGATATTGCTGCAGCACAAACAAATCACTGGCAATATGGTTGCTCAGCGACCATATTGGCATCGATATTGCACCATGTGTACATAGTTTTAGATTTACAGAATCCCTTGCATCAGGTCCTGCACCCCTAGATGACTAATGACCTTGTCAGTCTCACTTTCTCTTAGCTTTGGTCACGGTTTCACCAATCACTTCTAAATTCTCTAGTCTCTTGAAGAATCATATAAATATTATTAAATCTAAGTCAGGTGTTCTCATACCCAAAATATGTTCCCTATGTTCCTACTGTATATTCTTCCACTGTTCAAATGGCATTTCCAATAGTAATGATATACAGTATAAACCATGTGAACAGAGAATGACTGTGATCACTTTATAATGTACATTAACCAGATGTGGAGCCATTACTATATGATGTAATGTGTCTGAATACTGAGTACTTTGTATTCAGATATAAACTAAATTATCTAATTCTTGACAACAGTTCTGCATTCAATCTTTGGAACTCTTTTGGGGGAAGTCACACCGGAGTCGGTTTCCCGAAATAAAAATGTCAGTGTTTATTTTAAATATATGTGTATGTATATATATATATATATATATATATATATATATATATATATATAAAATGGTGCGAAGATTACAGGCACTCAGCTCCTTGATAAATTGTGTGTGCCCGGTGCCCTCATTGCAGTGTACCTCGGCGACACTTGAATATACAGTCTTTGGGGTGTGCGGCACTCGAGTCATACATAAATAAATACATACATACAGTATTGACAGGTTGAATTTTCCTTATTCAAAATGTTCAGGACCAGAAGAATTTTGGATAACAGGTTATTCCTTTTCCAGAATATTTTTATATTTCAGTGATGTATCTTGAGGTATCTTGCATTTATGGTTGTACAAACACATCAAACCCATGAAATACACACAAATATATTTTATTTGTGCCTAAAACAAGGTTAGGTTTCAAAACATGAAACAAAGTTTGAGTACGAACTCAGGCACTGAATTTGAATGCTGGGCGATCATTTTCTTGCACATATTTAGTGCCACATACATATCATGTCTTCAGTAGTGCTGTTACAGATGTACCCAGTAGTGCCAGTTACATATCATGTCCTCAGTAGTGCTGTTACAGATGTACCCAGTAGTGCCAGTTACATAGCATGTCCTCAGTAGTGCTGTTACAGATGTCCCCAGTAGTGCCAGTTACATATCATGTCCTCAGTAGTGCTGTTACAGATGTCCTCAGTAGTGCCAGTTACATATCATGTCCTCAGTAGTGCTGTTACAGATGTCCCCAGTAGTGCTTTTAGCAAGATTTTTTTTTCACTTTCTGGAATGTATGGTTTTCAGAATAATTTATATAATGGATATTTGGATAAGGGATACTCAACCAGCATACACACACACACACACACACACACACACACACACACACACACACACACAAGCACACACACACACACACACACACACACACACACATATATAAAGTGTTCACTAAATTATTAGCAGTTTTTATAATCAACTTTATTTCTGTGCTAAAGGTAATTCTTTATTTTTTATTATTATTATATTATTATAAAACTGCATGCTGGCTACTGTACTTCAGTACTGGACTTTTGAAATGTTAAAGCTCAAAGTTATATGCAACTCACCCTATCTGAGTTCTGAAAGCAAAAAAATCTGACAAAGAAGTGTACACAGAGGGTTCCTTCAGGCAATAAGAGATGGCTGCCACATTCTACCCTACAGCTGTGCTTTGCATTACCACAACAATGTAAATCTACAGACACTGATAGGGTTATATTTATGACATACTGTACAAAGAATAACCACTGAATCTCTGGGCGCTTGCTACTACTGTAGATGATTCTTTTCTTCCCTCAGAAATTTCTTCCAGGGTATGACACTCGAAGGTAAGAAAAAATAAAATAGTGTAATACTGCAATAAATAGGAAAACACACTTCCCAAGTCGTAAATGATTTTTGACTCATACCAAATGAGATGGTCTACATAAGGGTAGAAAAAGTCGCTTATGGAAGAGACATTCCAGACACCACCAACATACTTTCCAACTCCTCCAATACTCCAATTAGCTCGGCGTATGGAATAAAACCAGTAAAAAACTAGTGTAATACAGTGGTGTAACTTGAAATTTTGCGCCCCCCCCCCCACCAAAAAGTCTCTGGCGCCCTCCTCTCCCTTGCTCATTGCCAAGTAGAAGGTGGGGAGAGATACTTGGATTCGGTGAGGCAATGGGTGACAGGGAGAAGGTTATGGGGCAAGGCATTGGCAGTGAGAGGGTAACAGAAGGACAGTGGGTGACAGGGTGAAGCAGAAGGTGAGCCAGTGGGTGACATCAGGAGTGTGTGTTTTTTTGTATATAACACAGAGGGGGAACCCACAGCAGTCAGACTGGAGACACATGGTTCCTACATCCCCTACCGCCCCTGGTCTGAAGCCCTGTACTCCTCGAATGCTTCAATGCCCGCCACCCCTGGCTCACCTTATTATCATATTCTGTCTTTTTATTGAACCGCATCAATGTATTGGTGGCAGCAAGCTCCGGGCACTCTAGGAGAGAGACTGATTGCTGTTCCGATATCTGGGTCTCCGGCAGCGGCTCTGCCACACTGACTTCTCCACATGAGGGAGAGGTCTCCTATCGCCCTGTCACCTAAAGACAGATGCTGGCGGCTGCCCCTACACTGCAGTCGCACAATCTGGGCGCTTGCTACTACTGTAGATGATTCTTTTCTTCCCTCAGAAATTTCTTCCAGGGTATGACACTCGAAGGTAAGAAAAAATAAAATAGTGTAATACTGCAATAAATAGGAAAACACACTTCCCAAGTCGTAAATGATTTTTGACTCATACCAAATGAGATGGTCTACATAAGGGTAGAAAAAGTCGCTTATGGAAGAGACATTCCAGACACCACCAACATACTTTCCAACTCCTCCAATACTCCAATTAGCTCGGCGTATGGAATAAAACCAGTAAAAAACTAGTGTAATACAGTGGTGTAACTTGAAATTTTGCGCCCCCCCCCCCCACCAAAAAGTCTCTGGCGCCCTCCTCTCCCTTGCTCATTGCCAAGTAGAAGGTGGGGAGAGATACTTGGATTCGGTGAGGCAATGGGTGACAGGGAGAAGGTTATGGGGCAAGGCATTGGCAGTGAGAGGGTAACAGAAGGACAGTGGGTGACAGGGTGAAGCAGAAGGTGAGCCAGTGGGTGACATCAGGAGTGTGTGTTTTTTTGTATATAACACAGAGGGGGAACCCACAGCAGTCAGACTGGAGACACATGGTTCCTACATCCCCTACCGCCCCTGGTCTGAAGCCCTGTACTCCTCGAATGCTTCAATGCCCGCCACCCCTGGCTCACCTTATTATCATATTCTGTCTTTTTATTGAACCGCATCAATGTATTGGTGGCAGCAAGCTCCGGGCACTCTAGGAGAGAGACTGATTGCTGTTCCGATATCTGGGTCTCCGGCAGCGGCTCTGCCACACTGACTTCTCCACATGAGGGAGAGGTCTCCTATCGCCCTGTCACCTAAAGACAGATGCTGGCGGCTGCCCCTACACTGCAGTCGCACAATCCACAAGTGGTGCAACAGTATTTTGTGCAGGCGGGAGGGTTACAGGACGTAGCCGTCACAGCCATCAGGTTCTTGTGCAGCCCGGGAGGAGGGCTGAACATGGACATACACAGCCGCTGGGTGCCTGTGCGGGAATGGGTCTGGGAGCGTGACTGTACAGCAACTCAGGTATTTTCACGTGAGCCCCACAGACCCCGCCAGCGCTGGGTCCTCCAAGTCATGGCGGGGGGTGCGGTATCATTGTTACACCACTGGTGTAATACTATTTAATAAAATTATAAACAAAACAAAGTATGAAACAGAGGACTCTTAACATAAACCTTGGCCCACAGGAAATGCAGACCAAGTAAGCAGATATTAATCAGACCGGCATCGCTGGAATGCTAGGTGTAGATGGATAAAGTCCAACAGGTCCACAATGGATGGTAAGTTCATCCGCCGACCGGTTTCGATATCCGAAGATATCTTTTTCATTGCATGAACTCATATACTTTATGTCCCAAACTGATATAAATACCACTCCTAATCACTGGCACACGTAGGGGGGGGGGGGGTTCTGAGTAGCCAGAAACCCCCCCAGGAGTCTATGGACCCTAGACTAAAAGCCAAAGGGTCCCCTATTTCCATGGGTACAAATTTTTTTAAATCGGCCCTTGGGAACCGGAGATATCTGACTTCAAAGCAGTGGTCCCCATCCAAGCCTGTTAATTGTTCTTCCCAGTCAGATATTTCAGGTTCTTTCTGAGTTTTTCTGATGGTATATTCCAAAAGCTGGGACTCTCCCCCTTTGATGGACACTAGCACCTTGTCTCTACTGTTCCCAGAACCAGAGATATCAGCCTTCCAGCAGCTGGTTACTGCTCCAGCTCCACACACCTGGTATGTAGTTTTATACAGTATACTCATTGGCAGATTGCTCTGCCTCCTAAATTTTGATCCTTTAGTCCTCAATACCATTTGGTAGGTGGGATTCTCTAGTTTTTAATGCCATTAAAATCTAAGAAATCTATTTCCGGGAACTGGAGATATCTGCAGTCAAGCAAGCTGTCCTCCCACCAGTATATTATGAATAATAAGCCCACTCCACTATACACCCCTCCTCTGTGTATTAAACATCCTCTACCACCCTGGAAGTTATGTATCAGGACCCCTTCATTCAGCCCAATGTCCCCTTCTCCCACCCCATCTCCCACCATCTGTGCAGTAAAGGGGTAATTAGTGGAAATTACTGATCCAGGCCCTACTTGCTGAGCGGTTGATATAATACCCCCTACCACCCGCGGGACATCAAAGCTTCTCCGACCCCTACCGCTGGAGGATCGGTAGGGGCTCCAATACATTGCTATGCCCTGGGGTCTACACTGCTGTTGACGCCCCTGTATGTGTATATATATATATATATATATATGTATGTATATATCAAACAAATTATTTATTATATATATTATTATTTATATACATTTGGTCTATCTATAATACTTTAACTGACCCGGCATATACTGGGTCACCTAAGTGTCCATCTCCGTGCAGTGCTCCGCCCCTCTGGAAACCCCCTTCTGAAAATCCTGCGTTTGCCCCTGCTAATTAGGGAGTAAAATGGATTCGGTACTTGTGTAGTTTCACGGCGCCAGCTACTTCCGGGTTCTACGCTCGCCACAAACTATGTTAAAAAAGTTACTTAACTCCATGCCAACATGGATAGTTCATACCTCCACTATCCATGTTGGCATGGAGTTGAATTTTAATAGCGTGGCGAGCGTAGCGAGCCACCGAGCCTGCAGCATGGGCAAGCGAAGCGAGCCCCGCAAGGGAACTCAGATGCACGACGCCATACTGGCGCCGTGAAACTACACAAGTACCATGGATTCTCTAACATACTAAAATCCTAAAAGAAAGCCTCCACAAACATATGATTCTACCCTAGGGCTTTGTTTTTGCACAGGCCACGTTCATATAGTCTCTTTGCCGTTCCCGATTGGCAACTTCCGGTTTCTAGTCCCAGCAGGAGTGATTTTTGCGGGTCACAGGTCGGACTTCCGGTTGTGTTCCAGCGATCTCTGCTTCTGGGGAAAGTGCGGTGGCCATTTTTCTAGTGTGTATATCTGGATAGGCTTTTTATTAGAAATACTCTGGCCATTTTGTGGAAGGCTTTTATTTATGCAGTTCTAGATGAATGATTTTTCTTAGATGCTTAATAAAATCCTCAAAAAAATAGGAAAAGAACAAAGAATTAATGACACATATAATTTATTTAAAAACATGCAAGATAAAATTTCATAAAAACCAGGTGATTTCAAAATCTTTATTCATTAATGTATGATGTATTAATGTATGATTTATTAATGTATGATAATCAAAAATTGTACTAATCTCCCTTCTAACTAGTTTTGCTGCTACTGTAGGTTAATTTTTTCAAGAACATAAAAGTTTTTAATAAAAGAAGTATTGCATTGGTGATGAATTAAAACATTTGAGGAAATTGCATGTGTTTCCATCCCTTTGCAGATATTTCGAATATGTTCCCTTATGCATACTTTAAAAGGCCTGCTGGTTCTCCCAATATAACATTTTCCGCATGAACATTCTATTGCATATATTACATTTGAGGAGATTAAATCAGCGATTTTCCCAAAATGATTCGGTACATGGTTTCATCCAGCACAGAGCGAGAGTACTCTCTCCCTTCCCTTTCCCACTCTCGCTCTTCCGCTCTCTCACCCCAACACATACATCCTCTCTCCCTCTGCCCCCTCTCTCCTGTTCCATCTCTCTTCCTCTCCTACCCTCTCTCTCTCCCCTCCATCACATGTATACTCTCTTCTTCTCTCCCTACCCTTTCCCCCTCTCTCTACTGCTCTCTCTCCATCACCACACCCTATCTTACTCTACCCCCTCTCTCCCATTTCATCTCTCTCCCTCTCCTACCTTCTCTCCCTCCATCACATGAATACTCGCTTCCTCTCTCCCTCCCCTTTCCCCCTCTCTTCCGCTCTCTCTCTCTCTCTATCACACACCCTCTCTTCCTCTGCCCTCTCTCTCCCACTCCATCTCTCTCCCTCTCCTACCCTCTTTCTCCCTCAATTACATATATACTCTCTTCCTCTCTCCCTCCCCTTTCCTCCTCTCTATCTCTTCCACTCTCTCTCTATCACACACCCTCTCTCCCTCTGCACCCTCTCCTGCTCCATCTCTCACCCTCTCCTACCCTTTCTCTCCCCCCACCACATGTATACTCTCTCCCTCTCTCCCTCCCCTTTCCCCGCTCTCTCTTCTGCTCTCTATCTCTCCATCACACACATCCTCTCTCCTGCTCCATCTCTCTCCCTCTCCTACCCTCTCTCTCCCTCCATCATATGTATTCTCTCTCCCTCCCTTTTCCACCTCTCTCTCTTCAACTCTCTCCCTCTGCCCCCTCTCCATCTCTCACCCTCTCCTACCCTCTCTCTCTCCATCACATGCATACTCTTCCTCTCTCCATCCCCTTTCGCCTCTCTCTCTTCCGCTTTATCTCCAAACACACCCTCTCTTCCTCTGCCCGCTCCCTCCCACTCCATCTCTCTCCCTTTCTTACCTTCTCTCTCCCTTCATTACATGTATACTCACTTCCACTCTCCCTCCCCTTTACTCCTCTCTCTCATCCACTCTCTCCATCACACACCTTCTCTCCCTCTGCCCCCTTTCTCCTGCCCCCTCTCCCTCTCCTATCCTCCCTCTCCCCCTCCATCCATGTATACTCGCTTCCTCTCTCCCTCCCCTTTCACCCTCTCTCTCTTTCATCACACACACCCTCTCTCCCTCTCCACCACATGTATACTCTCTTCCTCCCTTTTCCCCCTCTCTTCCGCTCTCTCTATCCATCACACACACACACTCTCTCCTGCTCCATCACTCTCACCATCATATATGTACTCTTCTTCTCTCCCTCCCCTTTCCCCCTCTCTCTTCCACTCTCTCTCTCCATCACATACAACCTCTCTCCCTGTGCCCCTTCTCTCCCGCTCCATCTCTCTCCCTCTCCTACCCTCTCTCCCTCCATCACATTTATACTCTCTTCCTCTCTCCCTCCTTCTCCCCCTCTCTTTCCATCTATCCTTCTATTTTTAGTTTATTTCTATTCATTTCTGGCATGTGACTTTTTCATTGGTGTCAAGTCTAGTTTTTGGATAGTTTATTTGTATGTTTTTGTGCATTGCTGCCATTTAAGTACTATATTAGTAACATGGTTTCTGTGTCCATGGCATTGCAGACATGGAGATTGGAAGCATGTGATGTTGTGACTCATGTCACATGTTGGTGACATCACAAACCTGTGGTACACACAGGGGAGAGATGTGTGGGTTCGGTGGTGGCATGGCAGTGTGTTTGTGTGCGGGGGTCAAGGGGGGGCCTTCAGGGATGTCAGTGTACCGGGCCCTAAGACTTCTGTTGCCAGCCCTGGCTAATATGCATGTGCTGGTTCCCGCTATCAAAGTGGTTGGCCAGCATATGAAAACATTGGTCACACCCCTGGGAAAGCAAACATTCCCTTTTCTGCTTGGGGTGGGTGGCTGACATCACATGATGTCAGTGCCCGCCCCCAATTTGGAGAAAACTGCACATATGAAAAGTTCTGGGCTACCCTTCAGCTGCGTGCAGAGGAACGGTCATTCGATGGTGAGTGACCAGGCACTTGCGAGCGCTTGTGTAAGCGGTGGGGAAAGTGTGCGTTCAGAGGGGCAGCATTAACCTGCTAGTTAGGCTCCAAATAAATGCAGCCTAGTGAGTAGGTCTGAATTTCCCCCATTGTGTGTAGAATTTTGAGGGGAACAAAATGATTTATTCAATTTTGGAATAAGGCTGTAACATAACAAAATGTGGGGAAAAAGTGAAGTGCTGTCAATACTTTCCGGATGCATTGTAATCATCATGATGGCTTTACTGAGCTAAATATTGATGCAATCTTTACTGCATATTGCTGTATTTTATTTACCATGCTTATTGTTTTGTATGCTTTCTGTGTAAGAGAATTTTGCCCACACTTTCCTTTTGCTTTTCTTGCTTTTTCCTGTACCCCCATTTTGATTTGTGTTAAGTCTTTGCAAAATTCAATAAAAAAAATACTGATGAGAAAATATGTTATATTATTTAGTGAACAATGGTAATACAGAAAAATGTGTCCTGCCAGTGATAGAGAGTACAGCAGAAAGAACCCTATAGGCCAGTGGCTCCCAAACTTTTTTGAATCACGGCACCCTAGAGTATCAGATTTTTTTTCACGGCACCCCTAGGCCAACACTTAAGAAAGAAATATTAAATGAAATAATTTGCACTTATATTTCATCCTTCGGTTCAGTTATGTGATGAGGAACATGATTCACTTCAGTTTATCGGCATATTATAATTGGAAGTCACAAGCACTGATTTTCCTTATTACATTGACCATATATAATTTGAATTTGTCTTGGACCACCAACCCAGGGCACCCCTGTAAGTGCTCCGCGGCACCCCTGGGAGCCACGGCACACAGTTTGGGAACCACTGCTATAGGCACAATGTAATTCTAAATGAATGAATCTAAAGGCACAATGTAATCAATATAAAAGTCCTCAAGGCTGTCCAGTAAGCAGAAATGTTGGAGCAATCGCCCTTTCAACGTTTTCCATTAGTTCAATTCAAGAACCTCAAAGAGAACTTCCCAGTATACTAAGGATAAATAAGTATGTATGAGGGAGAAATAAAAGGAAATGGCTTTTGAGGTTTGTTGTCTGACCAGAAATGTGTTATGCAGAGCATTATCCTAGTCAAATGAAGAAAGATTAGAGAGAACTTTGTGGACATAATGATAGGCCTGAATGGAGGCAAAAGGGTAAAGGCAGATATAATTACTCGGTCAAGGGTCTGTGAGTCCCGCTACCAACAATTTAATAGAAGATAAACCTGCAGCAGAGTAGGAAACAAGCGGAAATGTGGCGTGACCGCACTGAAAATCAGGATTACCCAGCAGAAGAAGAGTCATTCAACTGCCTTGTTTTTCAAGGGTTTAACCCACTCAATCCACGGGGTCATCAGCAATGGGTTATCCCGACTTGGGGTTGGGATATCTTTTCTGTACAGTGCAGAAACAAAGTCAGATTTTAAATTAAAATGGCAATATAGATTGTGTGACAATAACTAGGGAGCATATGTACCAATCCGTGGTGAGTGGAAGTGAAGAGACATAAAGCACCAAACAACCCAAACGAAAGAAAATGGCTTTGGTGAGTTTCACACTGGCATGGCCCCGCCCCTCCTCCAGAGGTGCGGGGCCGGAGCAGGGGAACATAGGTGTGGCATTGCCTGCTCGGGATATGATGTCAGCAACCACCCAGTATTCGGTGATCAGCGGCAAAATAAAAGTCAGTTTTGACTGACTTATTACCGAAAAGGTGAAAAATAATTCGATGGTCAGCAACCATCAAATTACTTCTCTTCCCTTCGGCTGTAAGCGAGGGGATTTGTACACATCCCCTCGCATGCTAGTGAACCTGAAAATCAGCAAACAATTGCAATATTTATAACAAGCGGACTAGGGCTAACAATTTAAACGCTGTTGCTAAATTTGCGCATTGCTGAGATACTGTAGCGTAGCCTATAGGTTTTAATTAACACAGGCCCATTAAATGTGCTCTGTCTTCTATCCAATTTATTGACTTTATTGCATTGCAAAGTCTATGCAATTGCAAAGTCTATGCATAAAGCCTATGAGTGAAATGTAATAGGATGAGAGATTTAGAAAGTGAGAGATTTGGGAAGAAATCACCAGTTTTTTTAAAGCGGCAATCCTTTTTTTGCAGTGTAAATGATTGCTGCTTTAAAAAAAACTGGAGATTTCTTACCATATTTCTCTGAATCTCTCATCCTATTAATTTTCACCCTATATATATGTAAATACTGTAAATATGGAAAAGCACAATCTCATCCTCACAGAACAGGATTCAAATAAACATTATCAATTTTCTTTAGTGGTGTATGCAAGGAAAATGTAAATGAATAATGTACTTTTTTGTTTTACCCAGCATTATCCAGTAAAAAGATATAGATATACATTTATCAAATCTTCTAAAAATGAAAAGAGGGGGTGTTGTCAATAGCAACCATCAGATTATGTCTATCATTTCTCTATTGCTGCCTAAGAAATGATAGCAGGAATCTGTTTGGTTGCTATGAGCAACATCATCTATTTTCATTTTTAAAAGCACTGGTAAATTTACCCCTTAGCAAAAGATGGCATCCGGGTGATAGATCGGCCATTTTTAGGTCAACCCCATAGGCATTAACAGGTTAAAAACTTTTCCAATCTTTCCAAATGTTTCATCCTTTACCATCCAAGTTGACTACAACTTGTAATGGTAACCTGTGCTGAGAGCGGGGTTACATTTGGTTTAATATTGAAAATAAAATGTGTCACCTATTTACGAGTTAACATTTTTTTAAACTTTTTGTACCTGTCAATAAAATGTCTCCCTTTTACTGTACATGTCGACCATATGTGGTTGAGATATTGATTTTCGACCTAATACTGGTTAACTTATCCCCGGGATCCACACCCGTAACACACAACTGAGGTATGTTTATAATGTACAGTATAGGAATAGTAAAAAATGTATATGATATCATCAACATATACAGAAAAATGAATGTACAATTGTCTATAAAATTCTGGATTTTGTAGAAATACTGTATTTGTTTTTCTGGTCACAACAGACGTGATATTCATTTGCCCACTTCAAGGTAGCTTAGGGCATACCTAGCCTCTACTCAATTCTTGGAAACATTTTCAGGAGCTTTGATCTACGGTATTCTAACTACAGTAGCCCCTCTTTAAGGAAGATATGGAAAATGGATGGATGAGTTTAACCACAGCAAAAAGAAAATAATTAGTTAAACTGTACTTCACTTTTGGTTGACCAACTGAAGATCCAGTTCAGGTACATATTTATTAACAGAAGTTTGTTGTTTTATATTGATGCATGCAATTCCTCTGTAGAACCATGAAAAGGAAATGTTATCCTCGCATGCAAACATGTGCAATATTCCCCAACTGTATGCTATATTCAGATAGTAGAAACCTTTCATCTATGTTCCACAGCAGCTTCTGAACTACAGTTCCTTGTTTCCTAATACTAAAAAAGTCCAAGATCAACATTTTTTGTTTATAGTAAACACTTTAAAACTACTTACTGCACTGTCTTGCAGAATCAAGAACTTTAATAAACATACAGGAAAAAAATGTGGAAACAAAAATAATAATTTAGAACAAAAATGTACTGATGTAATATCTCTGCTAATGCAAGCAACATTAATAAAATGATTTATGAACCAATAGTACATTTAACCCTTTAAGTGCCAACGCTGCTGTGAGAGATCCTCAAAATATCTGCTAAAAATACCAGCGACGCTCACAGCATTTTTTTTGGGGTGCAATACTTAACTAAACTTCAATTTATTGACTTGGCTGTATTTGTATTTATTTATCCCAACACTCCACTGAGACAGCACTGACTAAAGTGGTGAATGATCTGGTCACTGCTAAGGCTAAAGGCCATTGCTCACTATTCATTCTTCTAGATCTTTCTGCTGCGTTTGACACTTTGGATCACACAAACACTACACTCCCTAGGTCTTAATGATACAGCCCTTTCCTGGTTCCCATCTCATCTATCTGTTTCAGTGTTCGCTTCTCTGACTCCAACTCCTCTTCACTACCTCTGTCAGTCGGAGTTCCGCAAGGCTCAGTTTTATGTCCTCTGGTCTTCTCAATCTATACCTCATCTATTGGCAAACTAATCAGCTTTTTCGTATTTCAGAATCACTTGTATGTGGATGATACTCAAATCTATCTATCAACCCCAGAGTTGGCACCAGTGATTTTGGGCCAAGTCTCTGAATGCCTCTCTGCCTTGTCATCTTAGATGTCTTCTCAAAACCTCATACTCAATAATTACAAAATGGAATTAATTATATTCCCACCAGCCAAGAACAGTTACTATCCTGATATCGCCATAACTGTTGACAACTCGACAATCTACCCTACCCCACAAGCGCGTTGCCTAGGGGTCATCCTTGACTCTGATCCAAAATAAGACCTTATCTTACACAAGACACTACTATACTTCTTATCCATGCACTCATTATATCACTCATTAGGAAGTAGTCAATGGCCTTTTTCGTCATCTGCAGCGAATCTTGTTTAGGATTCGCTGCACATTTGACGTGTTCTGGAGGGCTAGAGCATTCACTGCCAGCCCTCCCTGTCTCCATATTCAATGTCGCAGGGGCTCGCTGCCCCTGACAGCAATTTTTAACCCCTGCCGCAGGGAGCCAGGGGATGGCGGCAGGCATGGAAGTTTCCATGTCTGCCCCAGAATGTGTGTGTGTGTGGGCGGAGGAGGGCTCTGTGGAGGGAGCTGCTGCACTGGTCCCTCTCGTGCATATGTAATGAGTGGGACCAGTGTGAAGTGAATATGTAATAAGCGGCTCCCCGCCCCTGCTGGCAAATGTGTAAAATAAATAAATAAATCAAATTAAATTAAAAATTAAATATATATTCATGTGCTGCAAGCACATGAATAAAAATAGCATGCCACTTCACAGAATAAAATTACTGATTACACAAAAAAAAAAAAACTATCACTTTCCAGTTCATCTTAAAAACATATCGAATGCAAAACGGTGAATCATGGCAAAAATCATACTGAAAGCAGTTCTCCATCCTAGCATTGAATACACTCTTGGCGAATCCCAGTGAAAACCCCATTGAAATACACTAGCAGTGAGCATAAAACGGAGAACTGTCCGGCATTCACTGTTCCCTTTCGGCGAACAGTGAACATTGAATAGGGTGAATCAGATTTTCAGTGAAAAAGATTCTCTGCAAGTAGTGAAAACAGCCCGATTCGCTGAAAAAAACGGTGAATCGGGAGCATTAAATACTGCCCATTGACTATTCTAATAGTCTCCTAACTGGTCTTCTCAGGAACAGACTCTCGCCACTGCATTTTAAATGCTGCTTCTAGGCTGATCCTCCTAGCAAGATGCACATCCGCTCTGCCAGTCCCTCCATTGTTGCCTGTATTCTACCGTATTCAATATAAAATACTTCTACTCACATATAACATGCATTAATGATGTCTAGAGAGTGGGGTGATTCTAATCTAATAGGGCCCCTGAGTGTTCGCACTATACAACATTTATGCCCATGTGCAGCCACATTATGCGAGCGGCCACGGTGAATTGCTTATTTGTTGGCCATTCACCAGTGGTGTAGGTAGGTGCCAGGGCGCCCGGAGCAAGGGCATGTTTCGCGCCCTCCCCCAATTTGGAGTAGGTGAGGCTCCTGCGCAATGAAAAGTGGGTGCAAACAATTTTCATAATCCAACCACTTGCTACATTTGGAAAAACAGCTAAGCCGTGTTTTACATGTTGTGACAAATTGAGAAAAAAAGCCAAGATGTATGTGGACACATCTGTATGTCAGAGCAATCAAATGTAGTTAACAAGTGATAACGGAGTAAAGGTTAGCGGTGTTACAGAGGATCAAAGTATTATGCTGTACATTCAATGCCGCGGCTAGGATACAGGTACCGGCTGTGTGCGTTTGTTGCTACTAGCAACGTTGGCATTAACTTTTCTTTATAAACAGCAATTGAACGATAGGTATTCATTTAAGCACTTGGGGGATACTGCATTTAAGTCATACAGTATATCCATCGTGACTTTTTACGTAACAGGGCCAAGTTTCTATATCCTCCTTGTGCATTTTCAGGGACATGATCTATAACAGGCATTCCCAACCACTGTCCTCAAGGCACACCAACAGTGCAGGTTTTAGTGATATCCAGGCTATAGCACAGATGGTTTAATCAGAATCACTCAGTACTAATTAAGTCACCTGCTCAAGCCTGGATATCACTAAAACCTGCACGGTTGGTGTGCCTTGAGGACCGTGGTTGTGGATGCCTAAGCTGTGCTGGTGCTGCAGAAAGTGTTTAGCAACCGGTTGGTCTGAGCCTTTTCCCATGAGAGCAGCCCTGATGCTACATCTATGCATGGCCATTCTCTACTTAAATTGTCTGGAGGTTTTTCCTATGTATAACAAGGCACAGGCAGCGTATGTAGTATATTACAAATCTTGTGCTACATGTTAGGATACTGTATGTTTGATAGGGATGCGTTTGCCAGTGTGCGGCAAGGAAGGAAGTGTTCATTGTTGCTTTTATCAAATCCCGTGATGTCCGCGTGTACTAATTGGTCTCTAATATTGCGCCCCCTCTTGTAACATGGCATCAAGGTGCTAGATCTAAGGGATGAGAGCTCTGGATCAGTTTGAATGAGTGGCCAATGTCTGCATCCTGTTTGGACGAGCTCCTTACTCTTGTGTGAGAAGGTAATGACCGATGTGAGAGCCATCTGCTTCTAAGGTTTCGGGTTTTTTTGTGTTAACTGGGCCCTATACCCCTTTGGGTATAGCTAGTGCCTTATCCCTAGCTTGTTTCAATTGAGGACTAGGGTAACCCTTCTCAAGAAATGTACTTGTCATTTTGTTCATTTGTATGTTCAAGTCATCATTCTTACTACAGATTCTCCATATACGGAGGAATTGTGAGTATGGCAATCCCTGCTTCAGGGATGGGGGGTGATGACTGGAGGCTGCGAGGAGTGAGTTGCTGACAGTGGGTTTGACATAGAGGATTGTTGTGAGCGTGCAGGGGCAAACGCAGGATTTTCAGAAGGGGGTTTCCAGAGGGACGGAGCAAAGCACGGATATGGACACTTAGGTGACCCAGTATATGCCGGGTCAGTTAAAGTATTATAGATAGACCAAATGTATATAAATATATACATACAGGGGTGTCAACAGCAGTGTAGACCCTTGGGCATAGCAATGTATTGGGGCCCCTACCGATCCTCCAGCGGTAGGGGTGGGGGAAGCTTTGATGTCCCGCGGGTGGTAGGGGGTATTATATTAACCGCTCAGCATGTAGGGCCTGGATCAGTAATTTCCACTAATTACACCTTTACTGCATAGATGGTGGGAGATGGGGTGGGAGAAGGGGGCATTGGGCTGAATGAAGGGGTCCTGATACATAACTTCCAGGGTGGTAGAGGATGTTTAATATGCTGAGGAGGGGTGTATAGTGGAGTGGGCTTATTATTCATAATTTTCTGGTGGGAGGACAGCTTGCTTGTCTGCAGATATCTCCAGTTCCTGGAACTAGATTTTTTAGATTTTAATGGCATTAAAAACTAGAGAATCCCACCTACCAAATGGTATTGGGGATCAGATTTCAGGAGGCAGAGCAATGTGCCAACGAGCATATAAATCTACATACCAGGTGTGTGGAGCTGGAGCAGTAACCAGCTGCTAGAAGGCTGAAATCTCTGGTTCTGGGCAGAGTAGAGAGAAGCTTCTAGTGTCCATTAAAGGGGGAGAGTCACAGCTTTTGGAATATATCCTCACAAAAACTTTAAGTCAGACAGAACCTGAAATATCTGACTGGGAACAGCAATTAACAGGCTTGGATGGGGACCACTGCTGAAGTCAGATATCTCCGGTTCCCAAGGGCCGATTTTCAAAATTCTTGTACCCCTGGAAAGAGGGGACCCTCAGCTTTCAGCCTAGAGTCCATAGACTCCTGGGGGGGTTCTGGATACTCAGAAACCCCCCATGCATGCGCCACTGGCGTGCCCTATTTGTTAGACACAGAAACATCTAGGAAGTTCACATTTTGGAGGTTATTCTGATCGGTGCGGCCAAACGTGCGTACGTTCACTATTAACGTACGCTATCCGTACGCGGCCGTTGGGGTTAAGTCCACCCACAACTCAGCCGCATACGTACGGCCAGAAACAACGGCAAAGGGGAGTGGCGTACAATTGAGCGTACGCCAACGTACACGGACGGCCCAGCCCTTACACTCCGACAACTGGCGTACAACAGAGCGTACGCCGCCGTTTACGGATGTCTCTCGGCCGTCTTCCGACTTCTTGCGGAGATCTGAGCGTACGCCAGCTTGCACGGATGGGTCCCTATTGTTTTCAATGGAAAACTCAGCTTATGTCACCGCTCGTGAGAGTGAGCGTACGTCCGTGTACGCTGGCATACCCTTCACATATATGGACCTGCAAATCTTGCCTTTCAACTAGAATTCTGACAATTGATTAATTAATCTATTTGTTATTCAATTATTGTTTTCTATTAACTCAATTGTCTACCTTAATAAAGACCCTAATAAAACAACATTTTAACCCTCATTACATGTATATTTGTTATGTTCTAATGTGGCATTTTAATCACTATCTATGTGTCCCCATATTGCTGTTACTTTTAAATTAAGTTATGTTGGTGTTTCTGTATATGTACTAAATTATGTCCATAATTAGTTTGTCCAAAATGTGTAACATGTATACCTACCCTGATGTTATGTGTGATGTTTTAATCGAAAAACATTAAACATTCATGCATTTTCACTATGTGTTATTTTACTCAAAAACACACACATTTACACATCAATCATTACCCCTCACCTCAAATTACAAATATAACTTACATTACACATCTGTATGTACCTACCCTTACAAGCCGTCTAACATATTTATTATTAAAAACACAGGCAATTTATAACACAATATAAACTTTTATTTATAACAAACATAATAAGGGGGGGGGGATAAAAATAAATTAAATGCGGGCCTCCAGTAGGCCAAAAAGAAGTTGCAAATAGAGGAGGGTCAGGAAGATCTCCCGAATAAGGGCTGCCACCTCCTCCTGCTGCTGTTCAGTGTCTGTAGTGAAGGGATAAAAAAAAAATTAATATATAACATACACAAATGTTTGTTGTATTTGTACATAATAAAAAGTTGTGAGTTATGTGTGAAGGCCACATACATTTTTAAACTACATTGAAGATGGGTCTGCTGTAAACACAGTACTAAAAAATAATATGTTAACACACACATACTGTACATAGTAAATAACATTAATTAAATTACTCCTTCTTGGATGAATGTATGCTGTATCCCAATTGGTACTTTGGTTTTGGGGGACTCTCCTCTAACCTCACAATTAGGCTGTGCTATTTAAGGGTTATGACATTGTTGTGGCTCAAGCACTCCTTACTATTTTAAATTTAGGACATTGCTGTACAAATTATAGGCCTACAGCTATGTTTGTAAAGCATGCATCCGCATGGCCTCACACACTATTAACAAAACAATCTCTACATTTATGTTGCACATCATGCTGGGAACTGGAGTTACCCAACACCTGGAGCCACATAACTACCACACCACTAATGTCGGATATCTCATTGGATGTACTGTTATGTCAATTATTCAAGGGGTGAGGCATGGCCACACTCAAAAAAACCACCAAGGGGACCCTTGTTCCTGGAGAAGGACAGGACACACCTCATGGTCGCCCTGCAGTGATATGTTGCAACTAATGTTGATGTTGGATACACATATGTGGTTGTTGTGATTGTTTATGTGTAGAAATGTGTAGGTAAACATTAGACACATTATTTACTTACGGCTACTTGAGCCATCCTGCTCGCCGCTGGTTGGGTGTGCGGTGGTTGGGGGGGTCAGGAGCAAGGGGGATGGGATTGGAATTTGGATGCTGGTAGTGGGTGTGAGTGGGGATTGGAGAGGTTTGGGGGTGGGTGGTGGAGAGGTGTAGGGGGGTTGGAAATGGGGTGGGGAGGGGGTGGGGGTAGGGGTGTGGGTGGGGGTAGGGGTGTGGGTGGGGGTAGGGGAGGGGGTGGGGGTTGGGGAGGGGGTGGGGGTTGGGGAGGGGGTGGGGGTTGGGGAGGGGTGGGGGAAGGGGAGGGGGTGGGGGAAGGGGATGGGGAAATTGTGTGGGCCCCAGCTTGACCCATTGTCTCCTCCTCCTCTTCCTCCTCCTCTTCTTCCTCCTCCTCTTCCTCCTCCTCTTCTTCCTCCTCCTCTTCCTCCTCCTCCTCCTCTTCTTCCTCCTCCTCTTCCTCCTCCTCTTCCTCCTCCTCTTCCGGCTGCTCCTGGGCTGCCTGGTCCCGGGCTGCCTGCTCCCGGGCTTCTATGCGGGATCTTGCCCGTGCTGAAATGTTCATGTTGATGGCATAGAAATCGAAGATTGGGTTTCATAAAAAAGGGGGAAAGAAAAATTCACATTAGTCATGCTCATAACCTTCCAAATTATCATTGCTGTTATATTTCAGACATTTATCATGCAAACTAATTGATATGCTACACCCAAAAACTGAGCAACTACTTAAACCCCCCCCTATACACCCATATACACCCCCTATACACCCCATATACACCCCATATACACCCCATATACACCCATATACACCCCCTATACACCCCCTATACACCCCCTATACACCCCCTATACACCCCATATACACCCCCTATACACCCCCTATACACCCCATATACACCCCCTATACACCCCATATACACCCCATATACACCCCCTATACACCCCATATACACCCCCTATACACCCCATATACACCCCATATACACCCCCTATACACCCCATATACACCCCCTATACACCCCATATACACCCCCTATACACCCCATATACACCCCATATACACCCCCTATACACCCCCTATACACCCTATATACACCCCCTATACACCCCATTATACACCCCATATACACCCCCTATACACCCCATATACACCCCCTATACACCCCATATACACCCATATACACCCCCTATACACCCACATACTCAGGAACATATTTATAAAAAGTACAGAAAACATTTGCAAAAAAACACAGACATACTAGTAATAAAAACTTACATCGGGCAATATGGCGGCGAAGTGTGCAAAGCAACACTGGCTGCCGCCGGCGCATGTCAGACCAGCGCCGCTCAACTTGCCCCAGGCTTCTGCAGACGCCGGTCGGTCCATGACCTCAACCAAGGCCAACAGCTCCTGGGTCGAAAACGGCCTAGCCCTGGTTGAAGTCATAGTGGCAATGGCGCAGTTAATAATTGCAGGTACATATATCACTTTTGGTGCTTGCTGATTGGTCTAAAAAATTGTTTGTTTGGTATTAACTTTATTAATCCTTCTTACATTAACAAACTGGATGCGAATAGAAACTTACGCGGACCGTTCCGATATACACAGACCAAAACCAACAGCATGCATTCAATGTATAGAGAGGAACTGTATATACAGTGTGCGAAAAATAATACACGCAACCGTCTACTTATAAATACGCTGCTTAAAGGGGGCACAATACACCGTTTTCCATGGAGAGACGTACTGTATATACAGTGTGCGGAAAATAATACACGCAACCGTCTACTTATAAATACGCTGCTTAAAGGGGGCACAATACACCGTTTTCCATGGAGAGACGTACTGTATATACAGTGTGCGGAAAATAATACACGCAACCGTCTACTTATAAATACGCTGCTTAAAGGGGGCACAATACACCGTTTTCCATGGAGAGATGTACTGTATATACAGTGTGCGGAAAATAATACACGCAACCGTCTACTTATAAATACGCTGCTTAAAGGGGCACAATGCAACATGTTGGTGTATGACAATTTCATACTCATTACATATGCAAGGAAAGCATTATAACGTGATGTTTTGAAATGTGACTCACAAAGCATACACGAACTCCAACAGATACCAGCTGACAACACTCATCATTGGAATGACAGGTGCACACATTTCACGATGTAGCACACAATGCTCCACAACCTGTGTATGTGCATATACAGGTGATTGATCAGGTGCGTTGAGACCTGCGTAATTTAAGCGGCAATTATCGGCGGGAAATATCAGCGTAAATGAGCAAATACATTGCGGGGAAAAATATACGCCCCCTTGTTCATGGCGGGAGATTAACATATAAATATTCAGTCAGTTGCAGGCCACAATTGCTGCAAACATGTGTAGTTCAGACGATTCCGCAGCTGAGGACGCTCTCCAGAGAGCAAGAGCAGAATCCTTGCTTGAAAGGTTGAGGCAGAGGGAGCAGGAGAGGACAAGGAGGACCCAAGACCAAGCGGGCCCCTCAGTAACAGGCCCTGTTCAACCTCCACCAGCTCTACAAGGGCCAAGCAACCAGCCAGAACAAGAGGTTGCATCTCTCCAAACAGGTGTGACCCAGCAGGTGCATGGTGAGAGAACTGGGGCCACCAGAAAACAAGCTGCAACATCGAGGGTGAGGACTGAGCAGGATACCACCACCAGAAAGAGAAACCCTGCATTTGTAGAGGCCGAATTGCGAATTCTAGTGCCCAGGGCACGCGAATGGATAGAATTGGCACCCAGGAAGCCGGGTGCCAGTGCAAGGAGAAACCTTTGGGACAAGATCACAGAGGAAGTGAACCAGGTTTCACCAGTGGTCAGAGATTGGCTAGCGGTGAAGAAAAGGTTAGTGTGTTTGTCAGGGCTATTTTTCAGCAGCCTCCAGCAGGAACTGAGGCCCTTATTCTAGTTCACTCAGACAAAATATTTCTTAGATGGACAAAACCATGTGCACTGCAGGTGAGGCAGGTGTTACTTGTGCAGAAATAGATTTGGGTGGGCTTTTACATCTGCCTCACCTGCAGTGCACATGGTTTTGTCCATCTAAGAAATATTTGGCCAGAAAGAGTGAACTAGAATAAGGGCCTCAGTTCCTGCTGGAGCCTGCTGAAAAATAGCCCTGGTGTTTGTCCCCCTGATAATGTCATATGTGTGTACATATGTTACATGTATGTTTTGAGAATAATAGAAAGGTGTGTTTGTAGATAGTGCTACACTTCAATGTCACATGTGAACACAACCATGTCTAATAACCCACATTGATATATGAAACATGCACCATTGGTGTGATGTGAGGTTATGGGCACAGTTCTGCTCATGTTAAGTACTGTATGTGATGGGACAAGAGAAAGTGTGTTTTTGAAAGAGTTGTTGTAACATGTTCCATATGATGCTACTGAAACAAGAATGACCAAACTGTGCACATGTAGCTGGTGAGAAACTACACATCCCAGTATGCCATCACATAGTTAAATTACTCCATAATAACCACATTGTCAAGCTATGGTGGAATGTGTAGTTTCACAACAGGTGGAGGTGCATAATTTGGCCATGGATGATGTCATTTCTGCATAGTGATGTATGTATGTGCATTTAGTGGCCTAATGAATGAGATGAGACACTGAAATGCCTCCTAATGGAGACATTAATGTGTGTGTGGGACACATATGGCTAAAAAACATAAGATCACCCACACTAGGAAATGTCACGTAGCTAGGGGTACCACCTAGTCCCTTTAATTCCGGACACATAATAATTACACAGGTTCTGTGGCTGGCTGACTTCAAGACTCCACTTCACCTAATTTTAAACTGCCACAGAACCTGTGTAATTAACATGTGTCCGGAATTAAAGGGACTAGGTGGTAACCCTACACGTAGCACAGTGGTGCACATATCTCATGGTGATATTTGTATTTTTAAACTTGTAGGTGGACTGACTTCAAAACGGCAATGAAGAGGAAGATGACTGACCGGTACAACCACAGCATGTCCACCGGGAGAGGGCCTATGCCCGATCATTTGGAGTATACCCCCCTGGAGCAGGACGCCTTGGACGTCATTGATGTGGCCGAGGTCAGGGGGATCTCCAATATGGACAGTGAGCTCCCGGCGGAGGTCTTTGATGCTGCTTTTGATGGTAAGTCACAGTAATGCATTGTATTTTGAAAGATATTTTTTAGTGCGTATGTGATGGTGACATTGTTTTCAATTATTATCCTAGCAGAAGCAGAAACCCAGGATGTACCGGCAGCATCTTCCTCTGCAGAGCCACAGGTGGAGCAAGTGGTCCAGCCTCCACCAAGAAGACACCCCCAGCCCCAGCCACAGGAGACATGGGATGAGAGCATGTTGGTGATGCTGGAGAGGATCGAGCAGCAAGGGGTGGATGCTGCGATCCGTCAACAGCAGGTGGCGGAATTTCTGGCGGAGTGGAAGGCCACAAACAGGCTGCAGTGTGAGGACTTGAACCGCATTAATGACACTCTGACGGCTGGCATGCAAAGCATTGGCCAACACCTCAGCCGCCAGAATGAACTTCTTGCGGAGCAGCTGACCACCGCCAGGTCCCTAAGGGACAATCCCCCATCTGCTGGCCCACCCCAAGCTGCTCCCCAACCTTCCACCTCTGCTGACCCTCCTGTGTCCACTAGGGGAAGACGCCGCAAGCCAGCTGAGCCAAAGGCCCCTGTCCCCAAGGCCCCATCTAAAAGGGGGAAAAAAGGGCCCAAATAATGAGACCTGGTTCACTTCCTCTGTGGTTGGACCCCAAATGTTTAAATTGCACTGGACATCCACTTCCTGAGTTGGCCATCTATCCATTTGCGTGCCATGGGCATTAAAGTTCGTATTTTGACCTCTACAAATGCAGGATAAATTTTTGGTGGTGTGTATCTTGCTTAGTATTCACCCTGGTTGTTGCAGTACGTATTCTGGTGTCCCCATTTCTTTCACCATTGCATTTGCAGGGTAACACATGTTTGGAGATATGCAACCTCTTGTTCTGGCTGTTTTTTTATTTTTGTGTCTATTTTATTTGTTTATTTGATTTCTGACATTAAAGTGTGAAATAAGCTGTGATGCTGAACAGCAAATACATTTATTTTACCAATTAAATCAAAATTGTGGTATGTGTAATTTCTTGTGTGAAACAAATACTAGATTTATGTGTACTTACTGACCAGGGTATTTTTGAACATTTGTTGAAGTGTGGTCGAAGTTTCCCATGTGTAACCCTCTCCATGGCCATTCCCATGTTCCTATCCAACTTTTCCCTGCTAATTAGTTTGTGTCAGCACATGTGCAGAGCAACTTAATAGGTGAGAAAGCAGTTTGTGTGCAGGTGAGGTAGCTCCTACAGTAGTAGGTAAAAGCAGGTCCAGATCAATGCTTTCCTCATGGAGTGGGTGAGGCAGACAAACAAGGGTGAAAAGGTAAATTTGTGTAGGAATGCATATGTGTCCTCCCTAAAAAAAGATGTGTGAATGGGCCAAACATGATAAAATTGCTTGTGAACAAACATGTATAACTTTTTAAATATATATGATTTTACAGTATCATAAGCAGATGTAGGAATCCTTTGTTTGGGCCTTATTTTGGTTCACTCTTAGAGGCAAAATCCTTCTTAGATGGGTAAAACCATGTGCACTGCAGGTGGGGCAGATATAACATGTGCAGAGAGCATTAGATTTGGGTGGGGTTTTTCCTCAAAGTGAGATATATATTGCAGTGTAGAAATAAAGCAGCCAGTATTTTCCCTGCACAGAAACAAAATACTCACCCAAATCTAATTCTCTCTGCACATGTTACATTTGCCCCCCTGCGGCGCACATGGTTTTACCCATCTAAGAAGGAATTTGCCTCTAAGAGTGAACCAAAATAAGGCCCTTAGAGAGATGTGAGTGCAATAATGTGATTGGTGGCATCTTACATCCAGAGTGTAGTCAAATCCAATTCATAGCAGATGAGATAGTGGTACAGTTCTGTATTTTGGGTACTATACAAAGATTGTGTGCTAAATAGTGGGCATGGGCTTAAAACATTGCTGAAACATCCTTTGTAGGTGTTAGATGTGGTTTATGTTATTGTATCCTAAATACAAAACCTATGTTTGTATTAGAGTGAACACGTTGACACATGTCGACTTGTGTAGATTGAGTGTGCTACTGTGTAAAGTCTATGAAAGCACGTAGTGAATGTGTCTAACTGTTTAGCAAATACCTACCTTAGCATATACAGTATAAGCAGGTCTTAAAAAGATTCTTACCTTAAATTAAACAAACCTATAAATGTCGAGAAGTATAGAAAGATAAGCTTCCAATGTGTTTGAGTGCTGTGTGTGGCTTGCAGGTAGTGAAATCATGGTTTGGACTTAATAGACTGCAGCATTGCTTATTACATTCAGGTGTATGTGTTTGAGTAGGAATCAGCGTTAATTAGCAAACTCAGGCGCACGCTGGCATGCGGTATCTGTAGGGGTGGTCTGAGCTGGCGGTTGGCGGCCGCCTGTCTGGTGTCCGAAATGAACGGTGCTTTAGGCGATCGTGCGGTAGTAGCACCGCTCATTTTTGGTGCACACCCCCGTGTACGCCCATATTTACGCCCATTTTCCCTCATTATTTCGGCCGCTCCCCTCAACACGCCCCTATGCCGCCCCCAATACCCGTACACTCGCGTACAGGTTTTTTCGCACGTAGAGACCCGTCCGTAAGCGTTGGTGAGTGGTCGCGCCTGCGCATTAGCGAATCTGCGCATGCGCAGATCATGAAAAACCCCGGAACGTACGCGTACGGCCCGGCCGCACCAACCAGAATAAGGCCCTTTGTCTCTTTCATGTTTTGTTATTCTCAACACCAAATATGAAAGAGTTAGAATACACCGGTGCAGCACAAGACCCCATTGCACACCCGCAGGTCTGCAGGTAATGCTCACCAAAAGTAATTTCTATTGAGGGTTGACTCAAGTAACTTAAACAAGAAGCCCACCCTGGGTCCATTGTACAAGTCATTGTTGCTGATCAATAAGTTCATAGCCTTAAGTCCTCTGGTATGCGAGATATTAGTATAAAGGCTTATTATGTCAGCTGTACACAGCCAGGTATCGTCTGCTACACATCCCAAGTCAGCTAGTTTCTGCAGGAACGTGCTAGTGTCTTTAAGGTAAGTCGGCTGGTTTTGTATGACCTTTTGAAGGTGGAAGTCTTTGTAGTTGGAGATGTCATAGTAAAGGGAATCTCGGACCGATATGATCGGCCTACCTGGGGGTTTGAGCAGGTCCTTATGCAGTTTGGGTATGGTGTAAAGTACTGACATTTTGGGCCAAGCTGTATATCCTGGATTGTAGGATCACTGGCCAACTTCAAATAGGTATCTGTATCCCGAAGTTGTCTGTAAATCTTGTGTTTGTTATCCTCAAGATTAAGTATTAAAATTGTGCCCCCCCCCCTTGTCCGCAGGGCGTATTACGATGTCCTTATATCCTGATAGGTCACAAATAGATTTCTGCTGTTGTTGGGAAAGATTGAAGGTTGGAGTGGTGGTGACTTTACTGCATTTCTCATAATACAGATACCTATTTTAATTTGGCCAGTGATCCTACAATCCAGTACCAGGGTGAATTACATGAGATACTTGCCGCCGCAGTTATAGACGGTGACATTGACAATGACTTAAGTAAAGCGTTATATACAGTTTAGCCCAAAATGCCCTGCTACCAAAAGGATACAAGCAACAAATGCACGGCACTCCAAGACTTTTCAGGAAACTTCACAGGTTTGTTGAAAGCTTTCAATAACCCTTTAAAGTTACCTGAAAAGTCTTGTAGTGACATACCTACAGCCCCCTTTGACCCTTTCAGATGGAAAGTGGACACTTACAAATTCGGCAGGTCATTACGCCTGAAAGATCACTTTGGACATATACAGATACAGGGGCTCAATCGGGATACGAGGTGAGAGATTCCACCACAACTGCACGCTCTAATTTCGACCCCTCAATCAGGACATTTGTCCATTTGATGGACCAGCTGGGTGAACCCCAACATTCTTCCCCACAGATCCACCATAATTTGACCCGCGAAGAACGATCAGCCCTCAAAGACCTTTTATCACGTAAGGATATTGTGATACGGGGTGCTGATAAAGGCGGGGCAGTGGTTTTGCAGAACTTGGGGGATTACCAAAGTGAATGCATTAAACAGTTAAGTGATTCCACTGTATATGAACTGTTGGCTACTGATCCTACCAGGGGGTATAAATTAGAGTTAGACACTATTTTAGATAGTGCCGTCTTGGACGGGGTTATATCTGCATAATTAAGAAAAATGCTGTCAGTTGATTTCCTGGTGGTACCCCTCTTTTACACGCTGCCAAAGATACACAAAGGGCTGGTGGACCCCCCGGGTAGGCCGATCATCTCTGCCCGGGGGTCACTCTACCAGCCTATTTCTGTATATTTGGACAGCATCCTCAACCCCTGTATTCAAATTTTACCATCATATTTGAAAGACACCTCCTCCCTACTTGTGTTATTTAAGAATTTGGAAACACAGAGGGATTTATCTTCTGTTACATTTCTTTGTACGGCTGGTGTGACAAGCCTCTACACCTGCATCCCACATGATGCAGGTGTAGAGGCGGTCCGCACATTGATTTCTAATAACCCAGCGTATGTAGGCCTTCCAATTGAACTTTTCTTTTATTACGTTTGGTGTTGACACAAAATTACTTCCTGTATAATGGAAAATTTTGGCTCCAAGTGTCTGGATGCGCTATGGGATCTGCCGTAGCACCGGCTTATGCAAACACTTTCATGTATCAGATGGAATGTCAGTTATGCTACAATCAGGACAAAATTGGATTGAGATCAGAGATTTGTTTGTAACGTCGTTATATCGACGATCTCCTGATATTCTGGTCTGATACAAAGGAGGCTTTGCAACTTTTGCTTGATACACATAATAATACTGACAGTGTTATCAGATCTACTTATAATATCCATTCTTATAATGTACAGTTTCTTGATGTTGATATTTCATTGATCGAGGGTAAATTAGATACGGCATTCTTTACTAAGAGCACTGATAGAAACACTATCTTGAGAAATGATAGCTTTCACCCCTTGGCATTACGGAGAGGTTTGCCATACTCTCAACTTCTGAGGGCCAGAAGGATCACCTCTGATACCATCAAAACAGGAGAGTGTCTGGACAAAGTGGTCCAGAAATTTACTGAGAGGGGTTACAAAAAACCTAATTTGATTAAATCCAAACACAGAGCCCTGGCCCTATCACGAGATTCCCTACTTGAGAGTAAAACTACCGCTAAAATCCAGTTGACAGTTCTCGTATCCCATGGGTACATAGATATTCAACTTCCACAGCTATGGACACTAAAAAAATAAAACAATGGCGGCCCATGCTGTTGAATGACAAAGATCTTCCTTTATTAAAAAAGACACACATCTTACCTAGTCTAACTAGGAATAAAAACATTAAAGACATTGTCGTAAAACTGGACATAACTGGGTATGATAAAAAGCAACCAGCACAACATTTCCTGTCTTACAGTTTGGGCTGTTATCGTTGTCTTGGCTGCACTACCTGTTGTCTCGGCTGGCACTAGGGTGGCCAATCCCGGGATCGGGATTGGCGGGATCCCGGGATTTGGCTTCTAAAACGCCGGGATTTCAATCCCGGGATTGGAGTTTCCAATCCCGGGATTTCGGGATTAGACTGTGCATGCACATCTAATGCCGGCAGCGTTTGAGCGAGTGCTCAGATGCTGCCCGGCTACTCCCTTCATGGCAGTGCAGCTCTGCGCAGCATGACAAGGTCACGCTACGCAGGCCAAACAGCCGCACAGTGTGCTGCCTGCCCTCCCACTCTGACTGCATTACCTGGCTTCTGGCTTCCCAACACCCATCTTCACTGCATGCCCGCCCTCCCGCCCACCGGCTCCTAGCTTCGCCTGCCCGGCTCTCGGCTCCAAAACACCCGCCCAGCTTCACCGGCCACACTACCGGCCGCACCTCACCGCACATGTAAGTTAATATGCGGGGCAGCCAAGGAGGGTTTTTCTTATTAGGGAAGCCAATCCCGGGATCCCGGGAATCCCGGGATTGGGAATTTTTCGAACCCAATTTCTGGGATTGAAAAAATGCCCCGGGATTGGCATCCCTAGCTGGCACCCTGTGACAAATTTAGGCACCCCCATACGGGAAAGTACAACCCTATCAATTATGCCCTAACATGTACATCAACCTATGTTGTATATTTGCTCACATGCCCGTGTGGCTTGTCCTATGTTGGGAAAACGCAGAGACAGTTTAGGGAGCGTATGGCCCAACATAGGACAGCCATACACCAGGCATTACAAAAGGGATCCAGCGATCAACCCTTTGCCAGACACTGCACAGTGTTTAAACATAGTGTAGCCAGCATTAGATCTATTTTAATAGACCATTTTGCTCCCCCAAGGCAAACTATTTTTATGCGCCCCCCCAGCTGCTCCTAGTGCCGTGGAGTTACTGCTACCCTGTACCTTATATCCAGCAGCTGGCAGGCAAGAAAGCTGCAACAAGTCCGCACTCACCAGAGGGAGGAGCTGGAAAATTGGTCCTGGGGAGACATGGTGCAGGCTTGTGAAAAGCCGACTGCTGGGTACTCGGTAGCAGCGGCAGCACTCACACAAATAAAAATGCCACTACAGCGGACAGCGTCAGTGGCTGACAGCTTGCAGCATTGTAGCGCTATGTGCCGTCTGGGCGGGAAGCGCTGCTGATTTGAAAAGACCGGCCGGACGCTGATTAGCTTAGAGAATTCAACCAGTCAGTGTCCGGTCTTTTCAAATCTGCAGCGCTTCCTGTCCCAACGGCACATAGTGCTACAATGCTGCAAGCTGTCCGCATCCTGAGGGGGGAGACCTGCGGGCTGCGGCAGCCTAAGGTCAGTGACAGGTGCCGCTGACACATGACTGGACACAGTGGCGGGAGCTATCCTGTGCCGGGCACCTACCACAGACCTGCTCCCCCAAGCGGCTGCGGGGGCTGCCACATGATAGCTATGCCACTGACCATGTTCCTTTAACTACAAGGGGTGCCAATTGTAATAAAATTCTATTACAGCTTGAAAGCCGCTGGATTTTTTGTTCTCAATACACTAGCACCCAAAGGGTTAAGGGCGGGATGTATTAAAATACATCGCCGCCCGGAGACTTCCGCTTCCGGGTTCATGCAGCTCACACGCTGAGCAGAGCTGCTCCGTGCCGCGGTCCACACACCTGCTAAACGGAGCCGCCGACACGACTCCAAACACCCGCACGGGACTCCAGAACCCCCCCCTATCCATCTGCCGGTGACCCTATGGCTTCAGGTGCCGCACACAAGCCGCAGCAGAGGCCGGAGAAGAGACGCGCTGAATCCAACATGGCGCCCGACCCTGACTCCGCGCCTCCCTCACCAGCGTCCAGGCAGGCAGCACAGCAGAGAGACCTCGCAGCCTCACAGGTATTTAAGGACGCTGATGCCCCTGCCACATAGGGAGACATTGTGGAAGCAATAAAAGCCACTATGCCCTCCATCCTGGCCAGCGCAGTACAAGAAATAACCCAGCAGATTCAGCACCTTAATACCAGAGTCTCAGACTCAGAAAACAGGATAGGTGCCCTGAGCCACGACATGCATATTGTACAGAAAGATATGATAAGACTCCAGAAGGAGAACCTTCAATTATGGAATCGTCTGGACGACGCAGAAAATCGTTCCAGACGTAATAACATCAGAATAGTGGGATTACCAGAAACCCTCAAGGGCCCTGCACTGGCCTCCTTTGCCTCGCTGACCCTCCCCCAACTCCTAGGAATCCAGGCAGAGTGCAAGGACATTGTTATAGAGCGGATTCACAGGGTAGGTCCCCCACTCAGACATGCTGATGCCAGACCCCGCGCAGTGCTGTTTAGGTGCATGAATTATCTGCACAAAGTCGCCATATGGAAAGCCTCGCGCAGACAGCAAGATCTACAGTGGGAAGGGAGAAAGATAAGAATATTCCAGGATTTCTCAGTAGAGTTATCTAAACAGAGAAGATCTTTCTCTACCGTCTGTACACGGCTGGTGAACGAAGGATATAAATTCGCCCTCATGTACCCTGCACGCCTCCGCATTTTTACTGCTGACACACATTTTGACTTTTCATGCCCTGATGATGCGCTGGGCTTCCTGCAGGAAAGCAGCCATGCATCTAACCACACTATCGCAAGCCCCCCCGGCGAATCGAAATTCTACCTGATCTCCCTGTGATGTCCCGCAGCTATATCGCCTGTCAAACTGGTATCACTCTGCCACGGACTTTCCCCAAAAGCCAAGTAGTTCAACCAGCTTATCAGAGGCCCGACATAGATAATGTCAGCTAAGGACATTTTTACTTCACGAAGTTTTCCCAACCTAGTCAGTCCTTTTCTCATTATCTACATTCCAAAATACAGGACATACTGGACATACTATCCACTCCCCTCGGCCATCATTGCCTCCTGATGCCCTTGGGGCACCGTCTCGATACCCTGGTGACAATGTCCGGCCCACAAGCTTTTACCTCTTTACTTTCTATCTATTACCCTGCAGCCACTAAGCCACTCAAGTTCCCCCCCCCCCTTTTTTATCTTTGGAATACTGGACTCAGTTTACAGGACCTGCGGCCCGTACAGCCATGTTCCGGATTCGTTATATTCCAAAGCCTCCCTTGTGGAAGAAATTTAAACCTTCTTTTATGATTTATATTGCGGTTGTTCAGATGTTTGTAAAAGTTTTTTGGCATGTGTCACATGCAATTTGCTACTTCTTTCATGTTTGTCTTGTCTCCCCAGTCCAGTATGTGTTTGTTCCCCCCCCCTCTCTCCCCTCTTGTTCTTTATCCCTTATTGTAGGTCAAAGATTAACGGTCCACTGGAAACTGTCCGAGCGAGCGGTCATCTCCACCTTTGATACAAATGACTGAACTGAAAATCGGCTCCCTCAACGTAGGAGGAATTCATTCTCCTGCAAAGAGACGAAAGGTACTTCTGTATCTCCAGAGACAGTCCCTCGACATTGTATGTCTCCAGGAGACACACCTACTGGCCCCTGAGATAGCTAAACTTCAGATGTTAAAATGGAAGGTTCTAGCTTCTGCACCGTATAATAGCAAGGCTAGAGGGGTAGTCATACTCTGTTCCAGGGCTCTCCCAATCTTAATAACAGACACAATTACAGATCCTGAGGGAAGGTATATCATAATCACAGCCAACATAGCGAATTCCACCTATACTATCTGCTCAGTGTATGCTCCCAACTCTTATAATAAAAAATTCTTCACAAACCTGATTAAAATTCTCACCCCAAAAATAGACTCTAAAATCATACTCTGTGGAGATTTAAATTTAACTTCCCATCCAGTTCTTGACAGATCTTCCTCCACTACAAAACCTAGACATTCTCCCAAAATAGGCATTCCCTTCTTATCTAAGGCCCTTAACCTGGTTGATTCATGGAGATCTACTCACCCAACCTCACGAGAATACACCTGCCTCTCTGCAGCCCACCAAACACAATCACGCATAGATTACATACTAATCTCTTCCACAATATTCCCAACCATGAAAGCCTCACAGATACACCCTATATTCATTTCTGATCATGCCCTAATCCAATGTACCATGTCCACCTCCACTGAAAGGTCTAATTACAAGACGTGGAGATTTCCCTCCCAACTCACTAAATCTGAGGCATTCATAAACCACCTCACGTCAGCCTGGGACGAATACCATACATTCAACTCGGAACATTTGGCCTCAAATCCAGTAAACTATTGGATGGCGGCCAAAGCATACCTGAGAGGATCGATTATGGCCTATGAGAAACAGCTTAAAAAAAGCTTGTCCCGAGATTATATCTCATTACAATCCTCCCTAACTGAAGCCTACGCTACATACTCCCAGCATCCAAATCAAATTAACAAAACAGCTTATCAGAAAGCTAAAGTCCTCCTAGAGGATTCGCTGCAAAACTCAACTGACAAACTACAATTTATTTCTAATTACAGATTTCATACCTTTGGCAATAAAACGGGGAAACTCCTCTCTACCATCCTAAACTCCGATAGATCCCCAATGCTCATACATCCCCTGACACAAACGGACGGTTCTCTCACTACCTCAAACTCTCAAATATCGCAAGTTATGACAGAGGCAGGCTTTCCAGGCAGAGTGCAAGGACATTGTTATAGAGCGGATTCACAGGGTAGGTCCCCCACTCAGACATGCTGATGCCAGACCCCGCGCAGTGCTGTTTAGGTGCATGAATTATCTGCACAAAGTCGCCATATGGAAAGCCTCGCGCAGACAGCAAGATCTACAGTGGGAAGGGAGAAAGATAAGAATATTCCAGGATTTCTCAGTAGAGTTATCTAAACAGAGAAGATCTTTCTCTACCGTCTGTACACGGCTGGTGAACGAAGGATATAAATTCGCCCTCATGTACCCTGCACGCCTCCGCATTTTTACTGCTGACACACATTTTGACTTTTCATGCCCTGATGATGCGCTGGGCTTCCTGCAGGAAAGCAGCCATGCATCTAACCACACTATCGCAGACCCCCCGGCGAATCGAAATTCTACCTGATCTCCCTGTGATGTCCCGCAGCTATATCGCCTGTCAAACTGGTATCACTCTGCCACGGACTTTCCCCAAAAGCCAAGTAGTTCAACCAGCTTATCAGAGGCCCGACATAGATAATGTCAGCTAAGGACATTTTTACTTCACGAAGTTTTCCCAACCTAGTCAGTCCTTTTCTCATTATCTACATTCCAAAATACAGGACATACTGGACATACTATCCACTCCCCTCGGCCATCATTGCCTCCTGATGCCCTTGGGGCACCGTCTCGATACCCTGGTGACAATGTCCGGCCCACAAGCTTTTACCTCTTTACTTTCTATCTATTACCCTGCAGCCACTAAGCCACTCAAGTTCCCCCCCCCCCTTTTTTATCTTTGGAATACTGGACTCAGTTTACAGGACCTGCGGCCCGTACAGCCATGTTCCGGATTCGTTATATTCCAAAGCCTCCCTTGTGGAAGAAATTTAAACCTTCTTTTATGATTTATATTGCGGTTGTTCAGATGTTTGTAAAAGTTTTTTGGCATGTGTCACATGCAATTTGCTACTTCTTTCATGTTTGTCTTGTCTCCCCAGTCCAGTATGTGTTTGTTCCCCCCCCTCTCTCCCCTCTTGTTCTTTATCCCTTATTGTAGGTCAAAGATTAACGGTCCACTGGAAACTGTCCGAGCGAGCGGTCATCTCCACCTTTGATACAAATGACTGAACTGAAAATCGGCTCCCTCAACGTAGGAGGAATTCATTCTCCTGCAAAGAGACGAAAGGTACTTCTGTATCTCCAGAGACAGTCCCTCGACATTGTATGTCTCCAGGAGACACACCTACTGGCCCCTGAGATAGCTAAACTTCAGATGTTAAAATGGAAGGTTCTAGCTTCTGCACCGTATAATAGCAAGGCTAGAGGGGTAGTCATACTCTGTTCCAGGGCTCTCCCAATCTTAATAACAGACACAATTACAGATCCTGAGGGAAGGTATATCATAATCACAGCCAACATAGCGAATTCCACCTATACTATCTGCTCAGTGTATGCTCCCAACTCTTATAATAAAAAATTCTTCACAAACCTGATTAAAATTCTCACCCCAAAAATAGACTCTAAAATCATACTCTGTGGAGATTTAAATTTAACTTCCCATCCAGTTCTTGACAGATCTTCCTCCACTACAAAACCTAGACATTCTCCCAAAATAGGCATTCCCTTCTTATCTAAGGCCCTTAACCTGGTTGATTCATGGAGATCTACTCACCCAACCTCACGAGAATACACCTGCCTCTCTGCAGCCCACCAAACACAATCACGCATAGATTACATACTAATCTCTTCCACAATATTCCCAACCATGAAAGCCTCACAGATACACCCTATATTCATTTCTGATCATGCCCTAATCCAATGTACCATATCCACCTCCACTGAAAGGTCTAATTACAAGACGTGGAGATTTCCCTCCCAACTCACTAAATCTGAGGCATTCATAAACCACCTCACGTCAGCCTGGGACGAATACCATACATTCAACTCGGAACATTTGGCCTCCAATCCAGTAAACTATTGGATGGCGGCCAAAGCATACCTGAGAGGATCGATTATGGCCTATGAGAAACAGCTTAAAAAAAGCTTGTCCCGAGATTACAATCCTCCCTAACTGAAGCCTACGCTACATACTCCCAGCATCCAAATCAAATTAACAAGACAGCTTATCAGAAAGCTAAAGTCCTCCTAGAGGATTCGCTGCAAAACTCAACTGACAAACTACAATTTATTTCTAATTACAGATTTCATACCTTTGGCAATAAAACGGGGAAACTCCTCTCTACCATCCTAAACTCCGATAGATCCCCAATGCTCATACATCCCCTGACACAAACGGACGGTTCTCTCACTACCTCAAACTCTCAAATATCGCAAGTTATGACAGAGTTCTATTCCTCCATTTACTCCAATCCTGCTTCGTCCCCTGACACTTCCCCCTCCTATGACGCAGAGCTCTGGGATAATTTCTCCTACCCTGTAATCTCAAACGATGCAGCTCGAACACTCACAGAACCGATATCTCTAGAGGAGGTTAATGGGGTAATAAGGAAACTAAAGCGAGCAAAAGCTCCTGGCCCAGACGGGTTTGCAAGCGACTTTTATAGTATGTTCCCAGAGAGAATCGGCCCTATACTTGTATCTGTCTTCAATGCCATCTTAGTAAAGGGATCCCCCCCACCATTTTTCAATAACGCAATAATTAAAGTTCTCCCCAAATCAGGTCGGGACTTATCAAACCCGGGGTCCTACAGACCCATATCCCTCCTCAACAATGACTACAAGATACTGACTAAAATATTAGCGGACAGACTTAACCCCATATTACCTTCAATAATACAACAAGACCAAACAGGTTTTATCAAGGGCAGACATTCAGTCCGAAATGTTAGGAAGATACTAGCTGCCACCCAATTATATCACTCAGATTCACCCCAAAATTCCCTAGCCATACTTCTAGCGATCGACGCTGAAAAGGCCTTCGATCTGGTCCAATGGCCCCATCTATACCACACCATGAACAAATTTGGCATCCCCCAAGCTTACATTAAATTTATACAAACACTATATATTGACCCCTCATCACAAATAGCCTGCAATGGGTTCCTTTCTTCACCATTTAAAATCCAGAGAGGCACCAGACAAGGGTGTCCTATATCCCCCCTCTTATTCGCTATCGCCCTTGAACCCCTGGCAATTGCACTCAGAGCAGACCCAAACTTCTCTGGCATTCAGATCAAATCAACCGACCTGAAACTTGCATTATTTGCAGACGACATGATTCTGTTTGTCACAAACCCTCTTAAATCACTTCCCACCATCATGGACACCATTCACTCCTTTAGCACCTTCTCAGGGTATAAAATTAATATCAGCAAAACAGAAATTCTCCCGATCACCCCCATCCCTCCAGATATCAGCACGCATCCTACGATCCAACAATTCCAAATCCAAAACACGTCTATCAAGTATCTAGGAGTCCTGATCACACCTAATCCCAGACAAGTATATAAAGCCAATATGTCTCCGCTCTTAGCAAAAATAAAATCCCAACTAGAATGCTGGACTAGATTACCTATCTCCCTCCTGGGCAGAGCGGCTGTATTAAAGAGTGTGATCTTCCCAAAAATTTTCTATATTTTACAAATGATTCCATGTACGCTACTGAAACAAGACATACGGACCCTAAATAGTCTCATGTCGAGATTTTTATGGAAAGGAAAAAGGCCTAGGATGTCTCTCATCAAAATGCAGCACCCCTTAGGTTCTGGAGGCTTAAAAATTCCGGACTTCCAGGCCTATACCTGGTCCTTACATATGAGATATATATCAGACTGGATGGGAGGCAGCTCTTCTTATATTGACACAGCACTAGATCATGATATATTTTACCCTTATTCCCCTTGCGCCCTCCTACACTCCCAGGCTAAACAGATACCCAGTCCATTGTTAAACCATATACTATTCAGGCACACATATGACGATTGGATGCAATTGAATAAGAAAGTAAGCAGATCCCCGACATGCTCTCCATTCATTCCTATCTGGGGTAACCCATCTTTCCTTCCCTCACTGACGAACCCAGCCTACAAGGAATGGAAACGAAAGGGTCTGGACCTTGCCACTAAAATATTTGACCCGGGAGGCACTATACTCGCTTTTGACAAACTCCAAGCCCGATATGAACTCCCTAAGTCTCATTTCTATATGTATCTCCAAACAAGCCATTACATTACACCCCTGATTCCCGATATTTTCTTCAAGTCCCAGGCTGACCCACTCTTTCCTATCTTCAAAGACATGCACTCACAGGAATTTAAACTCTCTCACACATATGAGGTTATAATCTCTACACTACCCACCAAACATTTACACACCCTACATGAGTCCTGGAAAAAAGACATCCCAGGAACATATACACCGGAAGACCTCTTTCTCAATTTCGCAAAGACGATGAGGACTTTGCATTCTTCATATCTGCAAGAGGTACATTTCAAAGTTCTTCACCGCATATACATTGCACCAGCCTAAAGCAAACATATGTCTGCAGAGGCCAATGGAGAATGCGCCAAATGCAGAATGGGGAATGCAAAGTTCTTCCACTGCTTCTGGAGTTGCTCAAAGATTCTGAAGTTCTGGAGGAAGACTATCAACTATATCAATAAGATTTTTTCCACTACATTAGAGATTGACCCCCTAGCTTGTCTATGCTTAAATTTCTCAAATTGGAACCTCCCAACCTCCTTCTCCAAATATATTTCCTACTCACTATATGCCTAACGCTAGCTAGGAAAATGATACTTATCCATTGGATTTTCTCTTCCACTCCATCCATTAGAGAATTAGAAACCAAACTCATACAGTTAATACTGTTCGACAAAAGATCTGTCCAGATGGAGGCCCATTTCTCCCCTCAGAAATATTTAAGGAAATGGGAACCCATCCTTCAAGCCCTAGACCCACAACTAAAAAACAGACTAATGCTAGACCCTACATCACCCCCTTCTTGATCAGCACAGAACAACTAACTACTTATACGGAGCCTATCTATGAGTCGTAGACTGGTCGCATGGGGAGTGGGGGGGACTGTCTGTGGAGATACGGAGCGCCAATAAGTAACAAACAGTCAGATCAGGCCTGCAATGACCATATAACGACTCGCTGGGATCATACATCAACAGACAACTGTCCATCTATAAGAAAGCCGTCCAGAAGAAGATTCCACACCCCATCGACCAACCCTTCATCCCCCTCCCCCCTCCCCTCACCCTCCCCAACCAAATGTCTTGTCTCATCTTGTCTATAATTGTTATTATCAGTTTGCTAAAAAACATAGATAGTTATAAATGTTTATGTTCATATTTGCTTCAAAATGCCAGTGCACATTCTCAGACCCCCTCCTTCCCTCCCCCCCCTCATCCTTCTCCCCCCCCCCCCTAAACCCTCTTCTCCCCCCCCCCCCCTCCTCCTACTGGCCCCAAAGATATTACATACCCTGAGATGTATTGTGCAAAACTTAGAATGGATATACTTATCTGCCTGGTTGTAACAGATTAACTGTATATTCCAAACAGTTAACAGAAGGGTAGTACCTAGCTAGAATAACAGATTAGTGCTATATCTATACACCTAAAGATATACCCTCTATGATAGCCCACTCTGTTAAATTTTTGAAATGACGAGTCAAACAAACCAGTCTCTGAAAAGCAACTTGTTTATTGTTTCAGCAATTGTAATGGGTACATGGTACCATTTAATAATTGTAAAATCCAAATAAAAACTTTATGAAAAAAAAAAAAAATACATCGCCGCCCTGCGCAGCCCCCCCGCCGCGATGCTGCCGCATATGTACTAAGCGGGAAGCGCTGCTGATTTGAAAAGACCGGCCGGACGCTGATTAGCTTAGAGAATTCAACCAGTCAGTGTCCGGTCTTTTCAAATCTGCAGCGCTTCCTGTTCCAACGGCACATAGTGCTACAATGCTGCAAGCTGTCCGCATCCTGAGGGGGGAGACCTGAGGGCTGAGGCAGCCTAAGGTCAGTGACAGGTGCCGCTGACACATGACTGGACACAGTGGCGGGAGCTATCCTGTGCCGGGCACCTACCACAGACCTGCTCCCCCAAGCGGCTGCGGGGGCTGCCACATGATAGCTATGCCACTGACCATGTTCCTTTAACTACAAGGGGTGCCAATTGTAATAAAATTCTATTACAGCTTGAAAGCCGCTGGATTTTTTGTTCTCAATACACTAGCACCCAAAGGGTTAAGGGCGGGATGTATTAAAATACATCGCCGCCCTTCGCAGCCCCCCCGCCGCGATGCTGCCGCATATGTACTAACATATGCGGCTGGCATCGCGGTGTGGTGACGGAGGCCCCCCGCGATACTTGTACACCTCCCTGCCTCCCTGCCGCCACGCTCTCCCCTCACACCGGGGACAGCTATGCATGCTGTCCCCGGCGCTTCCTCCTCCCCCTGCACCCGGAAGGATGTCCAGCTGCTTCACTAGGGGGAGGCAGGGCTTACCTTCCGGGGTCAAGGAGGACCCTTCAGGAAGGTAAGCCAGAGGGGGGGTCGGCGAGGCGGCGGGTTTGCGTCGGCGTTGGCGGGCGGCGAAAAGAAGTCCATAGGCTTCTATAGGGTATCGCCACCCAAAGGTGGCGATACCCTTCAGTGCGGTATCATTTTTGATACATTGGAAAATGCGGTAAAACCGGGGTTTTACCGCATTTTCCATTTGATACATCTCGCCCTAAATGAGACTTTGGGTCTACAGTGTTTTCTCTAATTACCCGTATTACTCTGACTGTGATTTATGTATTTATCAGCTTTTTTCATTGTACGTGCCTATATCTGTATTTCTGCTGGTATCTATGTCATAGTTACATAGTAGGTAAGGCTGAAAAAAGACTTGCGTCCATCTAGTTCAACCTGGTATAGATATCCATTGCTGATTTGGTAGGTTCTGGTATTTTACAGACAAATTATATTTCTTATTTGTACCCATGGATGTTTTTCTCCAGTAAATGTTTGTCCAACTTTGCCTTGAACGCATTTAATGAGCCAGCCGTTACCACCTCTCTGGGAAGAGAGTTCCAGAGTTTGACTGTTCTGACCGTAAAGGAATTCTTTCTACTAGCTGAATGAAATCTTTTTTCTTTTAATCTATACTCATGCCCTTGTGTCCTAGATTCCTTTCTAGTAGAAAAGAGGGTGTGTGACAGTTCCTTATATTGGCCCTTGATATACTTGTACATGATGAGCATGTCCCCCCTTAAACGTCTCTTTTCTAATGTAAATAGTCCCAAATTGCTTAATCTCTCCCCGTAGCTTAAATTCTCCATTCCCCTAATTAGCTTTGTTGCTCGCCTTTGGACTTTTTCTAATTCTATGATGTCCTTTTTATAGTGTGGGGCCCAGAACTGTACTCCGTACTCGAGGTGAGGTCTCACCAATGCTTTATATAGTGGCATAATTACCCTTGAGTCCCTAGTTTTCATTCCTCTCTTAATACATGCCAGAATTTTGTTGGCCTTTTTTGTAGCTACATTACAGTGGGCACTACATCCCAGTTTGCTGTCTATTTTGATTCCTAGATCCTTTTAAAGTATGGAATTACCCAGTTCCTCTCCGCTAAAGGTTGTAACTTGCACACTGGTTGTGTCTCCCAAGGTGCATAACCTTACATTTATCTACATTGAACCTCATTTTCTATTTTTTTGCCCACTCATCTAGAATTGCAAGATCATTTTGAAGCATGGTGACATCTTCTGATGATTTGATGACTTTGCTAAGTTTTGTATTGTCCGCAAAGATGGATACATTGCTGAGTAACCCTATCCCAATATCGTTAATAAAAATGTTAAACAAAATGGTCCCCAAAACCGAACCCTGGGGCACTCTACTTAGTACCGGTATCATATCTGATACGGCACCATTCACAACCACTCTTTGTTCTCTATTACATAGCCAATTCCCTACCCATCTGCAGATATTTTCACCCAATCCTAGGTTCTCCATTTTATTAATCAATCTCTTGTGTGGGACAGTATCAAATGCTTTAGCGAAATCTAGGAAAATCACATCTACAGCATTTCCATTATCAAGGTTTTTGCTAACCTCTTCATAGAACCCTAGTAGATTAGTTTGGCATGAACGATTTTTCACGAACCCATGTTGGTTAGTACTGAGTAGACGGTGATGATCTAAATATTCCTGGATACCATCCCTTAAAAATCCTTTAAATAGTTTACCCACAATTGATGTTAAACTAACGAGTCTGTAATTAGCGGGATCTTCCTTTTTTCCTTTTTTGAATATTGGCACTACCTCTGCTATTCTCCAATCTGACGATAGTGACTTGCTAAAGATATAATGTAGGGGGGTAGCTAGTTCATCCCTTAATTCCATTAATGGCCCTGGTGGTTTATTTGTTTTGAGTTTGCTTAGCCTCAGTATTATTTCCTTCGGCATGAAATCCACAATGAGATCTGGCTTATTTGTCCCGTTTGTGGTAAATGTTCATTCCACAGTCTGCTCTCCCTTAGTAAATACTGATGAGAAGAACTCATTTAAGTTTTGCTTTTCCCTTGTCCTCAGTAACACTTTTTCCACTAGTATCAGTTAGTGGGCCTATGTTTTCCTTAATTAAACGTTTTCTATTTATGTATTTAAAAAACTTCTTTGGGTTGGTTTTGCTTTCAGTGGCTATGCACTCTTCATATAATATTTTAGCTGCTTTAATTACCCCTTTACAAGTTTTGTTTGATTCTTTGTATTTTGCGAACGCCTCCTCATTCAAGTTATTTTTATAGAATTTAAAGGCTCTGGTTTTATTGTTGATAGTTGACCTTACTTCTTTGTCCAACCATGGTGGCTTTTTTTGTTGAATTTACCTTTAGTTACTTTAGGAATGTATTCAATAGTTAGTGAATCAAGCACCTTTTTTAGAGTATCCCACATTTCCTCTGCATTTTTTCCCTCCATAACCGTTTCCCACCCAATTCCTGTTTGGGCTTAATAATTCAAAGTTCGCTTTTCTGAAGTTTAGTATTTTTGCAGATCCTTTTTGATGTAATTTACTGAAGTTGATTTCCAGTGAAACCATATTGTGATCACTGTTCCCTAATTGTTCAATTACTTTTGTGTTTAAAACTAATTCTGTGTTATTTGTTAATACTAAGTCCAAGAGTGCCTCATCACGAGTTGGAGTTTCTACCGTTTGTGTAATAAACTGGTCTTTAATTAAGCTTAAGAACCAATTGCTTCTTGCTGATTTACCTGTTTCGTTTTCCCAATCAATGTCGTTACATGATATGTTCCTTCATGTTTATTTCACATGTTTTTGCTATTGTATCTTGTTCCATACTATTGTTATTGACGTTGCTGTCATGGCACTTGGTATTGCTCCGACAGGCACAGAATATGACGTCTGGGTGATTGCTGCCCAGCGGCAGCCGGATTGGCTGCCCAGCGGCTGCCGGATTGGTTGTCCCCCAGCGTCACGTGTATCATGGACTTGAGTTCCGGGTAGCTGATGATGACATGCCTGCGTCTGTCTGCATCACCCCTGCAACGGGGGAGTGGCGGCGTGGTCACGTGGCTATCAGCATCCTGGCTGTGTGGACGCTGTCTCCATGGCGGCCGTGACGGCTGTCGCGTGCTGACCAGCGGGAGATGGTGAGCTCTGCAATGTCCTGAGTGTATGTGGGCGGGGATTCGTTTGGGAGTGTACCTGCAGGGGTATTTATTTGATCTGTATACACCACTGTTTGTATGTATAGTTTTCCCTGACGATGGGGGGTAACCCCGAAACTATTAGAATAAACTTTTAAACTTCTTCATCAAGCCTGATGAGTGCCGCCTCCTGTGTACATATATATATATATATATATATATATATATATATATATACACATACAGGTTCAATCTGCGTAAAGTCAGCTACTATGAATTTTGGAGAGAGATATCCGTCTTCAAATGTATGGTGCTGCTCACTTCAATAAAGGCTTGTCTCAGCCTCAAGGTAAAGTGCATGTAAGAAGAAATGAGAAGGAGCGCACAATGAGTAAATCTTGAAAAAATTTACTTAAAAAGTGTAATATCTCACATACATAGTAGAAAGGAACAATCAGCATGAAGATCACCGTGCGGGCACAGCACACTGCACTCTGGATGCGGGAGAGCGACTCGGGCAGATGGTGACCAGACGGACAGCGGCGTCAGCGTGTTCCACCGGGAGAGCTTAGACGGGACAGCGTACTCAATCCTGTACGTCAGAAGACCCCGCCCCTATTTTGGAATTATAACCATACTAAATCGTGGAAAATCAAGAGTCGTATGACTTGCCTGACTACACACGTTATATACATGTTAACGTGCAAATGTGGAAAAAGTTATGTCGGGAAAACTAAAAGAGTTTTAAAACTGCGGATCTTAGAACATATGAGAAGTATAAAAAAAAAGGTTCTGGCACATAGTGTTCCCAGACACTTCTCTACCTGTTGTGCATCCAACCTTGAAAATTTCTCTTTTAAAGCCTTAGAACATATTACCTTAGATGAAAGGGGCGGTGACATTTTAACTAAGCTTACTAGAAGGGAGACGTATTGGATATATACTTTAAATACGATTTCTCCCGGCGGTTTAAATAAAGGAGTGGATATTGTACCGTTTCTTCACTAAATATGCGTCTGGCGGGGGCTCCTGCACTGGCACGGCGTTGATGTTGAGGTAATACTCCTTCTCCGTGCTAATAGTGTTAAGGTCTCATGCAATTCGTATGGTGTTGAGCAGTATCCATGTCCTATCATTTGCGGTTTATGTCATTAACCGCTATGTTATCTTTTTGTTATAAATAAATGTCTATGAGCCATCTATATTTGGGATTGCCCCTATTTTCATTGCTGCTTATTGATACTATTTTTCTTGGTACTCTTTACCTAGAACGGCGCCCGCGATTGGCATCGCGGGCGTCGGGGGTAAAAAATCGCGGCCATCGCGGCCATCGCATGCACATAAAAAATGGGTGCGACGCGATGCCCGCAATTTTCCCATAGGGATCAATGTTAAAAGTTAGATTTGACGCGATTTTAGTGTTAAATGCCTCAATGCCCGCGATTTTTACATAGGAAACAATGTTAAATGGGCCACAGAGCCCTAATAGTCCCCCTGAAGTCTTAAATGCCCCCCCCAATTTTTAACGCCACCCCACGATCAACGTGAACCCGAAGCGTTGCGAGCGCAGCTAGCCCACGAGGGGCGGCGGTATGCGTCCTCCGACCTTTTCATACCCCCACTATCCACGTCGGCGTGGAGTTGAGAATAGAATAGTGTGGCGAGCGCAGCGAGCCACCGAGCCCGAAGCGTGGCGAGCGGACGCGGATACCTGTGAAGCCCGCGAAGGGACGCGTTTACCTGTGAAGGTATCCGCGTCCGCTCGCCACGCTTCGGGCTCGGTGGCTCGCTGCGCTCGCCACACTATTCTATTCTCAACTCCACGCCGACGTGGATAGTGGGGGTATGAAAAGGTCGGAGGACGCGTACCGCCGCCCCTCACGGGCTCGCTGCGCTCGCCACGCTTCGGGTTCACGTTGATCGTGGGGTGGCGTTAAAAATTGTGGGGGCCATTTAAGACTTCAGGGGGACTATTAGGGCTCTGTGGCCCATTTAACATTGTTTCCTATGTAAAAATCGCGGGCATTGAGGCATTGAACACTAAAATCGCGTCCAATCTCACTTTTAACATTGATCCCTATGGGAAATCGCGGCCATCGCGGGCATCGCATCGCACCCGTTTTTTAGTGCATTCCATGGTCGCGATGGGCGCCGTTCTAGGTAAAGAGTACCTTTTTCTTCTCTCCCAACTCTCCGGTGTTTTGTATATTTATACAGATTTTTATGTAGTTCTTATATGTGTGTTTTTTATCTATATTTAGAGTGTATATATACTTTTTATTATTATTCTTTTTGAAATAAAATAATGTTTTTATTGTAACTGATGAAACTATGTATATTGAAAATATACTTCCTTTTATTGATGTGACTCTTACATATGTAACTTCAACGTGTGTTTAGATTTTTTTTTTCCACACGTTTGAATATGTTAAAGAATCCTTTTGCTTTGTACAAATTCTTGTCCAAACGTCAATCAGACTTCAGTGTGTTTGATTTGTATGACAGCTGATTGGCGTTGCTGCTAATTGGCCTGCTATATATATGTGGTCATACTTACCTGTCTCCACGCCTCCTGACGAAGTCTCCTATGACGAAACGCGTTGGGGCGGGGTCTTCTGACGTACAGGATTGAGTACGCTGTCCCGTCTAAGCTCTCCCGGTGGAACACGCTGACGCCGCTGTCCGTCTGGTCACCATCTGCCCGAGTCGCTCTCCCGCATCCAGAGTGCAGTGCGCTGTGCCCGCACGGTGATCTTCATGCTGATTGTTCCTTCTACTATGTATGTGAGATATTACACTTTTTAAGTAAATTGTTTCAAGATTTACTCATTGTGCGCTCCTTCTCATTTCTTCTTTTATATATATATATATATATATATATATATATATATATATATAAATTTACTATATTGTCTGGTATGCATTGTGAGCCTTGGGATTGTGACCGACAGGATTCTGACTACTTGTTCAGTATTTTACCTCCAGTTATTGTGAGGAGATGTCACGACTGGGGATTTGGGACCCGGGAGTGACCTTGGTGGCTAACTGACAACCCAATGGAAACAGGACGGAGGCAAGTGGATACAAATGGGTAATGTTTATTGCATAGAATGAACTGGTACAGGGGACATTTGAAAGTCTGTAAAAATCTTTGGAAAGCTGGGAACTGATAAGTTACTTGGAGGCACGGGAGCACAGGGGCTGGAAAGCACAGAGTAGGGCCACTGGAGTGCAGGTGCCGGAAGCACGGAGTTGGACCACTGGAGAGCAGGTGCCGGAAGCACGGAGTTGGACCACTGGAGAGCAGGTGCCGGAAGCACTGTAGGCAGTGGTGAAGGTGGTTGCGGGTGCAGGTACTGAGGCACGCAGAGACAGGTGGACACAGGTGCAGATGCTGGAGAGTGCGGGTGCAAGTGGTCACAGGTGCAGGTAACTTGGAAGAACAGGTGCAGGTAACTCGGAAGCACAGGTGCAGGTAACTCGGAAGCACAGGTGCAGGTAACTCGGAAGCACAGGTGCAGGTAACTCGGAAGCACAGGTGCAGGTAACTCGAAATGCAGGAACGGATGAACACTGGTGCAGATGAACACAGGTGCAGGAAACTCGGAAGCACAGGTGCAGGTAACTCGGAAGCACAGGTGCAGGTAACTCGGAAGCACAGGTGCAGGCGACTCGGGAACACAGGTGCAGGCGACTCGGGAACACAGGTGCAGGCGACTCGGGAACACAGGTGCAGGCGACTCGGGAACACAGGTGCAGGCGACTCGGGAACACAGGTGCTGGGACAGGAAGCAGGTACTGGATACAGGTACAGGGTAACACTGGTGCAGGTACTTGTAATGCAGGAACAGGTGAACACTGGTGCAGGGTCTTGAAGGCACACAGGTGTAGGAACGCTGGTGCAGGGTTTTGGAGGCACACAGGTGTAGGAACGCTGGTGCAGGGTGTTGGAGGCACACAGGTGCAGGAACGCTGGTGCAGGGTGTTGGAGGCACACAGGTGCAGGAACACTGGTGCAGGGTCTTGGAAGCACACAGGTGTAGGAATGCTGGAGCAGGTACTTGGAGACACACAGGTGTAGAAATGCTGGTGCAGGGTCTTGGAAGCAGAATACAAATGCTGGGTAACTGGAATAAAACAGAGCTAAAGCAGGAACACAAGCTGAAGCTTCCTCCCAAGTTATTGACAACAATGCAAAAGCAAAGCGTCTATGCAGGGCTGGGAGGATAACCCCTCAGAGCAGCACTGATTGGCCATCCGGGTGATTGGGAATGGCCACACCTGGAACAGTCTCTGGATGAGGCCAACAGGGAACTTGTATCTTTCAAGTGGTAACCACAGAGTTAATGGCTGAATCAGAATCACCCAGGTGCTCATTACAAGCAAATACTCAGATCTTGCTGCAGCAGGCTGAGAAACAAGACTGACAGGCAGGTAAGACAGGACAAACAGACTGAGTTCTGGCAGTATTGTGACAGTACCACCCCTTTACGGGTGGCCACCGGACACTTCAGGAACTTTGAAGAAAAGTCACAATTCTGCCTCATCATCAGAACAGGTGGACCATCCATCGTCGATGTAAACGGAATTCCCGTTCCATTGGACACGATAATGAGGATGACTTCCGTCCTGAAGGAACACTTGACTTGGACGAAGAGGACCACTGGAGAAAGACGTAGAATCAAATTCATCAGGGATAACTGAAGTATTTTTGACTGGAACTGAGAGACGAGAAGATCGGGCCCTTGAGGCTAAGGCACCACTAAGACTCAAATTAAATCTTGTTCGATATCCAGGGGCTTTCGGATAGCTATCTTTAGCATCTAACTGAAATTTTCTCAGAGGTAAGACATGGCAAGGTGAAACAGGATTTTCAAGGAAAGGGGTAGAGTCATAATCCTCATCATACTCGGAATCAGAATCCATGTCTAGAGTTAAGACTGCCTTGCTCTGACTGGAGGTTTCTGAAGACTTGTTGGGGCAAGGTACCGTAGAAGGTTCCACTTGAGGATGAGACAGAGAAACACAGCCAACTCTTAAGCTCATGGGTACAGACCTTGAAGATGTGGGATATTCAGCAGAAAACTCGAAGGAATCTTTGGAAGGAGACAGAGCCATATAATCTAGTTCCATATCTATGGACTGAGTCTTCGGTGAAGACTGTGAACCAGCCTGTTTTCTGGCAGCCCGAAATTTTTTTATATATTGGTCAAGAAGAGCTTGATCTTGTTCGGGGAGTTCCGTCTTGGAGGACTGAGCTAAATCTGTGTTAAAGTATAGAGTCTCTAGAGTACTAACTGTTTTTTCAACACAGTGGGAGTCGATAGAAGACAGGCTGGAATTATCAGGATCAGGTAAGTTTGGAAGAGTCTCTGGGCTGAAGGATAGTACAGACTTGGAAGTAGACAAACTTGGACCAGCTGGAACCGGAGGACATCCGATTGTACTTGAACCAGCTAGGACCGGCAGGGACTCTGGATTGACGGATGGGACCGGATGATCACTGAAGATGCTTAAATCGGCTGGGACCGGCATGGACTCAGGATTGATGGATGGCAACGGATGATCACTGAATATACTTGAACCGGCTGGGACCGGCATGGACTCTGGACTGACGGTTAAGACCGGATGAGAACCAGAGGTGTCGGAATTGGCTGGAACCGAATGAGCCTCCTGACTGACGGCTGGAACCGGATCATCAATGGAGGTACTTGAACCGGCTGGAACCGGAGTGGACTCTGGACTGACGGATGGGACCGGATGAGGTCCAGAGGTGTCGGAATCGGCTGGAACCGAATGAGCCTCCTGACTGACGGCTGGAACCGGATCATCAATGGAGGTACTTGAACCGGCTGGAACCGGAGTGGACACAGGACTGCGGACCCCCACTTGGGGCTGAAGACTGCGGACCCCCACTTGGGGCTGAAGACTGCGGACCCCCACTTGGGGCTGAAGACTGCGGACCCCCACTTGGGGCTGAAGACTGCGGACCCCTACTTGGGGCTGAAGACTGGATGTGGTCAGAATCACTTTGTTCTTGGGCTTCCGGAGTGAACAATTCTCAATGAAGTGGTCTGGATTACCACAGTAGAAACATAAATGGAGAGACCTGCGTCTTTGGCGTTCAGATTCTGAAAGCTGGGACCTCCGCTTGCCCTGGACAGAAATTTCGCTCTGAAGGTTGGGAGGCCTTTCAGATTTCACAGGCACTGTCACTGAGACTCCTTTCACTTTGGAGCTGTAGCTGATGGGGTTCACAACCTCAGGAGTGTAACTGAGTAATGTAGTTATTATGGGAAAATTTTTTGCCAAAAGTTCTTGCAGCTGGATAAGTGAGTGGTGGAAGGTTCCCATTGGTATTGCTGTCAGATTTTGCATAGCCACTTTAAAGTCACTAGCCAAGTCCAGGGGCTTTTGCATACTGTCACGACTGGGGATTTGGGACCCGGGAGTGACCTTGGTGGCTAGCTGACAACCCAATGGAAACAGGACGGAGGCAAGTGGATACAAATGGGTAATGTTTATTGCATAGAATGAACTGGTACAGGGGATATTTGAAAGTCTGTAAAAGTCTTTGGAAAGCTGGGAACTGATAAGTTACTTGGAGGCACGGGAGCACAGGGGCTGGAAAGCACAGAGTAGGGCCACTGGAGTGCAGGTGCCGGAAGCACGGAGTTGGACCACTGGAGAGCAGGTGCCGGAAGCACGGAGTTGGACCACTGGAGAGCAGGTGCCGGAAGCACTGTAGGCAGTGGTGAAGGTGGTTGCGGGTGCAGGTACTGAGGCACGCAGAGACAGGTGGACACAGGTGCAGATGCTGGAGCGTGCGGGTGCAAGTGGTCACAGGTGCAGGTAACTTGGAAGAACAGGTGCAGGAAACTCGGAAGCACAGGTGCAGGTAACTCGGAAGCACAGGTGCAGGTAACTCGGAAGCACAGGTGCAGGTAACTCGGAAGCACAGGTGCAGGTAACTCGGAAGCACAGGTGCAGGTAACTCGAAATGCAGGAACGGATGAACACTGGTGCAGATGAACACAGGTGCAGGAAACTCGGAAGCACAGGTGCAGGTAACTCGGAAGCACAGGTGCAGGTGACTCGGGAACACTGGTGCAGGCGACTCGGGAACACAGGTGCAGGCGACTCGGGAACACAGGTGCAGGCGACTCGGGAACACAGGTGCAGGCGACTCGGGAACACAGGTGCTGGGACAGGAAGCAGGTACTGGATACAGGTACAGGGTAACACTGGTGCAGGTACTTGTAATGCAGGAACAGGTGAACACTGGTGCAGGGTCTTGAAGGCACACAGGTGTAGGAACGCTGGTGCAGGGTTTTGGAGGCACACAGGTGTAGGAACGCTGGTGCAGGGTGTTGGAGGCACACAGGTGCAGGAACGCTGGTGCAGGGTGTTGGAGGCACACAGGTGCAGGAACACTGGTGCAGGGTCTTGAAAGCACACAGGTGTAGGAATGCTGGAGCAGGTACTTGGAGACACACAGGTGTAGAAATGCTGGTGCAGGGTCTTGGAAGCAGAATACAAATGCTGGGTAACTGGAATACCACAGAGCTAAAGCAGGAACACAAGCTGAAGCTTCCTCCCAAGTTATTGACAACAATGCAAAAGCAAAGCGTCTATGCAGGGCTGGGAGGATAACCCCTCAGAGCAGCACTGATTGGCCATCCGGGTGATTGGGAATGGCCACACCTGGAACAGTCTCTGGATGAGGCCAACAGGGAACTTGTATCTTTCAAGTGGTAACCACAGAGTTAATGGCTGAATCAGAATCACCCAGGTGCTCATTACAAGCAAATACTCAGATCTTGCTGCAGCAGGCTGAGAAACAAGACTGACAGGCAGATAAGACAGGACAAACACACTGAGTTCTGGCAGGATTGTGACAGGAGAACCTATTAATGTAAGTGTTGGGAAACAGCAGCTGTTTTTATACCCAATGCAGGCTACCTGTTTCAAAATATGTAAAAACACTGACCTTTACAAATAATATAACTTTATTTCTTTATAATGACATGTATCGATTGTTGGTGGGTGACTGGTGGTGGTAAAAAGTGCTAACAAGATGAGATACAGAGTGTTGTAACAGAAAACAGTGCTCCTAGGAGGGATGGAAGATATTGTGATTTCTTTTTTCCTCATGAATGTGTTTAGTTTGTATATTGTTATGGCTGGCATCAGATGTGGAGTGACAAAGTGCTTGGCTGCTGGCAGTAGTATGCCCGTCTGCAGGTGCTCCATTTTTGGCTTTATGATAAATGACAGTGTGGTGTATATTTAGGTTTGCTCCAAACAACGGGTTGTTTTTGTACCTCAGCTGACAACCTGCCAAGGAAATTAATAAAGTACGTTTCTGCTGAAATGTAAGAGAACTAAAACTCTTACCATACAAGCATTTGAAGCATAGTATAATGGCCTTGGCAGGGGTAGGGGTGAGTGATGGGTGGTAGGATTTGACTTGCTACACTTGAACCTCAACATTTGTGATGGAGTAAACAATGTGACCGATTCAGACCTTTTCGCACAGGTCCGAATTTGTCCCCGATGGTGGTGGCAGTGCATGCGCGATTTTGCAAACCCCCTCAGTGAGAGTGGCGTCTGCTAAATTTTCATTCACCGGGGCGCTTACTGCCTGAGTGACAGGCAGGGGTTGTTCCAACGGGCACGCGTAGCATTACATGGGCGTACCCACAAAAACACTGGGCACGTCCATAGAAATGCTGAGCAGACCCTTCAGAACACCGGCGTACCTGTACATATGGTAAGTGAATCACAAACACACGTGCTGCAAGAAGTGGAAGTAACAGGAGAACAAAAGGAAGTAAGTCCCCTCAGCATGACTACATCTCCCAGGATGCACAGCATGCATTTACATCCCCCCTTTTAACTGGAAGTATACAAACATGAATTGAACAAACACAACAGTGTTAGGCATGAGCATCGGGCAGATTGGACACTCTGCCCGATCTGGTAATGGTATACTGGGAACCCATAGGAATGTCCACAGTGACACCAAAGGGCTCTACTACTGGAGTGGCCTCTGTGAAGGGGTTGTCCATGCAGTGTGGATCATTCCTGACATTGGTTGCAGCAGGTGGTAGAAACTGGTGTGTCAAGCTGTGTAGAGCTTTCATCAGGTACACTTAACAGATGGCGGCGGTGGCGGTCATAGAGGGCATTATCAGACTATACCACGTAGCTATTTGGATGACCTGCAGGATGCTGAACCACTGCCTGTGCGAGTGCGCCTTGCTAGTAAGCATAGTGCAGGGGATGGGAGTCCATCTTGGGAAGTGTTTCTCAAGTTCAGCAGTGCCAAATATATGTCTGATTGATCTCGTGCACACTTTTCCATTAGGTGCTTTGCAGAGCAGACTGCATGCTCCGCTAACCCATTGGACTGTGGGTAGTGTGGACTACTAGTGATGTGCTGGGATTCCCATGTTTTCGCAGTCTTTGAACTCTTTGCTCTTGAACTGCATGGCATTGTCAGTGATCAGCTGTTGTGGGGTGCCATGTGCTGCAAAGTGTATTTTCAGCTTTGAGATTGCCATGTGACTTGTGGTGCTGGGCAAGTAGTTTATCTTGAACCATCCTGAATAGGAGTCAACTAGTACCAGGTACTCCTTCCCCCTCCATTCAAATAAATCAGCTGTCAGAATGGACCATGGAAGATCAGGAATGTCATGGAGCAGCATGGGCTCCCATGGCTGCTGTGGACGTAGAGCATTGCAGGGTGCACAGAGTGAAACAGCACGGTCAATGTCGCCATACACGGAGGGCAAGAATGCGGTTTCCCGGGCCCTACGCTTGGTGGCCTCCAGAACAGCATGGCCCTGGTGCATCTGCTGAGTATAAGACATTTGAAGGGCAGCCGGGATCACAAAGCGGTGACCCAGCAGGATGATACCATCAGACATGGTGAGTTCATCTCTCATACAGTAGAAAGGGCAAAGACAGTGCGGCAGCTCCTTAAAAGAGGATGGCCAACCATTCAGGATCACGGCAGAGAGGTGCTGGGAAAGATCATCCGCAAGTGTGGCAGCACGCAGCTCTTCCAGCCGCTTGGTAGGGAGCACCTCCACAGCCATGACCTCATAGTCATCCTCTGCATTGTTCATGTCTGTGGTCAAAAGGAAGGCTCTAGATAGAGCATCAGCAACGTACATTTCCTTGCCTGACTTGTAGACGACATCCAGGTTGTACTGCTGCAGCTTGAGCATCATGCTGTGAATACAAGAGGAGGCAGAGTGGATGGGCTTCTTCAGTTTATTGATGAGGGGCCGATGGTAAGTTTCCACCGTGACAGGATGGCCATAGATGAAGTCATGGAAACGGTTGCAGGCGAACACAAGTGCCAACAATTCTTTCTCAATTTGTGCATACCTGGTTTCAGTATCAGTGAGGGCCCTGGAAGCAAAAGCCACTGGCCTGCTGTGTTGGAGCCACACGGCCCCTAGACCACTCTGTGAAGCGTCGGCGGAAATGACAACTGGGTAATGCATGTTGAAGTATTGCAGGACCGGTGGATTTGTCAGCATGGTCTTCAATCGATCAACAGCAGCCGTGTGTGTGTCCAGCCAACACCATTCTGACTCCTGGTGGAGCAGCTGGCGTAGAGGCGCAGTGGTTTCACTGTATTGCAGAACAAACTAAGATAAGTAGTTAGTCATCCCCAGGAAGCGCTGTAGTGCCTGTTGGTCAGCTGGAAGCAGCATTTGCAAAATGGCAGTGACCTTATTCGGGTCTGGCTTGACACCTTGACTGGCATGCAGATCTCTTCAAACTTTGCAAGTAGGATGTATACAAAAGCATCTGACTTGTCCACGGCGTCGGTGCCTGCGAGGTTCTGCAGCGTGTATGCCTGGACTTTTTTTGATTTGTCTGAAAGACCGGCTATGCAGTACATGTGCCATTCCCTTTTAAACCTCAGCCAGTTCTCAGCAAAGTTTTCATCAAATACCAGTGGATCTATTCTTCTCAAACCGTGTGCCATGTAGATCCCTCTTCTGACACCATGTAGATGTGTATGATAAGTGAATCACAAACACACGTGCTGCAAGGATGTAACACATGTCTTTACTCAGCATGAGGCAGACAACAAGTGGAAGTAACAGGAGAACAACAGGAAGTAAGTCCCCTCAGCATGACTACATCTTCCAGGATGCACGGCATGCATTTACAGTACCCATGCCTGGTTGGGGGTGGGCGGCTGATGTCAAATGCCGGCCCCCATTTTGGCCATAGCCATGCAGGATAAAAGTAAGTGCCCCTCAACACCGTACTCATCCCTCATTACCTTCCTTAGCCCTTCAGCACATTCCTATGGACTTCATCACCATCCTCAGCCCCTCTCCCCTCCTCAGGGAGAAGAGCGGAAAATGGAGAGGAGAGAGGCAGAGGAGTAAGGGGGGGGGGGACAGGCAATAGAGAGGGAGAAGAGAGAGAGAAGAATGGGAAAGAGATGAGGGTAAGAGGAGAAAGAGGGATGAGAAGAGATAAAAGACGGAGAGAACAGAGGCAGAGAAGAGTATGATAAGAGAAAGGACAGAAATAGGATGGAGAGAGAGAAGGGGTGAATATGAGAGAGTGAGAGTTGAGAAAAGAGACAGGGGGAGGGAGAATGAGGGGAAAGAGAGGGGGGGGGATAAAGAGGGGTACATGAGGGAGTGAGAAGATAGAGAGAGAAGGGAATAGAGAGGTAGAAAGCTCAAAGGAGAGAGAGGGAAGGAGAGATAAATTGAGGGCAAGATAAGAGACAGGGATGTAAAAGAGAGAGAGGGAGGGGTGTGTGGATTATTAGATAGATGTCATTTATTTATTTATTTATTGACAGTTTCTTATATAGCTCAGCAGATTCCGTTGCGCTTTACAATAGTAGACAGTGATAAGACAAACTGGGTAACAACAGACAGACTTGGAGGTAGGAGGGCCCTGCTGCAAGCTTACAATCTATAGGGATATAGGGGGGAAACATAAGGACAGGCACCAGTAATAGCATAGCAGTTACAAGTCCAGAAGGGAAGCTATATAATACATAAGTGCCTCGGAGGGTTATGCATGTAGAACTTAAATATGATAGGCTTGCCTGAAGAGGTGAGTTTTCAGGGAACGCTTGAAAGTTTGGAGACTGGTGGAGAGTCTTAATGTGCGTGGAAGGGCATTCCATAGGATGGGAGCAGCCCGATAAAAGTCCTGTAATAATGAATGGGAGCTAGTGATCCGTGCAGAAGAGAGACGCAGATCTTGTGTAGAGCGTAGTGGTCGAGATGGGAGATATTTTGTGATAAGTGCAGAGATATATGCTGGTGCAGTATGGTTAATAGCTTTATAAGCAAGTAGAAGTGTTTTATATTGAATACGGTAATATACAGGCAACCAATGGAGGGACTGGCAGAGCGGATCAGCAGACGATGAGCGTCTTGCAAGGAAGATCAGCCTAGCAGCAGCATTTAAAATTGATTGCAGTGGTGAGAGTCTGTTCTTGGGAAGACCAGTTAGGAGACTATTGCAATAATCAATGGGATATAATGAGTGCATGGATAAGAGATTTGGTAGTGTCTTGTGTGAGATAGGGTCGTATTTTGGATATGTTTTTTAGATGCATGTAACATGATTTGGAGACAGATTGAATGTGGGGAAGAAAGGACAGTTCAGAGTCGAGGATGACCCCTAAGCAACGAGCTTGTGGGGTAGGGTAGATTATCGAGTTGTCAACAGCGATGGAGATGTCAGGATGGTAACTGTTCTTAGTTGGCGGGAATATAAGTAATTCCGTTTTGGAAATATTGAGTTTGAGTTGGCGACAAGACATCCAAGATGAGATGGCAGAGAGACAATCAGAAACTCGACCCAAAACCACTGGTGACAACTCTGGGGTTGATAGATAGATTTGAGTATCATCAGCATACAAGTGATACTGAAATCCGAAAGAGCTGATTAGTTTGCCAAGAGAGGAGGTATAGATTGAGAAGAGCAGAGGACCTGACTGAACCTTGCGGAACTCCGACTGACAGAGGTAATGAAGAGGAAGTAGAGTTAGAGAAGCGAACACTGAAAGAGCGATCAGATAGGTAAGATGTGAACCAGGAAAGGGCTGTATCATTAAGACCTAGGGAGTGTAGTGTTTGTAAGAGAAGAGAGTGATCAACGGTGTCAAAAGCAGCAGAAAGATCAAGAAGAATAAGTAGTGAGTAATGGCCTTTAGACTTAGCCGTTACCAGATCATTCACCACTTTAGTCAGTGCTGTCTCAGTGGAGTGTTGAGAGTGAAAACCTGACTGAAGTGGGTCTAATAGGGTGTTAGAGTTAAGAAAGTTTGTGAGGCGAGAGTAGACAAGTCTCTCCAGTAGCTTGGAGAGGCATGGGAGCTGAGATATAGGACGATAGTTAGAGAGAGAGTTAGGGTCAGAATTCTGTTTTTTTAGAATAGGAGTTATCACTGCATGTTTGAGCAGAGAAGGAAAAGTACCAGTAGTAAGAGAGAGATTGCAGATTTTAGTTAAGGTTGGAATAATCACAGGAGATAGATTTTTAATGACTTGCGCAGGTATAGGATCGAGAGGAGAGGTAGTAGAGTAAGAGGATAAGAAAAGTGCGGATACTTCCTTTTCATTTGTGGGCTCAAACGAAGAGAAAGTGCCAGAGGGTTCAGGTGGGAAAGAAAGAGGGTTAGAGGTTGTGGAAGAGCATACCATTTCATCTCGGATGTTATCAATCATGTCCTTAAAGTAGGAGGCAAGTTCTTGTGCACTGATGGTAGCCGGTGGGGGAGGAGGGGGAGGGTACAGAAGAGACTTAAAGGTGTTAAAAAGTCGCTTAGGGTTGGTGGCATGAGAAGAGATGAGAGATTGGTAGTATGTTTGTTTGGCAGTGTCCAAAGCATTGCTGTAGGAGTAGTAGCTAGTTTTATATGCGAGGAAATCAGTCGTACTACGAGATTTGCGCCATTGGCGTTCTACTTTACGTGAATGATTTCGTAGTTGTCTTGTAGTTTTGGTGTGCCACGGTTGGCATCTAAGCCTACGCGGGGTGTAATGGGTAGCTGGAGCCACGTCATCAAGGGCTGTTTCAAGAGTCTGGTAGAGGTGGGAAACAGCAGAGTCAGGAGAGGTAAATGTAGAAATTAGTGAGAGCTGTTGTTGCAGGGAGGTGGTAAGTTGTGGAAAAAAATTTTTTTTTTTTTTTTAAACTTTCTTTATTGAAAATTTTCAAAGTTAAAGACAGCATAGTTAGGTCAACAAAATATACTTTGTTACATATGTCATGTATGATGATTTATAACAGTCGTTATAGTATGTATCAATAGTTTTACCTTAAATTCTAACATTACTCTAAATTAAGTAACACAATATTCAACTCTTCTGTAGTATATAATATCATTTTCATATGGCGTTATAGTGGTGGAAGAGATATTCTGCCTCTCTTCTAAATTCACAAATACTGTGTTATCATACAACTTATGTATATCTGTATTGAGAATAATATAGAACAAACAAACAAGACAGCCTATAGACCTAACCATACAAACAAAGACGCAGACAGGACAAGACAAAACAAGGGGGGGATTGTTTAGATTAGATATAAAGCGAGATGAACGAGCAAAGTTTGGTAAGGGAGAATGAGGGGAGGGGTATGTATTGGGGGGGGGGGGGGAATGGGACTTAGGGGTCGGGATACAATGGAGATTTAGTCTCAGATTTTCTTAACTATACACTTTCTGTGGATATGCAGTTATACATTTATACAGTTATACATATAATCATGTCTATCCTCGTATCAACAATACATATTACAAATATACATCCTCTATACATCAAAAGGTGCTAAACAAGGCATGTCTTAAATAAAACCTCACATTGATTCCAGAGAAATCCCAAACAAAGAAACTGTTATTGTATTTCAAAAACTGACAAAATGTGAGATTTAGTTGTAGATTCTAAAGAATCAATGTAGAGTGCCCACTTTTTAAAAAATCTGGTCAATCCATGCGTCAGATCTAGTTTTGCATATCTTCTTTCAAAGTAGAGGATTTGCAACATTTTCTGTTTGACTGTCAGCAACTGTGGCGCTGTTTTTACAGTCCAGTGGATGAGAATACATTTCCTGGCTATTGTTAAAATTAAAATCAACAGTGATATGTTCTGTTTCGCAACTCCATCCAATTGCCATTTGTCAAAAGATAGGCCCATAAGCGCTAATGGTTCTACATGAAAGCGAACATGGAACATGTCAGAAATAAAGTTAACAACTTTATGCCAGAAACGGTTTATCTTATAACATTGCCACATGCAGTGTGCGAAGTCCGCTTTAGCAACTCTGCATTTAGGGCATTCACCTGTTTCTTCCACTATCATATACTTGCGTCTATGAGGTGTTATATATGCTCTATGTAAAGAACGTATGTAGACTTCTTGCAAATATGTCGATTGTAATGCCTTGAGGGAAATAGCACATAAACCGGTCAGGTCTTCTATCTGAGTGATATAGGGCACATCAATGGCCCATTTATCTCTCAGGATCCTCCACTGTATGTGTTCCCTACAACGTTTCTTCACTAAGAGCACATACAAATATTTTACTTTATACTTCTTTACTTGAACAAAATTTAAAAGTAGGTCAATTGAAGTAATCTGTGAGGGTAAGATGGTCTGAGATAGATCAGGAGCAGGGGCTTTAATTGAGGTCAAGAAGTGTCTCACTTGAAAATACATAAACTGGTGTGTTCTGGGAAGGGAGAATTTCTGCGCCAGATCTGTGAACGTAGAAATGGAGCCTCCAGGGTCGAAAATTTTATTTGACGTCTCCAGTCCTTTCTTTCGCCAGATGTTAAATGAAGCATTGATCAACGAGGGAGGGAATGATGGGTTACCCCATAAGGATATATATTGGGAGAGAAGAGGGAATCTGCCACAAACCTTGTTCATACCTATCCAGATTCTATATGTATCTTGGAATAAAATATGTGATTTTACTGTTACAGGAATGTCTTTGTATTTTGTTTGTATCAGTGCTCCTGGGGCATATGGGTGGAAGGCTGCCCGATCTAATTCAGAGTCAGTATACGTGGATTTGCCTAGGATCCAGTCGCTGATATATCTAAAAAATATAGCGGAGGAATAGCTCTCCAAGTCTGGAAGACCTAATCCACCTTCACTTCTAGGTGTTTGTAATTTCAATTTGGCAATCCTAGGGCGTTTCCCTTGCCAAATAAATTTGGAAAATAGTGAGTCCAATCGGGCTATATCTATTTTAAGCAATTGGATCGGAAGCATCTGCATAAAATAAAAAAGCTTAGGAAAGATAATTGAATTTATTATAGCTATCCTACCTAGTAAAGATACAGGTAAGTCTTTCCAGGCCGTCAGTTTTGTCATGAGTTTAGTGATTACTTGGGAAAAATTTAATGAATAGAGATTGGATAAGTTTGCGCTTATTTGGATTCCCAAATATTTAAAATGGGAGCTAGTAAAAGAAAACGGAATATCTAGATGTCGCAGGTTGTGTTGGTCGGTTTTGCCTATTAACAATATTTCCGATTTGGAAAGGTTCACCTTATACCCCGAGACCTGTCCAAAGGAGTCAATAAGATGTAGGAGCGCCGGTATGGACACCGAGGGTTTGGAGACAAATATTAAAGTGTCGTCTGCGAATAAGGCAATTTTAAGTTCTTCAGAGTTAATTTTAATGCCATGAACTAATGGAAAAGATCTAACCGCCACCGCCAAAGGCTCTATTGCAATCGCAAAGAGCAGAGGCGATAAGGGGCAGCCTTGGCGCGTGCCTCTGCCTAATTTAAATTCAGGGGAGGTAATTCCATTGCAATGTATTGTTGATTTCGGAGCTGTGTAGATCATTTGAATTAGTTTTATAAATTTAGGGGGAAATCCAAACTGATGCAATGTTCTGAAGATGTGTGGCCATAATACAAGGTCGAATGCCTTCTCGGCATCAAGTGTTAACACCATCTGTTGTTCTTTTTGAGATGCCGAGGAGGCATTCGACTGCTGAATGGCTGCCAGAACTCTGCGAACATTAGAGACCGAGTGCCTGCCTGCTATAAAGCCGGTCTGGTCTTTGTGAATTATCCAAGGGAGAACTTGCTTCAATCTCTCTGCTAATATTTTTGCCAGTAATTTATAATCAATATTCAGCAGAGAGATTGGGCGGTAAGAACCAGCTAAATTTAAATTTCGGCCTTCTTTGGGTAGGACTTTAATTGTAGCATCCGAGAAATATGATGGGAGGGTTTCGCATTCCATTATATGATTAAAACACGCCGTTAATGGCTCAGCTATATACTGTTCCATAAATTTAAAAAATTAATTTGCATACCCATCTGGGCCAGGCGCTTTGGCTAATTTTAATTTTCTAATGGAATTTGAAACCTCTTCTGATGTAATAGGGGAAATTAATGTATTTATAAAATTTTCAGGAACTTGCGTAAGGGATAAGGTATTCCAGAAGGCTAGTAAAGGAGGATGATCCTCAGTATCAACAAAGGGCGCCTCCACATCCACCGAGCCCCCCACAACCCCTTGCGGGGGAGTGTAAAGCTTTTCATAGAAAGCTCTTAGAACCTCTGCGATTTGGGAATCGGAGCTCGTGAGAGAGCCGTCCTCTTTAGTCAAGGGGTGTACTGTGATCCCTTTTCTCGAGCCCTGCAAAAGGTTTGTGAGCATAGAACCAATTTTGTTTCCAAATTTATAGAATTTGGAGTTGACGTTAAAAAGGTACTTATCACCTTGTGTCTTTAAATATTCCTCAAAATGAATTTTCGCGACCTGGTATTCCTTTTTTGTCTCCTCAGTAGGACCCTGTTTAAAAATCTGGTATTTCTCTGAGAGATTATTTTGTATTTCTGTGTATTTCTGATTATATGTTTTCTTTGCTGCTGATACATACGCTATAATCTCTCCTCTGATGACTGCTTTTGCAGCTTGCCAAAATAGAGTGGGGTTAGAAACCCTTATTTTAACATTATTTGTCGTATAAGATTCCCATGTCTTGATCAACACATCACGAAGGCCTTTGGACTGTATAAGGTGTGAAGGAAACTTCCAATTAGGTTTAACATAACTTACTTTCGTAAGTTCAAGTTCGATAGACACCATTCCGTGGTCAGAAAGGACTGGAGAAGTTATTTTTGTGGATCTAACTTTTGGGAATAAAGGTTCTGCTATCAATATATAATCTATTCTTGAGCAAGTTTTATGTGTTAGAGAGATGCACGTGAAATCCCTTTCAATAGGGTTTAAGGTTCTCCATGTATCTATGAGATTGAGAGTTTTTAGCAAATAGGGGACACCTATTTTTGGAAGGGATTTCTGTTTCTTGAAAGGTGGGGATCTATCCAAATAATTTGAGGAAATAAGGTTGAAATCTCCACATAATATTAAGATGGCCGGGTCATAGGAATGTAACTTAGCAATCAGTTCTGTGAAAAATGATTTTTTATATTGTGTTGGAGCATAGATATTCCCGATGTTCAAAGTACAGTTTCCTATAGTAATATTTGTGAAGACATAACGACCTTTTGGATCTGAATTAGTAGATAAAATCTTTACTCCCAAGGATTTTCTAGCTAACGTGATTACTCCACACGATTTTGTGTTCAGTGAGGCTGAGCCTAAGACCTCCCATCCCAGCATTTTTAATTTCTTGACTTCTTCTGGCATTAAATGTGACTCCTGTAAACAAACCAAGTCAACTTTTTGTTTGTTTAAGTACATTAACAGTTTGCGGCGTTTAATAGGGGTGTGTATGCCTCTAATATTTAAAGTGCTAATATTGATAGACATTTTACAATACTTTTAAATACTTCCATTTAAATCGCCATTGTACTCCTGGGAAAACACAGATGGGAAGACACATAAGGGAAACATAAAACACTAAGACACAGACAAGAAGGGGGGAGAACATATATACAAGTGCAGCATTTGTAGCATTAGCATCGATGGACCTCCGGCAATGTATTGTTAGATGCAGATGGAAGTGCATAAACAATATTCTATGATTGTTTGTATCAGAAGATATACCTTATAAAACATTCACGTCATTGCCATGTCCCTCGGCAGCTCTTTTATATAATAAAACATTTTTAACTTTAACTCAGCAACCAAAACAATAATGCGTAGTAATCACTTTACCATTCGGAAGGAAAAGAAGAGAGAAAGAAAGAAAGAAAAAAAAAGGGGGGGGGGGGAAGAGGGTACGCTACCTCAAACCACCTCCCAACCAAATCACATAGAGTCCTCCTGTTTCAAAAGGAATCAAGTCGACTCCACGAAGACTGCAATCAGGCCCTATAATATTTATCAAATATTTTCTCAACCAGGCTTCTTGATGGAATTTCCTTTCGGGATGTCCTGACGGTTGAGTAGACGGTTTTTAATAAGGAAATCTTCTGCCTCCTTGACATCAGTGAAATCCTGAGTTCCGGTTTCTGCAAAAATTCTGAGGCGTGCAGGGAATAACATAGAAAATTTACAGTCAACTTTTATCAGTGCAGTGCAAATATGTGAAAAGGCCCGTCTGGCCTTAGACACTTCACTGGAGAAGTCCTGAAAGATCCTTATAGAATTGCCTTCCCAATTCAGCGGTTGTATTTTTCTTGAAGCGTTCCAAATTATTTGTCTATGGAGAAAGTTAAGTATTTTCATTATTACTATTCTAGGCCGTGTTTGGTCTTGTGATGATGGAGCCCCCATTCTGTGAATCCTTTCTATCACAATATCAGCGCAGGCAGATTCAATCTTCAACAGGTTGAGTAGGGTGTTTCGGACAAATGCTTCCAGTTGGGGGCCTTTTATGGATTCTGGGATCCCGGCAATTCTAATATTATTTCGTCGTGCTCTATTTTCGACATTTTCTAGTCGGTCATTTAACTGTTTGTTGCTAATTGTCAGACCTTTCACTTTGTGCTGTAATGACTGGATGTCATCCATGTTTATGCTTATTTGGCTTTCGGCTTCATTGATTCTGTCACTAAGCCGATCAATTTGGGATGATATGTCAGTCACCACTTTTTGTAATAACGGTGCCATAGAGGCTTGTATTATAGAGATTAAATCTCCTTGAGCAACATTGGGCGAGTTAAGCATTATATGGGTACCCGAGTCCAGAGTCACAGACTCTATAATTGTTTTTTTCGCTGCAGGGCTCCCCTGGGCTTTATCTACTGTTGCAGGTGTGTTTTGTTCCACTCGCCTTTTTTCCTGACGTTGTGGTTGTGGCTGTACTGGGGGTGACTGTTTGCTAGGCTGTTGGGGTTCAGGAGAAGTTTCCATGTCCCCTGTGTTTCTCCGGGGAGAGCGGGATCGGGGTCTATGTTTCGTTGACAGGGTTGCCGTTGAATATGAGCCCACAATAGGGCAAATGTTATTCCAGCTTTAGAATAGAGCAAAATAAGAGTCACTGGGCCAAGGGATATGTGTGCTTCCCTATGGTTAAAGCCTCGTATATTTCTGCCTTAGTCTGGGAGATCTATTCAAAGTTTGCTGCACCACTTTCCTCTATATATGCTCTGCGGTAAGTGGTCTCAAAGTGAGCCTCTCCGGGCCACAGGATTATAGGTTGTAATAGTTTCAGGTCTGTACTGCCCTCTACGCGCCTCCAGCCAGATGGTGTGTGCTAGTCACAGTGTTTTCTGGGCCTGGGTATCGGGGTGTCGCCTGCGGTGTTCAGGCGTTCTGTGTGTTTGAGGTATGTTTTACAATACCTCTGTGCTGCGTGTCCCTCCGGTGCTGCAGTCTCAGGCCACGCGCCGCGTACCTCCAGCCGAATGGTGTACGTAGGTCTTGCTGCGCCCCAAGTGACGGGCGCCTTCTCGGCGATCTGGGGTCAGTCTGTGGTGTTCAGACGGCTAGCGTGCCCCAAGGATGTCTCACGGGGCTTCTCCGCCACTCACCACTCCGTAGCCGCTGATTCCCCTCGTGTGCTGCGTGCTTCCAGCCGGATGACGCGGGCGGATGACACGGGCGGGTCTCGATGCGCTGCAAGCTTCGGGAGTCTGGCCTGATCCTAAATCCAGCTTATGCCGTCTGCTTGATCTGTCGGGAGGTACTCAAATACAGGCTGTGTACCATAAGGTAGAAATTGGAGGTTTCTCTTTTGCAATGGTTGCTGTTTTCCTTAAAAAACGAGCTGCCGGGGACGGAGCAACGAGGAGATGCTGCTTACTCCTCCATGACGTACCCGGAAGTCCAAGTTGTGGAAAATTAATTGCATTAGTATTTCTGCGGGTTAGAGTAGGCTTGCATGATTTCAGTGTCAGTGAGCTTGGGGTAATGGAAGAGAGTGAGAGGGTAATGAGATTGTGATCAGAGAGAGGGAAGGTAGTGTTAGTAAAATCAGAGACTGAGCACAGCCTGGTGAAAACAAGGTCAAGGCAGTGGCCTTCCTCGTGAGTAGAGGAGTCAGACCACTGGGAGAGGCCGAGAGAGGAGGTTAGAGAGAGGAGTTTGGAAGCATGCAAAGATGGTGGACTGTCAATAGCAATATTGAAGTCACCCAGGATGACAGTGGATATGTCAGAGGATAAGAAATGGGGGAGCCAGGCAGAGAAATCTTCTAGAAATTGGGTTTTGGGAAGCCCAGGTGGGCGATAGATAGCAGCGACACGCAGAGAGAAAGGGGAAAAAACCCTAATAGAGTGAACTTCAAAGGATGTAAATGTGAGTGAAGGAGCAGATGGTAGAACTGAGTATGTGAAGTCTTGTGACAGTAATATACCAACCCCACCTCCTTTACAGTTACCAGGCCTGGTTGTGTGAGTGAAGTGGAAACCACCATGTGCCAGTGCTGCAGGCGAGGCCGTGTCTGATTGTGTGAGCCAGGTTTCTGTAACTGCCAGCAGGTTGAATTTGTGAGAGATAAAGAGGTCATGGATGGATGTTAATTTATTGCAAACAGAGCGTGCATTCAATAGGGCACATTTAAGTTGTTTGGAGTGTGGTGGGAGGCAAGTGATATTAATGAGGTCATCTAGATAGTCAATATGTCAACCCCAAAAGGTCATTATGTAATAAGTAGACAGGGGCCCTTATTCTAGTCGATTCGGACGGATGCGCATTTCGGACAGGAACCGAGTGTTCTTAGCCCCGCCTATCATACGGATCGCTCACACCGTCCGAATGCGGTAAGACGCCGAGCGTACGGACCGCGAGTGGATGTTTCATGTGAACAACTCCTTCATCTGTGGAAACCTCCCCCAACCTCCGATGGTCACCGACCATCGAATGATGGACAGAGCGGTAAAGCACTCGGATATTTTTCCGTATGAAAGCAGGGATATGGGTGGGCAGCTGACATCCGGCTATGTCAGTTGTCCGCCCCCCACACATGCATCACAGACGCATTACCATGCGTACACTCAGCATTTTCATGGTAACGCCCATGAAACGCAGTAATATGCCATATGGTAATATGCCCAAACATCCCTTCACACCCCTCTCTACCCCCCGCTCGGATGGTTCTGGAAGATCGTTTCCTGCACGGACCTCACTCCGTGTTCGGACATGCGAGGCATTTGCACATGCGCAGATACACCTCTGCACATGCGCAAATACCAAACATCGGCTGTCCGACCGCACACGAACCCGTCAGAATAAGGGCCAGGGTCAAAAGGTCGACATAGTGAAAAGGTCCACATGAAAAAAGTATACGCATGACTTGTTGACATGAGCTTTCCGTCATGTAATTAATGACACAGACATTACTTTAGGATAGCAAAAGTTGTTTGCTGCACAGCATGTTACAGTAAATACCTATGGGCATTTCAGCAGGAGCCCCAAATTCATCAGGATGAGTAGGATAATGCACATGGTTTAAGAATGATAGGAGTGATTGCACAATTGGTACAGATATTTCATGTCAGTGTTGTTATCTTGTAGGATGTAAGCAGCCTTCACATTAATTACTCTAAAAATATTAGAGTACTGTGTGGGTGTTTGTAAGAGATAAAGGCCCTATTATGAGAAGTGGACATACAGAAGCTGAATCACTAAGTTTATAAACATCCAAGGACTGTGGTTTCCTGTTTATGGTTTCTTATTCTGGGATAGCCTTTTAGAGCCTTTTGCTGGATGTGAAAGTAAAAATTTAGGGGGTTATTCTGGTTGATTCGCAAGGCCTTGCAAATCCACCAAACCCTGTCCGGCAAATGAATGCCCCCCGCTCCCCCCTCACAGCATGGGTTCGCCCGCACAGGCTGCAAATGGATGTTTAGCATAAGCATCCATTCGTATGCCTGCGGGTAACCTCCCACATCTTTCGATGGTCGCTGACCATCGAAAGATGTGGAAGGTACACGCATATATAAGTGACTTTTAAGTTACTTACATATGCGTGCACGCTGGCACGGATAAGGACGGGCAGTTGACATCCGGTGATTTGCCCGCCCCCCGCTCCTGCGTCACAGGCTCATTACCATGAGAGCGGCCAGCGTTCTCATGGGAACGCCCATGGAATGCTGAGCATTCTCATTTGGTAATGAGGCAGCCCGGCGCCCCCCACCCTTCTCCGCCCCCCCCCCCCACATGCCATCATGGGTGCGTACACCAAAACGTTCGCCGTGGCTGCACGCACCATACGTCTGCACACGCAGGACCGAACAAACTTGAATAACCCACTTAGTTTCCCCAAATGCTTTTTGTTTCTTATCTCTTTTCTTATCACTTTTGCTAGTGACACAAAAATGCAGACTCCAGTGACAGACGTGTAGTGTAATAATTAACATGCAGCACTTGGCTCCTGTCACTAAGAAGGAGCTGGTAGCACTGGAAAAGTGAGGTAATTGGAGATTGCCCCTTAAAAGCCACACCTCTTTTAGTGATGTCGATGGGGTTCACTTTCAGGGGATCCAGATGATACTGTAGGCCAACAATGTCTAGGTCTACAGTCAATAGGTCGACACCAAAAGGTCGACATGCACACGTTCAGCATTGACAAAAGGCCAACATGTACATCATAGTCAGAAGGGTGACACAAGTAAATTAATAACATGCCAATGATCAGTACATGAAAAGGTCGACGTGTTTTTCATAATTTTTTTTTTCCATTTTCATACTTTACCATCCACATGAACTCTGTATGAATGGTAAAGTTTGGCAAGCATAGTGATAGCGGAGCAATGCACCTGACCCAAAGCATGATGAGCTTCACACTTACTAGGATGGCACTAATCAGGGGTCCATGTCCTCAGGTGTCCACATTGACACAAAAAAGTGAAAATCTTACCTCAAAATGTTCATGAGGTAATATTGCATGTTGATATTTTGTCAATGCCAACATTTTCCATGTCTGACTGTCAACCTAAACAATGTCAACCCTATGATCCACACCCCAAATAATAACGCAGAAAAGCAGGGAGGATTTTCAGCCAGTATCTGCTTTAAAGGGACATCCATCCCCTGTCACACATCAGCTCCCTCCCTTGGTGCTGCTCTTGTCTGGCCATTCCCTGTAAGGGTTAGTTCTGCCCATCTTTTTCAGTAAGTAATTACACCTGCTGATTAGGGTCTTTTCTTAAAACGGTCCAGATCAAAAGCGATAAGCACGCCACAGAGCACCCAGGGGGTGCTTATGATGTTCTGGGAGTTCTGCTTCTTCATGAAGTCATGTTGAAGGGAAGAACCTGCCTCTTAAACTTTATGTACAAAGGGGATTATTCTGGTTGAATCGCTCGGATGCAAATTTCCATCCTTGCGAGTCAACCAGATCCTGCCTTGCGAAGGTAGTACGGTGGCCCAACATTCACACGGTGCGTACATTCAGAGTGGCTATGAATGGATGGACATCCTTTCGCAGCCTGCGGGGAAACATAGAAGTGACGGCAGATAAGAACCACTTGCAGGGCCGGTGCTAGGCACCGGAGCGCCCCAGGCGAGTCGGGGTGGGGGCGCCGGTGGTTGTGGTACCTGTGCAAAAAACTTGCGGCGCCGGCGTCCCTGTAGTGCTGGAGCAGGCAGGGGTGTCCGTGCCGCGGGGGTACCTGCGGCGCTGTCATTGTGTATAAAGCTGGCGGCGGCCGGCGGGGTCCCTGGAGTGAATAGAAAATAACTAGCGCTATGCGCGCGGCGACGCAGGAAGCGCTAGTTATTTTCTATTCACTGCAGGGACCCCGCCGGCCGCCGCCAGCCTTTTACACAATGACAGCGCCGCAGGTACCCCTGCGGCACGGACACCCCTGCCCGCTCCAGCACTGCAGGGACGCCGGCGCCACAAGTTTTTTACACACCCTCCCGGTGCCGGCGCCGTAGGCAAATGTCACACTGCCTTGGAAGAAGGGCATCAGAGGCTCGAAACGCGTCGGCACAAGTGACTAACGGACTGACGGATTCCAGGTGTACCTACCAAAGTGCTTAGGTATTTGGGGCAACAGCAGGGTGCACTTCCGAACTGCATCCCTGCCATATTCCATCACTTGCTGGCTCCAAATACCCCTAGGGGTAAGGATTCACCTTTTTTCTGTTCTTTCAAGAAAGAAGAATTTTATTTATTTTTATACAACAAACCGATATATCCTTTTTTCTCTGTATTTCACTGTTCTTTATTTATTGTTTTTTTATGAGTGTTCATATATCAATAAATTGAATTTTATTTTAATTCTGGGCGCCTGTCTAAATTATCACATCTACCCACATCCAAGTATTTATTCAAGGTCTGAGGGAGACCTAAAAAGTGGTAATTAAGAAGGCTGCCTGAGAAGGAGCGCAGGACCTTAAACTCAAATACACTCTTTCCAAATGCCTAGAGCTGCCTAGTGGTGGCGCCGGCCCTGACCACTTGGCCCATCTAGTCTGCCCCGTTTTGTAGTCTGAATGGATGGGTTAACTTAACTGGGGCGGGCGCTGCCTAAGTTTTTGGCGGGGGAAGGCACAAAACTTGGAGTTACGCCACTGGGCATGCTGCCACAATATCACAGACTTTCACCACATATCCTATCACAATCCAAATTTAGAGCTTATTTAATAATTTTTGTCTCTGGGTATCCCAAGGCAGCCCCCGTTTACCATACAGTACACATCACAGTGTTCCTCTTAGCAGCTTCACTCATGATAGACACTGTCTCAATATTCCCCACAAAAGCTCAGTACAAAATATTAGCTGTGCCTCTGTGCTCTAGAACACAGGTTCCTCCTCAGGACCCCACATGGTGCATGTTTTGCAGGTCTCCTCACAGAGGCCCTTATTCTGATCTGTGCGGCCGGAGCCGCATACGTTGCTCCGGCCGCACAAACCAATCCCCGCCTACAATACGGATCGCCACGGCCGTCCGTACGCGGACGGCTGGCGATCCGCATGAAAATGGTGGGGCGTACGCCTCCACCATGGTGGGAGCTGCCCCCTGCATTCGATGGTCGGCGACCATCGAAGGCAGGGCCGCACGCTCCACCAGCTCCCGCAAGCTTAGACCACACGGACAATCGTCCGTGTGAAAGCTTGTATGGGGGCGGAGAGCTGACATCCGGCGATGTCAGCTTTCCGCCCCCATCACTGGCGTCATAGCCTCATTACCATGCATACGCCCCGCGTTTGCATGGGAACGCCCATGAAACGCTGGGCGTATGCATAGGGTAATGAGGCTATTAAGCCCCTCACGCCCCTATACGCCCCCTTTGCGGCGTATACATTTTTTGTGCGGCGATTTCGCCTGCACATGCGCAGAGTGACCTCTGCGCATGTGCAGAGTGAAAACATCGGCGGTACGGCCGCACGCGGGCCGTACCGCCGAGATCAGAATAAGGGCCAGAATCACAAGTGAAATAATTATCTCCACCTGTGGATCTTTTAAAATGTGTCAGTCAATAATGAGTGCACCTGCCGGGTGACCTGGAAAACGTGAGCTGTGTGGGGTCCTGAGGACCAAGTTTGAGTACCCTAGCTCTAGAAGAGTTCTATTTAGTATATTAGCTGCCACTGTCCATCAGAGAAATTATACATACATCCACTTTTATCTGTATAACAGCTGACCGAAATGCCTGAAGGGGTTTAAAAACCTGAGCCAAACTATGGGCCCGATTCAGACCTGCTTGCTAGGCTGATTATATTAGGTGCCTAGCGAGCAGAATGCACACTCCCTGCCAAGTGAATTCCCGCAGCACGATGCGAGCGGATGTGTATACTTACACATCTGCTCGCATGCGGCTGCACAGAGGAAAAAACATTACATGGTTACATTACTTAAATGTAAGCCAGGACTTACTTTTATGCTGCTCAGTCTTCTGCGGATTTGGGGTGGGCACTGACGTCATGTGACTTCATCCGCTCACCCCAGGCAGGGGCATGACTGCATTCGCTAGGGTCCGCCCAGTGATTCTAGGGGCGTGCCCACTATTTTGTGGGCATGCCCATGAAACGCTGGGCGGACCCCAGCAACCAGCCTGTCAATCATTTTGCGAATGCCCTGCTGAGTGAAAAACTTGCATACTATGCACATGCGCACACCACCACCATGGGAGATCGGGCCGAATTTCCTGCTTATCGAGCTGGTTTGAATTGGCCCCTATGTGTCTATATTGACTAATGTTTGCTAGTCCAATCAGGTATTAGCAGGGCAGAGCAATTATGCCTTAATTATTAATATAAGAGTCATGCACCCTGACTTAGGCCTCCATGGAGGTAATTCAACTCATTGTCACTGATGCAATGTTCCTTTCCAAAACAGCACAACTGGCGAGATGTATTAGCGACCGAGTTTGCTGGATGTGCAGGATGACGGGCAAACTCGGACGTATTTTATAAGTGGTAATCATTGGCAAGGCATGGTTTTGCTTTTTAAATGATTGCCGCTTTCAAAAATACATCAGAGTACAACAAGCATCCTGCACCACGCTATTACATCCCGCCAAATATGTCCACCATAATAAAAGGGTTTACCTCACACCCAATAGAGGATATCAGGTCGATAGGTCGACACCATATGGTCAACATGTATGGTTGACAAGCACAAATAGTTGAGGTGACAATGGTCAACACCCAGGGCCATCTTAACAGCCGTGTGGGCCCCTGAGCAAAGCAATGCACTGGGGCCCTTGCCCATTCTCCCCTCCTAGGGGTGGGGGTGCTATCAGCAGCAGCTTTGATGTCCCAAGGGTGGCAGGGGGTGCTCTATCTTCCATTCAACATGTAGGACCTGGAGCAGTAACTTCTGCTATTTACTCCTTTACTGCACAGGTGTTGGGACGGAGAACACTAACGTGTGGAAGGGGGCACTGAGCTGTATGAAGGGTCCCTTGTAAATGACTTCCAGGGAGGTAGGGGGTGTTTTATATGCAGGGGAGGGTTGGATAATGGAGTAGGCTTAATTTTCATCATTTTCTGGTGGAAGGGCAGCTTGTTTGACTGCAGATATTGCCATTATCTGGAAATAGATTTCTTAGCCTTCAATAGTATAAAAACCTAGAGTCCCAACTTTCAGGAGGTGCTGGGGACTTGGGGATCATAGATCAGGAGACAGAGCAATCCATTGACAAATATATAAAACTGTACACCAGACGTTTGGAGCTGCAGCAGGGACTGGCTGCTGGAAGGCTGATATCTCTGGTTCTCGTTATGATAGAGACAAGCCGCTAGTGTCCACAGAAAGGGGAGAGTCCTAGCTTTTGGAATATACTCTCAGAAAAACAGAGAGAACCTGAGAAATATGACTGGAAAATGCAATTAACCGGTTGGATGTGAACTGCTGCTTTGAAGTTGGATATCTCCAGTTCCCCAGGGCCGATTTTCAAAATTCTGGTATCCCTGGAAAAAGGGGATTCTCAGCTATCAGGATAGGCCCCTTATACACCTGTGGCCCCTGGGCAAGTGCCCATTAAGCCCATATGAAAAGACGGCCCTGTCAACACCTTTATTCCAAAACCCGTATAGCAGTGATGCCAATACTTCCAAAACAGGCCGATACTTGTGCAGCTGGACATTACAACACATTGCACAGAAATAAATGCCCTCCTTTAAATGCAAGCTTCCATGGTTGCTCATTAGGTGGAAAGGGAAAGCAACAGATCAGCACAGTAGTGATGCATACTGTACAGTAGCTGGTCTTATTCTCAGTAAGGCTTAGCTGATAGCACCTGCCCGAGGTCATCAACACCATCTGGCTGAATGGCTCACTCTTGTTTGGCAAGAGATGAAGGAGTATTGGCACTCATTACAGGATTCTGCCTCTTTGTGTGACCTCTGGACAGAGGGCCAGATTCAGACCTGATCGATGCTTTGATTTTTCGGAGCCGAGGGATCAGGTGAACGCTTCCCGAAATGGTCTCATCCCACCCCACATCCCATCGCACGTGTATGAATACAATCGCAGTCAAACACCTGCCGCTTGCCACTCAACTTGCAAACGGCCAAAGATGGCTAGCCATCATTAGCTGTGATTGCACGGACAGCTCGGGGATGTGCACTGCGGACCATGCGCATACACGGTCATTCAATAATCACTCGGGCTGCGAATTCACAGCTGAGTGATTGGGTCTGAATAAGGCCCAGAGTCTGAGTAATAACTGAAGACCACAAACCATTATCAGTCTCTGACTCTGGAGGCGACTGTAGTATTGAGTCTGATGCTGACCTTCCTGTTCCCTTTGTGCTTACCGTTTCTTCTTTTTTTCCTGTTACCAATAAATGATTGCCTATTGTTGGATGCAAATCATAAGTATTGTTATTGGTCTGGAATATAGTTTGGGTTATACTAGAGGCCTGACAGAGGAAGCGTTAACAGCATCTAAGGTTTTTAATAAAATAATATTTACTGCAGATGTAGGAAATCATTAAGAAGAGTTATAGATTGTTTTGTGTTGCTAATATATTTAGAACTGTGTTTTTGTTTTAGTATCAACACGGCATAATTCACTTCTATTAGTACATTAATTACTACAGATGTGCAACGACCCTTAGGGTGACATTTAATGAGTCGATTTGTGTTTTTTTGTGAAATTTTCGCGAAAAATGGCCGAAATCCCGTTTTTGCATATTTAATGAGATGCGAAAAACGCCAAAAATCGCAGATTTTGCGGCGAAATTGCACTTTTAGAAAGTGCGATTTTAACTTGCGCCGGAACTCGCATCCAGATGTTTTCCCATTGAAAAGTATACAATTCACATATTTAATGAGATGAGGTTCTGATATGCGAGTTGGCCAGAACCCTGCACAGATCATTGAGATCTGTGTATGGTCCTGTGGTAAAAAATGTGTTAAAGTGTTTTTTTGGAAAAAAATTGCGTGGGGTCCCCCCTACTGAGCATAACCAGCCCCGGGCTCATTGAGCCGGACCTGGTTACAAAAATACGGGGGACAAAAAGCGTAGGGGTCCACCGTATTTCTGAAACCAGCCACGGACTCTTGGACCGGTCCTGGTTACAAAAAATATGGGGGGACAAAAAAATCTGGGGGTCCCCCGTATTTTGAAACCAGCACCGGGCTCCAACAGCCTGCAGTGTCATGCCACAGCCAGGGGACACTTTTTAAATAAGGTCCCCCGGCCGTACCATGAGCACCGTGGCTGGTCAGCCGTGGAGGAGTGGGGACCCCCCCCGTCAAGGTCTGAAGCCCGGGGCTGTCACCGGCGTCCCTGGCCAGTGGACGCTGGCCTGATATGGTTAAATCTTTCAATCCTAACATTGCTTTATACAGGAGAACTACAAGTGACAGCAGACCTCCCCCGCAGGCTGGGACTTGGAGAACCACAAGTCCCAGCATGCGTGGCATTAATGGGCCCGCTGGGACTTGTAGTCCACCTGTAAAAAGAATGTTAAAAGAAAACACACACAAAGAGAAGTATAACTTTATTACATACACATCCACACACTTCACTTTTACACCCACATACTTACCGATCCAGGATCCAGCGCTGGTCTGTCTGCTTTCTCCCGTGCAGATAGTCCCAGCGTGACACAGGCTGAGAGCGTGATTGGGCGATGCGTCTCCATGGAGATGCATAGCTCAGCCCTGATTGGCTGAGCTATGCGTCTCCATGGAGACGCATAAATCCCAAGACGCTCTCAGCCTGTGTAGCGCAGGGAGTCAGCGCTACACAGGCTGTTATCTGCACGGGAGAAAGCCGGTTCAGCCCGCTGACAGTGCAGGCTGACCGGCTCTGCTGCAGACAGACCAGCGCTGGATCCTGGATCAGTAAGTATGTGGGTGTAAAAGTGAGGTGTGTGGATGTGTATGTAATAAAGTTATACTTCTCTGTGTGTGTGTGTTTTCCTTTAACATTCTTTTTACAGGTGGAATACAAGTCCCAGCGGGCCCATTAATGCCCCGCATGCTGGGACTTGTGGTTCTCCAAGTCCCAACCTGCGGGGGAGGTCTGCTGTCACTTGTAGTTCTCCTGTATAAAGCAATGTTAGGATTGAAAGATTTTACCCTATCAGGCCGGCGTCCACTGGCCAGGGACGCCGGTGACAGCTCCGGGCTTCAGCCCTGGACAGGTGAAGCCTGGGGGGGATCCCTTTATTGGGGGGGTCCCCACTCCTCCAGGTACCCCTCCAAGGCTGACCAGCCATGGTGCTCATGGTACGGCCGGGGGACCTTATGTAAAAAGTGCCCCCTGGCTTTGGCATGACACTGCGGACTGTTGGAGCTCGGTGCTGGTTTCAAAATACGGGGGACCCCCAGATCTTTTGCCCCCCATATTTTTGGAACCAGGACCGGTCCAAGAGTCCAGGGCTGGTTATGCTCAGGAGGGGGGACCCCACACATTTTTTTTTTTATTTACAAACACATAATCGCACATTACCTCAAATTTGCACATTTTCATGCCTAAAATTTTATCGCACATTATCGCACTAAATCACACTTTTCTTGCCGGTACATGCTCTAGCTCACAACTCGACGAGCGTGCGCACAGACATTACAACAGAGTGCACAAGGCAGCAGTGGTCCCTTTTTGCAGTTGTGGACTCAATTAATGTGTGTTTCAGAAAAATGGGAGATTTCTGAACCTTGCGCAAGTCTCCTTAATTAGGGTTAACGCCCAACCCCAGAGAACAATGGTACAAAAGATAGATGTGTTTCGCCCATTAACTACATTGTGGGCTGTGCCTTAAATGTTTAATACCACTTTGAAGTAAAGTTAACACAAATGCTGAACGTCATTTTACAGTTATATATGTGACGCACAAAAATTAAAATTTCCTTCCAAAGTTGCCCAAAAAAATCTTTTGCCGCACACAACCTTCGTAAAATTAGAGGGAACATTGTACATGCACCTCATTAAATATGCGAATCCGCTGCAAAAATGCGATTTTAAAAAAGTGCGATAATGGGCGAAAAACTAAAGTGCAAAAAACTCTCTTTCCATTAAATGTCACCCTTAGGCATTGGATCTGTATC